>NC_064601.1:84228118-84873833 GCF_943734735.2 Anopheles gambiae | reverse complement strand
ATCGTCGGCCCAATCCATTCGTAAGCCACCGGGGCCAGGTGCGTTTTCTTCCCACGAAGGACAAATATGCTCCGCGAAGGGTGCGCTATGCAAATGGTAAGAACGAATCAAGCTCACCGTACTGTTTGCTCACCGGCAAGGAGATGGGAAAGGACAGATGGATAATTCAATAACCGTATGCATGGTACGGCATGGCAAAGTCGTGCACCGCTCATCTAGGCCCTCACACGGACCCCCATTCTGTTCAGGCCACACGTATGTAGGGAAGACACCAACGGTTAGCTTTCTCTACTCCCTGGCCCCTTCATCGCCGTCGTCGTCGTCGTTATAACGGAAGTTAATTGTGTTTGCTCGGTGTGATTGAATCTCAGCCGGGCTATAAATATCGGCCACCCGTGCTGCACGCCGTCGTCGTTTGATCTCGACGGAGCATCGGTTAACACAAAAGACCAAAAAGCTATCACCTACCTGGAGTGTGTGTGTGTGTGTGTGTGTGTGTGAGTGATTGCCAGTCAGTCATGGGCGGAAGAGATAAACAAGATTTAATTCTGCCCCTGATGATAGCGTCCCTGTTGCTTTCCGGCCATTCCGCTGCCGCCGCCGTGGACGCCTCCATGGTCGGTGCTGTTGGAGCATTGCTAAAGCTCATCGGGACGCCCCTGAAGGTGACCGCTTTTGTTGAGTGCTGGAATGAAGGTATGCTTTGAGGCACGCCCGTGTGTGTGTATGTGCTGTAGTTTTAATCCCTACGTCCGTTCTGCCTGTGTTTCCGTGCGTAGGGGAGAAGCTTATGTTTGCAAGAATCGGTCTCTCCGGCGGTCGTCATTTGATGCAGTTCGTTGAACCGAGACGAGCATCACTAGACGCACGGACAGATGTCAAGGATATGGATAATTACCGGAACGCCACGCTCGATGAAGATGCTGAAAGTCACCAGACGTTGGTGGTGATGGATCTACGCTGCAAGGGGTCGGAACGACTACTAGCTGAGGCTGGGCAGCGTCTGTATCTAAACTACCGCTGGCTACTGATGGATTCCAGTGACAGTGGTGTCCCGTTGGGCATCGAGCACTATCTTGCTGTGCTGCAGGACTTGGCGGCCCTTGTCAGCAGTGAGATCTTTGTGATGCTGGAAGAAGACGGCCAAGCAATACGATTTATGCAAGGTTAATATATTTTGTGGTATAAGTGGTTATTAATTTTGAAATCTTTCAACGTGTGTTTAACATCTAAAGTTTACAGAGTGAGTCAAAATTCTGAACTGCTAACAGAACACTACGCTTTGTGGAATGCGACAGTACCAGGAGATACTGAGGGAGAGATGATCGATCTACGAACTCACAAAGTCACTTCGGTGCGGCGTAAAGATCTTCACGGTCACTATCTTCGTGCGTCGATGGTTATTACCAATCCGGATACGTTGAATCATCTCACGGACTACAAGTAAACTGTCCTTTTAGTCTTCCCTTAGAGGCACTAAACCTTGAGTATGACTTTGCATTCTTTATAGAGATAAACACATCGACACGATCACGAAGGTGAACTATATTTTGACTAACTGTCTGGTGGCATACCTTGGAGCCGAAGTGAACTACACCCGTGTGGCAACCTGGGGCTACTACAACACTACCACCGGCATGTGGGATGGTATGATCGGTGAGCTAGTGCACAATACGGCCGACCTGGGTGCATCTCCGCTCTTCTTCACCACCGATCGCATTGCGGTGATTGAGTACCTTGCCATGACGTCCGAGACACGGTCCAAATTTATCTTTCGCTCACCGAAACTGTCCTACACCGAGAATGTGTTCGTATTGCCGTTCGATGATGTGAGTCCCTGATGTCTTGCAGTTCGAGGGATAGTTAAGTATTGCCTTATTTGTTCCCAGAAAGTTTGGATCTGCGTCATTGCCGTCATCATTGTTTCCTCCGTCCTGCTGCTTGTTACGCTCTGGGCGGAATGGCGCATAACGAACGGTGACCTGGATATGCCGCCAGCCCCGCCCGATTCCTCTACCATGGCCGCCAGCCTGCGTGACACGCTGCTCATGATGTACGGGGCGTCCTGCCAACAAGGCTCGGCCGTCTTACCACGCAGCTGCAGTGCCCGCACGATCACCATGCTTACCTTCACGGTGTTGATGTTCCTGTACGCTAGCTACTCGGCCAACATTGTCGCGCTGCTGCAGAGTCCCTCGACCAAGATCCAAACGCTGGAGGATTTGCTTGGCTCGCGGCTCAAGTTCGGTGTGCACGATACCGTGTTCAACCGGCACTACTTTACGCACGCCACCGAACCGACGCGCAGGGCACTGTACGAGCAGAAGATCCGCCGACCGTACGGACCGGACGCGTTCATAGCGCTGGAGCAGGGCATCGATCGGATACGGCATGGGTTGTACGCGTTTCACGTGGAACAGGGCGTCGGGTATAAGGTGATCAGCGAAACGTACCAGGAGGACGAAAAGTGTGGCCTGCAGGAAATACAGTACCTGCAGGTGATCGATCCGTACTACGCGATACAGAAGAACTCGTCGTACAAGGAGATGGTGAAGATTGGGTAAGGTAGAGGACTTTGGATGTGGGATTTACAGCAAGATAGAGGATCATTCTCTTCTTACAGATTGTTTCGACTGAACGAGCACGGCATCCAGTATCGAGAGAACGACAAACTGTACACCAAAAAGCCAACCTGTTCGGGCGGTGGTGGCAAGTTCGTCCCGGTAAGTCTGGTCGACGTAGAGCCGGCCGTCTGGATCATCCTGTGGGGTAGTGGGCTGGCGTCAGGATTCTTCCTAACGGAGCGGCTTTACTTTCGCTTTTTGAGAAGGAAAGTACGACAGCTTGTTCGTCGATGGCAACACAACTAAACAACCAGGGTGAGAACGAATGTCATCAAGCTTAGTAGACGAGGTAGTGAAGACGGTGGAGTAAATTTTCAGACATTTTTTAAATAAATGTATTTACTCAAAAAGAGAGATAAAACAATAGTAATGAGATTTCAACTACAGTATATGATGGTAATATGTAATATTGTATGCATGTATGTGTATATAGTGAATTTACTACAGCGAGTATACGAATAGTGGAACCGCTTCGATGCGCCTTGTTTCTTCGTTCGCTTCCTGGTAGGTTCTGTCTGCACATCTATAATAGAGCTTTTTTTTGTTCTCGCATCTTACTGTACTTGTTTTTCACTGTTTCTTTCTCCCATTTTACGTACAAACAAAACTTTACATACATCTACTTTCGGTTGTGTGGTTCCTTTTTTTTACGTTTGCTAGTTTGCTAACTCTTTTAGTCGATTTTATATGTTAGTCTCTTAGTGTAACAACAACTTGTTGATAAAATCTGTTCGACGAGGAATGTTTCCTTTCTTTATCCTTCGATTCGGGGGTTTACTAGTACAACTTTTTACACTTTTTTCGCTCAACGTTTAACTACTTTTGTTTATATATTTTCAGATTTAACATATATTGGGACTCGTTCTATTATGTCACCCGCTCTTTCTACCTTCCCTGCAGCCTGTAGTATTTCTATCCACACCGTCATATTGAGAAGGCTAACGCTTCGGGGGAGTATGGCGGATGATATCGTTGCACAACGTTGTGTTTTTGTGAGTTCATGGTAACGATTCCGATTCATCAGAAATCATCGATCAGCTGGTTTTTTGTTCTCCCCGTCATCCGGCAGGGTAGCTGTAAATCTTCACTCTTAGACGGAATTTTCATCTAAACCCTGTTCGAATAGAAAAAAGGATGAGAGAAGAAAAAGCACAACGGGATGTAATATTTCACGTTCGTAGACAGCTGGGCAGAAAAACTTTAAAAAATAGAGGACAAAAATAAAGAACAAATGTGTCTCGCTGAAATGATATCCCCGGTATGACGACAGGTGCTTGCGGAAATGGAAAAAAGAGAAGAAAATCGAGGACAAACGAAAAACAATTGAACCGGCGTCTAGTACGGCGCCGAACGCCGAACTCCACACGCTATAGATCCATGGTCTTGCCCCACGGTCCGCTATGCATCATTTGTGCAATTCAATTTCCCGCCCCACGTAAAGGATAATAATTTGTGACCGATTTCCTCCCCTCCCCCCACCTTCTTACCTGCATCAGCGGGCTGATTGCACGTGGCACTATCGATTGCATGTGCAGGGCACCGTTCGAACCGCGCATCGCGCTCGGGTAGCTGTGGGGACCGAGCAGGGTGGTGGTCGTGGCCGACGATGCGCACGATTCCCGCTTGTTGTAGGTGAGCGGTCTGCAACGAGAAGAGGGGGTGTAGCGACATTGCAGCGAGTGTCCGCGTGTGTTCGTGGGTTGAGTGTATTTGTGAGAGAGAGGAAAGAACATCCCAAAAGCCAAAAAATCAACGAAATCAATTACACGGCCCTTCGCATCGGTTACTCCGTCCCAGCGGAGGAAAATGGAAGAATGAAGCCCTTCAAACTTTCGGTTGCGTGATGGATTGATTCCGGTCCGCTTTCCGGTTTCAATGGTTCCTTTTCCATTCTGGGCGTGTTTGGAATTGTGTGAAAACGGTGAATGTTTCACTAATCAATTACAAACTGTCGCTTTTGCGTGCGAGAACGTGCCTCAAAGTAGCAGAAATTCGTATGATTTATTTTACGATTCTTGGTTTAACGATCCAATCGAAAAGAAGGAGGAGATGATTGACGATTTATAAAATGTTGTAAAATGGCTACACTCGTAAGTTTTGCTATTGTTTTGATGTAATCATTTTGTTGCTTGAACTATATAAACCTTTTATCCATTTAAAGGAATTGAAAATTGAAACATGTCCTTTGAGGCATTTATGGGTTTATAGGTTTTGGTAGGAAAATACAAACTGAAAATGTAAAATTACTAAAACTTTCTCGCATTGCAATGAATTTTATTAATTCAAATAATTATAACCTAAAGTATACATAATTCACGATTACCAAAAAAGTCGCAACCCGAATTATAAGCTCTCCTGGGGTATGCTTGACCCGCGCCCCGCAGTTTGAAGACGCCTGCCTTAGTCTAACATGTAATTTATAACATTAAAATTCCCTTAAACACATAATTGACACATTTTGGACCGTGGATTGCCCAAATTATCCAGTACAAATCAACCGAAATCCTAAATTTGTCAATCTGTCAAGCTTAATTAACTTTCACCGAGAGCAACGCACCAATCATGGCGACACGGCTTCAAAGTAAGTCTATTATTTTAATCCTCCACCAGAGACTGACGACCAACGCTTGGATCAACGTCAACGACTCTCCATCACAAGGATCATCCCAGTTTTTGGGCAACAGGATTAACAGTCGGCCAATATATTGGGCGAAAATCCTCGGTGGAATGATTACTTTTTTCGTGTTTCCTTTCATCTTCACGTGCTGTTCTCTTGTCTTGCTTCTTGTAGTTCACGAGATTTCCGAACCGTTGCCAAGAAGGATGACAGGTTGACCTAGTTTGCATATTTCTTTTTGCAAGAATCGTGTTACGAATCAGACGGCAATAGCAATTGGAAATAATTACTTCCGGCTGTTGGCGTGAAGTGACTTCGGTGTAATACCGGCGTAAATTGATGGGTCATATTTAATTTCCGCTGGTTCTGCTTTAATGTTCAACAGTATTTCTTCTTTTTATTTTCCTCTGTTTTTCTTCACCAAAAAAGCGAGAAGGAAGAACTTCCTCGCACATGGCATATCAAATTGGAGTGGCGAGGATCAGTAGCCTACAGCTAAACCAATTCATTATTCAGGTCAGTTTGGTGAACTGCTGCCCACATAGTGCAGGATCCTTCTGCGAATTGCCATAGAGCTACCAAATCTCAGCTACCCTGTGTCCACGAGTTTGCCACTAATTTTGTGGTTCACCACGGGAAGGTAAAACCGTTGAGCTGGAACGGCAAACCTCAGAGCGAAAGCTAACACAGCCACCCAAATGGTGGCTGCCATGAACTTGTCGGTCGGTGCGTGGGTAACGTTTACCAATAAACGCCACTAACTTTTGTTAGTCAACATAGGACTTGTTGAGCTAATTACGATGGCAAAATAGACTTTACGTCGAACGGTACGCTTTACAGCATACCTAGCACCATCTTCCCACTCTAACGCTTGGACACCGTCGGAGCAGATATCAAAGCTGCGTCACAATTTCATCATAATCGTTGAAGGTTTGCCTGAAATTGCTTTGGAAACTGAGGCTAACGAATCACAGCAATCAACAACGTTGTAAGAAGAACATTTTGTACCAATATGTGAAGGCTTATCGTGTTGCGCTGGGTGTCTCTCGATCGGGCTGAACACATTTTATGCGTATCCAGCAAAAAATGTGCCCTGCGATGGTTGCGTTGTCTCGTTAGGGGACGCACGTTGCCTTGAAGTGCTCTGCGATCTTTTGTATGACTTCCGATGAACGCGATCAACATTCCGTGCATGTAGCTATTTAATTTGCTACAAACAGTTAGGGTAGAATTTGTGATAATATTACTAGATCAGGAAAGAATCTGTATTATACTTACTTAGTTCAGAAATTCAAATATTGTATGTCATTTTGTATACCTCATTCCCCAAAACAATACCTTTCTTTCGAATGTTCATGTTTGGAAGACAGCATCCTCAACACACGCTCGAGCACGTACGATTGTGCGGTAGACACAGGAAACTCATGTTACACTTCAAGATATCGCTCAAGAGCTCGTTCCAAAATGCGACAGAGACAACGAGAGTTTTACCGAAACGATCGCAACGATCGGAAGAATAGCGTGAGCATGCCTCCAAGATAACATACCGCATGACTACATCGCGAAAGACTCGCGACAACACCAGGCGCATGGTGATTGGTCGAATAGGCAAACAGTGCGCGTTGGCGAAATCGTCGCGCACTGGCCTAGGCTAGCGAAAGATCAGTTCAGTCTTTAGACGTGCCTGCTACTGATCGGATCAAAGTTCTTCTCAAATCAACGCAAATCAAATTTAATTTCATATAAATTATCGTGTTTTAAACGTGCTGCAGTTCGTCTCATTCAAACAATTTGCTGTCTGTGCTTTGTTTAGAGTTCCTTAGCTTTGCTTTCACGTCAGATTGGCGAGATTCCCTATACGTTCGAGAAATTTGGGAGAATTGCTTGTAGCCGCTTCGTTGGTTGCATCAAACAACAGTGTCTTCAAATACCTCCTCTTCAGCCTTCTGCAACCTTTCTGAAGCCTTTCTATCGATCGTTTTGTGTTTGTTTGTATCGTAAATTGACTTGAATCCTGAGCAACTGTGCAACAACCACCATGACTCTAAGGTAAGCTTATCGAAGTGCAGTGCGTTCACGATAGGAAAAGTATTGCATATTTGTTTGTTTGTTTGACCAATTATAGAAACTTTGAGTCGTTTAGACTACATTCGTCCCTTCGATCTATTGTTTTTGTTGTTGAAATTTGTGATATAGTTTTGTATCCAATAAGTATTTTATCAGGTTAATTTTTTGTGATGGATCAGAAGATAGAGTTTGTTCAATGTGGTGGGTTATATTGTGTTTGATTCGTTAATTATAGAGTCCTCAACATTTTGTAAAGATATGGCGAACGTCGATGATTTGTCCACAAAATTGATAGTTTGGCAGCGGTATTTTGTCCAATTTATCCGTGAGTGAGGCGAGTATGTCATATGCTGAGTCGATTTAATTTTTGTAGGTGAGAGCTCTTTCGATGGCCTATGAATGCTTCTAAGATGGTTTTGATTGTTGGCAGGAATCTATTGCTTGCTGCCCGGACCAGCATCCATTTTTCATTAATTTTGGTTCTGCACCTTTTTATTGAATCGCTTTCATGCATCGGTGCCTGGTGATTTTGGTGGTTTTAATTTACCATTTTTGACCTGTAAGTGATAAGTGATTAACTTACCAGTAAATGATGGTAAGTGTTTTACAAGTTACTTGTTCAATTTGCTGAATGAAAGGGCAGTGGAGGCTCCCTTTTTCCACGGCACTAAGGACACCTCTTCTCTTTATGAATGCCTTCCTCTGCAGCAATGGCTATTGATGACGATAGCCTCTGCAGGAAATATAGTGGTGTTGTCTGGGAGCTTTTTCTCACAGTGCTCTGTTGTAGAATGGACACCGCATCATGCTGATTTATATTGGTTTGAGCCATCTGGATGTATGTGGTTGCATGTCTTGCAACTATTGTTTTACAGCTGATAAAAGTATTTTTGGGCTACAGTGCTATTGCCACCTGCGTGTATTTTTTCTTCAAGAGTCCAGTCTATGGCAGTAGAGGTCTTTCGTCTGTGTAGTACAATTTCGCTATGTCTCAGAGTTCATGATTGTGATTTTCCATGAATCTACCTGCCGCTGTTATTAGCTTTTCGGTAATGATAGGTTCCTGCTAGATCGGCCTCCTTGCACACCCTACCAGCCGCTCGGCACACACACACTTGTGCGTTTTGTGTGAGCGATAGTATGCGTGTTCATACTGTCATTCCCATGGGCGTTGACCGGTGGCAGCGCAACTGCCCACAACAGACATATATGAAGGTTTTGGTGTGGGAAAGAAATATATATTCGATACTAATTAGGAAAAGCATGGAGGAGAGGATTGCACCCTGATACACTCCTATTTCCTCTAAGATCTGACTCCCAGCTCCAATAAGAACTTGAAACAACCGATTCAAAAGAAAGTCTTTAACGTTTGCTGTAAGGCGTCCTCCCGAGAAAAGTATTGCACATAGATGCCAGCTGTGATAATAACTGACATTCTTTCTTCTCCTATTTTCCTTTCAGTTCTGACATCATTTGCGATGCATGCCAAAAACCTGAGGATTATAACACTTCAATAGTGTATCATTGCGGCCATTTCATCCATTACAAATGCCTTGTACTGGACAAACGTTGCCCGTTCTGTCTCGACGAGATCTTTTTGAGCAGTGCGACGTATGAGGACGCGAGTGCGTACGCGGTCTGGGATGCGGAGTGCCCCGGTGCACAGCTATCCTTAGTGCGGAAAGAAATGCGCGCGTTGAAGCTGTACGAGATGAAGCTGATCGGAATAATGGGGACATTAATCGAGAACTTAGATTTCTTATTGGCAGTGGCAGCGGCAAAGGAGCTGGCAGCTACAGATGAGCTTTACAAGAAGTATAAGCTGCTTGAAGCTGAGCTGATGGCTGCTGCTCCGGAACCGGAACCGGTGGCATTATTTTTGTAAGTGTACAAGCGTACACAAGTGAGAATGAATTTGAACTACGTTCGAATTAATAAAAGAAAACCAAACAAAAAGGTAAGAAAAATCAGGCTTTTGATTCTTGCGTTAGATACTGGGGATCGTCCTCGGCGTTGAGAAAATGATCGGAAAATATAACTCTTACTGGCGGAGTTAGAATCTCAGCATTACTCCATCATCTCTTTCGTTCGGTTGATTTGAACCCCAATATCCTTCAAAGGTTACCGTTTAGATCATTTAGCAGAAACAGGTCTAATCGAAGGAGATTTTACACAATGATAGCGTTCAGTTTAAGCATGCTTAAATGGCCTTTTATAGCCATTTTATCGCTCTATACAGCAATATGCATTCAAAAGCACAATTCAAACAACCCACCCAGCCACTGGCGGGAAGGGATGGGACTTTTTGTGTGGAATTGATTTTACGGCCGTGTGGTTTCCGTTATGGAAATTTGTGGCCTCCGCTACTAAACGCAAGACAAAAACCTTATCCCCTTTCCATCGTGATGATTTTTATTGTCTTACTCGTTACTTTATGGTTGACTTTTTGCTTTGCAGCATCTCCAGTGTGCCCCGGGAAGGATGGAACAGAACCAAACCGCGCTCTCCCCAAAATGTATGCGTACGAATCCTTCCGAGCGGGCGTTACCATCTTCCAAAAGGCGGCATTCTTGTGGCGCTTGGTATCAGGTGATGGAATCGCACTTTCTTCGCACGAAAAAACCCTCTGACACACACACATACACAGCCAGTCACAAACTCTGCTAAAACACAAGAGTTATGGACCATCTTTTTTGCGTGTGTGTGTGTGTGCGCGCACATAAAATACTCGTAAATAATTTCTCCCCTCCAAGGCGAGACACCCCGTTCGGTGGAATGGGTTGAAGGGTTTTTGCTTACTTTTATCCGCGAAGGCGTTTTCTTTGGTGCGCAGCGTCCGACCCATGTGCCATGGGTTCGGCGCTGCTAATATTTTGAGCACCACACCGTGGAATGGTCGCAAAGGGACGCACCCTTTCTGCGTTGCTGCGTTGTACCACTGTGCTTGGCGGCGAAGTTCATCCGTCGAGTTGCAGATGATGAGATTTTATAGTTTTATGATACTTCTTGCACTTTGCGTTAAATTATTAGCGTGAAACTAGTTTTTATGGTGCGTGCTGAAGTTCCACCGGGAGAAGGGGGCCATAGTTACTCGAAGGATTATCACTTGAAGCACGGGCACGGGTGTGTATCGTTAAGTTAAGCTTTGTTCTACTTTACAACTCAAAACGTGCCATCGTGCATGGCAACGAAGAGACCTTCGCCGTGGTAGGACCGTGTGTCGATTATTCACATTCGAAAACACTTTAATATAGGCCGGCAGAACTTATCCGATCGTTCGCTGCGCTCCACATACTTTTAACTTGCATGCATATGCTTATTTTTATGACACACTCCCCAAGAATTCTTATACAAAAAAGGAAGGAAAACGTGCCATTCCGGAACAAGGAGCGCATTTTATTTCGTCGTTACCAACACCACTGGCACGAACAGACAGGACGGGTATAAAATTTCATAATTATCGTAAATTTTCGCCCTACTTTTTCCTGGTGGCGCTGGGTTTATGTTTCCCGTTCCTGATGATACACGGGCTACATGTGTACACGTTTATGAGACGTGGCATGCGGGCACCGGGTCTGGGTTAGGCATGGGAAGGACACAATAATCGATGGTGCTTTCGTGGCAGTCTTTAAAGAGTGTTGTTCGTAGCCTTGAACCTGTTTACCACCAGTACCAGTATAAGAGGGGGAGAGAGATTATTTGTCCCGTTCTCCTTGCCACGCAGAAGATGCAAATGTCATTTGCAAAGAGAAAGTCGGAAAATAACACTGACAGTGTGTTATAGGCAATTGTGCTTTTATGTTATTAAACGCAAGATAATGTAAAATAATTGTATTTAGATTACTGTCGAGTACGAGTTCCAGTTTAATTGTAGGAAAGCTTCCACCACTTTCTAGGGATGAAGTCTGCCTTTTGATGCAGAAGAGCATTAAACGATTTCTTGTACTCTTTTTTTTCTAGAACACGAATCCAGCAACGGCCTTACGAGAATATCAGAGATAATCATTTCAGCTCAAGCACTACAACCAAAAGGAACGGAGTGTAGTATCGAAACGGAAAGAATAGACACAGGGTTGACTACGGAGAGGAGAGAGGATGAAGAGGGAATGCAAAAAACAGGGACTCAACACTTACCGGAAGCTTTCCGTGCGGGACCGTGGTGAACATTCTTTCGACTGGTTGTAGCCAGAATTGGTGAAGCTGCCCGTTCGATGGTGGTGGTTGTCGTGTTTCATCGTCGTCGTCGTTGTTGCGCATAGTCGCGATGCACATGCAAGTGTGATGTGGAGCAAACGGTCAGGAAAAGGAAACGTACCACCACACAGCGTAGCAGGCCGGGGATGACACATACACACATCATTGCACAATAGACAACACACACACACACACACAAGAAGAAGAACGAGGATAAAGGATGTACAGGATACAGGATAGAAAGAATGAGAGAAGAAAAGAGAAGAAATATAGTACAAAAATAGAAGATTAGTTCAATAGCACGAGGAAGCCGCGCGCTTTACTTGTCATTGGTAGCGCGTTGTTGTTTTTTTTTTCATTCTTTTGTTGCGCCATTGCGAGTGGAAAACTCATTTTGCAAGCCTCATTAGCATAACGGGGACGACATGCGAATTTGTGTCCGGGCGATGCATTTGCTCGTGTTTCAACAGTAACCGGTCGGTAGGAAAATGGTAGGAAAATTGAAAAGAGAGGAAAACATCGACCATTATCACTAGCGCTAGGTGGACTTCGTTCGTTTGGGAAAAAGGGGAGTAAAACATGTAAAACTACATTGGAGGTAGTAAGGGTACATTGACAATGGAGCAAAACTATGGAGCAATAGGACTCCGTCTTTCTTGTACAACAACTCTTGGTCGCATTTTCCCAGCCGAGATAGTTACTTATTGGTGTTGTACGGTTTGTGGTAACTTTAAATAGCTACAGACGTTAGTAGTAACTGAAGAATGTTCAAATGCCTTACTGTTGGATGTTACTTGGAGTTGAAGGGGATACGAAAACACGGAAAGAATGTAGTGGGATTTAATATGGAAATAGTAGTAAAATAGTAAAATAGTTTCTATTTAAAAATGAATAATCCTCAAGCTTAAAATTGCTCTTAAAATCTTGTAAAAATATTATATTGCATGCAGCTAAACACATGTCCAGGGATCAGATTATAGGTACGTTTTAAAAATCGGTTCCAAGTTTACGACTTCCGACTTGCTCATAATAGCCGGATAAGAAGCTAAATCGACAATTGATGGTCGGCATGGAACTGAAAGATGATTTAAAGACGGGGCACCACAGCCAATACACGCCCCAGTGATGTGGATGTGTGCAATGGCGGACGATGGAATCGAAAGTGCAGTAAAAACTCGCCAGCCGTCTAGCTCGGCCCAACCAGGAAGCAAACCATTGTTGCAAGGATCGGATCGGATCGGTACGATATTCGGCTAATATTTTATACAGTATCGTTGCACTCGATTGAGCTCATACACCAGCGCACCCTCTCGGGAGGGAAGGTTGGACGAGAGAGTAGCAGCTTTACAGTGTGCGCCGAAATGATTGGTGGCCGTAAAATAAATCGGTAAAATAAAATGTACACCCAAAAGGCGGAGCGGGCAAAAAAAGGGGCCAGCCAGGGGTAGCATCAGCAGCCACCGTGCAAGGAACGGCAGTGCTCTGTTTGAGCGAGCTTTAACTTTTTTTTTTTGGCTAATTTAAACAAAATGATAAAAAACAGCCCCATAGTGATATCGGAATACGAAGTGGAACGGATTTTTCACTTCGAGGTTTCTTTTGGGCATTTCGAGACGGTCACAAGATACTGTTTTTTTGTAAGAAAAGTAAAAAAAAGGCAAACGGATCCCGTGTTTCAATTTTCCCGAGATAAACTGTAAACCATTTTTCACCACCATCACACCGGATGGGTCTTACGCCGTATCGTGTATCGTGGAGTTCTTGCTTTTTTTTAGCGAAATTTCCTTTGGCTTCCTGGTTCTTCGCTCTGTGTGTGTGTTTGTGGGCGTCTTTTTTCGTTGTTCTCGGTTTTACGTGCTTGATGAAGCTTACTTCCTTAAGGTCTGATTGGATGAAGCTTTCCATTTTCCTTTGTGCACGCATCAATTGTAGCCGCTTTAAGCGTTACGATGCGTTAGGAAGATGAATTAAATTAGCGAGTGCCGTGGCGCTGGAAAAGCCCAGATGGTGTTCAATTTTGAGTAATGGGTTTTTGGTATTATTTTAAAAACAAAAAACTTTTCTGCCAGATGTCATGTGTTTAGTAACGTCCTAGAAAATGGATTGTGAATAAAATATTTATCAATAATTTAATGATTTAAAGAAAAAAGCATTTCTCCTTTACGAAGCCCAATGCACCTTCAAATGCCTTGAGCAACGCCCAACACACTTAGCAGATGCCTCCCCAAAAGCAACAAAACCCATGCTTCCAACCAACGGTATCTTTATGCTCTCTCATTCACGCCTTTGTTCTGCAAAAAAAGACATAATCGTAAATGAGCCAGGGAAGGAAGTGCAAAGGAAAAAGGCATCCGACGCCCGTCCGTGACCGTAACCTTCAGCGCGAAGGAACAAAAGAGCAGACGCCAGACACAGACACACGTGTACGATCGGGGAGGGAACCTTCTACCCACAGTTTTAATGGTAGCCCATTAAATTGAGTTGCGGAAAAACCCTTCGGTGTATGTGTGGTGTCGTTTTGTTGTTGAATTTAAGCAATAAGCACGGAACATGCAGTTGAAGTATCTTGGTAGTCCTTTTCAGTGTTTTAGTTGAGCAGTGAAGGGTTAAAGTAGAACGGATTATAAGCAATGCACGGCTAGGACTATTTGTGGATTAAAAATACTCCAGAAAATTTATAATCTTCCTCCAGTCTGGTCTCACAAGGTCAGACAAAAGCCTAAACTAAGACTCGTCCAATTAAATTGCCTTTCGAGATGCATTTTTCATTGCCCGGGATTATGCTTTTCTCACAGCCCTTGTGTATAAATACTCTTTCATCGCTATGCTAATCCGTCAGCTTTGTAGGTTTAAAGCACACCTTAGACCGGATACAGACGCAGTCTTTAAGGTGTGAATAATTTGTGCAAGTAAGATATAGCAGCCCACAAATAATGCAAGTCTTTTCTGCGGACAGCTTCTCCTTCCCACCACGCTGCCGTTAGCTGTCTGTTGGACCGAAAATGCACTTACCGTCGACTTCGCTGCCGGACCTGACCGAGGCGAATGTTCCGCTCGTCCCTCCACCGTTCCAGCCGATGGCGCAGCGCTAACCGTACCTCCGAGTTGAGGAAGCAGTAGAACAGTGACACAGACAGTCCCTATAGGCGGGCGAGAAGAATAGAAGAAGAAAGCGCAGGCATTATAGTGCGAGTTAGTGAGTGTGAAAATTGATGCCATCAGGAGGCTGCTGCTGTTGTTGTTGTTGATAAAGACAGTACGGAGGGAGCAAAAAACAACGCGTGAAAACGAAAGGAAAAGGAAAAATGTGGAAAAACACTTTCACAAATGAGACCGCGCCACTAAACCCCGGAAAGCTTGCACGGCGGGAAAGTGCTTTCGGGTGATGCGCTGTGGTCGTCGTGCTGTGATGTGTGTGGAATTAGCGGGCGATGGAAAAATCGGCTCCAATTTGCGCTGGTTGGGAGAGAATGGTGCAGGATGTGGTTTATGAATGGGAGTGGAATCACGACGCGGTCTCATTGCGCTGCCTGTGGTGGAATTATAGCGCGCTTGTCGTCGTCGTGGGGTTTCTCCGATCGCACACCACGGGAGCAAGGACATTAGCTAGTTTTGTATGTACTTTATGATGTTATGAGCAGTACAAAAGCTATTCGTAATGTTATTCCGACAATTTATTTCCATACATTGTTAATTAATGAATTCAGATGATTGGTTTGCGAGTGACTTTTAATTTAATAGCAATGGCAAAACAACCAACAATCATTGCCACACTAAATCAGCTTTAGTGGTCAGATTAATTACATATTATGAAATTGCCTTCGATAAACAAGGTTAAAGCAATAAATCGTACAGATTAGCGTGACGATAGTGGGAACACATACTGCAAGTTGTGTGGAATTATAACACCCACTGTGCAAAAGAGATACCAGCGATCGAACTAATAATGGCAGAATGAAAATCCAATTATAAATCGTAATTATCAAATACATGAATTAAGCAGTATCGTCCAATACAGGTGTGTGCAGTGGTTGATTGTACGTCGCTCCTGATACGCATATACCTTGAATTATGGCGTGATTATCGTAATTGTAAAACTAGATTTTATGTGAATTAATTTGACAAATAATTAAAAGATCACTATCAAATGCTTCTAGTTAAAACAGAATCATGTGCAAGCAACAAATTAAGCAAAGTTTTCCTCTTATTGTCCTTGAAAGGAATGCATATTTAGCACCATGTCTAACGCCCTATATGTAAATTTACATCCCACCCAAACATATCGGGACGGCCATAATCTCTACAATTAAATGCCTGCAAATGTAACCATTCATTAAACACCGGCTACACCACAACACTTCCCCCATCATTGCTGTCATCGAGGCGATCTGTTTATGTAGCGTGCGCTAAAACCATTCACAACCCAACGCCTGCGGGTTCCACTATCAATGAGTGCAATCAGCATACTCGCTTGCACACTCAGACCCACACTAATACATATCGTTCCAATGAATGAGGTTTATCTACCCCATCATCAGCGCTTATTGTTTCATCTTTGATGTGCATTACAACATATTTTCCCCAACAGCCCCTGTTGGTCCGTTACGCTGCCCAGGATCGCACGTTCAACCTAATTTTCGCTAGCAAGCAAAGGGGCCTAATTTAGGCAGGAATGCAGAGAGTGACATTAATACACACGGCTGCATAAGCCTGCATTGCCGGTCTAAATGTGTGACAAATTATTTGCAACGGGGTGGGCTTGCTCGTGCTTTCCCACCAAACACGCGTGGGCGGATGCGCTTTTGATGCCGCGTGTACGGATTTCGTTGCGTTATGTTTCAATTTCAGATTAGCGCAATGGAAGATGTCAGGGATTTGAAACGCTGGAAAATACTGCCGCTGTACCGCGTAGTTCAAAAGGAAAAGCTTGTGGTGAGCTTGTGCACGATACTGCTGGTACTTTGTGTTGTTTGAGTTGTTTGGAACTCTACGAGCGGGATGGCCTGTTTTTTTTAACACTTCACGCCACTCCCTGGTGTAACTGGACAGGGGAAAGCTAATTTAGTTCCCGCTTCAAACGTTCGGCAGTCATGTTAGCGTGGAACTAGTTTCATTGCTTTACTTAGTTGCACCGTTGCCCATTTGTGGGTAGATCAATGTTGGGGGATATGAAAAGTTTACAATGGGCTAGCCACTTATGGTTTTGCAAGGAGGTTAGAGTAACCATTTAAAGTTTGTTTTAATGTTGTTGTCAAAAGTATTGTTTGATTTCAACTACAACATACTTGATGGTTTTGATTTCCATTTCCATCTAGTGACCAAATGTAAGTGAACGTGATTTTTTGTAATAAATAGTTGCATTTTTTTAAAAATAAAATGCAGCTTTCCATACAGTATGTTCGCAAGATAAGCGGTTTATGCGTTTTCGAGGCATCCTTGCTAGTCTAATATCCAGTTAATTCGAATATCACGTGTTTCCGTTGAAATGTATTTCATAAATGGGTATTTTTGATTTAGTTTAGAACATTACACTTTACATCGTTTATCGTTTATTTAAAATAATGATTGCAAGAAATAGGATAAAGAGGCGAATGAGGCCAATTGGCTCAAAGTCTCTATAAAAAAACACAAAAAAGAAATAGAATATCGCTTGATTTAAAGTGATATATTTTTTATTTTATTTTGTTCAAAGAATTGTTAGTAAAAAAGGGCTCTCCAAATCTGCCTATCTTGATAACGACGTTACTCGGGAATAGCCTGCATCGTAAAAGGAACAATAGTGTTTTGTTTTGTTTCGGATTTGTACAATCTACTTGAATTTAATATTTATTAAATTAAAAGGGTTTTTTTGCTAAAAAACTAATCTCACCATGGCGTTCACGGTAGTGATGGGTAAATCTGAATGAATTTTTGAAATCATTCAATTGATCTGAATTTCGTTTGTATCTGTATTCATGAATCTCTAATAATTAATGAATCTTCAAAGATGTATCAATCTCGAAAGATTCTCAAAAGATGTATATATCTCAAAACATTCACGAATATCTGGGGTTTCATTTAAGATTCATAGAGCTTGAGCTACTTATTATTATTCTTCTTGGCGTCACAACCTACGTGGTCAAGACAGCTCATGCAAGCTATCGAGTCATCTTAGCAACCAGGTAGCCCGATAGTTTGTTTTGCTAGATAACCACTGTATCATTGGATCTTCTTCTTCTTCTTTTGGCACAACAACAGCTGTCGGTCAAGGCCTGCCTGTACCTCCTAGTGAAGTGAACTTGGCTTTCAGTGACTTATTGTTACCATAGCAGGATAGCCAGTCCTACACGCTACGGGGACGGTCTTTTCGAGGCATGAACCCATGACGGGCATGTTGTTAAGTCGTTCGAGTTGACGACTGTACCACCAGACCGGCCCCAATCATTGGATCACGCATATTAAATATTTTCAAAATGGTAAATATTTAAAGATTCATTGATCCCTGGGTTCCCTGGAATCATTCGAAATTCATGAATTTCCACGGATTCTAAAGAGGCTCATGTTTTCTTGGAGAAACATTAATCTTGGGAGATTCATAAATCTTTAGAGATTCATCTAAATGATTAGTTTATCATATGAATGAATCTCAATGGAATATTCATCAAATGCAAAACTAGTTAACGGTGAAAACTTGGATGTCAGCGGGACTGGTTTTTACCAACTCGCTTATATGTTTGATATGGTTAAATATGTTTGTTTTAAAATTTAACTGGTACAATTGATGCAAATAGTTTTGAAATAGAATATTCTTTGAATCGGTATGGAATCTTCTACATTTTTATGCATTTTTATGCAGCTTTTGAAATATAATCGAAAAACAATATTTCACGTACACTTTCAATTCATGATTACTAAGCGACCCTTAATAATAGTGTCATCCTGTATATCAACATTTGCATCATCTGGCGTTAAATTGTAGATGCTACATGCAGCGATTCAATTAATGTCCTCTGCGATGAACTCTTCTGAATTTTTAAATTTATCGAAATCAATTACTATTTAATGCTTGCAAATGTTGCCCTTAGTTCATTGATATGTGACAACTCACAACTTGGATCGGAATGAAAATTAAAATTTTATTTGCAATTTAAACATGTGCCGTTGAGAGAACCCTTTTATGATGAAACAAAAACAAAAGCTTGCATGTGTTTGTCGACTTGAATTAAAAATAATATTTTAATAGCTCCCACCTTGCAGTCCCAGCACAGAAGCAACCGATTTACTCGCCAACAATTACCGGGTAATGAGTGTACGTATGCCTTTCCCCTTTTTGCGCGTCCCAACTTACCTGTGTACTGAGCAGCAGCGCTCGGGCGATGGCAAAAATGTCACTGACGACGCCTTCGGCGGGCGCGGCCAGCACAACCAGGTACGTGATGCCCAGCAGCGGTATCAGCACGAGCAGTGCCTTCGATGCCTTCCGGTACTGGCGCGTTTCGACCGTGTTCGCCGATCGTAGCTTCGTGATAAGCACCTGGGGTTTGCGCGGTAAACAGGACCATTGTTAAACGGAAAAGGGTTGGGATGCATGACTGGTGCATTACGAGACGGCTTGACTTACCCACATGATTCGTATGAGAAATACTAGATTGATGATCAGCACCGCACAGACCGGCCCTTGGAAGATCCAGTCGACGACTGACTCACGCATCCAGGAGCATTCGATTTCCAGCTGGAGGTGGGGCAGCCCGCCCGCCCGAAACCGTAATAAACGATACAAGCAAAACACAATAACGACATGAGTGGCTTTCCGCTATCGATCAAACGGGACTGGAAAGGCTTTTCCGGGAAAAATCTAAACTAGGTCATTATACTACGGCGCTGGGAGTTGTTTTCGTTCGGTTGAACGAAGGAAATGAATAGGGGAAAGGAGGTAGGGGAGGGGACGAGCTTGGGATGAGGGTAAATAGGGAGGAAAAAAGCTCTTGGAAAAGTCATCTTACGCTCCATTCTTGCTGCCCTGAAAAGGAACACTACACTCCTACTTGCCTTCTGCCCTTTCTTTCCCCGAACGACACGAATATCAACAGCCGTTAAAGTGGCAATTTTGGCCGGCGCCCATTTAACGAGTGAGAGGTGTGTATGTGTGTCGGTGTGTTCTTATGGTTTTGTTTGCTTTCGAGCTTTCTTGATATTCATTTCCACTTTTCCACTCGGAAAGAATCGAATTGCATCAGCAGACTAGCCGGTGGAAAAGCTTTTCTGGAGTGGCGTTCTTCGTCTTTCCTTCTTCTGTTTTTTTTCTTTCTTGTGGAACAATTATTTTCCGGTTTCGAGTGTCGGATGGAATGGACGCCCAACTGGAGAAGATTCCGGCCGAAACCAAAACCTTCCAAACCTGCTCGTGCCAATGGTTTGCCACTGATCGTGGGACAGTGTTTTGAGGGCTAAAGAAAACAACAGAAGAAAAAACAAATATTCACCACTAATTGAGGGAGAGATTCGGGTGGATTTTTGTTCTGTCCGAGGTTGTGGATGGCACTTTTAGTAGGAAAGTGTTGTTGGTGTACCACTGTTTGGGCAGAGATTGGTTATAATGTAACGTATTATTTTAACGGCATTTATTTTATAAGCCTATTGGATTTTTCAAGGTTGTTTTTTACAAACGAATTAAGTTCAACATTTGCTTTCAAATGTCACAAGATCCAATTATTCGAGATGTCTGGCCTGTAATTGCCGGGCGAGGGCGCTAGTCAGAGGACGCTTGAATGAATAAGAAGAATGTTATTCATTGGCCATACAAAGCAAAAATTCATATTTTTAGATGAGTGATAATTGAACTTCAAATCAAGCACACCCTTCAAGGTATAGGCTATCTTGAATCGTTTACAGTGCTACATTCATTATTTTTAACGGTAAAAAAAATAATCATTTCAGTTCATTTAATTAGGCAGAAATTCTAAATTATGACTGTAATCTTCGCTATTCTTATTAAACCTGCTTCAATACTCAGCCTCGTTCGGGTTATATTCAATATTTTTCATACAACATCATACAATAAAACAACTATAGGAACCACACCATCACTAAGGCCACAAACATTGAAAAATATGTACAGGCGGTCCCCGAGATACACGGTTAATGGGGACCGAAAACGGCCGCAAAATACCACGTATCTCGAATTTCCGCGTAAGTCGAATCTCGTGATTTCCAGCTAAAATATCACAAATTTTCGTGTAATTTCGCAAGTAGGGGGCGGTTTTAGTCACTTTATGAATTATTTGATATGATTCTGACTGAATATAACTGTT
The DNA here is from genome assembly GCF_943734735.2 of Anopheles gambiae. NCBI lineage: Eukaryota > Metazoa > Arthropoda > Insecta > Diptera > Culicidae > Anopheles > Anopheles gambiae. Next base: position 84,853,041 of record NC_064601.1, on the reverse strand, counting down.
TTAAACCTTTTGAAATAGTTTTTAACATTCGATCAAAACGGAAATTATTTGGCAATTTGCAATTGATGTGTCAAATCAGTACAATTTGCTCAAAGAATTCTCAATTTTAGAAAACCGCGTATCTCCGAATCCGCGTATAAGAGGTACCGTGTATCTCGGGGACCGCCTGTATTTGTTTAGAACATGTGTTACTTTTACTATTAAACAATTCTATTAAAATTAAATCAAATATATAAGTAAGTATAAATACTTTACTTATTATTTAAATAAAATGAAGTAAATCTGTTGGCACGATTTCTACCTCGTGCAGATTAGCAGCCGTAATGTTTATCAAAACAACGAGCTGTCAAGGACAGCTCGAATAACTTACGAGGAAAGCACCAGATGGCGCTGTAAAACAGATAAGGACAAAAAGATATCCCCAAAGGCGAAACAGCTAGCTTATCAAAAATAAGGCCAATTAGGATAAAGTTTGGCAGCGGTCGCGAAACAGGGTCAAGTGCGGTCAAGACTGATCAGCTGTTCGAGAAATAGGCGCCATCGAGATAGTTAGGGCCAGTAGCAAAAGTCAAGCGACAGAAGACAGACCAATTTTTAAACTGAGCAAATACATATTAAACACACAAAGCCAGTTCTAAGAAAGTCTTTCCAGCTACTCAACAAGTTGTTACCAGGTGTAACAACAATATCTATACCACTTGTACCATATCTATACCACACGTAGCAACGTGTGTAGCAATCGTTTCGTTGAGTCGCAAATGGTAAAGATAATTTTACAAACTGTCTATTTATTTGAGCAGTTTTAAAATTGATGTTGTATTTCCGCGTTTTAATTTGCAACTAATTTTCGGTTAGCGATGGCGCCCTCAGCTGTGTGAACTTGACCCTGGTTGAACCGCTTCCTCATTGGTCCTATTCTGGGAGATCTAGTTGTCGCACAAGCTAATCCTGTCGTCCCTTTCTGTGTATCTAGTAGGCCATCTGTCGGGTAAAGTGGGTACTTGATCTAGCTGATCTTGACAGATAGATGTTTACAAATAATAATTCTGTCTAGAACGCATGTGGTCGATATCGTGCCAACACCAATCTAAATTTCAATGATATTTTTGTGCATTTATCCTACGTAGATTAGGTTTTCATTTTACTTAACCTAAGAAAAATCGCAAGATTGCGATGTAAATTATTACATTATGATTAGAATAATAGTAATTTACTCTGGGTAACTAATCAACTTTATGTAGAGTAATATTGAAAAACAATTCCCAAACCTCATTTCTGACATGCTGTATTAACATTCTACATTATTTCCAATCAAAACTAATGTAGAATTTAATGTAAAAGTATAATTGCATAACTTTAGGCGTTAAGCACCTGAGTGCGGTGCAAAATGAAGTTAAGTCCTTTGGTGCGCAATTTTGAAGGATAGCTTCAGTAATCTAAACAGACAGAGATAATGATACAACTGTTATCATTTCAATTTACAAACCTCGCCCTAGCCCAAAAAGTTTACTAACAACGAGGCAAAAGTAGATGCGCACAAACTTTTCTCCCACGTGTGTGTGTGTGTGTGTGTGTGTGCGCGTGTGTGTGTGAGGGTAAAACAATTCCCCGAAAGCTGGCCGCCCACTAATGGTGTCTTTTGCCCCACCAAAAGTTCCAGCCATGGGTGGCACAGCATTGAAAACTGGCACGACATGACACAACAACGCATGCAGCGATACGGTCTGGAAAAGGAGAGCAGTTTACGCCAAACTAGATGCGGGAGAGTTTTAGTTTTTCGGAGGTCCACTTGGTAAAAGTTAATAACGATTTGAACTTTCACTTTCACCATCGCCTCCCCTAGTGCGAACGTTAATTGTTTCGTCGATTGGATTTTGGGCGAGGACAGTGGGAGTTGGAATGGGACGTAACCACTTCCGGGTTTTGCTTACTTACCGTGTCCGCTTTGCCCTGCCCGGACAGGGTGATACCTTTCGCGATGGCCCACAGTATGACGAAAATGGCCGGTCCGCCTGAGAGGGGAGATGGAAATGGAAAAAGCGGAAACGAAAGTTGGTTTAATGAACGAAAGTTTATGTGACAGTAGGTTAAAAGTTAAACAAACTTATAGCAAAGTGGTTAGCAGCACATTTTGATAGTAAATTGAAACGACTCAGTTAAAAAAAGTGGCACCAAGCTATCAATACGATGTGCTTAATCGGTTGGAAAGATAATTACTGCGTAATAATGATAACGACCAGCTGCTTCCTCTTTTGTTCATTGTTCCAAAATCGACTCTTAATACTGAATGCTTATAACACCCGCTGGTGCGTTACTTTCGTTCGTTTCCTCCTCTGATAGCAGTACTGTTTCACTGCCAATAACTGCCCTCACGGGGCGACCACAGGCAATCTCGGTGGCTTTAAGGCAAATGTGGTAAATTACCCGAGAGCGAGCGAAAGCTCAAAAAGAAAGCAAAAGAACCTGTGGGGACAACCAAAAAAAAACCAGAAGCTTCACAACCGTTAGGACATTTAATGTAATGGTAGTGATCTTCGTTGTTTTTGTATTGCTTACGAAACGGAATTGCAAGCGAAACAGAGTCGGGGAAAGAAGAACAAAAAACAGACAATGAATTGTCGTCCCTGTGCTGGGAAATCGTCCCCAACACCAGACTGTGCCAGACTGTACGGTACCGTTTTTGCTACCAAAAGCCAATCCAAAGGCAAGGACATACGGATCGAGGCTCTGGGTTCTGGGCGCCGGTTCGAAATAATGGCCGCCACACTGAAATGGACAATTTATTTAGTGTTTATTATGGCGATAATGGTTGTCCCAGCCCGTGGGCTGTTCTGTGCTCTTTTCCCCCCTCTCCGTTCTTTATTGCACTTGCACCGGGACCTTCGGGATTTAACGGCATTCGATTGGCCACTTGCCACAGTGGGATAGGTTTGTGGTACACGCGCGTACGAAGATAATCTAACTTTGAGTGGGTTCCACGGAAGACTGCGTTAAAGGAAATGCATTTTTATAGTGATGTCGAATTTAGTGTGAGACGGTTGCTACTGGGTGCCTGTTTTGTATGGTTTTTTTTGCGTGAGTTAAAGCTAAGAAGGGCTAGGATTATGAAACTTTAATACAAGCTAGTGTAAAACTCTTTTTAAATGAAAGTTGCATACAGTTAGGCGATTTGTTAAGTTGATTGCGTACATTTAAGCGCTTTGGGATGTGAATTGTATACTTTTAGAAGCTTTTAATAAAAGTACTTTAATGCGACCTAGAACCAACCTCGAAAGCGCTTAAAACAAATAAATTCACCAAAATCTACTGAAATTCGGAAGCTAAATCATTCCCGGTATACCAGCAATGAATTATCGCCTACCGACGCTCTGCTACACTTACCCCAACCGATGGCGGCATACATGTTGAAGCGCAAATTATCACCCGAAAACGTTTCCACCACCAGCATGTACAGATAGAGCCCTGAAATGAGAGGGAAAATGTGATGAGAAAATGATTCCTACCAGCTGGAAAGAAATAAAAAAGCTGGCAGATCAAATTACATGGTAAGAACAACTTCGAACCTTGTTTAGTAAAAGATTCATTCCTTTCCGATAAATCCTAGATACCAGAACAACGTTGTGAAAGTGATAGTGATTATCATGCATCGACAGCTGCCGGGAACTGATGCGTACAATGGGAGGTAGATTTTCACAGCATTTCGAACAACGGCGAAGAAACGTATCATAAACTCGCATGGAAAACACCAGCGTACACATGGCGTACGTAAATTCTACGGATCTGGAATAGGCGTTTCCGATGGGTTGAGAATAAAATCCCTTTCCATAGAAGCGTAGGGCCAATGCGAACGAAACAACCGAGAGCTTAATTACAGCCAAGCTGTGTAGCTGAGAACCGCCTTATCCACCAACCGCTCGAAAAGCCGGTCAAGGCAAAGGAGCTTTTGAATACTGATACATGGCCCGGTGGCAGCGAGATGTATGCGATTCGTACGGGATTAGTGTCCCGTTAATAGCTTTCGAGAAAACGATCAAAATGGGTAAAACACATCGGCCGGTGAAGTAAAACAGTGAATGCATAGAAAAAATAAGGAGAAATATTGCGCTGTAATAATGATTTTTTTCGTTAATCCTGGATACAGCCGAGAAACAAAATATCTTCGAGCATCGGCGCGTAGGTCTTGTATTTTTAGCCCAGCTTAGCAGCCGAAAACGTAAGGCGTAGATCCCAAAAATGACGTGCCGGGAGGATTAACAGCTTTCTTTTGCTATCCATGATGCCACGGCGTTATTCGCACTACACGTTCTAACAAAAAAGCACAATTCAACGAAAAAGAGCACCCATAATATTCACCTTTGATAAAAGTTACTCATAAGCACAGTAAGCATCCGTTTCTAAATGGGAAACTTTTCCTTTGTAATTTTACGCTGAGGAACACACGACGTTCTCAGGAGCCGAAAGTGTTCCCATGGTTTTAGGAAAATAATAGAAGATGGCTGGTGGAAAGCAACTAAATGGAAAACTTTTCTCCCGCATTCTGCTACGTGTTCGGTACACCGTATAGCGTGTTAGAATGTTTAATGTTGCACTCATTAATAATCTGAGCAACCTGCTAGAACCTCTTTAGCCTCACTTGCCCGCTTGTGGTGTCGTTGGCTGTTGGCTTAATGAGTGTGCAGCTAAATTGAAAAAAGTTATTGCTGTTGGTGTTTCTCTCTCTCTCTCTCTCTCTCTCTCTCTCTCGTTCTCTCTTGTGCAGTAGAGGAAGTGAAACTTTTCTCGTCAACGTGCGTGTCGTTGTGTGATTGTTTTTGTTTTGCTTGCGGTTGTAGAACACATATGGTATGCAGGAGAGAGCAGGTAGGACTTTTCCATGAGTTCGGTTTTGTGCGTGCCTGTATCGTGTGGCCAGGTGGTAGATGGTTTGTTTTTACGATGAGGCTAGGAATGTCGATAATGCGATAAAGTCACGATTTATTGAAAACGTTTAGAAAGGACCTGAGCCGTAAAAGTTAATTGTAAATTATCGTTCTTAATAGTACAACAAGCTTTAATTATGCAAAATAAGGCACAATGGGAGTTTATTGGGCGTTACTGAACACCTGCCCTTAAGGCTGGTTTATGCTTGGTAACCAATGCCAGCACAAAAAATGTAGAATATTAGCTGTACTTTCTAAACTATAGTGCATACTTTTAGGCGTTTAGCAAGCTTGTTGAGCTGTGGCAAGGTTTTAACTTTGAAACAGAATATAATTAGTTCACAATTTGAACTTTTTTGTTCTGTATTGTTTGACGATGTATTCTGACACTAGCCTGCTTTAAAAAAAAATAGTTTAAAACAAAAGTGTAAAAAAGTTAATAAAGTTAACATGCAATCCCTTACTTTCAGGCATTCTACAACAAATCATTAGACAGTTTGGCGATTGATACCCATTAAAATTAAACTAACAAAATAGAAAAAAAGCTTCCAAACAATTAAGAAGAATCAAGCGAACACTGAAAAGAATCCTCCTAACAATCAATGGGTTACTCGTACTAACCACACGGGCAGCTTTTAATGCTTGTTTAGTTTCCTGCTCTAATTGATCGGACGTGCTGCAAGGGAATGGTACGAGCTTATTTCAGTTAGTGTACTCGATAGGAACGATGCAGTGCTAAGCAGGAGTTGGGAAAAACCGTCCATCCACTGCAGAACACGTTCATTGGGCAGAAAACAGACTTTTAAAGTGCATTCTCACTCAATCTCATCGGCCTGCCAGACGGGCTTAAAAGCAATTTGTGTCATTGTGTTAATTGCTGCAATGAATATGAATTTACGATGAATTGAATCAAATCGTCCGGCTTCAAAATCGAAAACGTAAACCGAGACAGAATTACACATCAGATCATGCAGAGACGCTGTTTGGATGAGTGTAGCTATTTGGAAGCAATTGTTTTAGCATAGCGAAAAAAAATCGCATTCGATCCCTTTTGCCTAATCCAAAGTCAAACGCAAGCTAAATCTCTCCTCAATCGCTTGAAATCCAATTGCAAAAACAAGATCCGAGATTCACGCCCTCGGGAGGGTAGTGTGGGCAGTAAAATGTTGTAAGCTCAAACGCACCTAAAAGATGCTCCAGGGAAGGGCACGCTTAGGCAAACTTTGCGTTGCGTTTTTTTTTTCAGCAAAACTCAATTCCGGACGCAGGTCGTTGTGAAGGGTAATACAATGTTGCCGTGGAGGTTGGGTGCGTGGGCATCGATGGCAGCCCAGACGCTTGGTTTGGTTCAGGATCGATTTAACCCAGTTAATCCCACCATTAACGTTCGTGCTTCAGCCAAGGACATAAGACCATAATCTTCCATCGTTTCGGCTTCCTTTTTCTCCGGTTCCGTTGCCGCGGCGCCACTTATCCCCTCCGGCCAAACGGCAAACGATTGAACGATGAATCCATAATCAATATTTATCTTCAATCCTCGATTTTCCTCCTCTTCTTTCGCTCTGTGCTCTTACCATTAGACATCGCACTATAGCTGTTTCATCAGTACTGGGAGCTCGAAAAGCTTCCGCTGCTCTAGCGCACGATTTGTCTGTACTTGTCGTATTTGTAAAGGGGAAGTAATGAGGGAAGAAAAAAGAGCAAGCCCATCACCCGACTGATGTCACCGTCCTGGGGCATTTTTTTTCTTCGTTGCTCTGCTGCTGCTGCTTGGGGTGGAAATTGAGCACCCGGTAAGACGCCGGTAATACCGTTCCACCGGATTATGGGAACAAAGAAGGGTCTGGGCGTGATTTGATAACAATTATTTTCTGTCAAGGATAATGTCAACATCCGAAGTTACTATCAAGCTGGTAGGACAGTTGACAGTAGGCAGGGTAATAACATTGGGAATAAAATAAAATAATTTCTTACATTTTCTTTTCAGATTATCAGCTTTTTCCGCTGGTAGACCAAGACAGTTACTTCTTCCGTGATCCGTAAAACCGAATTGAACAAATATTGTAAAAAAGGTTTAAAACAGTAAAGCGCCTGTCAGTATGCAATCGGCGAAACAAATCTTGTCCAATAATCTTCTACTTTGGCTCAGTAAGCAAATGGATGCAAATTGTAAATTATTTTCAAAATGTCTTATTCGATCTGCATAATAATGAAGAAGAGAGATGTGAATTTTGGAGCGTTTCGCTTCCTGAGGAAATTTAAATGATTTCATGTGATTGTCGGAGAAACAATGACAGCATTATATTACAAACCTATTACAACCCCATCATTATGCTGACCATAATCATGATCATATTTCGTACAGCATCATTACTACACCACGAAGAATGTTGGTACTATCTTTAGAAAAGAAAAAAAAACCCTCAAAGACCCTCCAATCTCGACCAAATACATAAAGAACCGTCTCCTTCTCCTGTAATGCAGTTGCACCACCGTGTGCTATCTTTTAACCAACTTGTTTGTAATGGACGGGTCCGGCGATGGAACCTAGTTAAGGCACACCGTGCAACCATCGCAGTCAAATCCTCGCAGCTGCTCATTATGATGTTGCTCACGTTCACGTTCTGGTCCGTCTTAAAATCGATTGCACTGATGGATGGAAGGAAAAAACGAAAGAAAACACTACCCCAGTTGTAACTTTGTTGCTGCACCCGGTCCGGTGCAACTGGGAGCCGGGTAGCCGTTTGGTTCGTTTGGTGCTAAAGATGACGACTGGTTTTGTGACAGTGTTTTTACGAACGATCAACTCGCATTAGTCTCGCGTAAGAGACTGGCTGGCTTGGCGAAGCAGAATGGACTGGATGAACGTGTTTTAATGCTGATTTTTGTGTATCTGCTGCTGCAATCATGCTAGGGGGATGGAATACTGGAACGCAAGTATTTTACAATATTTAAAATTATCTTCGGTGTGTTGTGGGAAGTTGAAATTATTTTAAGTGATGACATATTTTCCAAATGGAGTTTTGCTCAACAATGTATTAGTAACTTATGCTCGACCTCTAGGAATGCGGAATAATACAGCGCTTGTCTGAAAGCGTAACACATAAATATCAATACAAGTCAATGAAATAGAATACATAATTCACAATTGAGCAAAAATTTAAAAATATCCATGAACAAAACATCAACAATTACATGACAATGACATGGATGAAAATAATGATCAAATGAAAACCTGATTAAATTAAACCATTAGTATGAAGCCGAAAGGCTCAAAGTCTCTATAAAAATCAATAAAAAAAAATTAAAAAAAAAAAAAAAAACCATTAGTAAAGCCCAAATACGTCATTTATTTGCATAGCTTTAGGCGTAATTTAGCATAACTTTTGGCGTATAGTCGAGCACAAAACAAACAATTTAATTGCACGTTAAAGATTGCCGCAATAAAATAACGGCCCGTGAAAGATTATTTGAACTAAACTTGTTGTAAATCTTTTTTACCCTCCCATGAATCATTTCAAAGGAAAAAAACATCTTAAAAACTAACTAACTGCTAACTAATGATGTTGTTCTTTTAAATGAATTGTCAACGCCAAACTTCAATTACGCGCGTGTTTGCTACCCCTTGAAAGCAAAACATACCGAACGACCGACTGCCGGGCTATTCCACTGGTGCAAAACTTTAGCAAATGTGGATAAATGTTAAACATGGCCGGCTGGAATGTGTTTGCGTTAGCTTCTTGCCATGTTGTGCGCCAAGTGCTTCCTGTTTCCAGCTCAGCCTTACCGTAGGTGTGTTTGTTTTGTTCTTCCGGTACAACAACGGAACCGGGAAGGCGCGCAAAGAGGAGAAGAGGAAGGGGACGAAGATAACGCATGATGTGCTGCAATATGGCCTTTTGTTGCGAGTGTCCTTCAACTGGAGTAGAGGAGGACAGCAAATGAAGAAGAAAAAACAACTCCAGAATAGCAACGACATACGACACGAGCCGGTGTGTAGACGTGTAGTACCATCACAGTAAACAACGAGCAAAGCTTCCGATTTTTTTTTCGTGTATTTCTATTCTCGTTCTCCGCCGGAAAGGATGTGGTGGTAAGAAAAACAGCACGGGATTCGCTTGCGCCGCGTAAGTGGGTTTCGCGTTCCTTTCCCGTGCGCAAGCAGTAATACTAAACATTTACTGTGCTCTGGCGATGGGTTGGGTTTCCTGTGCGTGTGTTTGTTTGTGTGTCTATCGCTTGGCGTGGGCTCATTTTGGGGTAGCTTTTCGAAAGTTTCCTGGAAGTGGGGCAGGGAAACAACAACAAAAAAAAGAAGGACCAAACACCCCCTAAGCCAGAAGAACACGGCCGGGCGCTAGTAGACGCTTCAACCAAACGATGGGCGGATACTAAACCAAGCGATGGTATTTTATTAGCAAAACGGTTGAGCAGCAGTTGGTTTCGTGTGCTTTTCGTGTGCGAACGATCGTCGCTACCACGAAGCCCCGTGTTGTGGTGTAGCTGGCGGGCTGGTAAGCTTTTCGTTGGAAGCTCATCAACCCTCGGGACGAAAGTGGAGACGGCGTCGGTGTTATCAGAAGCGAAATTTAATGATATCAACACGCGACGAAAACCACTCGACAGGCGGCTCACGTTTCTCGTGCAAATAAAGATCGTTTGGATGTTTATTTAAACGGGAGCCGGGCGAGAATGGGTTGCTGCAGGTGGCAATGAGAGAGAGAGCTAAAGAGGGAGAGAGACATGGTCGTTTCGCGCGAAACGCGAATGCTAGAGAGCACCCTGACGCACTGGTTAGTACAAATCATTTCGCAGCACCTAAGTCTATGCCAACGAGTGATTTGATATTTTCGACTTGTGGATACGCAGAAAAGCTCGTGAAACTTGCTAAACGGTTCTAATTGCGAGCGGTGGGAAGTATTTTCTTTTTTTTCGCACTTTCATTAAAACTTGCCGAGAATTTTATGCGTGATTATAAATTTTGTAGGAAAAATGTACAATTTTATTTTGCAACCAAGATATTACGGCATTACTTACCTTCTACGAGCATCCAGAAGAAGTTGGTTAGCGTGAAGTAGTGCAGCAGCGTGACGAAGATGACGCAGCTCGTCATGCCGGTACTGCTGCCACTCGAGAGCTGCGGGAATATGGAAACGTTTTTAGTTGGAAATTTCGGGTAGCGAGCAAAGCAAAAATGGATATTTAATATCTAACAACTGTTGAAGTGAGATGTTGAAGGTTTTTTTAAGCTTATTACTATAGCGAAGTTTCTTAAATAAAAATGTCTATGAAAATGTTGCAACCTTGCCATTGTAAGGCATTACTTAATATTTTTTATTTATTCGGATTACTAAATTTTTGTACACTTTTTTGTACTTAAAAATGATAAAAATGAAAATTAGGCGGTATTATTTTGTATTCTTTGTTTGTATTGTATTGTTTGGGATTGTTTTGGTTTCCTGACTCGTTCAAAAGTGTTCATTCAATGAACATGCAACAAATCGATTTATTTATCTCGAAAGAAATATGATTGAGATATAGCCATGTTTTTTTAGTTTGAATAAAAAAGGGGTCAGCTTTAGCAACCGTATAGGTTCAGAATCAATCCCGAAAAGACTTTTTTTAATTTTTGGCTCATCAACTGTTGTCGGTCAAGGTCAAGGCCTGTCTGTATCACTTATGGGTTTGGCTTTCAGTAACTTACGAATTACCCATAGCAGGATAGTCGGTACTACTTATGGCGGCACGGTCTATTTGAGGCTTGAACCCATGACAGGCATGATATTAAGTCGTACGAGTTGACGACTATACCATGAGACCGGTTTCTCTCCCGAAAAGACTAGTATGAATTTAAAACCAGTTCTAGGACTGGATCAGTTCCAGAATTGACATGCGTTTAGGACCAGTTCGAGGATCGCGCTACGTTCAGGGTCAGTATTATTAACGGAATGGGTTCTGTGTAAGTTCCAGGATTGGTAAGAGTTCAGTAGCATTATTAAGCGAGGTATATGTTGGGGAACAGTTCCAGGACCGGTATGGATTTGGGAAATGCACCAGGAAAGGTTTTTTTATAAGTTAAAATTTCGACATTGTTTTGTATGGGATCAGAATCAGTTTCTAAGGTCGGGGTAGGTTGAAGACCAATTCTTTAGGTTGAATACAGCAAAACTGTATGGGACTTGATCTCATCGGACACATTGTTAAGGTGTGCAAGTTGACGACTGTTCCAGGAGATCGACCCAAATTTACTTCTATCGCTAGTATATTAATCAACTAATATATTCAAACTGTTGTTCATCATGTTGAGAATTATTCCAAGACATAAAAATATATACAAAAATACGTAGAAAAATATACAGTTGCCAGCCAAAATGCTCCCAAAATAAACAATGTGCTTAAATAAATGGAAAATTTTCTGATTTGCCTGTTAAATAAAGATTAACGATATGTTTAAGGGATTATTTTTTGGTGAATTTGGAATTATGGAAAAGGGTAATCTCTTACATTGAAAATAAGTTGTGGAAGCAGTTTTATAATTACCTTACATTGAATAAATATTTTTAAAATAATACTCTGCACCCTCAATCTTACCTGTAGCGTTAGTATGATGATCCATAGCAAGGCGGACAGGATGTAGGTGATGAAGAGATTCGCGTGGATCGTGTTCCGCAAGCAGCGTAGATCCCTATTGATAAAACAAACAAAAAAGCCAATCATCCGCCCCAATCAAGCATTACAAAACGAAACCACACGGCGTTGCTGTTCCGCACTTACTTGAAGTAAACGAAAACTATCACAGCGAGACTAAGCGCCACCAGGCTGAGGATGTAGCCGGTGTAGTAGATGATGGACGAAATTTCCACAATGTCCGGCGGGGGCTCGTTCACGTGATGGCAGGCGGCATAGTGGCTGTAGTTGTCCCACCTACCATTCGGATGACAGTAGCGGGTGGCATTCTCTGGTGAGGAGAAGGCGAGATGCAAACACAGGAAAGCCCATTAGAAATAATTATCCTCCGGTCCGTGCCAGAATAGCGTCGACGATCGATCGTTTAATGTGTACAGTGATGGCTCTGGGGTATTACCCTAACCGCCCTTTGCACTGGTCAGTCGCTGATGCTTGTGGGAGATTATTTAATTGCTCATTAAATTTCAGAACCAACGCTTTGCTTTCGCTCTGAAAGGCTATGGATCGGTTATGCGTTGGTTGAACGTTCAAATGCCCAGAAAATGCACAGTCATGTGCAGCGATAGTGAACACAAAACCCCCACACACCCAATGAAACTTTGCGGCGGAGGATGGTCATTCCATGGTGCTGCCACAGCGGAGCGCCACAGCAGCACTTCAAGTTCAAGTTTGTCACCGTTAGTGCAAGTTTGTCCTTCCTTTTCCATCGCTCCGAGGGGGCCGGGAAGCGGGCTTGAATTGTGGTTCGATGATTTGCGGGACTGCAGGTTTCCCTCGGTCCTTGCGGCTCTGTGTGTGTGTGTGTGTGTGGGGGGGGGGGGAAGGGATGTGTCTCAGTTTACATTACAGGGGCGTTGTTGAAAGTGCAAGTGCACCAAGTTTCAATTACGCCGTCGGGGAAACTTTAATTGAATGTCATACCAGTGTGGCAAGACCGGTGTGTGTGGTTAAGCGAGGGTGGAGGTTGACGTTGTAGAAAGAGAAAGGAACGTAGAAAGGGTTTCCTATGTCTGTTCAACTGTCGCTTGGTGGATGTTTGCACACACGCTCATAAATGGATGTTATTTAAAGTTTCGTGAAGGTTGTAGGGGGAGTGGGTATTATGCAAACGTGTTGGTTGAGAATGCGTCCTTCGTGAAATTGGGTACTTTTGGATTGTGTTAACCTACTAATGGGGGCTCTTTTGATCTTTTGTTCAACATGCTACTACATACTACTAAAAGGGTATTGTGATTGACAGAAAATGAGAAATACTAGGTTGTACCTTTCTCTACGTCGGTCCCTGTAAAGCGCCGGAAGGTATGCAAAATGTTACAAACTGTACTTAATTAAGGGTGCTAGTAGAAGTAGCGCGAAAATGAAAATCAGTGTTTCTTTAGTAAAGATTTTCAAAAACATTTTTAAATGTGAACTATAAGTGTAAATACTAAGTGTTTGTTGGTAGTTTAACGTCATTTATTTTTACTCTCAAAATGACTTTCATTGTTAGTTCTAGATCAGTGATGTCAAACTCGTTTGGGTTACGGGCCGGATTATGCGGTGGATAAAATTCTATCATTTCATACCAAAATATATCATTTAAGTATTTTAAGTATTTGGTCCAGGTTTTCTTTTCTCCATCACCCACTATACCACATGGTACTTTCGATCGACGAAAAATATAAAGGACTTATTCTTTGACTGAGAATCGTATCTAGAATCCAGAAACATAGAAATAATAAATATGGAAGTACAAATATAATACGCAAAGCAGTTTACAATTACTCATACTTAACTTTAGCGGCGTTCGCCCTAACCCGGAAATTTTATCATTCTTATGTAATGCCCCAGATATATTCCAACATTGAGACTGCCCTGACTTTTCTTCATATCGACACACGAAGAACAAATGCTGCATTTTGACAAGTCATTTTGACTATTAACTAATAACGATAACTCATAATTTTGCATAATTTGCACTATATTAGCAAATATTCGCAAGCTATGTGACCTTTTTTCAAGGAAAAGAGATTACCAACTTCTAATAGGCCTCATACAATTCACGCCTTTTTGAAGTCCTTCTATTTTCAAGATTTTTAAAGATATCGGCCTGTTTTTTTCAGAAGTTTAGCTAAAGAGTAACCTCATCAGTTAAGTGAAGAAAGTGATATTCCGAGTGGTATACATGGTTTCCGAATTTTTCAGAAAGCCTCAACGTCAGAAAATGGACAAAAATATGGGAAAATATGAGTCCGACTTTGAGGAGCCGCCAGAAAATAAGAACTAAAACACATGCCATCTTCGAGGACACCTTCCCAAAAACAGCGACTGTGAGTAACTTATTGCTCACTTCGTTAATCGGAAACAATTAAGACTGTATGTTGAATTCTTTTTCCTCAGTGGATACAAAATAATACAATATACTTCAGCTTGATAAAAAGACAGCTGGCAAAGTTCTTTGCGGGCCGGATTCAAAGGGTTCGCGGGTCGCATGTGATCTGCGGGCCGTATGTGTGACATGTCTGTTCAAGATAGTTTTTCACACATCCATATTTTGCGTATATGTCTTGCTCTGAATGCGGCATCTGATGCGTATGAGCCCGGCATGACGATAGCAAATGTGTTGAGTCGCATTGATTTGCTTCGCGCAACTCGCCTGAATCTTTAGCGTCCTTGTTATCGTTGTGTAAAGCGTGTGACTATTTATGTTATATTCCTATTGTACCCTTACATATATCGAATGGGCTTATGAGGTCCGTGGATCATTTTAATAAATATACAAATATGTCCATTCTTCATGTTATTATTGTTTTTTCCATACGTCAACTATAACCAAAGCGTATTATTCGTGTTTGAATCACCGTAGTTTTTTGTTTCAGTGATTTACTTTTTAAGGTGCTCATTTAGTACGCAACCAATATGTACTGTTTATCAGTTCACCACCGCTGACGATCTTAAGAGTTTTGATTAAATTCGACTTCAGAGTAATTTCATCATAAGTTCTCAACAATTTAGCCCACATGAATTGTAGCACAGAGGAATACACTGTTGAGACAGTTATCAACGAGAAAACAAACACCAAACTTAGCTCTGAATTTCATAAAACACCCCGATAACCTACACGTTCTGCCAGTCCAGTAGATCATCAATATTGATAGTAAAATGTTTGGACGTTAAAAGAATTTAAAAACTAGAAAATTGTAGTGAGCATTCGATAATGTCCGTATTTGGAGTTATTGTAACTCCAAATACGGACATTGCCATTTTTTGATTTTTTTAATATGTTCAATAATATTCTCGGAAATTTATTCATTTCTCAAACAATAGGTTTTATTTGATTAAAACGTAATATATATAAGGGTGTAACGTATTTGATTTATATTGGCTATATCCTATTACCTACCTTTTGTTTAATGCATAAAATAATCTTAACATTTAAATTTCATGCAAACTGTCACGCTACCTCTAATAGATGCTTAAGGCACTACATGTACAAAGGACTGCAGAATGGCTTGCTTAAATAAGAAAAACGGCTCCTCAATTTCATGAATCCGGACCGTTGGCTTTCTTTGCTTCCTTTTCCAGACAAATGTCCAATTTCCTGTTATATGAACGTACGACGTAAGCTCGAGTAATTTTGCTCGGTAGCATGTTTGATATGCTTCAAAGCTATGTTCCACCCATACCACCCGACCTTACCCGCTTTTTGGCAAATTGGTATCAACTGCAAACTAAGCCTTAACTTTTCGGCCAATTAGGTTATCCAACACAATGTGCCACTATTAGGACGTTGTTTTAGGCCCGCTCTTCATGTTGAGTACCAGCAGCAAAGTTTGCCGAAACCTATCTGTCCGCAAAAAAACGAGTGACAGATTGCATTGAACGGCTTTATTAAATTTCTCCCTTCGCAGTACGTCAGAGCACTAAGGGCACCACCATTGTGTAAGTGTTCACCGGGAAAGTACACACGAGAAGGGAAACTTTTGGAAGCTTTTTTTTCTTCTTTCCTACCACTTTTCGGAAGGACTGTGTGTTGATGTTCTTGTTTACTTAGCCCTCACCCGGTCACGACACCCTGTCTCGATTCTGGATCATATTTCGTCCGACAGGGGACATACTGTGAGCATGTCTAAAAGTTTATACATCATGTGTGTATGTGTGTGTACTCGGTTGTTACCTAGCCAGAGCCCAACCCCCGAAACGCCCGGACATCTGCAGGGCGGCAGCGTAATCAAAAGATCGGCCGAGCGAGTTGCTTCGTTTACTTACGTGTCACATCGTAATGGACGCCTTTGAACTCCTCGAAGCAGGGAAGCACTGCCCAGGTGCCGGGATCCGTTTTCGGCCAGCACAGAATCCGGTCAAAGTCCACCGGACATCCACCGGACGGCGTCTGTGGAAATGTGATACACGTGAACAGAGAAATGGGTGAGCTGGTTTGGTTTTTGTTGATTTTCGGTGCAACGTGTGTGAGTGTGTGCGTAAAAGGAGTTTGTAGGAAAAGTGTAAAGAGATTGCCGTCGATTGGTTCATTGAGTGAGAGCCAATAACAATGTTAGTACAGGGGAAACAAGGACATCCACATACAGTATAGGTGACACACGGACACTGTTTGTCTTCTCCAGTTCCCCCCAGTTCCCCCGTCCACCCTTACCTCGGACTGTGCATCCTGATGCGCCCGCAGCAAACATTCGAACTCGGTGCTGTTCTCGAATGCACCGAGTAGCTCTGGTGGAAACGAGCTAAGTTCGTCGTAGTCCGCCACGCTGACCAGCCGCTTCTAGCTTCCGTCGCTCTGGGCAACCGGACACACAAGCACACTAACTAGACCCACGTGTCTAGTCCGCTGACGTTAATATGCGGATGGAGGGTTGTTTTTTTAAATGTTGTTGACTGTTGTTGCTTTGATTCTTCTTGTTTATGTTTCTACCGGCACTAGCGGAAGGGATGTTCCGTAACTACGGCGTGCCAGAATTTCACTGCCACCGGCTCTTAGTGCATGCTGCAGTTACGCTCGAACGATGACATACTGTTGATATTGGGCAGGTGAAGTTTTGCACCGTGCAATTAGGTTCCATGAACTGTGGGAAAACATGAAGACGAAGCAAAATTCAATTAACCTTGTCCGCTGCAAAGATGAGATAATTAAAATGAGCTTTTGCAAATGGCATAAGTTATTACTATACTGGTTGACATTGTTGGCAAGATGTTGTTCTTACATTGAATACAAAGTTTAGGCCAGACTGAAGTATGACAACAATTCTAATGGAAAATTCTCGCAATCAGATTAAGAAAAAAAATCCTGTTGTTTTGCCTTTTTGTCAGTCCTGCAAGCTTCAGACCGCTCGTTATCATAAATGGGAACGCATTGTTGAGCAGCTACACATTTTCCATGCTGCCCACCACAACCCATAGCAGATAAAGGCGACCACAATTCGGTTGGTGAATCAGACAGGAGCAACGATAAACGGTAAACCTTAGGAGATACTGGCCAGCCGTCACACAGATAGCGCCTCATCCGCTGGAACGAGATTAGCGACCAAACACACACACACAGACATATACTAGCAACCCTCCGCGAGCGTCCGTTTGAGGTTCGTGTTTGTGGCCGGGAAACTTTTGCAATTACCCCTGGCTGGATGGGAATGCTTTGGCCTCCACTCCTCCCGAGCGGTACTACTTTTCCATTTGAAATAGTGGTAAATACTTTGATAATTGGTTTGCCGCAGAACTTAACGCCCCGGTACAGTGTGTTTGGGATGAGTACAGTGTGGAGGAAGCATTCGCAAGATCTGGTTCTAAAAAGTTTGGACACTTCGGTCGCGGACCCGCACCCGTGTACGGGCGGCGAAAACTTTGATTGCACACACCTTCCCGGAAGCGTGGGGCTGGATCTTATCCATCTGGAGGCGGATCAGTGTGGTCGGTGTGGTGCGTTGTCCGCTCGGTTTGATGCTGTTTGAAATTATGCCGCCTGTCATCTGCACAGTCCACAGTCGGGTGGGACAGAACTTTTGCGGCACGTAAATCGTTTGGTCGCGGTTCGTTTGATATCGCACGGCCGTTCTGGGTTTATCTTGAGGCTTCGGCTGTAGTGTTGCGCTAAGAAGGCAGGACTGCATTTTAAGAGAAACGAGATGGAAATGACTCTTTATACGGGGATATTTTGAGGCAGTTTTGGCGAAATTTTATACTTTTACACAATGAATAATTTAGTTGGTTTGATGTTGTGAAGAAAGATTATATTTTAATCATGTTTATCACGCTCTGTGTTGACCGTATACCTGTGCCGAAATAAACCACAGACAGTAGGAACGAACTGTTAAGCCGATTGCATAGTTTCAGGCGGTTTAAGCTTGAGTCTCTATATCTATAATGTTTTTCCAATAGAATGTTCCCAAACATTATCCATTTTTATATCACACCAGTGTAGGCACATGACTTAAATTCTCGGTAAAAAATAGTATACAAAAACTTTCAAATTTATTTAAATGTAGATCCAAATCCATTTTTCTCCATAAAAAGGTAGAACGCAAATTTATGGACGTGCTGAACATGTGCTGATGAAGCCAAAACTCTCCTTTTAGTAGATCCAAATGGCGCCAGCGTGACACTGATTTAGATCAACTTTAATTATAGCTCTCGGAAAACGCATTTGTTACGGTGTGGTTTGTCCCGTTGCAATTCTTTTTCCACCACTCCCCAAATGCACCCAAAATCAGTTGAGCCAAACACACAAAAAAGGGACGGCCAAACCTCGTACAATCAATAGTCGAAATCCATCTGCATCGTTCGTTACTCTTTTCGACTAACCGCTGAACTGCATAAATCTAGATGGAAAACCCCATCCACTGTAGCGTTGTTCGTTCGGTGGTTCCGGTGCTGTGGGTTTGCTGAGGGGGGAAGCGAACGTATGTTGATGATCTCATGCTCGGCTGAAACAAAGGCACTGCAGCAACGCGCACTAGATTTTCCTCTTCACTGTCCTGGCATTTGCATCCTCCCAAATTGTGTTGCCGGTTTCGGGTTCGTGCACTTTGAGGTTAATTTGTGAAAGCTTGTGGGAATTTCGTGCCAGTGTGTGCATTTGTTTGTGCTTTTTTATGTTTCCAATTGTGTTCACTTTGTATGGATTGCTGCATTGACACACACACAGAACACAGACACTCACATTGAGCAGAGCTTTTGTGTGGAAATCGTTTTGGTCAATTTAGTATCTGATTTTTTAACCCCGAATGCAGGTCAAACGAGTACAATTTTCGCTTCTATCAATAGAGCTGAAAATTAGCTTTGACATGAGGAAACAAGTGTGCATTTCCAGTGCTTGTTCAATCCGTTTGTGTCACACAATGTGAGTAAGTGCATCGGAATATTTATGAATTGTTGGTACAGCGTTTGACAAGATTTCTTGATCTTCGTATTACATATATTTTTCCATATATTTATATTTTTTCCATGTACAATCTTACGAATGAAAAATAATACAATTAAAACAAAAACATCTGGAAAATCGTTGAAACGATCCAAACAACTATGGGAAGTATCCAACATTTTCCGGGAAACAACTAAAAAATGTAGGGAGACCCTGTAATTACTTAAAAATAGATGCAAAATAATTGAACTGGTTTAGGGAGATGAAATGATTCCTGGAACCAATCCTATCCATAAATTGGCGATTCAAAATGGCTCATAAGCTTACTGCAACATAGGCCGCATTTATTAGGCATTCAATTTGTGTGCAGCTTTATTAGTTCATTGAAACACCATAAAGCTTTGCTGTTTGCATAGCAGCAGGCGTTTATATTTGATCGTTCATTAGGCTTATGCAACGATCTGCTCAGCTGGTATTATTGGCGATACAGTGAAGCATTTCATCGGCAGTCTTGATATAATGGTAGAATATTATTATAAATATTGATCGCTCAACAATAAACCCAAAAACAATGTGTTTCAATATTGCACAGAACCTCCCGAAAGGATCGATAATTAATCTTCTGCGCGTCTTTGTTTGGTAACCGTTGCACGGTATCGGTATCGTAAAACAATTGTCTCATTAAAAACCGACGCTTGGCGATAATTACAGCATTGGTATTTTCAACTTCTCGCTCCAAAATTACGTTAAGCAGTAGATCTGCTGCGGTGCAATCGTAAGCAGTGGTTTCCCAGCGAGTGTATGTTTTATCTGTCCCCGTTCCATTCGGGCACTGTGCCATGTGGGAATAATCGTACTTTTATCTGCCCTCTCATCGAGTGGCAAATGACAAAGCCAATGATCTCCCACCAGCTGGCGAAGCTGTTAAAAGCACGCCAAGAATGGTATCGCATTTCTCGCCCGTGGTGATGGTTCGATCGGACCGATGGGATCAGTTAATGTGCCATCGATATCGAATGCAAACTTTTGCGGGATACTTTCCATACCACACACAACCACACACACAAGCAATTGCATTTTCTCATTGTGTGGCCGGTGTGTTGGTGAAAACGCGTTGCAAACCAGCAGCCCGGCACTGAGCAGCAGCTGGTGTGACTTTAATCAGTTTCGAACCTGATTTCCATGTTATCAGCACCCGGGGACATAAAACAGCAATTGTTTTTGACGCATTCTGCTTCAACCAGCCATCGGGAAAGGCGAGAGTGCACAAAGGAAGATCACTTTTCTAGTGAAATGTTTTTTTTTTGTTGCTTGTAGCTCCTGGTTGAGCGTTCCCTTCCGTCATGATTAAGTCCAAATGTCGACTTAATTTTCACCGCCATGGTGGTGGTGACCATCGCGCCACCGTAACCATTAGAAATTGCGGGGAAAACTTAATTAAACCTTCCGCCGCAAGGACAAAAGTTTTCCATCATGCTTGGGTTCGCGGTGAAATTGGATATTTCTTTTTTGTGCTGTTTTTTTTGTGTGTCTATGCTGTACATTGCTTCATTTTCTCCATCGGGACGGGTTGGTCATCTTTTTGTGTGTGTTTTTTTTCATTCCACGGAAGACGAATGATTGTGGAAATGAAAATTAATGATTGGAAGGCAGTTGTTTCTTTGTTTTATGTTTGAGTTACTTTCGGCAAGTAATTGCATAGTTTTGATGTGACATTGGTAACTGTTTAAAGCAAGAGACATTTAACTATCAGTCAACAATGATTATTATATTGTTTCTTAAATTCTCTGTTAAGATAGCATTTACTAACTTTGTTCCTTTTTTGTAAAATACTTTGTTTTATTTCTTCGACCTACCATGGTTGGCCCTTTCTTCTTTAAATAAAACAGCAATTTTCTTTCCACTGAAGGTTGACATAAAGCAACACGGTAATGCAATTTCCAACCACAATTGGTTAGGCTTGAGTAAGTTTGTTACAAAAAGTTTCCTTTTCATGACAGGAAGACATCTTTACCCTTCAGGAGGAAAAAAACCAACGAACCAATCAACTCGCCCGTACCAATGAATTGTGTCCAAATGAATCCCTCACTTACTCACTTAACCACGTCGTTTGTGTTCGTTCACTTTAATTTCCTATCCAAGCAAATGAATTGAACTGTTTTTTCTTTTGCTTGTTCCATTGCTCTTCACTCAGCTGTCGTCAATTTGCAAAGGCGGAAACAATAGGCAAACTTCCGCGAACGGTTCGGACCAAAATGGTATTTGAAGCGAGTTTTTGTGGCTTAACGTTTGCCAGACCCGTGCCGTCCTGCTGGGACGATTAATTTAATTAGATTTTATGGACCACGCTGCCCACGCGCCCAACAAAATGTCAGTTAGGTTCTAATTTATGTAGTAGCAGCAGCAGCAGCAGCAGCAGTTTCGTGTCCCTGAAATGTCTTTGTTTGCGTGTGTTTGCTCGGACGGGTTGTGTTTTCTTTTGGTCAGTTATTTATTTGCAGGCAGGCAGGCAGGCAGGCGGGAGGGTGGTTTATGTGTTGCTTCCACCCGCGCCCAAGGATAAGTTTGAATGCAAAAGTTTGGGCGCCCGAGACTTTTGCAGAATACGTTGGGCGTTGTTTTATTTGTCGCTCTTCAAATCGTATGCACTGCGCATTGGAGATAATGCTCGCTCGGGTTCGGCAATGGTGTTAATGGTCAGCGTTTGGTCAGTGGCTGGGTGAGGAAGCATGCAGGTTTGCTGTTTTGTTAGCACACCCGGGTGTGTTGACCGAGGACAACAAATTTATGGCACATATTTCATAGGCGACAGTGTTACGAGGGCTTGATAATAGTTTGTTCGGGGCGCTTGGAGCTGTTGGAGTTATGCAGTTTATTCTAGTTTTTATTGTTTTATTTTAGTCTTTTTTAGGAATGGCAGCAGATGGTTTGCATGAGGAACTTTTCAGGAAGTCAACTGTTTACCGTAAAACGAATGAAGTTATGACGTTTGTGTTTAAAAGTGTTGTTTTTTATAAAATAGATTTTTTGTGTTTTCTCAAGTTCATGAAATTGTTCTCTGATTGTACAGCAAAACAAATAAGTCTTTGGATGTATTAATCTTTTACTCTTTGAAAGGACTTAAATTATATATTTTAAACGATTAAATGAATGATTCAAAGACCTCAAAATACCCAGACACGTTTTGTTACGTACGAGTTCTCCTGATGAAACAATGCTCATTTATGTTTCAGACGATTTAAATAACAAAACAAACGCAATCAGTCCTTGCGTCAAGGTGC
This sequence comes from Anopheles gambiae, assembly GCF_943734735.2. Lineage (NCBI taxonomy): Eukaryota > Metazoa > Arthropoda > Insecta > Diptera > Culicidae > Anopheles > Anopheles gambiae. Next base: position 84,830,803 of record NC_064601.1, on the reverse strand, counting down.
TGAGCACAATTCTTTCCGTCTCGGTAAATTCACGATTACAGCAGCTGGCTCTGTCATACTCCTCCGTGCTACAGCACGCTGGGTATGAAAAAGATCACTAATTTCTGATCCGATTTCATTATCCTGAAGCACGGCTGCCGCAGGTTAAATCCTTATCCTTAGCTCCGCTCGTTACACGTCCAGCGGACAAGCAGGAGGTACGTTTACTGTAGCATGGCGTAAAATTCCCTCCTACCTTTTGGTTTGGCGTTCCAAGAATTAGTGTTGGTTCAGGCGAGAAACACACACAAAAACAAAACAAAAATAACGCAAAGAGCAATGATTGTTCCCTGTAGCTTTACGAGCGAAACTTACTGAACCCACCTCGAAAACACCGTCTAGTTTCGGGCGACCGCGCCGGCTAGTTTTCGGCCCCCGCTGACCGGTGAGGATGAGCCCTTGTTTTAATTTTACCCTTCTTTTGTGAGCGTTTTTGCAATTTGTGGACGAAATTTATGGCACAAATTCTCGTGAGTAGAATGCGCGACCGCCCCCCGTTTGTTCCCGGTCAAATGGAGGGCGAGAATAGCGCCTCTGCCTTCGAGTGCAGACCGGGACGGTTGGGTACAATCAAAGCTTCACGTTTATTACACACCGGACAAAGCTCGCATGCTCAGCGGTCCAGCATAAGTACCGGCAGCGGAACGATCGCAACGGCACGGCCGGGGATTGGTAAATTGATCCATGTGCACCATCGCTGCACACAGTTCGAAGGTGACGCTACCAGCAACACTTATCATCCTTGCAGCGATGAAAAAGATCCCCTATTTCAAGTACCCTCGCTGCTGGCTCAAAATGGAACGAAATGGAAAATCTGTAACGGCTGCACTAAAATGCTTCCTGCGTTAGAGGTGCTTGTGTGGAGCTGTGTGTGTGGTATAGTAAAGGAGCACAAGCTTTACTGAGGGATGACAGTATCCCGTACCGGACGTAGCGTCGCGCACCGGTAATCTTGAACGCGTGATAAATCGGTTTAATTGTGCAACGGGGCTTGGTCGTAAACCTTTCGATCGGCTGCACTCGGGTGAAACGATTCCATCCAATATATACTCCACCTCCACTAGAACTGGGTTGTTGCTCTGTGGTTCGAGTTTCGCGCTCGGGTTTCGGGGATGCAAAAAGCATTGAAAGTGTGCATTATTTTAGGAGGTGCACTGATGGCAATACGACTTAACAACATGCCCGTCATGGGTTCAATCCCCAAATAGACCGCGCCGCCATACGCAGGACTGACTATCCTGCTATGGGGGGGAATCAATTAGTCACTGAAAGCCAAAGTCCACAAGTGGGTACAGGCAGGCCTTGACCGACATCGGTTGTTGAGCCAAAGAAGAAGAAGAAGAAGACTGATGGCAATGGTTTCATAATTTGCTTTCAGCGTGAAGGGGCAAAATGTAATTTGCTCTGAGCGATGTAATTAATTGTGAAGTATTTAATTGAATTTCGATTGAAATTGAACTCCTTCAAAACACCAGGCGTCTCCATCTAGTGGTTTTTGGAAGAGAAAGCGACAAAATGGCAGTTTTGTGTAGTTTACAAGGAATATCATTTTTACAACAGTAAGAAAACCTTTTTCTTTGCCGCATCTTAATCAGCAAGATTTATTGCCCGAAAGCTAAGACACCGAAGCGACTCTTTTGTTTCTGCGGCAAACCTTCATCTATCTTTGCTCGTGACAAAAACTGCAACCTTTTCCAATACCAGTGAACGAGGCGCGCGGGATGGTCCGGGGCTGTCGATAAACTCATCAATAATGAATAACCGGAGCGAGTGAAGCATTTGCAAAGCCAGCATCGCCGCCCCGGGGTGGCTTGTGTTCTTGTGCAAATAAATTCATCCCAACATCCCTACCGCTACACTGGGAAATGCCAGTACAGACTGTTTATAAAAAAAGAAGCAAAATCAAACCAAAAAATACGAAAGTGAATTCGGGTGAAATGTTCATCAGCAAACAGCAACGTTGCCTGCAGCTTTATGTGTTTATGTATGTGTGTGTGTGAGAGAGAGAGAGAGTTTGAATGGTTTTTGTGTCTCTTGTGAAGAGTTGTTAGCGGTGGGGGGTTGATACTTCAGATCCCGTAAAGCTAGCTGTTTGTATGCATATTTTAAATGGAACTGCATAAATCATTCTTGGTACCATTTGGAGAATATTGTGAAAGATTGGGCTGCCCTGGGAAATTGGTTGATGTTGTGCGAACGCGAATGTTGGGCGTGGGATGATTGGGATAGGTGATTTTTTTTCGTGTGTTTTATTCCGCGTGTCTTTGCGAAGGATGTATCATAAACAATGATAATTTTGAAAATATATTCGATGCTGCACTGTGATTTGTTCCCTGGAAGGGTGGCAATTCGAGCCATAATAAATATAAAAAATGCGTATGAAGTTTGATGAAATGTGTTTTTAAAGCCCATAACACAACAACTAATAGCATTAAACATTAAAAGTAAGATTAGTAGTAGCGAGTGAGGTTAACATATTTGTTATATATTTTAATTCATTTGTACCACAACTTCACGTAATTTTCATTTTGATTAATTTCACAATTTGTGAAATAAAATAAATTATACGAAATCGTTGTTAATAGTTCGACTATGTACGCATGTAAGCATAACATTTAAATTTACATTTAACTTAAATAGAAAAGCATGTGAGCTTTGCCTTTTTCTGCTATCAATCCACTTTCTCCAATGATTAAATTAAACGTCCCTTTTCCTGATGGTGCTGAGCAGCTTAGCGCTGTGCTCCAATTTAGCATGATTAACTTCTAGATTAAGCAACGACTGGCGTTTCTCCGCCCCATAAGAGCAATTCTGCTGCGTCGATGCACAGAATGCGAAGGACAAAATATTCATAATGCAAAATGCTGCAAATTGCTTACATCGTCGTTTCGCTTGAAAAGCTCACATCGCCCGCACACAGCACACGCTCATCACATGTCCGGTTCGTTAAGTCAGGGTCCGGCGCATAGTTTGCATACCCGTGGGTCTGCCAATGGGACAGCGGCGAAATGCTTCACATCGGTATGCTGACCAGAGAAAATGTGTCCAAAGCATTCGCCCGGTCAGGAGCTTAAGAGCTGTCTCTTGCTATTTCCCTTCCTTCGGCTTCCTTTTTCCTGCCATGGACAGGGCAGGTCGTCAGGGCAGCTGTTGACCAGACCATCCGGCCAGTCCGGTCTAACATACAAATGGTGCGAAATTAGGTCGTATCGAAATTTTATTGCCTGCACCAGGGAAGGAACGGGTGAAACGAGAGTGTCAAAAAATGGGAAAGAGTTTTTGCTTTTGTGGTGGTGGTTGGGGGGAAGGAACTTTTGCAAACCCTTTTTAAGTATGTTTTACGGTATTTTGCTTTCCCTTTGAGCTAACAGGGCAGCAATTGATCATATTATGTTTCGACACATCACACACACTAACTCACACTCGAAAAAATCTCTTCTCTCATCACTTCAAAGAGATGAAGCATACGTCCAAAAAACGCTGGGAAAAAGTGTCTTACCGACGTCTCTTTTGGTCCTCTCGAGGTGAAAGACTGCCCGAACGGCTACCAAGCTAGGGTGTGATAAATGTATCAAGCTTATGCAGCTCTTACGCTTTCAATGTGAGGATAAAATACGGGACACTTATGGTCATTGGGGTTTTTTCCCGACAGGACGGTCAGCCGCTGTGCTACTGAAAGTATGAAGAACAAGTCCTTTCGTTCACTGTTTGTTGTTTTTTGTAGTATCAGTTGCTAAGTATATCCTGTGTGTATATTCTTTTCATACACTGTTTTGATGCTGCTAGCTCAAGGGATAATATTGGGGGAGCAAAATGAGTCAAAAGATGCCCGAAATAAACGCTTTGAGCTACAGGAATTTGACGCTACGGCAGGCAAGGTGGTTGATATGCAGATGACATGGGATGTGTCACTGCTGTTGACACTGGGTAGATTAATATGATACGCTTTACGATATCGGTTTCCGGTATGCGGAATTTAGATGATGCTGTTGATTGTACGGTGGACTAAACCTGATGAATGGAGCACTGTTTCTTTGTTAGAAAGGAAGGCAACAATACACGAAATAATGAAAAACACCCTTTTTTGGGTTATTAAACAACAATTAATAATAAAAGAATTCAAACTACAAAAAAAAACAAAAATGCACTTGTAATATCGAACCCACTTAAATAAGCGCCTAAAGTTATGCATTCTGCAATTGTTCTTCTTCACAGTATCCTCAGCACGAAAGGTAAAGCATTCAAAAGTTTTAAGTACTTCCCATTTATTACTAAAATTCTCGCCTTCGGTCGTCCCCGAGAACACATTCTCACTCAACACATCAGCACACACCAGTTTTTACCTCCCACAATCCATAACTTATACACCAAACGCTGGCTTAAAAGCACAACACACCAAGAACGGCTAGAGAGACTTTAAGCACAATTTATCGATCCTACGCAAATGTGCACTCAAACTATTTGACTAACCTTCCCCACCACTCTTGCTTGTCTGCCTTAGCCGCCGGTGATCTTGCACTTGGTATTGCAATTCTAACTTTGCAGTCATTTATTTCCGGCATTCAGGTCGCTCAAAGTTGTGCAGTTTGCTGCAGTTCGCTTGCAGTACGTTTATAGGTATGTGTGTGTGTATGTGTGTGTGTGTCGCAGTCGGGCAGGAGGGCGGGGTAATCATTCGGTTCATTTGTTTAAGTTGGCACCATGCCCAAAAACTACTTCCGCAAGCGACCACCGTATTGTCTTAAGCAATTGTGTAGAATATTGTTTGCGCGTTCGCTCATTTGGCCGGTTCTGGTGTGCAAAAGGTTCGATGGCAAAAAAGGAACGGACGGCAATGATTAATGCAAACAAAACGGCAAGCTTTGTGGTTTGGTTTCGATTGTATAAGGCAAGGTGATCGTCTTGCAGGGGAACAATTGTGACTGTGCGATTGTGACATAAGTCCGAAAATTTCCGAAAAGCTTTTGATGCATGAAGCGCCTACATTTATGCAATCAGTTTGACAAAAATATGTTTTTCAAGTATTTCAAACATTTAGCTGTCTTCAGCTCTTAGTTAAAGCACGAAGATTTAAAATATTGATTGTTTTCGCACGAAATAATATATTTATACCTCAAATGCATAACTTTTGTCCCATCTTTAAAAAACAGAAAACTTTGTTTGCTGAGAATAATTTAAGCGACCCATTGCACATCAGCCAGAAGTGTGTATGCATCTATTTTCCCAACTGTACAACGGCACATCCACTGCACGCTTTAAAATGCAGCCAATATTCATCAAAAACGGAAACGTTCTCAGCACATGTCGATGATGGTGGTGATGGTGGTTCGCATTTATGGTACATTTAAGTTTCAGCATGGCGCACCGCGCGATTTATTCGCCCCCCAAAAAGGATGAAAGCTCAGCTTGTGTGGTCAGGAAAAGGGCAGACACATATACTCTGTGCCACAGTTGCATCCCACGACTGGGAGTCGGTGACCCAGTTCCCATGTACAGAAATGAAAGTACGCCCAGGCCTATTCGAAGGGAAATGCGACTGTCAGTAACTGCTGGCTGGTGAAACTGTTACGTTGGCAGTTTGTTGTGCCGGATGTACCTTGTGTATGTATATATATATACCGGAGCATCCAGCATCTGGGCATGCTCTACGTTCCTCTCGCTTTCCTGCCGGGAAAGTCTCTGGAGCGTGGTACGATTTCAGTTAACAAGGTTAGGGTGGAGAGTTGCACCGCTCGGTTCCGGTCAAACCAGATTGCTCGAGACAGTTATCGGTCGGTGCTGGTGGACTGTTGTGCACGAGTGCACTGTTGCCGCGATGGCTCGCTCGAGGTCAACCGGCGGTTACAAGCGCTGACACAATACACGGTCCGCAGCGCAGCCGGTGCACAGTCGTAAAACCGAAAATTGCTTATTCTGTACATTTGAGAAAGTGCATTGTCATCAAGTGCCATGATCGCGGGAACTCGGGAGCACCGCTCTGTGGCTGGGAGGGCGGGAAGCGATGGCAGAACCAACCCGTGACAACAGCGATGACAGAAGTGTAGAAATTTATCACCATTTCACCAAATGCGAATGGAGAGGGAAAATCCTAACTCTGCTTGGTGTTGGTACTGTGTTGGTTGGATGCTGGCGGTTTGGTTGCGACCGCTCACTCGTGTTAGCCGGAGGAGACATATTGAAGGCATTTAGCACCCTGGTTTGGCTCGAGTGGTGTCCCGAGTGAGTGCCTTTTTTCCCCCTATGCGTGGTCAGTGAGGTCAGTGCACGCACCGTGGGAGTCAAAGCCATGCAACAGCTTGGCAGAATGGCAGATTTACGAGTGCAATCGGGCTCTTCTGTGGTTCTGTGGTAATGCCCGCTGGTCTACTGGCTCGCCTTAAAATGGGTGCGTTTATGCATCATAAATTGAGCAAAGCTCCTTGGTATGTTGGCGATTCGTTGTAATGAAAGGATTGCTTTGATGAGCCCATTATTAAGCGTTTGTTAAAAGCCTGAATGTATGCAAGTGATGAGGATCTTTTATACCATTGATTGAGTGCCTGAAATACTTACTTTAAGCATTCAATGTAAAAAAGCTACCACTAATACAGCTTGAAATGTGCGTTCAACCTTACACGAGCGCTTTCATCATCTCAAATAAGATATAGAAATTATCTTTGGCGCGATGCGAAACCACCGTCGCCACGTATCGATCGATGTTTTTCATTAATTTTATGTCGAGCTTCGATTCCCTTCCCTGCAACTGCTCCAAGCTGCCGCAATCAAAACATCGTTACAAGCACATTAAAACATAATCACTGATTAATTCTAACCGCTACTACCCTGGAGAGGAAAACCCTCCGCCGATGATCGGCTCACCTTGGCTATACTTAGCTTGCGTTCGCTCGTGCATTCGTTCCGAGGGATGAAAAAGCAATCATCTTTCGTTCGTTTTGCGTTGCGGTTTCGAGTGGCATCACCGACGCAGACCCACACCTCCAGTCTTTCGCACAAAACTCCATAAAGTACAGTGTGTGTTGTGTAAGGTTTTTGTTGTTGTAGTTGTAGCACTGTTTTCAAGAATCGACAACATTAATATTGAACACGTACGTACCGGTGGGATGTTCTCTCAAGCCCAGGGGCCGCCGTTCTTATGCGTGGTACGTGAAATGCCGTTGAAAATAGCGCAACTGCATGATAGTATGATAGAAATGTACGTAAATGGCTTTTTGTAAACTGCTTTTGTAGGATTTTTCCTAACGATGCAAATAAAGACCTTTTCAATGAACTGTACTCCAGACGATACACGAACGTTTTGACGAGTGGTGATGTATAAAAAAAGCAAATGATTCCCTTTCCTACTCAACGTTTTCTGTTGGCAAAAGTACAGTGCTCTACAATAATTGTGTTTAATACATATGGAGAACAAGTTAAAAGTTCGTATAGGGAAGCTTTCTCTTCAGAATTTCCACTTACTGTTATGGACGTTTGGTCATGTAGATTGCATACTTTGATGAGATCTTATGAAAATGCATGAAACCACAAAAATACATTTCATTTTGAGGTACAAATCATCTTAAATAAATAAATGATGATTTTAATTCACAGAAAACGAATTTGAAAAGAAAAGCATGGACTATTTTTTAATGGTTAAAAATACATATTTCTTCCGAAAGGTTCCTCTTCTACCAAAATATTACCCTTCATTATGCAAATAAATATTCCGATTTCATTTTTCGATATCCCGCAATTCCAAAAAAACAACATGCGGTCCTTAGCTGGGGTCCAACAGTTTGATGTTTTAGGATTTTAGATACGGTCAACAACCAAATTACACACACACGCGCGCGCAGTCATGAAGACAAACAGCCGAACTGTTCCTTACGCATTGACTTTGTTTTCTTCTTGATGAAGGGTACGCATATCCAATGCTTGGACTAGAATGTGTCTAGGAAATTGAGAGTAATTTGATGGTTTTTTTTGGACGTAACGAACGATTTTGTTTTTCGATAGCTCCGATCCGTATCCATCCCGGAAGTGGACGATCCATATCCAGTGCCAGGGACAGGCTATTCAGCACACGGGTGAGACTAAATCAAATCATAAGATCCTACTGTGAGCGCGCCTTGATAGTTTGCCACGGGCCTGAAGATAAATATTGTGCGTCAAAAAAAAATTTTTTTGCAATGTGTTTGTGTGTCCTACGACTATGAGTTTTCTTCCATCATCGAAAAAAATGATACCTAAGATGAGCTGTTTTTTTGTCCGTTGCTTTGGGTCATTCAATAGAAATTGATGACTTCATAGAACTCGAGCGATGCCGCTTTCGTGTGTGCGTACAGTTTAATGAGACTTTAATGGCCAAACACGGCTGAAGATGGCGCATAAAAGGTTACTTGTAGATGGTGCAAGCTACACCGAACTAGGTCATGGTGTTCCGAGCACGACGGAAGATTGATGGGACCGTTGGGATTGAGCAACTAATGGGGCTTTGACTGGTCGCGAGTCGCGCGTTGTTTGGGCTCCTGCACGGTTCTCTATAAAAATACCGATTGGGAAAGGGAGTGCAAAAAAATCGATTTCATCCACGTGCAAGTTGAACGATCGATTAATTTATAGGATGATGTGTACAAATTGTTTGACACATTGCCTGCTCTCGATAAGTGTCGTGAGTGATGTTTTGCGATGAAAGATTAAAGCATAGTTTATGTTTACACAAGGTGCGAAGGAGTGTTAAGCATTTCTGTGAAAAATGAATGTAGTGCATGGGATTATTTGATATTCTTGTTTTAAACGGAATTGTAATATATTTGTGATAATCAAATTTAACAAAACGGTTAATTTTTTTCTAATTAAAATGCTTACTCTAAGGCTTAATTAATAATTTATTTTGTGTATACTTTTGATCCCAATGATGAAAAAAATCAAACAAAAAACCTAAAATGTATATGCAAAGCCTCTGTAACGCCATGAATATCATCATAAAACACCGAAAGGATAATGCCGTTTTGAATATCCATGCAATAATTAAGCTTGTACCTGGCAACTTTAAGCAAAAAGAAATATTAACGGAACAGGCATAACAAAAGCTCCAAGAGGCAATAACATTTAAAGAAAGGTGATCCTTTTTCTCCCTTCAAGCCAAATATTTCCGGTATAATTTTCACTCCACGCTCACAAATATCGCCACTGGAGAGGAGGAAAGGGCCATAACCGGAACCGGTCGTGTCGCACCCGACACATTTTGATGATAATGATAAAACGTGTCGAAAACTTTACCCATTCGGTGTAACTTGTTCGCAAAGAACGTTTCCGTGAAAGCCGTCCAGAAAAGTGCGCAAAAAGAAAAACGAGTCCGGATTTTCGGGTTTTTATCCACCACCTTTTGTATTTGTCCTGGTGAAGCCATAATTTTGAGCCCGCGCTACCCCTTCCGAGCTCTTTAAAGCACAAATTAAAGTTTACAAGTGAGTGGGTGGAAACATTCGACCTAATTTTACTTTCCGGCTCTAGAGGAAGGCGAAAGTTAGAGGAACTCGAAAAATGTGCTGGAAGATGCAAAAAAAAGTAAAACATTCTCAACCCATTAACACGCCATTGGAACGGAAACCCATTAGTGGACGCGGGTTGATGCACAGGGGGCGAGATGAAAAGGGCTTAATTTGACAAGGATTTGTCGTTTGACATTCTGGCTCCAGAAAAGAAACAGAGGTGTTAAAAAAGTTGTTTTTTTTTCGCTACGACTTTTAAGCGTTTAGAAAGTACGTTCGAGAAATCCGAATTCGTGCGGGCAAAGGGTGCCGGATAAGAATGCTTAGGATAATTTATTTTATCGGGAAGATGTACATTTTACTTTTGAGTTGCATAATATCTTTATAAAGGATTTAATAGAAGAAAACCAGTTGCTGTTTTATTACATGTTTATAAATAATTTTACAAATATAGGGTTTGCTAATCTCGAAAGGCCAACATCACTGACAAGAGCTTTTCTTATATTTTAACTAACTTCAGACTAAACTGGCATAGACCTTACATGATATAAGGAAGATAACACAAATAAACATAGTCCAATAAATAAATAAATTGATTGATTAATAATAATTACTAATTTAAAAAATAAAAAAATCAATAAAAAAAATCAATAATGAAAAAATAAAAAATCAATAATAAATAAAAAAAATAAAAAATAAACAAATAAATAAATTAATAAATAAATATATAAATAAATAAATAAATGAATATATAAATGTATAAATAACTAAACAAATAAATACATAATAAATAACTATACAAAAAATAGATACCTTGTGGGTGTTGAACATTCATGCAGATGTGAAACGGTAAAACTCTAATAACATGTTTTAACTATTTGACCGCTGGCCTGACGTCACAGTTTTTCGAATGAGTTATTACTCTTTTGTTTCATTACGGCGTAGCACATGTCGTTCTTGTTCTCTCTTTTCTACTTCACTCGTTCTCAAAAAGAATCACTGAGCGTCAGATACAAAGCTGTGAGCAAAGCCGTCGTACGAATTCACATGTCGTGGTGCTTAAAGTGTTAAAATTTTAAATAAATTTGAGGAGTTTCTGAAGAGAACAACTCTAAATAAATATCAAATAAGCAGACGATATGCAATAAAAAAACATAAAGTAAAACTCATCAATTTCTCTCACGAGGGATGTGATGTGAGAAAAATAGACAAAAGCGGAGATGTGAAAAAATAGAAAAAACTTAAAATAGAAAATAGCTACGCTAAAACTTTACCTTAACCACAGCGATCACACGGTCACATGCAATCGGGTTTTATCGCGTGCCAAGTTTATTGGAAAGTTTCGTTTGCGAACCTGCCACCACCACACCTTTCTCACCCTTTTTTTGCCACCAGTTTCTCACCCAACTCCATCCAGCAGAATGTGAAGAAGTGGTTTTAAATTATTTTCATTTCGAAAGAATGGAAACCATTTTTCGGCACTGTGGCACTGTCACCGAAGACAGCTGGGTAGAGATTCTGTTTTCAGCTTCCGTTTACGGTTTAACCGTACGTTGGAAGGTAACACTGGCACCGACAGCGACGGTGGTGTGAAAGCATTCTCTACCGAAGTGACTTTTTGCACCGACTCCGGGAAAGTTCAACGACGACCAAGAAGTTTATGTCCGCCCCGCCGTCAACAATAGTTTTGGCCTCATAAATAACTCAAAAAACCTTTACTCAGCTCGACGGAGTGCATTTCGGTTGATGGAGACTCGCTCGTTCCGGGCTTTTTGTTCCTGTTGTCTGTCGGTAAGAAACGAACTTTCGCGGGTACGAATTGGCTTGCATTGATGGTGGTAATGGTGGCAGTGTGTTTGGAAATGTGTTTCACGCTTTGATGCTAGCGCTTTCCTTTTTGAAACTGTGGTGTTGTTGGTGGACAAGCGATTGTAAATTCTCGCATATTAATGATAAAAAAATTGAAACAATAGAATTATGTAAGGGGTTAAATAATAATCGTTAAACAAAGATCAAATCATTCAATTTCATAATTTACTTTAGCAGCAAATCGACATGTTTTGTCCTCTGTGTTCCTTGTAGAGTCCTTGTTATGAAATAAATGAAAAAAATAGTAAAACCTTTGAATTACTCATTTTTAAATATTAGTGCTAATAAAACAAATAATTTTTGTATGTTTTATTCTATTTTAATAAATACAAATCCTCAAACGTTTTAAATAAGTTATGCATGGCATAGGTTTTGAATAAATAATATGTAATCTATTCGATATATGTAATAAAATTATAAAAAGGGGGTTTACTAATTTAATAAGAATATTTGACTATTATAAAACCACTGTCATCAAACCTGTGCAGCATGAAAAATTAGTTTATAGAGCTTTGAAAAGAAACGCCCCCGATCCCTTCCAAACAATCGTTCATCATGATTGAGACCCGCTATAAATCAAAACGCATACTGATGTACGGATACTACTGAGTCAAGCAAATTGATAGATTGTGACTTTGTTCCCTGGAACTACCACCAGCGCTGCCACCGGAAACTAAGACAGTTCGAATCAGTAGCCACTATATAAAAAACCACAAAACCACCTCCCTCTGGCCGCGATGCTGATTGTTGTCCTTTGCCAGAAGCACCAACACAAACCAACTTCACGTCCGAATGATTTGTGACATTTTGAAGTTTTCATATTCTCCTCCTGGTTTGGACCGTCGGTGCAAAGTTTGTGCTGAAAAATTAAAAAGCAAACGAAACCCGAAACCGAACCCGAGAAAAGTTGCTTCCACACACCCTCATTGGCCGATGCTGTGTGCGGTGGGTGTTGACCCGCTTCCGTTAAATTGCCCGCGGCTCGCTCCAAGTCTACTGTCGAAAATTGTTCTCTAGTCGGCAGTAGCGGCCGTAAAGAAGCGGGATGGGGGAGACAAAAGTCAACCCGTGATGTATGGATGGGGGAAGAGAGGGGGCGATGGAGTTCCGAATTATCTTTCGAGTTTCGTGCAAGCAGCAGTGCCTCTGCCCTGCCGCCTCGAGCAAGTGAACGGCTGACATTTTGCGTAGGAATCACGGTGGGTAAATATGGGAGGCTGCAAACTTTTTGTTGCTATGGTTTAAAAAGTTTCACCGGAGTTGCCGTTTACCGTTGCGGAATGTGAGGAGGGAGGAGACTTTCGGGGCAAAACTTTTTTTTTCTTTCTTTCGCTGCATCCTATTGTGTGGGTAGAAGCGTAAGGCTAAAGCGAGTCACGCCGCGGCAGAAGCGGCGAGCGTGTGTTTGTATATTTTCTGACAACTTTTACAAACTAGAACGCAAACATAAGCGACACCAAACAAACAGCGACGAAACGTTTCTCCTGCCCTACCTATGCTGCACAGCAAAAAGCTGTGCCAAAGATAAAATTCAATTATTGTTCAGCTTGCCACGGTGCTCGTCGTCCTGGCGAAACCAAATTGTCAGCAAAACGTCACCAAACGTTAAGGCCGATGGATTGGCTGCACACGTGGACGAGACGTTGTATGGGATATGAAACGGTGGCTTCTTATTGGTCTTGCACACAGAGCCTCGAAGGATAAATAAAATAAATCAAATTACATTATTCGTAGTATCGGTGAGTGTGTGCAATTGATCCCCCAAGACATCAAGGGTCGGAATGGGGATCCTTGGACAGTTTCACAAATAATCCTGTCCCCGAGGGTGACCTGGGTGATCTCTCTGTGCTGTGCACGGGATGGATAAGGATAATCTATTCCCTTATGAGTGGAGTGAGTGAAACTTTTGTTTGAGTAAATGCGATAAAAAAGCTGTACCAGGATTAGTATAATGGTGATCTTAAACTTGGAGCCTCTGGTGTAGTGAAATCGAAAGAATTTTTAATAAGTTTCTTTATCAATCTGTTTGACGTACAATGGATTTTTTATAAAATAAGGTGATAACAATACTCATTCCTTAACGACAATGCAAAATAGATTACACATCTATAAAACAGTTTTCGGTCTAGTCTTCCGGTCAGCACCCTTTATAATTAAAAGAATATCATTTTCGCTCCTTGGAAATGTATGGATTAAACAAATAAAAAACTCAACAGTAATAACGTACAAATGAACTTAAAAACATCAATTTCATTATAGTTTACGGTCTTTATACATTTTTTAAATTATTTGGTATAGTAATGAATCACATATTTATACATCTAGCAAAACACACACTTAAACATTTAAAAATCAATTGCTATACACAAAAAGTAATAGGAGCAATAAATAAATAAAGAAATGAATAAAATATAAAAAGGATAATGATTAGTTGTTTATTTAATTAATTAACCAATGAACAATTAATAAATAATGAATAAAATGAATAAAGAAATAAATCAATAAAATGAATAAAAAAAAAATACAAAAACTAATAAAAAATCCAATAAATAAGACAATAAAAATACGTTTTTTATTGTAAAATTCTCATTCAAATGTTCATATTTTAAATAAAGAAATGCATTTTTATAAGCTTATTAATTACATTAACTGACTGTTCTTATTGGACCAAATGGAACTAGATAAACTATATGTGTTAACAAGGCCTACAATTCTACAATTCTAGGCCTACAATGGCATGGGCATTCTTCATGCTCTATTGGATAATCGAAACATTAAGTGTTAAAGTGCTCACTAGACTAGGAGAATTTACTTTAATAGCAGCATATCACCCAGGTAAAAATACCAACTTAGTTACCTTTCAACAAGATATCAAGAAACTTTCAGCGCGAAACGACAACTATTTCATCTGTGGCGATTTTAATGCGCGACATAAATCATGGAATTGTGTCTCTACAAATGCAGCCGGAAAACTCCTTTTTGCTGAAGCACAAAAAGGTAAATATTCTATACATTTTCCAGATAAACCAACATACATTCCTATCGACCCCACAAGAAATACTTCAACGTTGGACTTAATGCTAACAAAAAATCTGTATTCAATATCGAAATTACGAGCTATCACTGCTCTCACTTCGGATCATTTGCCAGTTACATTCAGTATAAAACATTCATCAGCTAATTTTGTTTCCAACAAAGGTATTTATAATTACAAAAAAGCAGACTGGAATATTTTCAAAAATATTATAAATAATAGTATCGACTTGACCACAATACACTCAAATGACATAATTAACGCTACACAAATCGATGATATGCTACATAACTTAACCTCACTTATTACAACAGCTAAACAAAGTGCCATTCCGAAAGCAATTCCTGGAAAATATAACATTATCATTCCAGATTACATTATTGCTCTTATTAAACTAAGAAATAAATACAGGAAGAAATGGCAAAGACACAGACGTAATATTACCTTTCGGAATTATTATCATGCACTTAAAACAGAGATAGAGCAGCAAATGTCACTAGCCCGTAACAGAGCTTGGTCTGATACATTAAAAAGTATAAATACACAACAAAATAATACAAATAACCTATTCAAATTTGTAAAAATAGTTAAAAACAAGCAACATACTATTCAAACGCTAAAGCTAGGAAACAACATCTTCCTAACAGCCACTGAAAAATGTAACGCCCTCAAAACACATTTTGAAAACTCTCATTACTTAACTTACAACACAAATAGTCCAATGGAAAGGAAAGTTACAAAAAACAATAGAATTTTCTTTGCGAGAAACCAAAATCACTCCTTGGATCCAGGTTACTTGGTTAAACCAAAATTACTCATGAACATGATCAAAAATCTTAAAAATAAAAAATCAGCAGGCTGTGACGAAATTAACAACACAGAGATTAAAATGCTTCCTAAAAAGGCAGTACTCTACCTCAAAATAATATTTGATAGTTGTCTTAAACTAGGTTACTTTCCTTCACAATGGAAAAAAGCAAAAATAGTGGCTATTCCAAAACCCGGAAAAGATCATTCCAATCCTGGAAACTACAGACCAATATCCCTTCTGAGCTGCATAGGTAAACTTTTTGAGAAAATTATTGCACGCAATATACGTTCTCATACAGACATTAACAATATCATCCCACAGTCACAATTTGGTTTTCAACCCGAAAAATCAACAACTCATCAGATACATAGACTCAAAAATTATATCATAGAAAATCGGAATAGAAAAAGATCTACTGGTTTAGTTTTGTTAGATACTGAAAAAGCTTTCGATTCCATTTGGCATGACGGCCTGTTATATAAATTAATTCAATATAATTTTCCTACGTATATTATAAAAATAATTCAGTCCTTTCTTAGCAATCGAAAAAGCTCAGTTCATATTGGGCACACTAAATCAAATTTCTTTAAACCCATAGCGGGAGTACCACAAGGTAGTATATTATCGCCAATACTATTTAATATATTTATTTCTGACATTCCCTCTACAAACAACTGTACAAATTATCTATATGCAGACGACCTAGCAATCGCGGCTACGGCCAGAAGTCCGAGCTCAATAATCAAAGCCTTAAATGGCACATTAAAAGCATACGCCAAGTTCTGCAATAGATGGAAGCTTAAAACAAACGCAAATAAATCTGAGGCAATCTTCTTCACGAGAAACACTAGTTTACGCAAATTACCTAGTAATGAAGTTAGCTTTATGCAAGGAAACATTACATGGAAAGATCAAGTTAAATACCTTGGAGTACATTTAGAAAAACGCATGACATTTAAAACCCACATAGAAAAACAATTAGAAAAAGTAGACAAATTACTAAAAATTTTATATCCTTTCCTAAATAGGAAATCAAAACTAAATTTGCAAAACAAAAAATTAGTTTACACGGCTTACATACGCCCGATTCTGACGTATGCAGCGCCGGCATGGATTAGTTGTGCGTACTCTCATAGAAAAAAACTTCAAGTTAGACAAAACAAAATATTAAAAATGATCATGAACTTACCACCTTGGCATAACACAAACGATTTACACAAAAGAAGTAATTTAGTAAAAATGGAAGAATTTATAGGAAATTTAAATGTAAATTACGCAAACAAATGTCGCCAGAGCTCAATTAGCATAATTAATCAACTAGTTGAACAACGTATCTAAGCATAAAATATGAGTTTATAATTTTCTGTACAAAGCTCTCCTCTTCTCTATCTAGTTAAGGATTAGGTCTAGCAAATGTAGGTTAAGATATAGGTTAGATATATATGTGTTTAGGTTAAGTCTAAAATTGCATGGGTTTTTTTTTGCACTTTTCCCATATACTCAGATTTAAAATCAGAACAAACAACATACATTCTACTCAGCTATGCTATAAAAATTCCCGATTATTGAGGAGAGCACATTGCGTACCCAATGTAAAAGAACGTTCGATTCTATATGTATTTTTTTTCTTTATATCCACAATAAACATCTCTACTACTACTACTACTACTACTACTACTCTTCATGCTCTATTGTGATCCTACCAGCTTAAGAACTATTCTCAACCTTTGATTCAACCTTTTTAGTCTCCTTAGTCTCAAAACTTGAGAAAATCGATTATGGCGACCCTCTTTTGTCTTGACTTAAGTCCTACCGTTATGGTAGATTACATGATGTCAGAGTTGAAAATAGTTTTCCGAGTGTTTTGTCACCACAATCCGAGTGTCTCAAAACAGTGTACTCATTCCTCTACTATTCCTACTGTATGTCAACGTTTGTGTTAATGATCTTCCTTCTTATGATTATTTGCTATAGGCAGATGAATTTAAACTCAAGATTACTCAAGATGTGGCGTAATTTCATATGATTTTTCGTCTGGTGATATTAAGATGGGCCAAGATATTTGTAGTACTAAACATAAAACAGTTACCGTCACATAAGATTCTTGAAGGCCAATAAAAAGCAATACTTTCAATACAATTATAATTTATAATTCATGAACTACAATGCGTTTAACTTCTTCTTCTTCTTCTTCTTTTTCTTCTTTTGACACTACGACCGCTGCCAGTCAAGGCCTGTCTGTACCCACTAGTGAAGTGAGCTTGGCTTTCAGTGACTTATTATTACCATAGCAGGATAGTCACAGTCCTACGTATGGGGGCACGATCTATTCGGGACTTGAACCCATGACGGGCATGTTGTTACGTCGTACGAGTTGACGAATTTACCACCACAACGGCCCTTCGTTTAACTAGATGCGTTTAACTAGATCACTATAAGTCAGTGGAACAGTTAAAATTCAAAAAACATAGAACTGGTTCATGCTTCAAGACATGGACAACAATATTATCGCTTCCGTGCTCAATATTATGCAGAGCATGGGAAGCATTCCGTGGCTTCCCAACGGACATAATTCAAAATTCCTTGTATCTCAATGTCCTGAGTAATCTTACTTAACTGAACTAATTAACTGACATATAAGTAATAGAATTTAATAATTTATATTGATTGTAATTAAATCTGCACTACTTTAAAGAGTCATAAACCTTCAATTTTTGTTGTCACAAATATATATGTTGGACAACCCCCACATTACATTACATTACATTACATTAAACACCGAGTGTTATATAGAGCACCACACCAGGGTATGTATTTTAGAAGAAGATGAATATATTTTTTTAACTGACCCAAAATTATTAATAACGATAGTGCGATAAGAACTTATGCTCAATAACACACCGGACAAACAATTGCTAATGTTGAAAAGTTCGTTTTTAAGAAACATATTTAACACGCCCACAAAACTTATAAATCCATCAAAATGTGCCGTTTCAAAAAGTTAACCACGCTTTTTCACTCTATCTATACAACGAATGTTCTAAGTAATGTTTGTTTAAAGTTTTCATGCACTATTCCATACTATTCCAAAGTAAATAGATTTACGGTACAATACAGCAACTTTCACCAAACCGTTTCCATCTGCAGCAAAATAGTTTCGCTTTCAGCCACTCCTCGCTCGCTCTTTAGCCCAGCTATGATTGCGAAATTAAATTAAACATCCTGCACGTGGTACCTCAGCATTTACCTTCCCGTGCGGTTGAATTTGGGTGTGTTGGTTTTTGAATGTTCAAATATGAGCAACGGCAGCCGGCAGTCAAGACATAACTAAGGCGAACTGAAACTACACTGTCCGTGTGTATGTGTGTGTGCGCGATAGTGATTTGTTCTTGGAACCTCTTTCACAGTGAGGGTAAAGAGCACTCAGAACGGCAGAACGCTGACGGTGCGTTGGTTTAAGTGTACATTAAGTAATTAATCGAATTTACCGGCTGAAAGACTCCGAGGATTCGTCCCCCCGTTGCTAGTAGTGCGTTGGTGTTTCGATCGGTACTGAAATGGAATAGAACTGCGAGTGCCGGCAAAACAATGGAGAAGATATTTTGAGACACCAAATGATGACTGGAGTAACTGGTTTGTTAAAGTAATTAAAATTGGGAGCTTCAGATCAGACGGCAGCAAATTCGTACACGTGCAAATGGAAGCGCAATTATTTTAATTTAAAGCTGCCGAGATTTTGCTTAATTGCACCACAGGTCGTTATTACTTCTTAAATTATATAGAATAAATAAATCCCTCATGCAATATGAAGCATTTGCCTGCCAAAAAACGAACTTTCCAGTCCCGACGGTAACGCTTTCCCCGAAGGCATCAGCCTTCTTGCTGGCGTAAAGGTTAACGTTGCCTCGCTGGATGGGTGTTTGAGCTCGGGGAACAGATTTCTCCAGCGATAGGATCCTAATTGAATAATTACTAACCAACGCGACTGCTGGCGGAGAAGTACCGTACCATCAGCGCTCCCTGTGGCAAAAGGGGCCCGAAAACTCGAACCGAAAATGTCCGAGGCAGTGCAAAACTTATCGTTTCCTTCCGGTACCGGTACCATCCATTTCGAGGGGTCGCACGGTGCACGGTGAAATTCAGACGCGCGTGGAAATGAGGTGAGAAAAATATAATAAATTCACTCCACTCACGGAATACGGTAGCAAATGGTGGTAAAAGAGATAGAGAATAACAGAGGGAGCGTGAGAGAGCAAACGAGTGCAAAGGATGCGGTCCTCTTTTGTGTGTGTGTGTGTGTGCTGTTGTACTCCCATTAGATAGGCATTTCCGGCCATCGGAAGTGAGTGGAATACGGCTCCGTTGCTAGAAGCGACCCAAGACTAGCCGGAATGATTCACAAACCGGGCCACAGCAAACTTCTAATCGTAGACGGGGCTAGTCCCGTTGTTGTGTTATCTGACGATGGAGAAAATGCTGCTTTGAAACGCAGGAAGCACACAAGGGAAATTAGGAACGCTCCAAAGTCCGGCACATTTTTGACCGGCCAGGGGGGAAATCAGGCTCCTCAGGTAATAGATTCTGATTTGCCAGTGTATGTGTGTGTATATAGGCGCGCTTTCTGTTTTGGAAGCCTTTTCTTCGGGCAGAGATTTATTTCTTTTTTTCACTTCCTGTTTAAGGTTAATCTTAATTGTATCTTGCGCTTTTTGTTCCGTTTGGCTAACGTAGGAGCGAGTGGGCGATCGCGTTCATAAATTATAGGCCGCAAAGGAGATTCATTTAATTTATACCTGCCGTTAATGGACAATGGCAGTAGATAATGAAAGTATTTTGGTTGGGAGGATAGAGTTTGCTATTTGTGTTGTTTGAACTGCTGGCTGCTAAAAACCACATGAAAAGGAAGGCATGTTTTGTGGTTAACAGATGTTGATACAGGTATGCTATTCGTGGATTGAATCAAAATTCGTTAAAACTAATCACAAAACATAGTTTGATGACCAATCATATGTTTCTTCTTCTTTATTCTCGTAGCTACCTTTTTGTACGATACGTTAACATTATATTGTCAACAAACCAATCAACTAAAAATATTTAAAAATCCAATCAGAACAGATTCACCAGCAAACCGGAACCGAACCGAAGAAGGGTTGGAATTCTTTGCAACTGGGCCTGATGGAGCAAGATTTTTTTTTCTATCAAATTTCCATCCCTTTTTCCTTATATTCGGATACGATTTCAAAGATGTCACCGTTGAATGAGCAAACTTTTGTAAACGAGTGTTGTTGAAGTCGTTGTCGCTCGTTGTCGTCGCGTGCAAGAAGCACTCGATCGTGTTGCCACGAGAGCGAACGAGAGCGCTTTGTAAACCCGATCCGTTTTGCGCTGGGAGCTCGTGGCAGCTGCAAGCAAATAGTGTTAGCAATTTCATCCACCCGTACCCAGGGTACTTGAAGATGATATCTGATGCTGGTGTAGTTGAACAGAAAAAGAAGCTCGAAACGAAACGGATTGCTAAAGCAACAGGATAACCACTTACACTGGGTGTGAAAATGTCCTCAATGAAAACTCTTCTCCACGCCCGTCGTCTGTTGGGAAAGGGGTTTCCGATAGCAGTGCAATGAAGAAGAAAAAAAAGGACAGAACGGGTAAATAGGATGAGCTTCAGTTAGTGGTAGTTTGTTTGAAAGGGTTCTTTTTGGTCGCTTCCATTGCGATTGGACCAATTGCATTTGCTTTTCGTTTGGATTCGTGTGCGTGTCTGTGCACGGAAGAGGTGAAATGAGTCCCGTTCCCACAAAACGGGCTCAGTTGAACACCGCAAAAACCACTCAACTAGCAGGGTAGTAGAAAAAATAGCGTTAAACAGAGAGCGAGTATGTTTGTGCGAGATCGCGCGGGAAAGTAAATTGATACTGGCAAGTATCGGTCCTCAATTTGAAGTGAAGATGGCGTAAAATTGTTCATTTTCCACACCAACGCAAACTCGCCAGCACTGTCAATTTCGGGTGGTTCTGTTTTGTAGCTGTACCTTTTGTAGCTTTGTCCTTAGCACTGGAAAGTATTATTACACTCAGTGACTTTCTGAACGAGATAGGTGAGTCTATCAGGAATATTACGGTTTGAGACTTTTAATAAAGCTTTATAACTCAACGTAGCACACAGGTAGGAAGTGCTAGAAAAATAACACCTGTTAGAACGTGTTTAATAATTACATTTTAAAAGATGCTTCCTGAGGATGGTGTATGTTATTTTTCTGCTCTATAAAGTCTATTATTTTTCCTGTATAGAGAGCAGATTGCGATATCAAATCCAATCTAGAAAACTAAAGCTGTAGTAAAAACAGACAGTCAGTCCAGCTACGTGACTGAAATAATACAGCTAGCAAGTTTCATATCAGACAGGTTTAGTGTCAGGAGATTACATGATGAAGCAAGAGAGAAAACTACATTAGCAAGTCATCGTGACATGAATAAAAGGAGAAGTAGAATATAAGTAATTGTATATGATTAACGAAATTTGATTATATGAAAGCAGTATAATAAACATTAAAAAAATTATTACTGGTATACATATTTTATTTAATTATAATTTATTTTGTAACATTCCCTAGCGTCATAGGTCTCAGAAATGTTTAAATCCATCTACGTTCCATAAGTGTTCCATATTGCGTACTTTACTCGGAACACCTTTGCCGCCATGTTGTTGAGTTTGACGACACAGAAAGTATAGATATGGATACAGTTGTCAGTCTTTTTTCACCTCACTGTAAGAATGTGATGTTTATTGCATTGGACCGCATATTTCAATATATATGAATATGGAAACGAGCCGTACTAGCGTGGGCCTTGGTGATCTATTTCAATGGAGTGTGTTTTTCTTGGAGCTATTCTATACAATTTTCCGTATTCATATCGCTAGACATTTTCTTGTTACAAAGAGGCTTTCAATATATTCACATATAGATAAAAAAATCTTTGAGGTAAACTGTGTACATTAGTAGCTTTCTTCTGAACATCAATTTGTACTACGACATCTAATAATTTTACTGCGTCCTCCATTTTCGTTTAATTTAAATAGTATGGAATGGTTCAATGCAAATTAAAACTTCCTTTGTAGGCTACATAAAACTGCGGACATTAAAGAAAACATCCGAAACACACCATTTCTAATCTACTACGGCAGTTCAGATGTCAATGGTCCATAACAGTGTAGCTTGGTGTCATCTTTTGGTTCACCACAAAATAGGATACTTTCCCGTCTGTTCCCTTACTCTCCCATCCGCGCGAGCTCTCGTTACCACAGAGCATGGGGAGCGTAATTGGTTGTGAACTAAACATTGCCGCCAAGAGTAACTCGAAACACAACACGGCGCCCGTCATTGCTTCAATTCCATTCACTTACCCCGGTATTGTGATTCGCGCGTAACCAGTGAAAGTTGGTTTCATTTTATACAATACTCAAATTTCCTTGGCCTCGGTCGGCTGGGCTGGGTGAACGATGAGATTGACCCGTGTTATAGCTGTTGTAAAAAAATGCCCAACGCTCCCGGAAGCCTATTAAATGAAATAGCAAAGCAAAGCGTCCCTTTTGCCATCCGTCCATCCTCGCAGGTTTCCGTTCCACCAAACACCGTGTGGGGTGGGTGTAATAGATTACGCACCCGGTCCAGATTTCACCAAACAAAGTAAATGAATAGCAGCGCGAGATATACTGCCCGAATAGGCCGTGGCAGCGGCAGTAATTTGTGAACGCTCGTGAACAACCGGGCGTCTCCATCAACTCCGAATGGGGACGCCTAGTGGCTCACGTTTCCTTCAACGTTGGGCGTTCATTTAAAGGGCTTGGTGCTGGGTCCACCTGCAGGAGTTATCTTAAGCAGATGGCTCAATTTTCGAGCTTTGTGGTTTTATATCCCGCCAAGGTTTTTACGAGTCCTCCCCTAAGGCACCAGCCCCCGGGAACCCCTAGGACGGGAGAGGGGGAAACAAACGTGTTAATATAATGTTTGGGACGTGCTTTCATGTCTGTTTTCTCGTTACCGCCTTGAAGCGCTGGGTGGCAAATGTGGCACAAAGTTTTCGGTCGTAGCTCTCGTATTTGATGTGAAGAAGAAGAAATTTGCCCCGGTTGCCTCCCGGTGGTAAACTTTGGCCTGGATTAGGTCCTTTTTGCGCTGTTTGTACACTCCCCTGCTCTGACCGGTGCGAATGCGAAAGTTTACGAGCAAGTGCTCCGGGAAAGAAAATCTTTCCGACTCCCTCCAGAAAGGCAAGAATGATTGGATACTTTATCTTGGATGGTTTATATTTTTTTCTTTGCTTTCCTTTTGCGGGAGTCTGTTGGGCCTATTAAGGATTGCCTATTTTTGCTAGCTTTCCAAGAACTTGGCCAAAGTTTTGCTCAACCTTTTGAATCTTGTATGATGGACGTTGGTGGTAGATCTTCTTTCCAACGTTTTTTGTTATTATTTTTGAATAAAAATATCTTCACCGCACAGTGGGATACACTTCGGATTGAAACACGTTGACGAATTATTACTGTGGCGTACATCATGTCATACGAGAAAGAATAAACAAGCAATCCATAAACATAAGTGAAAGGAAGGAGGAAACACCTCATCTTGAACGCTCAACATTGTCACGCATTGTTAGAGACGCTCGATTTCTCGCCCCACTCGCCTTTCCTCGGATTTCCAACGATTGGATGGCATTCAAGCAGAAGAAATTCCACCAAAGCGTGTAAGGATTTGCGGTAACAGCGTACGCGTGTTGTTTGCCCCGTGGGAGCAGGCTGCCGCTGTTGTTGCTACGATAGGAAAGGAGATATTGTATTCAGCAACCCGAAAAATAGAGTTAGTTTTGGGAGCAGGAGGCACATGGGTATGGGGAAGACACCCACAGCATCGATATTTCCGGCACGTTCCATTCTGTCGCCTCAATCGTTTATCCCTCGCACGCACTTTCGTACATTCCATCGTCCCAAAAACTCGTCGTAAAAGGAGTGGCGCCAGGAGGAGTGGGTTTTTTTCTTTGGCCTAGAAAGGATGGCGAGATTTGCTAGCTGATATGGCAACGGATGTGTTCGTAAATAGCAATAAGGCTGCCGGTTGCGATAATGTGCCATTGGAGGGGTGGAGCGTTTCAACTTACAAGTGAAAGGGGATAGGCCGAGAGTTTATTTTTGTCTCTCCGGGTTCGTGCGGTGTGAATAATTCATCTCGCAGCAGGACCAAGCACGTAAGAGTTATTCATATGATGTATGATGGAATGTTTGTGATGCGTGTGTGCGTGTGTGTTTGTATTCAAGAGATGGGCGCAGATTGACAACACGATTGAGTAGTTGTATTGTGGCGTAGTAAATAGACCGAGCTTAGACAACAAACATCAAATCGACGGGTGGTTTGTGTGGGCGAGATCGCTCGAGTGGGATTGACGATGTTTGATGGAGCAGGATAGAATGGAGCAAATTGAGCTTCTGGCCGGGGTGTGATGGTGGTAAAATGTGATTATGCTAGGCTAAATCGAATCAGCACGGTAGGTTAAATTATAAATTGTTTACGGCTTGTTGATATGGTTGAGTGTTGATTGGTGTGTATAGTTCGATTGCTGGGCAAACACTATATTTAGATTATTGTTTTCGTTTATGGAGAAGTCTCAAGAAGTGTGAATAATTAAATAGTGAAGAATATATACAAAGCTACTTGTTGTGTGTTGTAAAGCATATTTATTTTGAAAGGTTGTAGGGAGAATCAGGATCTGAAATTAGTTTAAATTTTATGTTTCAATTCACAGTGAAATTTGAAAATCTCATACAAAGAACATGATACTTAATTCATGGCGGCGACGTACACTTAATTTCAAAGCTTTGCAATGCTGTACCGTCGAAAAAATAATAGTATGAAGAGAGAATCTACGATATCAACTAGTTTTTTTATACGAAGTTTGACAGTGTGTGGCCTAAATTTTTTCAACAAAACATTTAAAACTTAAAACAATCATCAAATGTTTAGCTTGAAAAAATCGAAATAAGTATTAGCTCATAAGATCATTGTTGGTCAAATTTCAGCTTGTCTGTACCACAATGTTCATAACCTGAGTTGTATTTTCTATACGCAATTTAAACTTTCGTTCTTTTTATTATTCTTCTTCTTTTTCTTCTTCTTCTTCTTCTATGTTCATAACCTGAGTTCATAACCTGAGTTGTATTTTCTATACGCAATTTAAACTTTCGTTGTTTTTATTATTATTCTTCTTCTTCTTCTTCTTCTTCTTCTTCTTCTTCTTCTTCTTCTTCTTATTTTTTTTTTCTGGCTCAACAACCGTTGTCGGTAAAGGCCTGCTTTTACCACTACTTGTGAGCTTGGCTTTATTGATTTCGTTATTGATTCCCCCATAGAAGGAAAATAGGTCTTACATATAACCGCATGGTCTATTCGGGGCTTGAACCTATGACGGGCGTATTGTTAAGTCGTACCAGTAAACGGTTGTACCACGAGACTGGCTTGGAGAATTTCATAGATGAGAACCTTGAATATTGGAAACAAAAAGTTTGGTTTGATGCTGCAACACAAAACAAAAAATAATGAATAACATACCATATGATAACAAAACATATACTATGACACGTTGGGATTAAAAACACAAAATATTGATGGACAAAAATTTGCCGATTTTTCAAGGGTTCATTTTAAATTGTTTAAATTTTTTGGACAAAATTGGACACCTCTATCAGGCGAATTCTAATCGTGATGGCCAAAAAAGTGAAACATCTTTATGTTGAAGCGTGCGCGATTAAAGAACGACACCTGGTAGCGTGTAAAACGGACTCCGCTAGTTTGTGTGACATCGTTTAAGCATGTTTCGGCATCTACAACATCTTAGCACTATTAAACAACAATAAGAGCATTAAAAAACGTCCGGTTCCGAGTAGCCGACGACTAAGCGACTTCAGGTTCCAATGGAATCGGCCAAACAGTGAAATACTACATGGGAAACATATCAAAGAGCAGAATTCGGGCTTCGCAGCAGTAAGCAATGACGCCAAAGCTCAATTAAACCATTTCAAGCAAATTTTAGCTGAATTTCAATAAGGTACCGTAGTACACAAACCGGTCCAACAATTCCCAGCTGCGTTCCATTCAAATTTTCAGGAAATTATCTCTCTTAGTTTTTTTTTCATTCCCATTTTTGTAATGCAAACGTTACTGTAGATTCATTAATCAAATAACATTGGCTTAGTAAGCAAAGGTAAGTACTGCTTTATGCCCAATCTCTCTAATAAAAATGTCCCTGAATACAGTCAATGCATTAATTAAAACATTCATTATTCTAACTCAAGAAAGCGATCATTACTCCGCGGCATAAATGAATTACGCTTCTAAGCACACACGAGCGAAAGTTCAACCGCCGGTCACTCGAGGGAAATTGCATTAATTGGACACACAGATTATCGAATGATATATTAACGAGCCACCACCGCTAGTGGTGTAGCTTACGAGCAGCGGGCACGAAAATGATTCATCTCTCTGGGTATTATCGAATCAGCTGAAACTTCCACACCACTCAGGATCACGCCCCAAACCATCTCTTCCCAAAATGGAGCGAAAATCTCACTACCATGCAGCAGTTTACCCGCGTCACACGAGCGAAGAAAGTTCCACCAGTTCGGTGCCGAATTAATTATGCTTGCAAGTGGAATAACGTTTGCAGACACGGTAAATAGTGCCATGCTAGGACGTATGTATGTGGGTCAACCTAGTGCGCAGCACGCTGAATCTCTGCCAGTGTCAATTCTGTTTCCCTGTGAGTGTGCATGTGTGTGGGTGAATGTGTGTGATCTCTAGAGCATTCCGTTCTATCCGACATCGGGAAAGCAACACATCCTCCGGGGCATTATGTTTAATGCATGCGAAACTCATTAGTTCCGGGTGACGCTAGCACAACGGTGCCGGTATGGAATGTGTGTGTGTGTGTGTGTTCGGAACTTCGCAGCATTATTTGCTGTTCAAAAGACGCTGCTATTTGTACAGCTGCAACTGAGGGAATCGTTGAAGCTCGGGAAGGCGCTCAGTGAGTAAACAAGCAAAGCGTGCGAAAAACGGAAAGGGAGTAACTGAGATCACACTTTTGGAAAAAATCATCTCCATTTTATTCGCTCCACTTGTGTGGTCGCGTTTCCTTGCCGGGATGTGTTTCGGTTTAATTTTCTTCCGGTCCTCGGAGCCCAAGCTGTCGTCAGTCGCCCTAGCTGAATGCAAACTGACAGCTGCCGGCTGTCAATCCTCCCGAGGCGGGTCTGCTTGATTGAATTATCTCACTGCCGGTTGTCTGCCGGTGTGGTTTTCTGCTCCATTTTGCACTTTTCCAATTATTGATTGAGATGTATGTGTGGGTGAGTGTTGGATTTTGATGGTCTCTTTTTTCATCTGTTACCGCCACCAGATAAGCGTTGAAAGCGCCGCGAAACGTAGAGTGCATGTGTTAGAAGGTATGTAGAAATCGTGTCGTACAACTGTGCCTACATATTGGCGTTTTTTTGTGTGTGGTTCTTTTAGAAATGTTGTTAAGCAGCAGTCCAAAGCATACTGTCACCGAAGAGAAAACCACAACACGGACCCGATTCGTCAATGGAGCGACATGTAGAAGCCGCGGTCATCAATCTCTTCCGTGTGTGGATTGATTGGGTCGTTCTTAGTGTGTGTGCTAGTGAACACACAAATTGCACAGGGCACACAATTGATCGAACGCTTCCTTTTTTTTTTTGAGGCAATGGCCCGGTCATATAAGACCGTGCTAGACGATATTTCAGAAATGTGTTTCGTGTCTTACCTGTAGCGCGATAAGTGCCAATTCATGTTAAATTTAGTGCAATCAGTTATCATCAGTAGATCATTTACCAAGAATATTTTACAGATTTTCAAATATTTTTGAATTTATTTCAAGTTGTGTTGATGGTCTTCGACCATCGATAAGCCAAAACCTCGAATCAAAAATATTTGAATGAAATGTTTATGAAATGCTCGTTGAATTCAATAATTTAATTTATTCAACATGCACTTCTGCAGTCTTTATCATACACAGATTGTTGTTGATTTATAATATACGTACAAAGAAAAATAAAAGAATCTCAATTTTACACCAATTGCTAAACAAACAACTCACTAGAAATGAAATAACATATCCCAAACCGCATGTGTTATTTATCATTAGATGAAGCACGAACCAACCGGACACGCGACTACATGTCATCTTCAATTGTATGTTCGGAAGTGGCGTTCAAACCACAAACACACTCACATTCTTGCTCGTCAACCGTAATCGTTCTCGAAGGCCAAGGGTTAGGTTGTGTTGGAGCGAACCATTTACGAACGGAACATAAGTTGTCGCGGTAATCAGATTACATCATTAGTCGGCAAAGGCAGTCCGTTCCTGTTTGCTTTCTCACACCATGCTGTCGGTGCTATTTATGTTGAGGAAGGTCCTTTTCAGCTTTTCAGCAACACTGTTTCCACGCGCAAAGGACATTCGGAACGACGGAAACAATTGTGGACAGGGCGACAGGTTGTTCGTGGACAAACGGACAATGGCAGAACATAATAAAAAAAAATACATCAACAAAACACACCTTCGTGCCGCAGCCCTAGCTTGTGGATGAAGTTTGTTCCTTTTCACATCAGAAAACAACTTGAAGGGCTTCCGGTAAAAGCCGAACAAAACAAAAAAAAAAGCTCTCTAATCGTAAATGGAGCAAGTCCCATTTTTATGTAACAGATTGTAAGATTATTTTGGTTGCGTTTCGTTTTCATTAGGGATCCCATTCTGACCGGGCAAGTCTGTCTCTTTCCATCCATTTAAGGGTATTTTATACGTGCAAGTGGAAGGAAAAAGAAGCAAACCAGACACACAGAAACCGAGAGAAACCCCGGCACTCCGGTGGCTGATTGGGTGGTCTGGGTCTGCCGCTTTCGCCCCCCCCCCCCGTCCCCCCCCCCACCCGTGTGCCGTGGCGTTCTTCCGGCATTTGTTTGCATTACGTGAGTGTCCGGCGAATAAATTGTATTAGCATCATAATGGAATAATATGGATCAACACTCCTTGCCTTGCCGCCCCCTGTCATCCGGACAGCGCAGCTATCACCACCACCACTGCTCATAGTTCAACTGCTAACATATGCATACATAACTCGCCCACACAGAGGCGCACGCTCTCTCTCTCTCTGACCACCCCTTGCTTATCCCTCGTTTGCTGCAAAGGGCCATTTAACGGTAGCGACATGCATCAAGCTGTACGTTTCTTAAACGACGACGATGACGATGATGTTGGTGATGATGACTGAATGATGATGTAAATCGAGGGCAGAACGGGCAAGTCACGGCAAACGGCTTCCCCCCACACACACTTTCTGCCTGTAGCAATCCACCTATATGGCGAGAGTCGAGGAATGAAATGGTGCCGAATGGTTGAAACTTTAGTGTGGAGAAGTGTAGATACGTGTGTGTGTGGTAAGATTTCTGGTTTGCAGCGTAAAGTTGGGTTGAAGATTTTCACCGAAAGGGCTGTCCCATGCCGTGTGTCATCTGCTGTAGCAAAATATAGTGCAAAAATGTGGGAAGCGCAACGGATCATGATTCCAAGTGTGTACATATGAGCATGCGGTGTGTTTTTCCCCACTTTTAGCTCGTTGCTCTATTTTCCCTTCTCTTTCAACGCCTCCTACCCGACCCAAACGAGGTGATCGAGAGTGATGAAGAGCTGGCCGTAGCATGACAACGGTAACAGTATGGAACGGTTTTGATTGACAGCGGTTTCATTAGAGATGCGCCTCTTATTTATGCATTAGCAAGGAGCACTCTACTTCTCCTCCCTTCTCGGTGGGTTGCCTGAGTAGCCAGGCTCTACCAGGGGTGGTGAGTGTGTATGTGTGGGCTTTCGGTAGACAGGGCGCACAGATTGATTTCGATCACCGCCCTTGATGGAATAATTTTGCATAAGTTTCATGGTCAAAATTGATTTGGCGGGAACGGCGCTGGTTGTAATTTGATCTGGGGTATTTTAATGTCGTGTTTTTTTCTTCCCCAAAAACCATCGGAAAACTTGAACTATAAGCTTTTGGTTACTTGGAAAACTCCTATCACATGGCGGTGTAGCTCTTGTCTTGTTATGCTTGTCATAATTTAACCACAAATCAGCCTCCTAACGAAGCAGACCTCATGGCAAGACATTCTGACATTTTGGAGAATCCTCCACGACATGATTGATGCTTCCCGGAGTGGTCTTGTCTTTTGCGTCGTCGCCCGACAAAGAGAGAGAGAGAGAGGAAAGAGGCTGACAGTACTTAGCAATCCATAACAATAACCACTACTACAACTACTACAGCATTTCATCAACTTCTCCGTCAGCCTGACATTGATGGGTCGTTTTCTGTGCGCAGCATTGTGACAGTTGAGCCCGGCGTGTGGATTTCGATTCCACTTCAAATCACGTGTTTGTGAATTGTTGTGTATCTTGTACTGCAACTGACCGGGGCAAAACACAACACATTTCGGATTTTGATGTATGCTTTCGATTGTACGGGACGCTTTTATCTACAGTGTTGTGGGTTCTGGTGGATTATTGAGACTGTTTCTGCCCAAACATCATGTCCAGGCTTCTAGGAATGGTTTGGAGTAGCTGGAGAACATCATCGTCGTGATGTTTGGATGATTTAGGAAAAATATGGATTGAAAATAGCAACAACAGGGGAAGGTCCTATCAGGGAGACATACACATATTAATACACAATACACGTTGTTTTCTCTTATCTGTGTTCTGTTTTGGGGAGAGATTTTTGGGTCGAACATGGGACCCGATTCCACACCTTATTGATTATTCACATTGCTTTCAATTAAACAATTTTAGCGTCCTGGAGGGTTGATCGCTTAAAAAATAAATAAATAAAAATACGTCTTTTAGAATGCCCCAAAGAATAATCTTCAAAGTATTAGTGTTACCAGATGAAGCAACACATTAGACTTTGCATTATTATGACCTTTTTGGCACTTCCAAAACTATCTGATACCACACATTTACTCTCGTTCGTTACGCCACGTACCGGAACACAAATTATTCAACTATCCCCGTGCGGGATATGCCTGTTGGGTTCATGTTTGTTGAAATCAATCCAAGGAAGTACACAGCATTAATTAATGATTCACGCGAAAATGAGTTTTCCCCGTAAATCAACGCCTACTTTCCCGTCTATACCATCGGTACGCAAGTGATATGCCCATACGGTACATGCGGCTTCAGCAATAAAGTCACTATCCGTTTCACAGAAGCTTTCCGACGGTGTGATAGAGGGTTTGAATTTGAGTATTGTATGATTAGGGGAAGGTAGGTAAAGACAGACACGTTAAGGTAAATGGTAAAAATCTAATGATATATAAGTGCAATGACCATTAAAAAGTGCATATATTATCTTACACTCATGTTCTACCAGAAAATGTGTTGATTCTTTTAAATTTCCATCGATTTTTGCGTTTTTTTATGAATGAAAAACATGATTTTTTTGTGCAGTTTTGAAATGTTCGGGTAAGACGGACATCTGATATGGGATAGATGGACACTATGAAAGGTAAGATAGACAACTGTAGAAAACGTTGGAAATTGAAGAGGTTTATAGTATTTTAACATATCCTATTGCTTTCCACATCATACGTACGTATGTACATAAACCAATTCTAGGCCAATTGCAACGACGGTTCATTCAGCCATGAATTTTGAAATTGTAAGCGGGGCTTGTAATATATCGTAGAATGTAGCATTTAAAGCATTATTGAAACTTCATCGAATGGTCTAACACAATTAAATATCTAGGAATAATATTCGATCAAAAACTACTCTTTTGAGATCACATAAACAACCTTATGACGAAATGTATAATATTTATGAAAAAATACCCACTCATTAATAGAAGATCTAAGTCTTCTCAGATTAACCAACTAGCGATCTATAAAAACATAATATTACCTGCCATAACATACGCAATTACTGTTACCCTTCGTAAGCGTCTACTAGCAAGTCTTCACAAAATTTTAAGGATGGTACCCAACGAACCCTACGGCATTCAATCATTTGAATTATTTAACAAAGGAAAGGCTAGATGAAATAGCTTATCACAATACGATACATATTCGAACTACTAGCCATTTTGATATGATTAGAAACCTTTTTGATTAACATGAATTCCTCTACATTAAAAATAGACTCGAATTAGAAATTATTTCTAAGATTTAGATTTAGATTAGATTAGATAAAATTAGATTAGTAAAATATTATCTCATTTCAAACACCCTCATATAAAAAACTATACAACTGCCTAGGCATCAACTTAAACTGCGCTGAAAAACTAACACGTTGTATCTCGCATAAACCCTTACAAAATGCAAATGAAAAATGTGAAATAAAATTACCGTTAACAACAACAAGAACATTATTGAAACATCGCGCACTAACAGCTGACGTTTCTTCAGCTTACAGAACAACAGTATAGAACTTTCTTTTAGGAAATACTCCGCGAAAAGTCCACGAGCCCAGTATTTTTTGAGGGACTTGTTAATAATTTAAGCCATTTTCCACCGTATTAAAATTCAACATTTGATATTTGTAATCCCATAGAATTTCTCATTTATTCTTGAACGATGTCGTATCAATTCCTCATCTTTTTATTGCTTGTAGTTGTCCAAGTCGTGACAAGATATTAGATTTCTTGAAGCGCCTCATCAGCGTCGAACGAGTAATAGCATAACGAATGGCTACTATTTTGACCGGTGTTTCATTTCTCGCTTATTTCAATACTTTCTGTAGTTGCTGATTGGTTTATAGCTTCGGAATATCCTTATTTAAGGTATTTGAAGAAATCTATTCATCGCCAATTGATAAAAGAAGTAAAATAAATCAATAAATTCGATGTCCATCTTTCCCTACAACAAAGTGTCCGTCTTTCCCGCTTTGATGTCAGAATGTTTAAACCATCAGAAAACAATATTTTGTATTAGTTTCATTCTCGTTCTTTCGCCAGATTTTTCATTATCACGATCACGATAACTCATTGATGAAATAAAACTTTTGGAAATATAAACAATACAAGTTGTAGAGCTTATGATCCACACTAGTCAAATTAGTTGCACAAGGGTGCGCACGATTGAATTTTTTTCGTGGATTTCAACAGTTTTGCATATATAATGCCACAAATGTTCTCAAATGTGTTGTTTAACTTTAAGTTAGGATGCTGCATTGTTGATTTTTTCAAAAATTACCCTTTTCATGCATTTATGAGAAGTGTTAATCTTACCCGCAGTGTCCGTCTTTACCTACCTTCCCCTATAATTATTTATGGCAATTTGGAACGTGGCTTACATGAACGCCGTTACCCATTTATTGTGTTCTAATTTTTCGTTATTATAAGCTTAAATTTGATAGCTGCACCATAAGCATCAGCGCTTCATAGCCTCATGCATTGGTGAGATTGATGAGCTAATGTTCACGCTACGGGTAAGTGCACGTTACAGGAGTGCTTTCCTCCGAAAGTGTCGAAACAAGTGCTTTCCTGTCTTTAAATGTGTGTCGTGCATCAAACAACGGATTGAAGCGATATGAACAAGCTCACTTAGAAGGCAAGGCAAATTAAACCACACGAAACACGCTCACTTGTTAACACGGAGCTACTCACACCTTCGTAGAGCCGTGTACAACGACACGGCGTAATGTTTATTTACTGACACGATAATAATCACCATTTTGCTTTTCGCTCTTACTCATCGTTCGCTTTCTTTTGCCCCGAAAGGAAACATGCATCATCATCATCACCATCATCATCACCAAGACCATCGAACCGCACTAAATGGAAATTCTTGATGGGGTTACTCACTCACGTAAATGGTGTGGTAAAATGCTCCCCGCCTCTCCCCATTGATCTCCAGAGAAGAAGAATAAAGGGAGCGACCGACAACTTGAACATGATGTGTTTGAAATGGTCGACCTGCTCGAATGGATTATCGTACGGAGCGGGTGGAGATAATCGTGTACATTTAAGCGCTCAATTAAGGTATGCTTTTGCTCGAAGTAACGCAACAAACTTACATTCAACGTGATGTACTGGAATAGAAGGGGGGCTGATTTGGCGAGGGAAAGTATGGGAAACAGGGAAGTAGCATAAACATAAATCATGAATGTTTTGTATGCAAAAAGAGTTGAGTGCCGCTGTCACGTTGTGAACTTTGTGGTCGGAATATTAATATTTCGGGACATTTAATCGGAGAGAGGTATCGCTTATTCAATTAGCATGGGATTCCATTTCCGTGTTGCGTGAGTAGGTCAATCGTGGTTTGGAAACCTAATGTATAAAAACATAGATACAATTGTATTCACCAATATTCAACAAATTGATTTTAATAAATATGAAAAATTATTTAATTTTAATCATTTAAAAAGCTATTTATAAAGAGAATAAAAAACATAGAAGTATCTTGATAACTCAAATATGGTAGATAGATATTTTCAAATAGATCAAAGGCTGGTAATATAAACCTCAGAAGCACGATTTCACAAGGATTCCACCCTATTCTTAACAACTTATTAACTTTTTCTCCCCATGGTGCATGCAACCTGAAACCTTTCACTTTTTGCCGTTCATTCAACGTACCGAACGATCCAATGTAGCATTCTTCGCGCGAATCTTCCACTGCACCATTCTGTGGCATCATTTACTGCACTGCTGATCTCGTTGGCCCTTTGTGCTTGGACAGAAATTGACTCCCAGCTCGTGAGCGCACACTTACACACAGATACAACAGGTACACAAACCGTCGAAAGTGTAGTGCAATTTTGCATTCGTGATAGAAAAATTCTTTTAACTTAGTATTTCATCAAAAGAAACCCCGCAAGGTTTGGTTCGCTATGATAACGCTGCGAAACTAGGTGAACGTTTTGCTGGAACTTGCAAAAAAAAAAAAACGAATGTGAAAATGCACTCTGATAACGAGAGAAGCAGCATTGCTGTAGTGTAAACGGATGCTAGGAGTAGCTATGACAGTGGAGCCGAGATGAAAGCTAAACGGCGGGAAAAAGAACGAAAGAAATGTGCAACTATTGCAAATGCCGTTTCATTTTCTGTTGCGTCTAGTTGTTCATATACAATTTCGTTTGATTTTTCGCATCAAACGAGAATTATTACGTTTCCTCAGCGCAAACAATAAAAAAACACGCAACCATGGAAGTGAAAACAAAAGCATCAGCGTTGGAGTAAAGCACAGCGCAAATGCTGGTTGTCGATTTATTTGAAGATAGTCCAAACCCGGTGGCAAAAGTTATAATGGGCAACAAATTGCAACAATTGCTTGCAGCATAATGGCAACGATGATGATGATGCCGATGATGGTTTGAGATAGCTTTTGCTGCCGTTCGTTTTTTTTGCATAAACGTCCCCGATCAGTCCAACTGGTCCACCGAGAGAAGGAGAGACCAAACCAGTGCCAACAGAAAAACAAATTCCCTGTCTTCGGACGTGCTACGTGTACGTGTGTGTGTGCTGAAGTACCAAAGCAATATTCAAACTAGGCCAGCCAACATTCCTTCTTGAAGGCCACAGCGCAAGAGAATAAAAACGCACCAAGTGGCCGGGTAAGAGCGTCATCGCTGTGCTCACTTGCCCAACGGAAGCAGTCGAACGAGTGGGCGATTTATTTTTTGGACATTAATGAGATTTTCTACCCCCGTTCCCTCGGCCTCAAACGCCCGGTGTCTGTTGTGGCAAATTGGGTGAAATGCTTGCCGACCGCTTCTGCTTCTCCGCTTCTCATTCTGATGTTCGGTGTTGAAATTTAATCATACGAAAGCGTCACGACAATGACGCGGGTTCCCTGTGGGGTCACAAGAGCTCAACGGGCGAGGTGGGTGGGTGTTGAGGGTCCGGTAGCAAAGGTGCATTTAATATATATTTCCTCTAACTCAAATCCGGCTAAACCGGAGCGCAAAGAAACACGAGCGCGACCTTTGCTGCCTGAACATGGTGGGAAATTGTGGGGACAGAAGAGACTGGAGGAAAACCTGTCGGGGTGGGTCGTTTTTTTTTCTTTCTCTCTCTCTCTCCTGTTCGCTCACGCCGTCTTTACCGGTGACCTATTTTTAATGAGCACCGGTAAAACACTCGTACGCATTCTTCACAACACCAGCAGTACAACTACCACTCCCCACCGGTTTTGCAGGATATTAAAAATAAAGCTTTGTTTTCCAGTCGGTTTCCCCGGGAGCACTTGACGTTTATATTGTCTTGTGGGACGGAACAGGGGGGGAAACCGTACCAAACGGAGAACAACCTCTTCAAACAAGCGTTTGCTTGGCAAATGTTTGAAGGTTGTTTCATTCGGATGAGGTTGGAATATTTGATGCCAACCGGATACACGCCAGGATGAAATTACACGCGCAATCTAATGGAACGATGTTTTGTTGCTTTGAAGATTGTAAATGCAAGCTTCCGGAATTCGAAAGCCAATAATAATGATGAGTCACGGGAGCTTACAGCACAATGCTTTTGCAAACAAACAATCGTTTCGGCTTTGTAGAACTGTTTGGGGATGATTTTGGAATAAACAAAAAAAAAACATAGCTTTCATTACTGAGCTCGATCGTATGTTCACGTTGATTACTTCTTTTGTACGACTATTTAAATCAACGTCCTTCCTTTATCAAGTTCAGGTATCAAGTTCTTTATGATGAAAAACTTCAAAACTTTATGATGAAAACACAACAAATAAACATTGTTTTTATGATGAGTTTATTTTGAAACAAAATAGATAAAAACTATCAATGGGGCCCTTCGAGATTCTAGTCTGCTTTTTGTATGGAGTTTGACAGTTGGAGTCTGAAATCATGTAAACACTCCATACAAAACCACACATAAAACTAACCTGCGATTTTCAGTCTAGATTACTCTAGTCTCAAAGCTAGAATTAGATTCGAGTACCTGCTCGAAAAAATGGCAAAAATAATGGTGGTGTTTTCATCTATCCCAAAGTGCATTTGAGAGATCTGATGATGAAATCTAGAATCAAAGTGTATGTAGTCCAGGTGGTCTCATAGCATGTTTTTTATAACCAAATTTGAACATCACTTTTTGACAGGACGAATGAAATTTTCGCTGAAACAAGTTGTCTGGAGGCTTTACGAATACTCAAAACACTCTTAAAATCTTCATTCAGAAGCAGAAGCGATAAAAACCAACCTTCTAAATTCATAAACCTCACCAAATATACCCTCTTAGATAACTGCTTGAAAACTGCAATACAATGCAAACAGCTGACAGGCTGAAATTTCAGCCTACGAATTTAAAACGGAAAGGGCCCCAATTTTGATTTTTTCTCAGCATGATTATTTTTTCTAATTATTTGACGTTTTAATAAAAAATATTGTACTTAACTTTCTTCATCTAGCATAGGAGTTTCAATATTTTAAAAGATAGCTATATTAAGTTTATTCTGCGAATTATTATTTGTACTGTATTCGTCTCTTTATCCGAATTTCAACGTTTAATAACTATAATAATTATTATTAAAAACCTACAAAAAATCATTTTTTTTGTACCAAGTAGTTATGAAGAATGAACTATTCTTCTTCTTCCAAAAGATGAACTATTTGGGTATTTTTATTTGTTTCAAGTTTTAATTTTCTCAACAAAAAAAGGTAAACAAAAACAATGAGCTTTCTTTGCTGAGAACACCGCACGAGTATAATCACTTTTATCGCTGGAAGATATTTTACTGAAAGAGTGAGAGAATGAAATAAAACAATAAAGAAACCTACAGAACCGCTCCATCTACGAAGGGGTAAGCGTTTTCTATGACCTGCCCTTCTGACACAGAAACGCCGTCCCCCGGACGACGCGAACAAAAGGTCAACCGCCACAATTGCCGCAGGACGTTCAGCCGTTAATGAAATCGGGTTTCTTTGCCAGCTAAAACAAACAGTCGCTGCTAGCCTTCGAGAAACTGGTCACTTTTGGAGCGAAGCAGCGAACAATAGGAACCGTTTTTCATTCGAGTGTGAGAGATTATCTTGAAACAATTGAAACTGTTTCTTGAAAAACGAAGTATTCGTGATGTTTCGTTTATTTGTTTTCCGTTCCTTGAAGCTTTAATGTTCTTACATTTTGCCAGTTCAGTAGTAGCATTTAAAGCAGTTTTTCTGTTTCAATATTCATGTGTGCAACATTTAATTGAAATTTTCCCACAGGCAAGAACCGTTTAATTGCTCTTACCACATTCGCCACTACTTTTACTTGTGATTAAACCATTAACGGAAAAAAACACACAAGCAAGCAACGCGCTATCAACTGGTTCATGTGCACTTAAAAGCTACCACTGAATTAAAATGCTCCAACCAACCACACCTGCCCGTGTTTATGTGTGTGCGTTTGTATGGACGTGCATCTCGTTATTTTTCCCTTGTTGCTGCAAATCTGTTTCACAGCCATACCAGCTGCACATTCGCAATCACGCCGACGATGATTTGTGCGGAGCGTGCGGATCATGTGAGCGGACCAGCGGACCGGCACCACCCGACACAAATTCAATTACCTTCGTAAATCCAATTTTAATTCACTTTCGTCGACAAAATCTACCGGGGCGACAGATACCAGTACCAACACCAGCGCTTCCCACTAACTGTGGCTCTCCCAATCAAAAGCACAGTGAAAGGGGGGAGGAGGCATGTTTGCCTCTCTGTGAAGATAAAACGAAAAAGCTTTCCAGTTGCTAATTTGACGAGTGGTTACATTTTTCACGAATGGCTTTTTTTGTTGTAGACACGTGTTTGTATGTGTTTTGCTTAATACACTTAGCGATAAAAGGGCGGTGGTGAGAGGGAATGGAACCATAATTTCACTTTACCAACGCACGTGTCACACGTTTTGCTGTTTGTATGTTCCACTTTTCACTTCAAACGGTAGCAGCAGTAAGCTCACAGTGCCGCATCACACTTTGCACACACACACACAAAAAGGAGGGGAAAAAAGATGGGACTTAAGTTAATCCGACCGTTTAACGAATTTTCCTCGCAAATTTCTGTACCCAGCTCTCGCACACGGTGGTTATCCATTCTGTGCTATGATCTACTGCTGTTATGCTGATTTATGTAGCCACTGTGACAATGCACTAAAAGCACACATAGCTCACTCCACGTCTCCTTGCTTCACACGAAAGACACACATTCGACCGACACACAAAGCGCTTACCAGCTTTGGGGGTTTACTTTTTTTGTTGTTTCATTTGCGGAAAAGGAGGAACCGAAACGGAACCGTCGTCCGGTTTGTGGTCGGATCAGGCACGCCTTTGCCATCCGCGTACACACAGCCACGCACACGGGTCCGGGGATTGGCGATAATAATAACAACGATACACACATATTTCCCTCGCGTCTCTGCACATCGAAGAACTGGATGACAATACATCGACGAACGCAAACACATATACACACCAGTTGGGCAACGGAAAATCGGATTAAGAAGGGTCGACAGCTTTGTTTTGTAATCAAGCTCAAATGAGCTACGGCACCGCGAATGGTAACGTTATTTTTAACACTCGTTTAGTGGAAAATTAGACACAAGACTGATTTAAAGCACAATGATTTACCTTTTACAACAAGCTAATTAAAAGATTGCTTCCTCGATTCGATGACTTTTGTTGCATTAATTTAATATTAAACACAGGATAAAAATAGCACACCACTCACTGCCACACACCTCTAGCCCGCCTTGCTACACTTGTTGGACACAGGGATTGAACGCTTCCAAGCAAACGATTCACTTGTAGCCCGGTTCCGGAAGCGAAGCACCGACTTGCCGTCCGAATTAAACCACGGGTAACGTCGTACTAGCTGAATGTGGTAACATGCGGCATGATTTGGCCCTTGCCCCTTTCGGTACGCGATCATCTGCAACTTAACGAAAGCTTACGAACGCCAACCTAACGAAACACGAAGCGTTCGAAATAGGGGAGAGCGTCGAATCGTAGCAGGCGCGAGAGCCATAGCAGTGTTAAGAGCCTGCACTATGAAGCACTGAGAGAGCAAACAAGAGAGAAAGGCATTTTTTTGCAGGGTTAGACAGGATAACAGCACAACTAAATCGATGTTTGAAACAGATGATGAAAATGAAAGCCTTCCCAAATATTTCAATATGGAATTAGTTACTAGACGTGCTACGAAATGATTATGACGATTGCTATTTTCAAACTTACACACGTTGCCAGTTTGCCTTGTCCCGTAAAACCCTGTACCTGTAGGTTTTGCTTCTCTCGAGAGAGTATAATCTTTTCAGCTCTCTTTCTCTCTCTCTCTCTTTCTCTCATTTTCGAAGAGTGTTGTTTGGCGGGAATAAATGTTTGTTTACGTTTGGTCGTAACTGCATTGTTCGAATTTCGAATTCTCTCGCCTGGATGGAGGTGCATGGTTGTTTACGTTGCAAGCAGTTGCACGTGTTGTCAAGAACGAGAGAGAGAG
This sequence comes from Anopheles gambiae, assembly GCF_943734735.2. Taxonomy (NCBI): domain Eukaryota; kingdom Metazoa; phylum Arthropoda; class Insecta; order Diptera; family Culicidae; genus Anopheles; species Anopheles gambiae. The sequence continues at coordinate 84,790,048 of NC_064601.1, read as the reverse complement.
AGCGACAGATAAGAGAAACACAATACGGCAAGCAACTAAACGTACCATCGTTGAATCCGTTTGATCGGAAAAGGAATAGTATGAAGAAAAATCAAATGATTTACTGTAGTCCTTGCAACATTTATTATTACTATTATTATTTATTTAATCTTCAACGGGCCGTATGGCCTAATTAAGATGTAACAGTTCATTAAAAAAAATACATAACAAAAACAAGATTTGCATCGCAATTCACTGCGGCCACGGCAAAAGCCGGAGACGTTCCTTGAAGCACTGAGTCGAGATGTCGAAGTCGAAGCAATCCGAGACAGTATTAGAGACAGCCGACATGCGGAACATAGAGTCAGACCGACCAACGCTGGAACGGGGTTGAGCGAGCCGTAGAGTTTCTCTAGACCTAAGTGTTCGGGATGGTGCATGGATATCGACTCGATGCAACAAAGGCGATCAGTCGATTGAGCCATTTAGCAATCCAGCGATGAAAGAGCACTGTGCATTGCGTCTTCTAACCGAAAGAGGTTCTAGGCCTAGAAGACGGCACCGCGCAGCATACGGAGGAAGATTATTGCGATCCTGCCAGGGAAGTAGGCGTAGGGCATATCGCGTGAGTGTACGTTGAATCGCCTCAAGTCGAGCAATTGAAGAGGCAGTAGTTGGGCTCCAGACTACGCACGAATATTCCAGAACCGAACGAACGATACAGTTGTAGATAGCTTTGATGCACATGGGGTTGCGGAATTCATTAGTTGTCCGGATAACCACGCCAAGTAATTTATTTCCTCTGGCTACAACGTCATCGATATGCTGTTTAAAGTTCAAACTAGAGTCAAGCAGAACGCCCAGGTCTTTGACATGATTTTGTCGATTAACTGCAGTGCCGTCCATGAAGTAGGTACCAGTGACTGGGCTCCTGCATCGACTAAAAGACACACAGTAGCATTTCTCGATGCAGATAGTCAGTCCATTACGCTTGCACCACGAACAGAAGATTTCGATGCAGTCTTGCAGGAATGTACAATCACCTGTTTTGTGAATAGGCGCAAATTTTTTTGCATCGTGGGCAAACAGACTGATACTGTCGGGAGGTAAAGCGAGGGTAACATCGTTGATGAACAATATGAAGAGAAGCGGGCCAATATTGCTTCCTTGTGGCACACCCGAGCTGCTTACTATTTCTTTGGAACCTCGAACACCTTGGCAATGGCACACAAGGATGTAATACCCCGGTAGTTGATGGCATCTGTCCTGTCGCCCTTTTTGTAAATAGGAACCATCCAAGATTTTCTCCATGTTTTGGGAAACTAGCCCTTGGCTAGCGATGAATTGAACATTTTTGCAAGGATAGGTGCTACTATCGTTTGACAGCGTTTCAGCACGATGGAAGGAATTCCGTCGAGTCCAGGAGCGAAGAAAGGCTTTAGTTGCGTTAGGGCAGATAAAACGATTTCACTGTCGATGAAAGGAGTGCTCATGTTAATTGCGCCAGCCGGAGTGTTGACGAGAGCAGCTTCAATGGTATCGGTATCATTCATGGCCGGTGAAAAGCAATCTGCGAAGCGATCCGCGAAGAGATTGCACATTTCATTAGTGTTGGCAGTTGTTGCTCCTTTGTACGTAATAGATTTGGGTGTATGCGTGGAATTTGTTTTGCTCTTGTAGAAGCGCCAAAACGAGTCAGGCCACCTGCAGAGGTTACGTTGAATATTACTCAAATATATGCCATATCGAAACCTGTTATAGCTGCAGTATAAAGAGTGCGTGTCAAAGTAGATCGAACGAGATCTTTGGCAGCAGCGCGTTTGGTAATGACGATAAGCAGCTCTTTTTAAGGCCGGGCTACATTGACCGTACTCCGTAGTATAATTTTGATTTTCACTAGCGCATCTGGCGGCGACTGGTGGAAGCTTTTTTTGGTCATCGAGGGAATGGTCATGCCGGATCTCAAAAATAAGTTGTTTTTTCATCGTTTTCCATTGCAAAAATGGATGCAATGCGTGCAAGACATGTGTATCTACGTTTTACAAAACTTTTCTCCTCCGATTTAAGTAAAAAACATGGAAAATTAACGTATTTTCTGGAGCGGCTCCAAATTGTTTGGAAAAATGCTTCGGTCAGTCGCCGCCAGGTGCGCTAGTGAAAATCAAAATTACGCGTGCGAGTACGATCAATGTAGCCCGGCCTTTACACGTTTGAGTCGTTTGAGTGTGCGGTCCGCCCAGGAGGGGTTAGGTTTAGGACGCTGAACTGGGACGCATACAATAAAGGCTTGCAGCATAAAGGACGAGAATGAACATACTGCTTCGTCAAGTGAAACAAAATTGGAGCAGTGAAAGCTATTGTTACACATTGATATCATGTCGTTCAGTTTCACATAGTCAGCTTTAGCAAAGTTATAACGATAAAATGCGGTTGTCGTCGAGTTTTGTCGAGTCGTCGAATTGCGTCGGGTCGGCGAGTTAATACGTATATTTAAGTCAAACGCCGGATGGTAGGAGTCAAGAGGTACAAGCGGAACAACACTTGGAAATACAGGCGAACACGAATTAGCTGCAGCATTGTTAGCGTAGAGCAGGTCAAGCATGCGTCCGTTATGCTAGGCTGATTGAAATCGCCAATAACAAACAGCAGATCCGAAGGCTTCAGTGTAAGTAACAATCATTCTATGGTTGACTTTTTCTTTGATTTTTATTGGTTTCAGTCAACATGTTAACAGAAGGAATTAAAATGATTTAAAATGCTGCGTTAGGAAGTTTTAAATGCCAAGCCAAATTTAAATTTCCTTAAAAATAAACTTTTAAACAGTATTTCCTTCGTTTTATAAAATAAATTAATTTAAATAAACACAATTTCAATAAACTAAATCCTTTGCTATCAAATGTATGCGCCATCTGATGCTCCGTACAGCAATTCGACTCAACGAATTTTTAACACAATCTTGACACACTGTTTCAACCTGAATAATCCTCTTTGCGTATCAAAACCCCAACTAAGAAAGAACAGAGAGCATCCTTCCCTCCCGAAAAGCTTACTGTGTTGGAGTGACGAGGTCACAAAATTTTAATTAAACCGTTTCACTTGCCACAGCTGCTCTAGCTTCTCTGGCTTATCAAATGCACCTACCAGGCTGTTACCCGGTACCCACAAAGCAAAGCGCATCGCAGCGCGGTTCCTCGCATAGCCAAACATAAACCACCCGATTGACGATCAACCGAAACCGAACAGGAAGCTGGAAGCGCATCGCCATAAAACAAACCGCAAGAAAAGCACCCTGCTCCGAGGTACGGCACCTGCAGTGGTGAAGCAGTGCACTGAGCAGTGCTTCCGGTCGCTGCTCGTTTGACCGGCACCCTCAACTTTGGGACAGTGGTGCAATGGGAAGTACTTGGTACCGACCTGCCCCATCGACTGGCGGGTTCCACCGCTATAATCTTCTCATAAATATTTACATCCGCTTCCGTCCGAGCAGATTGGGACTTACGACCGAGCAGACGCTGCGAGCCGTGCAAGCGTGGAACCGTCCTGGATGTGCAACAATGTTTGCCGGTGGACTTTCTCGAGCTGCATTTACCGGGCTCCCGCAGGAGCGAATATGTGGAAATTGGATCTCCGATGTTGTCTGCAATGTTAGCTTTCGTGGCAAACGGAAAGCACACACACACCCACACATACGCACGGGGGAAAAAGGTAGTATGAAATAGGAATACTTCGCAGGATGGTACTTTGGTCGGTTGGGATTCACGGTTGACTTTTGGAGTCGTTCCAAATGGTGAGTAGGTAGCAGGGGCAATGTATTCCCCGATACTGAAGGGCGAAAGAAGGATTTGACGATGCAAACCACGAAGCAAAAGATCACAAAATGTGCAACCATCTGGTCCGTGTCTTGCGGAGGGAGACTTTGGAAACTGTGTTACATTGTTACCGTTGGACAAACTTCCAGTAATCGATTGGTTTTACTACATTGGTACCGGATACAATTTTTTAAATTAAAAGCGGGTTTCAGTTAAAAAAATACAATGGTATATGTTAATGAAGTATTGTTTATAGCAATACGAAGTTTTTTAATCGTTCTTTTTGAATAAAAAAAGTATTCTTTATTAAAAGAAAATGCTCTATAGATGTTCTAATCAATCAAAGTTTATCTTAAGGGAATAATTTTTCGAAATTCCTAGAAAACAATATTCGGTCTAAAGTAGTTCTTCTTATTCTTCTTCTTCTTCTTCTTCTTCTTCTTCGTCTTATTATTATTATTATTATTATTATTATTATTATTTTTATTATTATTATTATTTTATTATGATTATTATTATGATGATTATTATTATTATTATTACTATTATTATTATTATTATTATTATTATTATTATTATTATTATTCTTTTTCCTTTTGTTCTTCTGTTTCTTCTTCTTCTTTTTCTATTTGGTGTAACGTCCTACGCGGACATGCCAGCCTTTACAGGCGACTTCGAGACTTAATCCAATACCACGCAGCTGGATAGTCAATCAAGCTTTCTTTATGAAACTCGAAAATGTATTATAATATTATAATTAACTCATGGGTCGAGACAAAAATAAGAAATTTAAAAAGAAACACATCAAAACGTCATTCGATAATCCGCACTCAATGATTATCGAGCGTAAACTGTACCACATATTTAAAAAAAAAACAAAATTGAATAAGAACAAAAATATAATATAAAGCAAGAAGTTAATCGTTAATAACTTAATATGAATCAAATGAAATATTTGATTAAATGTCTTCAAAACCAAATTTCTACAAACTTGCCGTAGCGTAATGAATACCAACTTCACCCCACAAAGTGATAATTTTATGATTTTTTTGGTAACAAGAAAAAAAACCAATCCTTTTATTTATCCTAACATTTATTGACCTCGTTTTGCAAACAAAAAAAAATTCATTGATAATACACGTCTGTGATATAAGTTGATTAAACAAAAGCCTTATTTTAGTACATCGAGATTTCATATATTTGGTATTCTATTTACAGCAAAAATACATTCAAAAACTGTTCATGGCATGACCTCGAGAATAACCAGTTTCAGATAGAGACATCTCTTACAATATAACGCCTGTTTGTTTGTTTGTTACCAGTACATTTCCTGACACACACACATACACACAGAGCTGTTTGACACATAGAGTTGTTGTTGGCATTGTTCTGCTCTGCTCTTGCAATTTTATACCTAGTCGTACTAAATAGTTTAATATATGTACGAGCCTCTCTTTCTTACATAGTTTAATCTCTGTTTTAAATGCATACTTCACGTCCGTCTGGCTGATTCTCGGATTCGAGCAAAGCTGTTTTTCACCTTTCAACATCGATAAACGCTAACCGCTTGCTAGTGAAAATAACAAAAAAAAACTTTATCACCTCGGTAGATGAAGGTTGATCTGGTTTACTCCCAACCACCTTTCCACAAGCTCTTTCTCTCCCTTTGCTCATTCTCACAAACTCACACTCACATACACACTTTGTTTACATCTAGAGAAATGGCAAATTGTTTACATCGAAACTGAGTCTGTGTGTATTTTTTTCTGTTCATCGGTATTATTTATTTCCCTTGATTTAATTAGTTTACCTTTTCCTTCTCTTTCTAGCCAAGCTCTTTCTCTTCTACTTCTCTCTCTTTTCTCTCTCACTCTCTCCCTTTCTTTATTATCTTTAGTGACCGCGTATCGTTTTCGTTCATTGAATTCCTCATCCCATCTCAGCAGGTCGCTCACAGCATGCTCTGTTGCTGTTTTTTTTCGATTAGTGAAAACTGTGTAGCAAACATTTCATCAATACCGTAACGGCTTTACGCTCATGGGACGGGTGGAAAATTCATCGACTCTGGTCGGGAAAACTGGGAAAACCTGGATGGGGGTGAAAAGAAAAAAAAAGATTGGAAGAATGGAACAGAGAGAAAGAAGGGAAGAGGAAGAAATTGGTTATTAGTGAGTTTTTGGTGTGCTGGTAGTAATTATTTAATGCAGCTTTAATTATCATGATATAACGAGAACGTGAACAGTTTGTCAGATCAACACATGGAGGTGGTGATACGGGAGGACGGAGCTGGGATAAATGAGAGAAAATGAAAACGCAAGGGACTGCGAATTGTGGAAGCGTTTAAGCCATGCGGAATATGGTTATATAAAAGGAAAGATCTTCACAGGCTAGATGTATTTAACTATTTTTAAGATGTTAAACTTCCACTTACTAATTTCTTCTAGCTTAAAGCTAGTTCATATGTAAATATAAAAGGTGGTAATGGTTTCTACAATAAGGTCGCTTGAATTTTTCGTTTTATTTCATGTTTCATATTTAAGATTCGTTTATATGTCTCTCTCTATTTTAAAAAGTTTAAATTACTATTTGAAAAGTTTATTTTTCCTTCTAACTGGACATGCACTTCTGAACCTGCTAAATATACTAATTATACATTATAATTGAAGTGGCAGCTAATAAAAAAATTAAGACGGTTTTTTCTTTTTCTCGTGTTTAACTTCGTTGATAAATTGTTTGATTGAATCTCATGTGTGTCCAGACGACGCGACTTGCAATCAACGTTTAATCTCTCAGCACGCACGAATGCTTCATGGTGACGATGCTGTACTCGACCGTTCTGGTGACGGGGGAAGCGATTTGCGCGTGGCGTTTCATTTTACGGCAACGGTTTTGCAACACGGCACACAGACGATTGATAGTGAGTGGGAAGGCGGCACAGCATTAACGACAACAATGAAGAGTAAAATTAAATTCAGCTCGCGTGCAGGTCGCTAGCAAACACTTTGGCAGCAGCCGAAGCAGCAGCGAACGTTTGCGCAGGGTATAATTGCTTTGTAAGTGTTAATGCGTTGGCGAGCGTGTGTGTTTTCGATGGTGAAAATGATAGCTATCTCGTGAAAAAGCAGATCGACGGCATCATGGTTTATATAGAAACAGGTTTTGTGTGAGTGTGGCTTGGAAATTGATTTTGTGTGAATGATAATTATTGATAAAATGAAAATATAACTCAAGATGAATCATAAATACAAAACAAAAACTGAAACGATACATACTTAATTAAAATAAATACTTACAATTGAATAAATAGGAAAACGAAAACCATACCTTTGTTCTGGGAAATGGACTAATTAAAACAGAAAACAGATACTCCACCAGGAATTGAACACGAGGAGGGGATCAAATTAATGGTGCCGAAGTGGTCGTCGTTAAACTGAAATTCGTGGAATAAAAGTACGCAAAAAAATAAGTAAATAAACCGAAGAAAGAAAACAAGAACCAAAACCTCAACTCAAAAACGATGATTGGCCATCGAAACAGAAGCGAACGGTAAAACACGTGCAGCGAAAATGGATGTTGTTGCAAAGTGATGTTTTCCAGCGAAACGAAAACACGATCGCACATTCAAACAGGTGTGTGTTCACCTACGGCTACCACCGTTGGTTCGGTAAACATTCGCCCCTGGTTGAAGCGTTTCGTTAAAATGGATGTTATTGAATGGGGAATGAAAAACACACCAAGAGAGAGAGGGAGTGAGGGAGGAAGCGATGCAAACATATTTTAAATTAAATCACTGATTGCTGGTGATGCTTGACCGTGCAACAGAGCAGATGCATTTGTGTAAGGATGGAAGCGGTATAAACGTGGAAATGCAGCACAATTGTGCAGAATAAATTAATCAAAACAAAAAATAATGGATTGCGTGGTGTATGAAGCATATGTTAAGGTGCATGACAAAAATGAATATAAAAAGTAAATAGTTTAAACATGATTTCAAGAAAATTCTTTTCTATTGTTAGCAAACCTTACTATAATTTAAAAACAAAAGCGAAAAGCGTTGTAGTGACCCTGTATGCCTTGTGGAGTGGCTTCTGATGAGTGAAGAATGACAGCAAGGTGCAAATAAGGTGTAAAGACAAAATACAAACAATGACACACACACACACCAGAAAACAAAAACAAACAAACAAACATGGATGAAAGCAACAACTACTTGCAAACGGCAATATAAAACGTGCTTCGCTGGAACGCTCGACGCGCATTCTTTTACCAATACCAACCGTGTGCTTTCGGTCCGCGAGCGGGGTGAGTTGTCCTTGCTGAATGTCGGTCTGCCGGTGGGTCCATTCGATAGGCGCCGTTAGTCCAAATGTTGTTAGCCCGAGGTTGGCGAACGAAGGAGGGAGGCGAAATGGGTTCAAGTGGCATCAGTGGAGTTTTTTTTTTGTTTTATGGGTTTTTTTGTGTTACGGTTCGTGGAAGCATTCCGTTTAACAATAATATTTGTTATGAAGAGTGAAAATCATTAAGAAAAAAGAAAACAAAAACACACGCACACACGCATACATAAACATAAATACTAAACTCAATGATACAAAATGGTACAAACCCGTAAAATATAAAATAAAAATAATTATATCCTCACAAATAAAAAACACATTATCAAAAAGGATGCATAATTGTGAACAGGGTGTAGCATTCCGTTCAAACATACACACAACGAAACCCAAATACATACACATTGAGCGTGGGGAGAAAATTATGGCTAATCACTTTAGACTGTTCCTTACCTGCGGTGATGATTGTTCACCTTGCCGGAAAGGATGTTCCGTTCGTCCCGCCAGCGATAGAAGTGATGGCGCAGTGTTTGGCGCACCTCGGAGTTTAGGAAGCAGTAGAGGAGGGACACGACGAACCCCTAGTAAGTGAAGGAAGAGAATGTTAAAATAAAACATCATTCAATCGCATCATTGAATTTTATTTTTACTTCAAACCACTACACACAAATTGCATCCAACTTTAAACTATCTTTTCTTTTAGAAATTGTAACAATAAAAAATCAATCCAATTTATTCCAATTTTTTCTCACGATTGCTTGTCTTCTGGAGAGAACCATTATTCTAACGACAAGACGATTGCATGATTGGCTTCATTGCTGCACGGCACATTCGTCACGCTTTCGTGATGGCTTGTTGCGGTCAGTCCGGTGCCATTAGAATGATAATCGAAATAACTATCGCTCGTTACGCTTTGCTCTGACTACTTCCACTTTCAGCAATACAAATTATAAAAAAGTGTACTGCATTTCTTCTGGATAGCGGTTAAAGAAACTAAAACATCAATTAGCAAACCCAATGTCAAAGTAAAACATTTAAGCATTAGTCTAGCGAAGAAACTTTTTGTCCTTATAACCCCTTTTTCATATCATAGATTGCGTTCAACCCACTCAAATTCAATTTTTGTTGAAATATTGAGTTGAGTGTGAAACATGTGCCTGAAAAAACGAAAACTAAAAAACACGGTGATCCCTTCTCAGTACATTCTTTTCGATACCTTTTCTCCAAATTTAAATCAAATTCACCTCCCCCAAACAAGCCGTATCCGCAGCGTGTTTCTACAACCCCCCGAATTGTGCACATAATGCGCCGGTTCACAGTGTGAATGTGCCAGTAGATCCCTTTACCTGGAACCGAATTGGCTCAATACCCTTCAAACATTCTTCCCTTCGCACCGGCTTTCGAATTTTCGCTGCCCAATTTCTCACCTGCGTGCTAAGAAGAATGGCCCGCGTGATGGCAAATATGTGGCTGCCGACACCCTCGACCGGGCCGTAGATGACGATGAGGTAGGTTATGCCCAGCAGCGGTATCAGCACGAGCAGCGCTTTCGAGGCTTTCCGGTACTGGCGCGTTTCGACCGTGTTCGCCGAGCGCAGCTTCGTGATCAGCACCTACCCCGAATGGGGGAAAAATGGAAAAAAGACACACCGAAAGCGTTAAAAGATTCGTCTCAAAAAATACATTTCATTCTTTTTTTGCTGTCGTTGTTGTTGTTGCTGAACTTTGGAACGGGCAATTGAAAACGAGAATCAATCATCATCGGGCGTCTGCCCGGAAATGCCTTTCCGCATCACTTACCCACATGATGCGCAGCAGGAAGATGAGATTGATAACCAGCACGGCACAGGACGGGCCCTGGATGATCCAATCGATGTGAGATTCACGCATCCAGGAGCATTCTATTTCGAGCTGGAATTTCGGACCGAAAGGTGCTTTTATTAATAGAGCATAGCGCGCGTGGGCAAAAGGGGTGGGGCCATAGCGGGAAATGGGATTACAAAGCAAAAAGGGGAGGAAGTATGATATGCGAGATACGATTGATATGATTATGCGAGGGTCAGAAATGAATTTAGTGCTTATATCCGGCCGGCTACTTACTTTACTAGGATGTTCCAAATTCGAGACACTGCCAAAGAAAGGCTTTGCGATGGCCCAAGCTCCAACGAAGATCAGTGGGCCTCCTGGTGAGAGGGAAACGGAAAATAACAGATCGATTAGCTGGCAGAAAGGTTTGTGTTTGATGAAAATCTGTCTTGAATAAATATGTTTCACTGAGCTTTGCTAACAATATTGCATTTTTTCCCTATTTATTAATGAAGAGTGTCCTGTATCTCTTCTTCTTTGGTTAAAAGCCGCATCAAAGGGTACATCGAAGAGCTGTTCGTTTCATTAAAAATCATTAAATCGATTTCTTAGCAACACTTTGCCAGCTTCCTTTACAACTTAGACCTGTAAGGGACCTGTGCACTATTGAGTTTCAATTAAATTTTGTGTAATTTAAACTGAGCTGAATTACGTTGATTAAACCAGACCCTGGCTCGCTTTTACCTATTGAATCAATCTGTTTACTCATCCCAATCAGTGCACACCACCCCATAGCTCTCGAGCTGGAACCGGTAAGCAATGGTTTAACAGTGCGTGTTTCCGCAATTAACATTCCCAGCTCACTTATACCAAGTGTAGGAGACGGTAGAGCAGTTGTATGTCGAATTCGTTACAACAAGGTTGGCTCACGCAGACGCCCTGTGTGTGTATTAGGTTACGAAACTTTTCATTTCTCTCGTTTCTTTCCCCAGCCCGCTTCATACATCCCCACGGGTCACGAGTGAAATTGTTGCACTCGAGACAGTACAACGAACGGAATGGAACGAGCGGCGTTTCAGTTTGCCTCCCACAATGGATTATTTCGTACGTAAAAGGGTGAGCATAGCGATTTGCCGTGTACTGGTCTGCAAGCGAAAGGATTTCAGGCCGGTTGCGTGGGTACGGCATCCGTTTGAAGTCTTCGGATTGGTGTCCGGAGCCACCTCTGCTTTGGGATAGGCTTTTAATTAGCAACAATCAGGGCTCCTGTTTTTGTTCACTTTTGTACGCAAATACTTTTCAAAGCGCTAGGGCCGCATGAAGGCAAGCGCAAGGAGCATACTACGAACTGGTATAAAGGTATCCGATTGCAAGGTAAGTAGAGTTGTATGTTAAGCAATTATTTCGGTACATCATTTGCTATTTATCAAAGGTCAAGTCACAATACAAAGTGTTTAATAATAATATTGTATGAACAACTAACCGCTTTACAGAACATTATTCGATATGGAGACGCATGGTACTTTGAAATAATCTTTTTTTTTTCATAGTGTTTCAAAAAATGAAAAGAACATATCATTTATTATTTAAAATAATTTTATTGAAGTGAGAAAAAGGAAAAAAAATCTTGAAGAAAACTCTATATATTTTTTAAACATAATGAACATATAATGTTTGGACTTCAAGGACACGAATTCACATGGAGACGCATGGTACTTTGTAATATTCCCAAAAAGGAGTTGAAAACTATTTTTTTATTAAATAAATTATAAAATTATGTTGAGCATATAAATTTGCCTTACTTTATCCACGATAAAATTCAAAAACTGTTCATCTAATCCTGCAGCACCATACACAATGACAGCCATATTATCCCCCAAAACCCAATACTTACCCCACCCAATGATGGCGTACTTCCGAAAGCGTAACGTGTCACCGGAAAACGTCTGCACAACCAGCATGTAAAGGTAGAGCCCTGAAAAAAAACCGGAGCAAAGGAAATGGAAAGGTTAGGTACCGTACAGAACATTAAGCTAGCAACCTTCGTGTGTGCTCAAACTGGCTCCGGTACGAATAATTTCATCCAGCCTTCCTGTATTCTCTCCTACCTTTCCCGCGTGCACAAACGCAAGCTAATTGATGGAGCATATATTAATCAGATGCTTTAAACTAATTACACGGTTAGTTTCGTCTGTCTCTCACTCGCTCCCTTTCCCCATGGTATGATACATAGATTAGCTCACCCTCAGCACACCCTTTCAAAAAGACAAGCCTGCCGGAATGCACTCCCAGGGGGTGAAGGTAATACGGTAATTGATGTTTAAACTATTCATAAGACAGCCTGTGAGCCGGGATGGGAGAGTGTAATTAAGTGCATCTCGCAAGCCAACCCACGGAGCCAGGTGCAGCAGCTTCCCGTGCAACCGTGCGATGAGGTGAGCTTAGAATGGCAAACATTCAGCTTCCATGGTGAGGTGACGTCCTGCAAGAACGGTAGCAAACTCGAAGCTAGAAAGTGGAAGACTTATGCACACGATCCGTACTGTACGCTTTAGCAGGTGAAGTAGCTTTTAAAGCCAAGGACAGTATGGGTGTTGTTTGAATCGATTTTTCACACTTAATTCCAGGGATTTGTTGCTAATTTATGGTGAAAGAAAAACCTTTAAGTACGAAGTAAGTTTACACTGTTTGAAATGCGTTTAGCAACGATTCATAAAGTACTAAAGTAGTTTTAATTGTTTAAACCTTTTTTAAACATTCAGTGTTGTCCATAAAACATGGAATTTTATTTTAAATTACGTATGCAATTAATATTTCTTCAGTTTACCATTAATTCAACGAAACAAATGATGGCAAACAGACAAAAAAAACTTCCCTTACTGCTAACCATCGGCGTAACCATTTTCGGTAATTAAACGGATTATAATTATCCGTGCCATAAATTCACCCATCTTTCTTCTCTGCCGCCGATTGCACCAGCCGGGCAACATCGAAAAGCAATTAAAGTCAATTATGATGGCAAACTACCCGGTACGTGCACACGTCACAGGGGAAGGGGAGCAACGGAAAGTAGTTCCCGCGAGTAAACGGATTCAGCCCGGGCTGATGGAAACTCATTTTTCAAAACCATTCCAGAAACGCGATACGGAATGGGTTAAGAATGGGGTGGAAAAGGAACAGCAATAACTACTTCACTCTCGCGCAAAAGTTACTCGAACTTGCACCATGATTACATGATGGGATAAAGATTTTATGGTGGCCGTTTTTTTTGTTTCCTTTTTCCGCGCCACCGTTACCAGCGGCAGCTGTTGATACTTGTTTTATGGATCGTTGTAGCGGTATCGGTTGTGATGGGAAAAGTTTTTCCTACTCGGGCCAGTAGTGGTCGTGTCGCATGATCTCATCTTTAACCTTTTCATAAAAACGGGATAGGCTCTTGGCTCATGGTAATGGATAACGTCGAACGCAGATGGTTGCTGCTATTTATCTCCGTACTCAAAACGGTTTGACGCTTCCTCGCGAGCGATCTTTCCAACTCGATGTCACTGTACTTGGTTCAAGTCTGCAGAGCGATGATACATTTCCATTTTCTATGCATCATTTCAAAACTGTGCCTTTATCTACACTTTTTTCTACCACTCTTCTTTACTGTTAACTGGCAGAAAAATTAAGTTGTTTACCGAAAGTGTTTGATCGAAGGGAAGGAATGGGAAATCAAGTGTACCTTAATCGACTATGGCAGGAATAAATTGCTGCGAGCTACTATCGAAAGCCCGTCTAAAGCTTGTATACTTTACTCACCTTCCACCAGCATCCAGAAAAAGTTAGTTGTGCTGAAGTAGTGAAAGAGCGTTACGAGAAATATGCATCCTGCCACTTCCAGCTTTACGGTAATCTAGAAAACCAGAAGAAAAAAACAGACCAAGCGTCGGTTCGTTAAACCCCAACAGGGTGAAATCGAAGGGAAAAGAGTTAAATCGAAAGAAAAAGAAAGAAAATATAGCGCTACAAAAGGAACCTTGGAAGTGTGCGTATATTGAAGTGCTTGTTGCTTTACTTTCCTCTAAAGATCCATCCTCTGTTTTGCTTTAAAAAAAAAAGTGAATCATTTTCTGCACTCCGTATAATTACACGTACCTGCAGCGAAAGGATCAGTATCCACAGGCTCGACGACATGATGTAGGTGAGGAACAGGTTGACGTGTATCGTGTTCCGCAAGCAGCGCAGATCCCTGCGGGCAGAGTAGTTACTGATTTTTAATCACAACGGTAACGCTTCCGGCACCGGTAATGGGGCGCGTGGCGGGACCTGCCAGCCACCCGGCATGGCCGTTGGGCTACTCACTTGAAATACACCAGCACGGCGACGGCCAGCACCAGCGCGGCCAGGCTGATCGAGTAGCCGACGAAGTAGATCAGCGTCGGTAGCTCAATTTCCGGCTCGAAGCTGGGCAGCGGTGGCGGCTGTTCGAGATGCTCGCAGCGATCGTAGTCGGTGTAGTTGTCCCAGGTACCGTCGACGTTGCAGAAACGGGTCGCGTTTTCTGGAATTGGGAGAAGTGATTATTGGACAACTTTTCTAATGTATTAACTGCTATTTTATTTGTATGGTTTTTAAAATAGTTTGGATTTTAGTTATTTTGACAAGGAGCAACAAATTATCGTTCTTTAGTCTTTCAGCCTAAAAATATAAAATAAGTAATTCGAAGTAAAAAAGCTTCACATACAAGCTTTTTCCAACGAAATTGCTCAAAAAGATAAACCAAAAAGTTGAATAGCAAAAAGCTATTTAATGTATATTTTTCAAATCATTCATGTCGATGTCAGTTTTTGGAAAGCAGTACAATACAGCATCGAAAAATCAACCAAGAACCTCATTACATCGTTTGATTTTTTACCTCCCTTTTTCTAGTTAAGCAAAAATAAACTCGCAAGCCAACATTCATCCAGATGCGTTTGAAGTTCAGCCGCACGTCAAAAACCTATCACTTCCAATTACCCTTTGAAGTGTGTTCAACCGTGTGTGCTAGCACATTCCACGAAGCACACCAACCTAATTTACACGCGTTTACGTATGAGGACGGTTTATTTTTTCCCCTCTCCTTTTTTACCTAATTGATCAGTGATTACATTTCCAGTGGGTGTGCAATTTTTATACGAAAATCATTATGTTAATTTGCCTACGCTCGATGCTCGTTTAGTTCAATTCCGTTCAATTCACTGTGCTTCACCGAAGGACTTCAAATGGCATAGCGAAATCAAACGTTCGATTGAATCTTGCAAACTAGCCAAACAGCTCCATCGCTCTGTAAACAGAAGGAACCGTCCCATGGGAAGGATACCGGATCGTACAAAGCACTGGGCGTCCCCATCCCGATGCGCTGAATAATTAATCATCCACGAACAAACAGAATTTCACTTAAACTGTCCACCAAGCGGGTTGTCTCACAGTCGGACCCACCCACTGAATGCTAATGACACGCGGCACCGGCCCCCGGCCATTTCGACTCAACGCGGAAGTTAATTAGCATTGCACCGAGAAGTCCATTATCCATTGTTCCCTGCCCATGGGGTCGGCCACTTTAAGGGCGGCCTCTGTAATTATCAGCCGAACGCCTTCGCCAGTGCAGCCGCACACGCCCGCAAGAAGCCAGCGCTAGAAAGCTATTTCCGTAGGAGGTGCTGTGCATACGCCCTGCCATCTCCACTGAAGGTGGGCGAACACGCTCAACAGGTTGCGGCCGGTTGGCAATGGGAAACGCAATCCCAACAAAAAGGAAGCGGAGTCTTGGCCCGGTTTCTTGCATTATCTAGAAGCTTTGTGTTCGCTTTGTGTTTTCGATCAAAGAAAGGTGGAAGTAAAAATGGATGATTTTTTTCCGAGAAATACTTGCTCTTCCCTGCCACGCGTTGCCCTGGGCGTCCTTGGGTGGGTTTGTTCGTTGACTTTGAAAGCTTTGCCCCACTCGGGAGCACTCTGCAGCCGGCGTACGGTTTAACATTCGGCCTCTTCATGGCAAAACCGCCCTCACAGATGTGAGAACAAAATGGCTGCTTGAAAGGCAAAAAAGAAAGAAATAAAAACCAACGCAACGGAAAGACGCACGGAAAGAAAAGCTTATCATCTCAACTACGCTCGAGCACTGCTGTAGCCCTTGCATATCGCACTGTGCGCTTATGGAAAGAACAACGCAAACAACGAGCGTAATGTAATTCCTTTGGCTCGGCTGAAGCTCGCCTCTGTCTTTCTGCGTGTTGCGCTTGGAGAAGTATACACATTTTCTTCTCCGGTTCTTTTGTGCTTGCTGCTCGCCGCACCAAAACATAAGCCGTCCAGCGAAACAACGCGTGGCACATTGGAGCGATGAAAAGAAAACATCAAGCGTATGGTACGAGCTAAGGAGAAGGTGGCATTTACTGTGGCTCGGTGTCAGGGTTTTCTTTGAACAAATACCCTCAGCCAAAGCAGCTCAACTAGTGCAGACACAGTTTCCTTTAAAACCTTCGTTAAGCTTTACTACTGCAAAGAAACACGCCAGTGTTTAGTGATTCGTCATATGAGAAAATACAAAAAGACTTTCCCGTTTTTTTTTTCTTTAAAATAACCTCCCCCGAAAATGATACGTTTTCATGCTCATTGTTCTGAAAAGGGTTAACCCTGCAAGTCATTCGGGCTCGTATCCTCAGCGCACCCAGGGAAAACTTCTATTTCACTGGTTCATGTACGCCTCAAGCCAAACGGCAACAATCGGCCCGAAACACACGGCACAAAAGGTCGAGCCAGTTGTCCGATTATCTTTTAGCGGACCCCGGAGTCTGTCGCGGGCAGGGCCTGTGCCCTGTTGAAATGGAGACCAGAGATTTTCGAGCCGACGGTAAAGTTAACCTTATTAACTTGATGTGCTGGATGTATAATCTAGGAAGTGGCAGTGTGTATGCCCTCTGGGAAGCGAGGAATGTTACGAGGTGCACATCCCTCTTGGGAGTGGCGAGACCGGGGCAAATGGTTGGAGCTAAATCTGCCCCGCTGCCGCACTGTTAAGTGTATGTGGATGAGTAAAGTGGTGTGGCAGTGGAGAGCATAAGACTCGGGTCAGGCACGAAGGGGATGGATAGGACTGGCGATAACCGTGAAGGCTAACAATGCGACGACGTCCGACCATGACAGCAGCGTTGGGAGTGATTTATGTGCGTCTCCGAACTGCTGGAGGTGTGGTGAGTTGATCTTGTTGAACGCTAGCGCTTCTTCTCTCTCTCGCTCTCTCTCTCTCTCTCTCTCACTTTGTCTTGGTTTGGTTTAAGAATAAGGAAGTCATGGTGTGGCAAAAGCAGAGAGGTATCTGGAAGCTAATAGCTCAGCTTCTGTCACACGTTGAGCTATCTCGGGCAGCCATTCCGTCAGGCGGCTGCTGGTGCTGGAATGTTAAATACTGCTCATCCACTAACCGGTGTTTGTGTCAGTGGCGTCGCCCCCCCCCCCCCCCCTCCATCATGGGGAAGTGTCAAGGTAACGAAGGCCAAGTGAAGAAACAAAAAGCAAACGAACGGACTGGCAGATATTTCGTATCTGTGTGAAACACTTGAGCATATGCGTTTGATGTTTCCGAGGCAACGGTTTTCATCTCAATTTTGGGGGCTGAAGAATCTCGTGGTGGGGGGGTTTTTATGGTCGATAAATGCAGTGAGCTCTTCAGGAGCAGCTTTTACCATTATTAAACACACTGCGAGGGGGGGAGGTGGTTTGAGGGCAATATTGTTTTTGAAAAGTGCCATTTTGATTGCCATATCTGTTGATACGAAGAAGGGAAGCTATTGTTGAAGCTTTAATGCCGCTTAATAGCGCGAAATGTGGTATTTTCCCCTCAACATATAGGTTATGACAATATAATATAATGGCATGTGGCATGAGGGTATGATAAAGTACAGATATAAGAGCAAAATAAAAGCATTCCCAACATTGTCGAAATCGACTCTTAAATACGATAACGATCCATCTTACCATTTAAATCTAAATAGCAATCATAATTCATCAGCCATCATCTTAAGAAACGTCCAGATCAATGACCCTGAAATGTGCTACTCCATCCACCTCACTCTTCATATCTAAAAGAATATTTTTCCATTAAATATTCACCACCACCGCTGTAACAATAATAAGAACAAACCCATCTGTACCGCTCCCAATGGTGGAAAACATAAATTTCAATTCCGGTCCCTAATCTTTGTCCTGCGATCCGATACGAAAAGCGTACATCGTTGCCTATCAGCGATACTGGCTGGCTTTATTTGGTGTGCCTGCCGCCAAGGTCATATACCCGCCCAAGGTATCATAACGCCCGGGTGCCAAGAACCGTGTCTCACCGGGATTTTGCAACCTATAAATTTGCACAGCTTTTTTTTCTTACTCTGTTTGCCACCGGTTTTGTGAGGGATTGTGCTCAGCGTTTTAGCATTTCAGCGGCGGGAACAACAATAGTTTACGGCCAAAACTATGCAGCTGAATGTTGAAAATTTTCCATTTGAAGGGATGGGAATTGGCTTTTCCATTGCTTTCTGGAACCGAGTGGGCGAATTTAAATGCTCGAATCGTTTGTGGTTGGTGTATTTTTGGGTACAGGTGGGAGAGTTTCCATTAGCTTGGCTTCACCTGTGTGGGTGTTTGCCATTTGTTTGAGACACATTTGTTAATATTTAGCGTTTTCCTTCTGGCTTCAGGGGTTTCTTGATATTGCAGGGCAATAGTTCTATAGACAATATTTCTTCAAACGAGCAAAATCTCACATAACGAGCAATATCATTTTCTGATATAGTTTTCTACTAGATCTACTCGCTCAGGCAGGCAAGTTCTGATAATTGCTGCCACATGGAAGAGCTTCGTATGACTTCAAATATGGTATGCAACTGTAATGTAGATGCGATGCCAATGAAAATATCGTAAATTGTTAAAACCTCTTTGTGATGAAAAATATTTACCACAGGAAACTTTCAATTTTGATTTTGTTTCTGATGAATTTTGCGAAAAAAAAATCTAGCTGGAAATGTCAATGACCGTTTTGTTGAGGAAAAATCATAGATAAAGTTAACATAATTGACCACTTTATCAAGTAAATGGGTGAATAATAATGACAAAGCAATAATTATTATTTCTCTTTTCATATAAATCATCTAGTAAAAGCTTTCTGCAAATCGCGTTTTTCATATAACGAGAGAGCCACTGGAACAGATGATACTCGGTATGTAGGATTTCATTGTATGTTAAAATTATTGTTCTGTTACTGATTTGTTTAACGACCTACAGTTAGCGTTATTTTAATTCAATCGATCATTCTCAGCCTTGTTAAAATTAGTTTCTCTATCGTGTAGCGCACAATTCTTCCAAAATTTCACATTTGTTTAACATACTTTATTTGTTGAATGATTTTTACGTTATTTTGAAGTATTTTTTTTATTTTTTAGCATATCTGTTTAAAAATATTGTAATATTGACACAAGTTATAGGAAATTGTGTGCAATTCTAACGGAACAGTACCATTCCTCAATTGAAGAGAACGCTTCAAAAATAATTAACTCTTCAATAATATTCGAACAACTTTCAAAAGATCCGATAAATATTGCTTCAAATCTCGTTCATAAGTTTCTACCAACGTTCGCTACAAATACGGTGCTAATGATTCGCACTCTCTCAATTTGCCAGCCCTACATGGTAGCGAGTTTGTTTTTGCAGCACTTAGGTGAGAAATTATTGTTTGTACTTTTTTATCTATAAATGAATCAATAAATATGTCGTTGTACTGCCCTGTAGTAATATATGATTCTAATTTTCATATCAGCAGGCGCTCAGTGACACAAAACTTTAACTCTACAAAAAAAATATTATGATCATTTGATATCCGACTAATTCTCCCAAATCTTATATAATTTCTTTTTCATATTTTTCATTTGAATTAACAATATACACGACAACGTTAACCTTAAAATAGTTTATGCTTATAAGCTTCCAGCTTTTTTAAAAGTACTACTTAGTTGGCTTGTCACTCTTTACTACAGAACTACGGATTTGTGTGGGAATCGATGAATAGTGAAAATTACCATAACACGAAAATTAGATAACACTTTACTTTTCTTTTGATAGATGAAATATTCCTAGACAGTTACACTAACCACTTAACCCGAAGTACAATCATAAATTTTCAACCCTTTTTATATCGTTAATGTTATGGATGATCACAAAAAAAAATCGAAATAAAATGAAAATTCGATTGAAATAAGATTTGTATTGGTTACATAAAACATTGCATGTACTGCATTAAAGTTGAGTGAATGCTATTTTAAGTATGAAGAAAAAAGGTGTAGGTTGATGTATGTTTAAATAGTAGTTTGAACTCTAAATAATTCATGTTATCATTACAAAATTGTGCAGGATTGTAAATTATAAATACAAATTTTGTGTGTGCAAATTTGGTTCGATAACCCAAAATTACGTCCAAAAAAAGAGACAAGGTATTTCAAGTCCAATGAAAACTACGGATTTTTATTTCAAAACAAAACAAATATCTTTTTGATAAATGTTTTAGTTTGTTCGACAGCCATATTGCTGCATGAAGTCTACATTTCATTGAATTCAACCGCATTTTCAACCGCAACTAAATATACTTCAACATCTGCATCATCTGCTGCATTAGAATTCCATCCAGTTTAATCACATCATTTTGGCACCACGCGATTTAAAAAAAACCCCAAAACCATCCCCGTACTCACGTGAGCTATCATACTGCACGCCCTTCAGCTCGGCAAAGCACGGCAGCACCGCCAACGTACCGGGCGGTGTTCGCGGCCAGCAGGACACCATGTCGAAGAACGACGGACAGGCCACGTCCTGCAGCAACTCCTCCGCCTGTTGCTGCAGTCGGCACCGTTCCGCACCGCTCGCATTCATTGCCAGCGCCAGCAGCCCCTCCACCAGCGAAGGGTTTTCCACCGAAATTCCGGTCACATTTGCCTCGCCGAACGGTGACCCACCGGAACCGTCGTCCGCTGCAATCGCAGCCGCAGTCGGTGTAGCTGGCATTGTTTCGTTCGCCATGTGCAGCAATCGGCGGGGCAGTAGTGTAGGTTTTCAATTTTTCCGCAAATTTTCTCTCACTCACACTTTTGCTAGGGGGGCGGCGGGTGCTCGAATCAAAACGCGGGCGAATCATTAAAAATTCACTTCACAACCTACACGGAACCGGGGTCAGCAAGGCCCCGGGTTGACGATCGATGTACATCGAACCGTCGGCACTCGGCGCGCTTTAAAGCGTCACAATGTTGGCACCACTTGTACATTGCCCCCGCGGGTTTAACGCACACAAACGGGCGAACGATCACTTTTCGTGGTAAATGGCTATTAAATAATGCACAGTGCCCACAACGCACAATGGCGGAAATTGATTGAAATCACTTTTTTTTTCTTTTTTGACGACGGAGTAGGAACTATTTTGAAACAATCATGTAACCTTTAATATATGTTAAATGCACAATCACTTTGACGGAACAATTTCATAATTCATGCACATCTTTAAATCACTCGCAATGAATACCTTAATACTATTTCTAACTCAAGCAATTAGAACATTTGAACACTTTTATACATTTTGGCAAAAACACACTATTGGCAAATTTTTACTTCACATCACAACACACTGTTTCTACCTGTTTAAACCACCCATTCCCAGACCCCATTTGAAGGCACGGTACAGCTTCACACAGCACGACGGGAAACACACTCGAATCGGAAAAACCCCGAAACGCAACCAAACGCGTTACCGTCCAGATGGAAACTGATTTCGCCGGCGGAAAGCTTCTCGATGCTGCCGGTCCCCAAAGACGCGCGCCGTCGTCATCGTCGTCATCATCATCATCGTCGTCGTGGTAGTTGTCGGTGTCGTTGTAGCTTATGTATACACGCGTACACTGACACACACACGATGGTAGCAAGCACATCTACCAAGTAAGCAAACCCCCAAACGAACTGAAATGGAGCATCGTTTTCGTTCGCCGGGTTTTTGTTTTTCCTGCTTTATTGGCCCGTCCGTTACGTTTGCCGATCGGTTTGTCCGTACCCAGGGGGGAAAGGGATTGGGAGTGTATTTTTCCATCTTTCGCTCGGTGCGTTTCGCTCGCTATGATAAATCCTAACCCTACGCCTCTGTGTCATCTCTGGAAGATGGAGTGTTGAAATCGTTTCCATCGCTTCCGTCTAGGTTGGAATGAAGGAAGGAATTTAGCTTGTTCTTGTACTCGAGCCGGAAGGCAATGATTTTTGGCATCGGTTTCGGTTTGCAAAGTTGAAAGTATTTTGCTTGATATGGCGGTGCATTGAAAGTATTGTTAATTTGATGTTTTGAGGAATTTAATAAGAGAATTAATTTTTTATTTCCCTTCTATTGCAGGGTTTGTCACATGAAATAACAAAATATTCATCATTTATTTTTAAAAAATGACTTGAAAACACTAATATTTATCAAACTACTGGAGCTAGGAACAAATCTGTCGTTGTATTCAATAGCAAATACTTTGAAATCTTCAAATTTTGCTCCAATTATTACAAAAACTGAAACTATATTTTTATCATCTGAAAGTTTCATATACATTTTGGTAAAAAATAGGGTTTAAAAAAATGCTATTTTTTACATTACATTAAATAATAGATAATGTAATAAAACAAATACATTTTTTTCAACATTTGTGAACTGGTTTAAAAATAATAGATCATGAAATCGTTCATTGAAGACAATCTATACGTTATAAATAGATGAGGCACTTTTCAAGCTATTCCAATATTTGTTTCCTTATAACAAACACAATTATTTAAAAAAGTATGTAAACTGTATGAAATTACCTATCCTAATGTAATCATTTAAACGCAAACCTCGATTCATCTCTAATTATTTCCCCAACGTTTCTCTACCATGTATATAAATCAGTAAAATAAGTGAATACTCGTCCAAAAAGCGCACCGGAAAATTGCGCTAAATCGTGCTCGGCGGATTTAATTCACTACAGCACCGAGCATCTGCTGCTCCATATCATCTGAGCAAGCAATTTAACCGGCACAAGTAATGGGAGATTAATGATTATGATATGTACTTCCTGCCAGCGTCTCCCCCTTGCCATGATGGTGGGTGTAAACTTTTCCCATCTACCACAGAAAGAGTAAACCCACTTTACCACCAAACCTGGTCGAATTGTGGTGCACGGCTAACGTAAACATACTTGAGAGCGCTCCACGTGTGGTGCGTGTTGGAGTGATAATTTGTACAAACTCAAATCATCGAAAGGCAGGGAAATTGTCGGAGAAATGTTCGCCAAAAAGGGAAAACACAAACACACACAGCAGCAGCAGCAACAGCAAACGGTATGGTAAATGGGCGCGAGAATAAACATGCCACGATGCGCGATGCGTTTCTTTTTTCGGTAAAATTATTCATGTGGAGCATTTTCCGCCGGCTTTTCCGACGTCGCGTCGACCGAGCTGACGTGATTGTTGGTGGTGGTTATTGAGTATGTATTGTTGCCAGGCATTCTACCTGTTCGTTTGGCTGTATCTGCGGATTTACCGGCACACGAACCATGGCTACAGTGCTTCCTTCGGTATGAGAAACGGACGTTGTTTCGTCTCCTTTTTTTGTGCTGTTGGAAAAGCGTAAGCAAACCATCGAGCCTGTCTGCAAGTCGTAAAGATTTATGGGGCCTTCTTTCACTGCCCTGGTAGCAGATAATTTTCTGCTCAATCTGTGTCTAACTTATGATCGTTTTGTTCGCCGGTTTTGCTGCGATACGCACTGCCCACTGATTGACAGATCAATCGGATGTTTCTGTAAAACTTTCCTCACTTTACAGACTTTGTGTCGTTTCGCTTGCTTCGGTGAGATACAATACTGAGACCGATATTGATAAGATGCACGATAAGAACCGAACCAACCGACCTCGGATGAGGGACAAAGTCCAAGAAACGCTTGCGTCCTAATTTAGTCCCACAAAAGCAGAACATTGAGCTGACCACACTTCTCGGAAGGGAAGTTACCCACCAACCGAACGGGGGAATACCTTTTTGTCCGTCTGCTCAGTCTGCTTTTGTGGTGGGCTGGAAAGTGTTCCAAGAAAAGGGTGTGGTTTTTTTTCAATACAAGAAAATTGAAGGACTGTCCTGCTGAGAAACGTTGTTTAATGAAGCGACAAATTTGTTGGAGGGCGGCAGGATTCGCTCAATTTGGTTGTCGCTTTATTCGGAGGGAAATAGTAGAATGGTTTGAATATTTAAATGCAACATAAAATTAATGCTTTGGGAAAAGCGTGTGTTGGGAATAAACCAATCAGTGGAAGCAAAACATTTACGCTGAAAGCAATAAAATATATGCTCTCAAATTCTGCTTGTCAGCTATATTTCACCCTTTGCTTGGCCCTTTCAATCACACCGCCACACTCGCCTTTAAATCTAGCGTCCCCTTTTGCTTTAAATCAGTTGAATAAAAAAAATTACTACTCCCATCCCCCACACAGCTTCATGCTTTTGCTCACCTCCTTTCGCCACCACTCCGAATCACCCCGAAATTGTTTGTTTTATTTCGTAGCCTCAAGCGTCATCCTCTGCGCGGTGGAGAAACACCGCTCGCACCATAAAGTAGACGGCACGGTAGCATCAAACATAATGTTATTGCAAAGACCAGCAAAAACGCAACCAAACAGCGCGCAGAACAAAACGGACAAATAGCAATGGACCTTCGGAGCGAATGGGGGATTTTTTCGCTATGTTTTGTATGTTTCTTGTTTGGTTTGCCACAACTGCGTAAGGTAAAAACACACGCGCACGCACACAAAACAAAAACTTATGACAGATATATTTTTTGCCCTCCCCAAACGGTGTGGGGGGGGGAGGGAATTGGGGAGGAAGAAAAAATGGTGTAGAATTGTTGCACCGTCGTGCAGCATCGTTGTCGGGCCCAGGGCTTCGTAAAAATATCTCTAATGAACGAGAACAAACACAATAACAACTCGTCCCGGGGTCCAGTTGGGTTTCGTGCGTCTCTGTGTGTGTGTGTGGGTGGGTTGAAAATTATGTCAGCATCATAACAAAGCAGGGAAAGGGAATAGAATACGCAAAAGTTGGTGGGCGAAGTTTCGAACTGCTCGCGGTCTCGGGGCCCAGACAGGTCGGCCGTAATGCTTCGGTGTGTGTATTTGGTCCTTCCATTCTTCCCTTGCTCGGTGTCAATTCCTGCTGACCTTCGTGGTTGTGTGCCATTTTTGGACCTTTTTCTGTTTTCATTTGGGCGTATTTTCCCGTGTTTCTCCCAACTTTGGCTGTCCAATTATACCCGACGTCAAGCAAGAGCAATGCTACGGGGTGAAACTGGGCGAGCCGTTGCTGCTGCAATTGCTTGCTCGACTTGGAAAGGGCATTGACAAAAGGGACACAAAAATAGCATCAGAAGGGCAAAACATTGTTGTGGATAATGGCAAAAGGGAAACAAAGCAATCCCTCGTGGGAGGGGGTTAAGGACAGTTAAATGTAAACGATAATGACCAATTAACGAAGGAGGAATTGAAAATTGGATTCCTTTTCTTGCTTTTGAACGATAAACTAGATATAAAAGGGAATTTCTACTACTCTAATACAAATTGATGAATCAATAATGGTATAATATAATAATCAAATTAATAAAATAAATTTTAATCTTTGGGCCATATGAAATATTTTTTTCCGAACATCATCTTATTTCAAAATGATAAACCAATTCAGTTTTATTAGAAAAGAGGCTAAAAAATAAGTCTCAGTTATAAAAAATCAGATATTCTTATCGAAAATTCAAAACCAGGACACGTCGATGGGAAGAATGTTATTTATATTTTGTAAAAAGTTAATTAAAAACCTAATAAGTCTTAGGATATTGATAAGATTTACCATTTGTTTGTGTATTATTGTACTTTTTTGTTTGCTTAGTACGCAAATATGGAACCATAAGTAAAGAAACAACGATAAAAATAATCTGACAAATTATGTTAATGATGTACCAAAACTTGGCGTGATCGTTACCCATGTGCATTTATTTTCAATTTCTTGCACAAACATATCAATGCATCCTAGTGCCTGCTTTATGTTGAATGTTTCGTCCCTCGTAATCACAAACTTGTTATGCTAATGCTTCACTAATAAATATGCCTATCGGCTGTACGGCTGGTTAATCAGCTAACGAGGACACTAAACCCCATCCCATCCTCCCATCTGCTCGCTACGGCAAGCTTGAGGAATAAACGCTTCTTAAAGAGTCTTCCTCCTACTGGGAGAGAAACTTGAGCCTTTGCCGCCACGGACAAAACATACCGACCAATGTATTTCCCGCACACTGCTGCCACTGCTGTACTTGTTTGTCTTGTGGAGTAAAAACATGAATGCATAATTAATACGCTGCTTAGTACGGCGGCGTTCCGTGTATGGCGGAGCAAAAATAAAAAAATACATGACGGTACGGGCGGAATTTACGCGCACGAATCGATGCAAGCAAAAGCCACACACACACACATAGACGGAAAAGAAAGTCAACAAAAGGAAAGGGGGGGGAGGGGGGTGCCAAAACAATACACAACCGCCGGTGTCTATATGCCGTCTGCAAACATCTCCATTGCCGTTGTGCCGAGTCTATTTGTCTACGCTTTCCTTATCATAACGGGCCACTACCGAAACACACAGGCGGCCAAATAGGGCACGAACAGGCATGAAGATAGCTTTTTGCCTTTGCCTACCGATGGGTGCATGTGTGTGTGCACATAAAGAATGAACAAGAAGCAGATACAAAAAAGTCCACTGATCTTATTTCCAAGAAGATTCGGTACCCCATAGCAAGCAAAAAGCAAAGAAGCTGGGAAAAAAGAAACCAGTAACGGTTCAATTTCATCGCAGGCTGGGGTGTAGAACGTTCCTACCGTGTGCGTGTACGTCTGGTGTAGGGATGTTTCAACGCTGCCCCTCCCCGCAGGCAAACATGGACGAGGTCACGATAAGCACCGAACGGCTGGAAGATGGGCAAACATCTACATCCAGCTTCCTCTGTGCCGAGTATTTGCAAAACTCCCGAGGCAATAGACATGGACAGTCAGAAGAGGAACGAAAAAAAGTGCCAAGGAAGCAATGCGACACAGGTAATTAACATTTTAAGCGAAGAGATTAGATAATTCTCCAACACGCAGTAAGCACGAAATGTTGGAGAAAAATGCGTAACACTTGACACTTAAAGTCGGCAAGTCTGTGTCGTATCAAAAAGTGTTTTTTATTCCTTTACTCTTTTGTGTTGAGCCGTAGCAGCTAACTCTTTCCTTGGTTTTTGACTTTACCTTCATGAAAAGCTGATGGCTTAATGTTGGCTTTGCCTGCCGTCCAACAACTTTGAGCTGGCAGAAGCTGAGCCCCTGAAAAAGTTACGTCATTTTTCACCTTACGCCACGTGTTTTTTTTATGCGCAAAGCAACAGGTGGAACGCACACAGGTAGAACACGCCGACAGTTCGTGCTTTCCGAGAAACCGAGCAGCCGGGGGACATCCACATCCCAGGCCGATTGCCGAACATTTTAGATGGAAAAGCATGCAAAGGAAAGAAATCACTTTACAGACGATTTTCCCTTACGTTTCCACCGAATGACAAATACGCCCACGCTTGCTCGCAGTCTCTCTTTCGCTGTACACTTCAACACAGTACCTTCTAACTTGGCGCATCATGGTGCGGAACCGCTTCTGGGAACCGCTGTTACACTTAAGTGATTTAAAACGTGAAAATTATTAACATTCAGTTCAAGGAATTGCGTACCTTTTTTGGGGCAGTATTTCAATTACAGTTTTGGATTCGTGAATTGGCTTCCTTTCAAGAGACGCCCGCAAAGGACGAGGAGGCGATTTAAGCGCAACCCCATTTCGGTGGTGTGGCCTTTTGATCTATTGATCTGTGTTGGGGTAAGTTTAAAACAATGCACTTTAAAGTCTTCATTACCGCTTAAAAATGGTAGAATATCCTGTTCCAAAACCGACGGATTCGACCGCATTTCTGTGAAGACAAAAATTAATTACGTTACCCGGCCCGGTTATCCTATGCAAACACGCTTTTCATCTCATACCTCGGTGGAAAATATCTCTGGCTGGAAGCTTTTCCAGCCACAAAGGGTGTACGAAGGGTGAGCCTAAATTTGAGCCCAAAAACCCTGCTCAACCCACACGAAAGAGATTGCAAGCTATTGTTGGAAGGTCGCCTCAAAAATCTAGATTGTTTGCGGCACATTAACGGCAAGTTGACAAATCAACCAAACGTATGGCATGTGCATGTATGTGTGTTTCTGCGACACGCATCCTGACGATGATGTTCGATCGATGGAGGGTTTTTGAGGGTGCCCAGAAGAATGGAGCTTCAATTTCGATTAATTAAGCAATCCGGGTCGGGTGCCATTTCCGACAAATCGACGAACGTATTGTTCGCGGTAAGGGACACCTTTGTTCAACGACCTTTGCCGATGGAATTCAAACAATCATTCGATTCAATGACCTTTTTACTAAATATTTCTTTCGCTTTAAAGTTGCTCAAATTCTAAACATTCATCAAAGTTTGAAGACAAATAGTTTTCGTATATCTGAAACTATATCAAAATGAATTATTTATCTAAATACTTGCACCTTTTGAACCAACTAGAGTGCCTGATTTGTATAAGCAAGTAATATAATTTATATATCAAGGAAACTAATGAAATAGCGGAATTTTGGAAATTTTCTCATTGAGATAAATGACCGATTGAGTATACAAATGGTTTTGTTTTCATGTCTAGAAATACTGTACCACATTTCATATAGATTTACCGATTTTATTCATTGTTATGAACTGCTTTATGATGAGTACCAAAATTGAGAATAAAATTATAGTGTTTTTATCATACCAAATAAGCTCTCAAAAAACTTAGATACAATCAACCGAGAAAATATTTACACCATCGTTAAGTACAATCTCCAATTAACTTAGATATACGTTTATTTTAACCAGGTCTTGTCACATTTCCCAAAAAAGCAGCCTTTTTTTCGACGCTTTTTAAAACGCTTCAAAAATGGTTTTGTTTGCCCTTATTTCAAGCAAAACTCATTTATAAGTGAGGAAATGTAAAATGGTTATGAGATTTAAATCGGTTTTGGATAAACACGTTTTAGTGAGTTATAACATGAAATGCTTTAGATCGCATTTCCCTCAAATTCCGCTAAATAACAGTATCCCTATAAAAGCATTCGTTAAAACAGTTCAGACTGAGACCGAATAAATAAAGGTAAAAATTCGTTTATCAAGCATTTTTAGTCATACGGATTGCATGACTTCAGGCGTCAACCTGATACTTGGGGCACAGCTCACCTAAAAGCATGAACTTTAACGTTCAATTTAAAATGTGAAAATGTTCAAGGTATCAATCTGCATCTCAGTCCCATTCCTTGGTGGTATTTAATATTATCCACCGCCTCTTCGGTTAAAACGCCTTTAATATGAAACCATTTCCACAGCGCATCTGCCTTCCGGGAACTACTGCAAGCAGTATGGTAAACAACCATCCTTACAACACTTAGCTACGACTTTGCCAAGCTAGACACAGATGAGAGGAGAAAAACTAGTGAAGAGGAGCACTGAACCACCATAGTTTCCATGGAGATGTGCGTTTGGGACACGCGAGTTGTCTTCTTTTTTTAACTACTTTTTGCTCTTTCCTTTCTTCCCATCCGGCGGGTGTAAAGTCCGATCCGATTTGCAGCATCTATCAACACCGAGTCATTGCAAAATGCCAACGCCAACAGGGGGTTGCAATTTAATGTAGTGTGGTGGAGAGGACACGACACAGAAAGAGAGAGAAGCGAAAGCAGAGGCCAAGGCCAATCGAGTGCGGCCACGTTGTTTACGTGTTACGGATGAGTGTGTGCCGGTGTGCTGCAATAATTGCAACCCGGTCGGAACCCTCGGCGCTTTTTGAATCGAGCGTGACCGAGATGCACCGCGATTGCATCTGAGTCTGTGTGTATGCATGTGTGTTTGTGTGTTCATATTTGTTTACGTGTTGTGTGATTTCGATTGATTCCCCGAAAAGTGATCCTGGCAGTGTGGGGAAGTGTCGTACGGGCGGTGTGTGTGTGAGTAAATGATGAGTGGCAGTCGGAAATCACGATGCCATCGATAGTGTCGATGAGTTGTTTTTGCTTTTGATTTTTTGAATGCAACACAGGCTCTGCCTCTCTGTGCAGCGTGCAGGGATGCATTTATTTGCACAACAGATGTACACACAAATGTTTGGCGAGCGCTCGTCGATTGTAGGCAATTGGATGGAACACGAGCTGCAGTTGATTGAAACACTCCCATCAGTCTTCATCATTTACTGCTCGATTGCAATGAGCCCTTTTTTTGTTAATAGTTCCTAGTACTTTTAGGCTATTTGTTCCAATTTATTTTCACTGTAAAGCAATCTTCAAACAAATTAATTGGCGTTATAACACATTTAAACACTCTAACAACCTACATCGCAAAGAATTAGCTTTACAACCCCCACTTCCCATGACCTACAATGTATCATGGGCGCGCGTTTGAGTGGGACGCATCAGTAAATGTACACCACCGCACTGCCCTGGCGTCGGAGGGATTGCATTTTATGAAGCGCTTAATACCTACGCACACACACACACTCATAAAACTGGTGTGCACTATAAAGATATTGTACAGTTTGATATGCAATAGGAAATAAAATTAAAAGCTTTCATTAAGTAATGTCTAGCCTTATGGGATAAAAAAAATGTCATTATTCGCCGTTGCTTTGGCGTCTCCATGCCAGCGTACTTACGATAATTAGTTCAATGATGAAGAGGATCAAATCGAACTGGGTCTTTAAAAACAGTTTTTCCTCTTCTTTGAACAAAGCCGTGCGTCATTGCTGCAAATCAAGTGTGAGCCATAAATGGAGTCGTTGAAAAACGTCATTGCTTTAATGATATTGTCGTAAAATCAGTTACTTATCAGCTGCTAATAAGAGGACCAAGCCTTCATTTATTTCTATGGATGGCTCAAGGTATTGGGAACTTCAAGATCAATACAGAAAATGATCTATGAGTTAACTTGCGCGCATTAATTATTCACATAACTGCGACATAGGATTAATAATCTATTTCAACAATATTCAAAGTACCTAGTGAAACGTTATACGAAAGATTCTACTTCCATGTCTCAATCCCTGGAGTAATGAAAATGTTCGCAGCCATTAGCATCTCTATACGCGTTTACTTTGTAGAACACTCCCCAAGCAGCCACTTGGGGGACGCTCGGCAAAGAAAAAACGACTCAAATATGAAAACATAATCTTCTTTAATAGCACGCTAAAAATACACCTCCACGTGGCAGACGGGGCGACGAATGAAAATGATCGCATTTCATAATCGATTTATCATTTCACTAATAATGCAGCTTATTTACTTTTACAGTTTTCCTACCAATATACTTAAGGCGGGTTATTTTTAGTACTCTTTTGCCCGGTGCCCGGTGCGGTTTTGTTAAGTTTGTTGACCTAAACAAATACCGCAGTAGACACACCCAATTCTTGGGCATCTTTGAAGCTACCGAAGGCAAACAACTTCAAGAGCCATCGTATTTTTTCTTCTACGTGACGTCACTTGTGTTAGGTCAATGTTTATTATGTGGTATTCCCGTACAAGAAAATGGTTTGTAAAGAAACCTTTGAACAAGAACTATTGGAACTTTTTTATGATATTTCTTAAGAGCATAAAGCAACTTTTTCAATCTCACATCAATTCTATCAACTTTCTTCTCTAAACAAACCCCTTTAAAACATGTCAGCAAATATATACACAAAAAAGTTTGAAGAAAAGTTTCTCTTCAAAGCTTTCCCGACCATCCCATTGCTCTTTGGTTGGGAAATAGTTTTGTTTTCCACTATTTTTGCATCTCATTTTCCGAACCTCGTTCATCTATCCATCGACAGTTGTTAAGCTTCTGCCACCTGGAAAGGGCGGTGAAACCCATCCGCAAATGGAACTTGTCACCTGTAAAAAGGAAATGGGTTACAAAAGTCACACACTCGCACACACACACTTAACTTTTCTCTTACCCCTAGCCCCCACTATCATCCAATAAAGAGGGCACCTCATTGGCTTTCGAAGCGAGCTTCCCTTTTGTGCTAGAAGTTACCTTCTGTTAGCTTCTCTGCCGCCTTTATGGGAATGCAAAGGTAACAAAGGGTACACAACACACTACGCAGGAAGTCTCCCCCCCCCCCTCCCCCCCGAAACCGGTGACATAATTTAACGCGTCCCAACAAACTGGGGTCCATTAGAGAGACGCGCGCGCCAGTGCAAGAACGTCGAGAATCATCTCGCTAAACTAAGCGTGAAAATCGATAGCGAAGATGAGCATACTTTTGCCAATGTTTCGATGGACCGTTTGTGCGGCGAACGGCGCTTCCCGATGGCGTCATTTGCGGAAACGATGGCACAAAGTTATCGAGCACACAGCGATAGAGAAAGAGTGAAACGTTGCTGTACACGTCTCGTGAGCAGCGATGGATCGGCACGGCAGACCTCATGCGGTCGTTCGCCATAAACGACTCAACATACAAAAATCCATCAAAAATTCCGTTTCATCAAATTCCCGCCCTTTGAATGTGCGTCATCTGTCGCCTGTGTCGCCGCACTTGACTTTTCATCCTTTCGCTATTGACTAATGCTGCCCTCGGATCGTTCGCTTCCCGCCCCGGATCGAGGTCGATAGCGAACGATGATAAATGAGCTGTGCCAGTGGGGCGAAGTTTAACTTGTGCCATTTTCCGCCACGCTACCACCGTGGATGAGGGAACGGTTGACGGTCCAACCTCCTGGAAGGAAGCAACAGACCAAGCAAAAAAACAAACGAACCACTGCCATCCTGGGGCCGCCTTGCCAATGGAAATGAGCCGCGGCCGACTTGTGTGTGTGTGTGCTTACCGTGACATTTACGAGACGTTTTGATTAATTTGCGAAATTAGGAAGCCTTTTATCGCACAAACGCAACGGTGTGCGCGTCCACCATATGATGAATGAAACAAGAAGTTGAGATGTTCTCGCGCAACACGATCAATTTACGATCGGGTCGGGTCGTTTAAGGTGTTTATGTTTGTTTGTTTTTTCTTCTGCCGACCACTGGCGAGAGGTTGGTGATGATTACGAACAAGAGGCTCCATAAAGCTGTTCACGCAAGCGTAATGATGGTCGCACTGTATATTGTATTTTTATTAGCCTTAATGACTCTATCGCTCACTTTTGTTGTGGCACACTTGGGCTATGTTTATTGCATTTTTTTCGGGGGAGGGAAAAGCGTACCAATTTCACGTATGTGAGAAAGCTTCTTTAAACCGACACCACGTCAAGGCATTGCTGGCTTTATTATCACAACAGCGTGTCAAACGAGATCTCCCAATATACACACACGCACACATTGTTAGCTACAAACAAGTTGCCTGTTTTGCGACAGGATGCACGTGAGTTGTGTCGAAAATCCAATTAAAATATCAGAACCCCCTGTTGCCTGCACGATATCAGATCGCTATCAGTCGGTGGTTCGTCGCTTACCTCACGAAACGAGTGAATGCTTCTCTTCTCCAACAAAAAAAAAACAACCCTGATGATGCTGACACTGATACACAGATCTGTTTGTAGACCCAGCGTATGTAGCGAGATAGCGCCAAACGGTCCGGTGCGCTGTTTGGCGAACGTGTTTAAGCGCGCGTTAGAAGCGTGGCGCAACGGCTGATGGTGTCGTCCAATTTCCGGTGGCTGCACTATTGCGTGCGTGTTTTAGTGGCAGGATTATATAGAGATATTGTTTGACGAAAGAAGAATAAACCCCGTTATGTTGCGTAGAATCGACAACATTTGTCTAGAATTAATTCCATTCTGCAAACAAATTTGCTTTACACGTTTTTGTTTGTTCCCATACAACCGATGCAACACATTGTGTGCTGTGCATTCCCCTCTTACGCCGTAAGAGGCCACACGATTGATGTTGTTATTTAGTTCGCTTCTGTCTTTTAACCCCCCCACAACACAACAGCACCGTGCTGGTGTAATCAAAACCCGCTCTAGATTTACATATCAACGTCGGGCAATCGAACAGCGTGCAGTTTATAGTTTCCTTTTTTTTTTGCGCGCAGCAACGTGTCGTTCGATGCACCCGCGATGTGCAAGTGTTTGCCCATTTGTTTATGGTCTTATCTAAATCGAAGTGCACTTCACCCCTTTCACTTACAACTATTTCCACTTTCGAGACGTTTTAAAACGCATCTTAAGCTGTGTATCGCACTTGGCCGCTTGGCACACAGGTTGCCACCAGTCACAACACTGAGCACACGATCACTTAACGAACTGGCAGCATGCCGCTGCCCGCGTACGTAAACAAACCGAAATCGACCTCTTCCGCCCGGCCCGGCCCATCACAGGCGCGTTACACAATCGGATCAGCTGGGGGAGGGGCTGGGGATTGCGGCCGCGACGTCAGCACGCCCACACCGAATTAGCGCCGAATCGGAGAGCGACCCCGCTGCTGGCCTTGCTTCCCTTTCCTGTGACACGTTCACATGTGCTCGCGAAAGTGTTGACGAATGTTTACTTTTCCCGGTTGCGGATCAAGGACAAAGGCCGCGGGACGGACCGAACTTGCGCGCGCCTTACTGGCACACCCGTTTAACCGTCACTGACATCGATCGACATGGAATGGAATGGACGGGATGGCCTGTCGAGCCAGACTCCCGACTGGATCGGCCCCCTCCCAAAAGCCTCTCAGCACTGATAACGGCACAACGCACTCTCCGACACTGGCCGACACTCTCGACAGGTCCGTTAGTACGCTCTCCCGCGGGAGGGTGAGGTTACAACAGATTCCGTCACGATGACCGGCTTCTCGGGACCCACAACCGTGCAGCCTTTCTCACGCAACGCACTTCGTGTGTATGTGTGGGCAGTGAGAAAAGAGTAAAGGAGATAAGCAGCATCATTGACCGGGGCAGCATGAGGAGACGCACCAAAGGGCGCAAAGGTATGGGCATTGACTATCATAATGTTACATCTTCGCTACCAAACGATGAGTGACGGTGGCGATGATTCCAGCATACTGATAACCATCGGGACTGTGTGTGTGTGTATGCTTGTGTGTTTCGTTGCTGGGAATGGGAAAAGGTCAACATTTAACGCCCACCGCATTGCCCTCCAAGTGTGTATGTGGGTTGTTGGCTCATTGCCCACTTTCAAATGAATTCAATCATTGACCATCCGTCCCTTTCTCTTTCTCTCTCTCTCTCTCTCTCTCTCTCTCTCTCTCTCTCTCTCTCTCTCTCTCTTTCTCTCTCTCACACACACACGTTGTGCGGTGCAATATCGTTGCTTAAGAAGCTTTAACAGAAGCGGTGGGAGTGTATCTATTGCTTCCATCATTGCGCTAACGACACTGGCGCCCGGTTGTTCATCCTGATAAGAAATCGAGAGCGGCGGCCCTTTCCCTTTTTCTCTGCCACCTGCCTTTTCGTTTGGGTATGATGGTGCAGAGTACGATCTTACCACTGGGGATGAATGGTTAGTCGTGGGAAGCCACATTGGGGGCCACAAAATGAGTGGCAACTTAAAATAAAGAGCAGCGAGCAGTGGTGCTAAAGTGTGAGGTAAATTGTGTAAAAAACCAAATACAACCGCTGATCTTTGGGTAAGAGAGAACTAAATAGACCATATTAGTCATCTCAATTTCATGTTTTGATTTGGTTTTCATGTATCAAATAGTTTTATTTCTTTGCTTATTGGTTCCTCAAATGTACAACTAAGTACAGGCGGTCCCCGAGATACACGGTTAATGGGGACCGAAAACGGCCGCAAAATACCGCGTATCTCGAATTTCCGCGTAAGTCGAATCTCGTGATTTCCAGCTAAAATATTAGTAATGTTCGTGTAATTTTGCAAGTAGGGGGAGGTTATAGTTACTTTATGAATTAGTTGATATGATTCTTACTGAATATAACTGTTTTAAACCTTTTGATATAGTTTTTAACATTCGATCAAAACGGAAATTATTTGGCAATTTTAAATTGATGTGTCAAATCAGTACAATTTGCTCAAAGAATTGTCAAATTTAGAAAACCGCGTATCTCCGAATCCGCGTATAAGAGGTACCGTGTATCTCGGGGACCGCCTGTAATACTAAACATATGTTTGAATGCTTTTTGATTTTTGTTGATTTGCTTTTTAATTATTATTCTTGTTTAAGCCTAAAGGAACAGTCCAAGAAAAAGGGCTTTACCGTGGTACCCGTCGTGGTTTCGATCCTCATATGGACCGTCTCCCATGGTTTTGATCAGTCTCTAAAACCTGAAATGACCGCGTTGATCGTAACGCCGAATAGAATAAGAAGTTGAAGGAAAATTATTAATTACAATATAAAAATAAATATAACAATATAAATGTTAAGCTCATGGATTCAGCAGGACTAGAGAGACTTCTGTTGCGTCATACAAAACATATTTAAAAAATGGGACAATCCTATTCTATCTTAATGTTATAGAATTTCCTCTTTCTGTAATTTTCTTATTTCAATTAATTGATTGATTGAATGGTAATGATTTTTTTTTCTAAAAGTTTGTTTATTATGGTTAATGATTGTTTATGCATCAGAAAACGATTGTAAGTAATTGCAAAATTTGGTGGAAGGTATCTTTTTTTATATAAAACTACTAAAATATAATCAAGCATTGAGATTGCTTGATTGCTGGACTTGCTTTTATTTGAATAAAAAAATGACACGATTCTGTTGTGCTATACAAATACATGAGCTGCACTACTTACGTAATATTTAAGTTTCTTTACCAAAGTTAGAATTAAAAATGTTCCGTAACACAAATGTGCTTTTGTTTGCGATCGTAAAAGCGCTTGTTAAAGACTGTTGGTGGCAAAAGAAGGTCCATAGGGACTTCTATATCATTTTTCAGAAGAAAGGTTATCATTATAGTTCATTACCAGAAGATCATCAGTAAAGCGGATAAACTGATAGGTTTCGTCAATCGTCACTTCATAACTCTATAACTATAACGGATATTTATCGTATTAGGTCGCTTATTTTACACATTTTTCCAATCAGTACTTGAATATTTTACCGTTAAATGGTGTCTCTACTCTCCGTTCTGGATTCCGAATCTCTCAAATCTTGGATCTCCGAATTCTTATACACATACCATAGTACGATGTCCCTTACCGCAAACAATCTTTAATGTTTGATGTTAAATATGCAATCTCGAAATTATCTCCGCATTGGTTACCTAGAGTTGCAAATATTCTTATAAATTCTTATAAATATTCTTCTTAAATTATCCTATTTATTCTTTGATTGCAACACTGCGGTTGATATATTTAACAATCATCCACATGATATATACAACCATCTCAATCATGGATTGGCATAATAGATTACATCATGTATTTTTAATATAATTTTAAAGTACTTATAAGGTAGAGATGTACCAAATTCAGTATTTTCAATTTTGGAAAAAAGTCCATGAGTGTTCACCCGGTTTAAAGTTTTATCCGGGAATTTGGATCATTGGATTTTGCCAATGAAGCAACAGCTAAGGTCAGTTTTTGCATGTTGGATGTAATTGGTATCTGTGAAGTGATAGTGGAAATGTTAACATGCATGGATGCACGACGTTTAAGTGATTTCTGTAGAATATATCTTAAATGTACAACTTCAGTGATACAACTTGCAACAGAAAGCGTTTAAGCACTTGGGTAACTATTGGTGGATAGCGACTGTATGTTTGTATAAATCATTGGTTGAAAGTTCATCATTGAATCATGTCGAGAATCACTTTCATATGGCCCGCCGAGACCTTTTTTTTCAAATGTGCGCAGATCGAAAAAGTTGTTCTAATTATGAAAATGTGTTGAAAAGGGCATCCTTGTTTCACATTAGCATTATGGCATGGTCGTTGCAAAGGAAACCAGTATAAACGTATCTTTAGCATACATTTCGTATTTTAACTTCAAAATCTGTTAATTTTATTGAATCATACAAACATTAGGGGAATATCTGTCCTTGCTTAAACCGTAGTAAAAATACATCAATTTTCTAACCCGATCAGTGGATAATCCTTTACGCGTTTTGTTGAGCATCCACTTAAACTTGCATTCAAAAATTGTCATTTTCTTTCGAGTTAATTTTTATCAGATCCTACTTACCTACCTTCTATTAAATCTAATTGGCAGGATGCCAAATGTACCTTGTCAAACGCTTTGATTAATCGCTTAATTTGAGGGAAAAGTATTGCTCGTAATGATTGAAGCTGTTGAAATTGTATGAATAAGCAAATCGTTCTTACGAAATCATCGAATGAATCGTTTACAAACCAAGGTACAACATCATCACAGGGAAAATAAAGTCGTTGAACCATTGAAATGAACACAATGTTTATCAGGGTAAAAACGCGGTAAAAACCCAAAAACTAAGAATCGGGTCAAACGGTAAACAGTACTGATCACGAGGCAAATATTGCGCTAAATAAGTAGATAAAATTACGTCTATTCCTGACTTCATTTAAGCTACATTTGATCTAGTTTGCTCTTTTATTCAGCTTGCATCGTAAATATATACTGTAAATTTAGAAATAAGCATCAAACGAGCCACATAATGTGTGCAGAAACACTGCACTGTTTCTAGTACGCCGCATCAACATTGACTGGCAACTGAACTAAACTGAACGTATGCCCCTGTTGCCAGCCTACCCGATAGATTGCCCGGCATAATAAAACATAAGTTTATTTTTAAAAGCCCTCCAACTCTTCGCCGTTTTCACCTTTATCCACCTGGTGTCAACAGCCGTGCACTCGGCTCCAGGGACCTAAGCACTGAAGCCAACACGCTGAGGTTTGCTGTGGCATGCTTTCAGTTGATGGCACATACCACTTCACAGGCTTCCCGGGCCTCTTTCCTCACCCAAACCCGAAGCCCCAAAACCCAACAGGCGAGGCTATTGTGGTTGCAATGCTTCGGCACACTGGATAGATTTTCCCCGTCCAACCATGTGCATACCT
This sequence comes from Anopheles gambiae, assembly GCF_943734735.2. NCBI lineage: Eukaryota > Metazoa > Arthropoda > Insecta > Diptera > Culicidae > Anopheles > Anopheles gambiae. Next base: position 84,750,978 of record NC_064601.1, on the reverse strand, counting down.
GGAACGCTCACTAACATCATCACCACCACCACCACTAGTGCGTTGGAAGGGAAAATGTGCTTTCCATACGCACCCACCGGGATACATCGGAACGGAAATGAGATTCGGTTGATTCGGTCGGATAGAGTAGACACAATGAACCAGGGCTGAACCTCGCCCAGCTCCCCTGTTGCTTGTGTATGGTGACCGGTGTTAATAGCTACTCCTGTGGGAGGTTTTGGGAGCGTGCAGCCGGGAAAGGTCGGTGCCTTTTGGGCGGAAGGAGAAGGGCTGGCAAAATTGTTTTCGCTCTGCTAATAGATTGTTGATGGCCGATGGGATAGTAAGGTGAACGAGCTTTGGTGAACCGGGCGCCATCCTGGCATAATGATCCGGCAATGTTTTTGCAACTGTTGAACTTTCGTTCAGCCGGAGGGGAAGTGTTGTGATTTCTGTCTGTTTTAAGCTTAAAAATACATACCCGATGTGATAAATAATTTGAAAAGAGTTTAAGTTTGTTTGATGAATTTTAAACAGTATTCTTGGATTGTTTGAAGTTCATTTTTTGCTTTGAAACGTTTAATTTTCTGGATTTACTTTTACGCTTAATTTATAAGTCTTATTTTATGCTTTTAGTATTTACACATGCAAGAGTTTGTCACTTTCTATTTGTTTATTCCATTTTATTTTCAGGATCGTTCATATCTTTCTAACGTTCAACAGTATATATGTAAAGAGTCTGCTCATCCATTTCGCAATAAATCGCACTCTAACATATTTGCATTTCCAGCTAAAGGACTCCAGAAAGACATCCATTCAATACAGTCAGTACGACCCAATGCACACCGTTCGATTCCATATCGCTTCACCGTCCATCGAACCTTTTCACCGCCGGTTTCGAAATGTTGCGAAAATTTTGCGAAAATTCTGCGAAAATATAAAAGCAAAATCATCGCACGTGCCTTTTCAACAACACTTCGGGCCGGCTTAGCAGTATGAGAACACAACTCACCACCCAACCAACTTTCCAGCCCTTTCGCTTGCTTCCCCATTAGGCAAGGTGACGAGATGTTTCGCACCAGTTTCATTAAAATTTCACCAGCAAGCATAATGCACCAACGAGATGGTGTTTCCTCGTGCCTCTCCCCCTCCGGACCACCGAAAGGCATTTTACTTTAAGGGCTGAGCTTTACCCTGCTCATTTCCGCTCGATACTCCACAGCCGGGCAAGGATCAAAGGCTCACAGACACAGATAGCAGAGGCCTGGCAAAAATTGACTAATGAAAATCACAACCCAGAGGTGAAGGTGGAGGCTAATTAACCTTTCTGGTAGGACCGGAGTTTCTGGGAGTGTTTTCCTTGCTGTGGTTTTTTTGTGCTGACTGTTAGGCAGTTGGGTCGAGTGAGGAAGAGGAGGGAAATATCTTACGCTCCAAGGTGGCCCCACCTTTCCCGGAAAGTGATTCGCGAATCTTGGGCGCTTCCCAGTGCTCGCGGCAACACTTTAATTGAATTAGGATCACAAGAATGGAAAGCTTTCGGGGGTTTGCGGTACTAAATCTCCTGGTGTTTCGGTGCTAATGATACCAGCTGTAATCGCGGTTGCCTTTTGCGTTAATGACGGGTTTCAAGATGATTCAAGCTATTGTAATTAATCAATCGATTTAACAATGATATCAAGAGATTAAACTAATCAAACAACTCAAATGATGGCTCCCTGAGACACCAAACGCCCGATCTTTAAGCTTGTTGCTTCATGCTCCAACCAACTCTCCCACTAGAAAGTCAACCATCAGAATAGGCTATGTGGAGTGCAAAAGACAAAAACAAAAAAAAATCAAGTTTGTTCGGCTTTTAATAGCTTCATAACCTTTCCTTGGGGAGACCATTCCGTTTGCCGATGCATTAAAAATGAGCAAAATTCCAACTCAGCAGCAGTACAAGCAGCGTCAGAGCAGCCTTCCAAACCCCGGCATAACCCACGCACCGTCAGAACATCCCCCAGAGGAAATGGTTGCCGGTAATGGCGGTGAAAAAGGCAATCGGAACTTTCCATCACACCACTGCTCCGTCAGCCATGATGTGGACCTGGTGAAGCTGCTAATATCCGCCAACACCGTACCACGCAGGTAAGCACAAACATGGGGAACACTGGAATGTAAAACATTAAAGTCCCAGCGGCAGCACTTTGCGAGATGGATGGTAGTGCCATCGTTCGTTATTAATTTGTCGCGTCTAATTGGCGTCGCTTTCAACTTGCAGGCTCGCTCGCTGGTGGCGCCGGCTATGCCTGATCGATCATCACAGCCCCATCGCGAGGCTCGCCTTTCGCAGCGATACGGCAATCAAGCGCGAAATGTCACGCCAGCTTACCTACTACCCGGGCACGATACATCCGCTGAGCTATTTCCGGTAGGTATGGCGGCTAATGAACGGGCCGGCCTATTGGAGCGGCACTCATACTGACCCCATCGTTACAGCTTCATCTGGAACTGTCTGATGATAGTAACATTCGCGAGCGTCTTCCTGCTGATACCGTACGACATAACGTTTCTGTACCGGATCGAGGACTACTATCCCTTTACCGCGTTTCATATGGTGCTGTTGGGCGCGGGTAAGGCGTACCGATAGCTCTATTTCCTGCTATTTTGCAGTGCAGTGCGGTTTCATTTGCCTTTACAGATTTCATTTGCCTGGTTGATGTGGTGATAAACCTGTACACCGGGACGTACGACCGCCAAACGCAGCGTGTCGATCTGAACATGAGCGGCGTCCGGAAACGTTACCTGCGCTTCTGGTTCTGGATCGATGTCATCACCTCGGCACCGGATCCACTGTTGACGAGGCTCGTATGTCATCAACGTTATGGCTTCTATCAGGCAGGAGGATAACTTATCACTTTTGGCCTGATTTTCGTTGTTGTTGTTCCCTCAGATTCCCACCACAACGTTCGACAACTCGCTGGTGTACTGTCTGCATCGGCTCAACTTCCATGCCGGCTGCCTGTGGGATCTGTGGAGTCTGCTGTCGGTGATGAAGATCTTCCGCTTCCGGACGTTCCTGCGCTACATCCGCGGCCTTTGTGAGTGGTTCGGGCTGCGGCGCAAGGTGATCAAGTTCATCGCCATCCTGGCCACCGTGCTGACGGTGTTCCATTGGAGCACGTGTCTAATGTTTCTGGTGCTCCGGTTAGCGCAGGGAACTGATCCAGCCCAGATCGATCAGCGCTCCTGGACGATGAAAATATCGTTCTGGAATCAAACGTCTTGTGAGGCTGCTTCTTGTTGGATGCTCGTTGATTGGTGTTTAATTCTGAGGTGCCTTTTTTCATTACTTCCAGTGGTTCGCTACATGGAATGCTCCTACCGCACGCTGTACACCGTGGCACACATCACGCACGACTTCAGCGAGTCCATGACCTACGACGATATGCTGATGTCCCTGGCCTACACCATCAGTGGCTACATCCTCAAGATTTACCTGCTAGCGGAGTTGCTTATTTTCATACGCATTCTGTTTTCCAGCGCCAGCAAGGTAAGCAGCAACAGTCTCTCCGTCTTGAGGCTGTTATTGTTGGCAGTATGGTAATTGGAGACTGTTCCTCCATCCGTATCCCCAGTATCACGAGTATCGGTACGAGCTGAGCAACTACATGCGCCACGAGCAGCTGCCGGCCGCGCTGCAGCAGCAAATCTTGAGCTTCTACGACTTCCGCCATCCGAAGATCTACAGCCGCTGGTCGCTGATCCGGTCCGTGCTGGGGGAGCAGGTAATGTTGGGACAACTGACAGTGCTTTGGCAGTTTGGGTGTCGCGCTTTGAATCGCTTTCGTCTCTGTCCCTCTGTCCACAGCTTTACGGAGAGATGCGCATGCAGCTGGTAGGACCGCTGCTTCGGGGCTGTCCCCTGTTTCGGGCCGTGTTTACCGACCAGCAGCTGATGGCGTTGGCACTCGGCATGCAGTACCAGCTATTCATGAGGAACGATATTATTGCCCGATGGAACGGTGACGAGCGGGCCTGGCACATGGTGTTCATCGTGTCCGGCACGGTCGCCCTGTACACGAGCGGCTGGCAGAAGGTGCTGCACCTGGAGGATGGGGAGCATTTCGGAGAATTTCAGCTGCTCTTTGATGCGAACACGGTGGTAAGCGATGGTATGGGATTTGCATGTGCGACGATAACTGATAACATAACTCGTTGCTCGTTTGCATTTTACAGAAATTCCCCAACATGGTAGCGGTGGAAAACTCTCAGCTTTATATCTTGTGTGAGTATTTTTTTCCAATTTTGAGCCTTATCGATTGTCTCGCGTAAACCATGCCTAGCTCTGCCCCTCATGCTTCTTTTCCCCCATCCATCTTGGTGTCTGATTGCATTTTCCACGCCTGTGGTAGTAGTTTATTAACCTTTTTTTTGCCTGCATCCGGCATGCAGCCGACCAAGACGAACCGACCACCACGCCAGCACGAATTTCCTGCCCGAGTACGGACGCAAACAAAATCCAATTCCACGCCATCAGCACTAACGGTGTTACCACCTGGGAAATAAAACATCGCTCCATCCCCTTTTCTGAGGAGACGCGGACTGTGACAGGGATGGGTGTGGAAAGGAAGGGGAGTCCGAGAACGACTTGGAATGGCAATTGCGATTGAAATACTTTTCGTGTCATTTCACGCTCACACGACGGTGCCTCTCCCATGTCCCATGTGCATGCGCTTCTCTCCCCCTGTGCACCGCAGCCCGGGACTGGTTGGAACGGTTTCTGCAACCGCACCCAGCGCTGCGCCGGCATCTAATCGACCTGGCAACGGAACACCTGCACCAGATGGAACAAATGCAGCGTGGCAGCGTGCTGGAAGCGCTGGAACATGTCGAGACGGTGCGAATGCAACCCACCGCCGGCAGCAGTGCCAAGCCGCACCAGCGCTAGCGGCAACGAACGAACGAGTGCGCAGTGCGTTTCCTGCCCGGCCCGGATGAATAAATCCCACCGTGGAGCCGCTTACCTGGGCCGCTTCCGACTGCCACCTCAATCCGGGCCCCGGCGACAATCAATCATTTCCGGAACTGGAGAGGAACAGTGCAGAGGTGGGTCGATTTGATTCTGTTTGCACCGAGCGATGGTAACATTATTTCCCCTCCCAGAGCAACATTGCCACCAGCCACCTTCCGCATGGGAAACGGTATTGTGTTGTTTGGTGGCGATTTTTTTCTTCTCTCACTCGTTTTGTTGCCACTTTTCCGATTTATTAATATTAAGTGTGGCAATCGCTACGCGATCGCCGGCTGCTTCACCCAAGGATGGCACCCGAGGCCCCCTTTCAATGGTGCAAACGAATTTAATTAAATATTTCACTTTGAAGCGGCATGTGCGATGCGAAGTCGTTCAAACGGGTGGAGGGTGAGGCCCAATAAATCAGTTAACACGCGGCAGGTTGAAGATACATTTTGGGTCCACGTGTTGTTCAATTCTTTACGCCACCCAAACGGAGCCGGAAGCCCTCTGAGCCGGAAGCCGGTATGAGAGGTTTGAAGTCGAGGTGAAATATATTACTCAAGAGCGATGAGTTTGAGTGGGAATCAAGCAATATGAGTGGAGGTAATTATTAATTGAAAGCATGGCGTTTGTGATGCGGATTTGATTTCCCGTGCGCATTTGGCACGCACGCAGAAACCCATCTAAGTGGATGTGAAATGAAATTATGAGCCCTTGAATGGGTGGCAGAAGCACCGTAATGTAAGTGAGGGATTGATTTGGCTTAAAAACATCACGAGCAATTCAATTTGTTCATATTGAACACGCGCGTGTGAAGAAGATACATGAACGATAAGAATCCTTCATTATTTAATAATTATATTCGTGGACTCGATGCAAAAGGACACACGCTTGCGGACGCTAAATACACTTCAGAGATGAAAATCAGATAACACTTGGCCGTCATACGGAAGATGATTGACAATAGGGGTCGTTTTCATTGTCACGATGGGGGAAGGTTGCATTGTTGCGTAGAATGAGTTCTGGTTATCCGCGCTTGGGTCATTTTTAGTGTGTCTTTGATGTTTTGAACAACTACGTAATGGATTTGGCTGGCCATGACAGGCTAAAATTGAAACTGTTCCGAGTAATGCAGATGGATTATCTCTCAAATCATCCCTTCCGTGCAACTCATTACGATGTACGTATTGAAGAAACAAAAGAAAGGTAGATTTGTGTTATTGTTTTTTTATTATTAAATCATACTTCCGATTCATGAGAAAAAAGGGATTGCAAACAAGTCTGTCGTCAACGTTTTTGCTGACGATCGATACCACCATCCGCTGCTCAACATCTGCGCCCGTCGATCGAACGAGCGAGCGCCACCCATTTCGCTGTGTGCCCCCGGAGCTCAGTGACTTTCACCCTTCTTGCCGGCCACGCGCTGGAAATCGTCCATCTTCGTCGTCGCGATCGGCTGCCCGATGAAGGCCAGATGGTCAATGATCGTCGTCTCGCCGCCCGACTGATTGTCCTTCACGAACAGCTGTATGTTCTGCACGTTCTGGAACTTGACGAACCGCAGCTTGGTCGGGTTGCCCGTCTCCAGGTCCTTCGGGTCGATCTCCAGGTCCTGCACCGACACGTACGAGTCGGCCATGTCGAAGTCGAGCGTGCGCGGCTGGTTGATGAACAGCTTCACGTGCTTGGGCCCGTGCGTTGGCGGCGCCTTGATTTTCAGCGAGTGCAGCTTCACCACCTGATTGAACGTGATCGAGATGATCAGCTGCTCGTCACAGTCGGACGCCAGGTGGCCGCCGGACGCGGTGAGCGCATTCGTCCACGGGTGGTCGTCCGCCTCGTTTAGGCACTCGCACTGGTTCTTCTGGATGAAGGTGTTCAGATCGAGCTGCAAATGGCGAAAAGAATGGGTAATTTAGTAGGTCATAGCTTGGAGAACGAAGTCGCAAGGACCATACCATTCCCTGCCCATAGTCCTCGCCGGACTCGTCTGCGCTGGCCACGTAGTGTTTCTGTATCTTTGCCTCTAGCCCGTTAATATCTGCACCCTGTAGTCGGTCGATCTTTGTCTGAAAAGGGAAAGAAAAACATGCGCGAATCAGCCTCATGGGACACCGGCGGATTCCCGCACTGTTTACCCTGGCACGGTAGAAGATGAAGGTTGGCATCGCGGAAACACCCTGCGTGGCCGCCGTTTCGGCACATTTGTCTACGTCCACCTTAAGGAACACGGCTTTCGGGTACTTGGTCGGCAGCTGCTCGAACAGCGGTGCAATGTTGCGGCACGGACCGCACCAGGTCGCTGTGAAATCGACCACCACCAGCTTACCACCAGCGGCCGACAGCTCGGCCTGGAAGTGTCCCTCGTCGTTGATGGCTTTTACCGCCATTTCTGTAGCTACAATTCGGCACAGATGCAACTGCAGTAGGTCGTGGAGTTTCCCGTAAAACGATGGATGCAATATCCACGAAACTGTAGGCAGAATTACGGCACAACCCCCGGCGGAACAGTTTTGTCTGTTTTTAGGGGCTTCGGCAACACAAAGCGCGACGACGATGACGATGATTTTTCGGTATTTTGCTCGCTGCTTTGACAGCGCTCTTGTGTGCAGAGTGACCAGAAATACCGATTTATCTGTATTCCTATCGATTTTTTATGTGCCTACCGATTCACAGATGACCGCCCTAAAACTACCGATTTTCCATTTATCGTACCGAAAATTACAGATATTTGATTTTTCAGTCGTTTAATATGTGGCGATTGGGATGCTGTTTCAAGGATCGTTATCCTCATTTGTTACTTAGGCCCGTGTCTGTGCTCCATCGCATGCGATTTTATCGCAAGTGCTGTCAAACGCTTTTTCGTACAGGTGTCCCCCGATATACGGCTGTATTTGGGACCGAAAAAATGGCCCAAAGCAAGGCGTAAGTCGAAATAGTCGTATGTCGAATATCTGTCAAAGTTAAGTTTAAAACCGAAGTTGAAGAGGCGAAATCTATGATATCGTGATTTTTATTTGAAATAATGTTTGATAATGTATTAATTTTACACCGAAAGTCGTTTACGCGATATAAATATCAAAGATCGGCTAGTTTTAGAATCTTTGGAAATGTGTTTGTAACGGTTTTCAGCCAAGAAATTCAAAAAAATACATCAATTTCTTCTCACTGACAACTTTTCACTGTCAAAATCAAAATCGTCGTATCTGCGAATCGTCGTAACTCGAGGGGGTCGTAACTCGGGGGACGCCTGTATAATATTGCGATTATTTGGATGATTTTTAATAATTATGAAAAATTAAGTTGAGATTGTTCCTACAAAACACCACACATTTAGTTTGACAGATAAAATCGGATGCGGCGTCCGACGAAATCAAAAAATTTTGATTCCGTCGTACGACGAAATCGCACGTCCGACGCTATCTGTCAAATCTCATTTAAAATTTTGACAGGCCTCGGCCTCCGATAAAATCGCATCCCATGGAGCACAGACACGGACGTTATCGCGCTGACGCACGTTTGTTTGCCTGGCACTTGAGAAATGCTAAATGTATTTTGAATTCAAAATTTTATCCGTTAAAATTTAATGCTCATAATAAGTAGAAATTGTCAGTTGTGGGGATTCTGAAATTGCTCGTCAAAGAAAATCATTTAAATTTGAATTTGAATCTCGCTGTCGGTGGTAAAAGCACCGACAAACCGACGTGACACTTCGAACAAAAAGAGTTTCAAAAGTTGTCTCCTCATTTCAAATGAATATACGTTAAACACTAGCGCCATCTCTATAATGATTCGCTTACTACACTGACATAGAGAAGAAACTGCTAAATCCCCTTTTTGTTTTTCTTCGCAAATTCCAATGCGTATTGTTTTATGTACTTCTCACATCTTTTTGATTGATTTGGAAACTTATAAAATGATTTTCCTGGGTGTTTTGTCCAATAATTCTCAAAAAATAGTGCCTCACACTTCCTTCGCAATTTTTATTCAGAAAAGTTGTTTACATCGAAGCAGCAGTGAACAGAGGTTACTTTGACAGAAGTGCTCGCCTCACTGGAAAATGACAGTACTTTCGTGTGGGACACTTTTGTAACGCCAGTGTCACGTCGGTTTGTCGGTGGTAAAAGCTTACCCGACAGACAAAGAGAATGACATTTTAAGGCGAGGGGTATGTAGAAACACACGGTGGGGGTCCGGCCCAAGATCGGATCCGAAGTCCGTTGTTTTGGGCTAAAAATTAAAAATTACGTATGGAGCGCTACCGCTCTCACGGGAAAGAACGCTCGCTCGCGCTGTTTCATTGTATTTTTCTCATACTCATTCCTTTCCGTTTCTTTCGGCTTGCGCTGCGCTGAACTGGTACCCCATTTGTTTCCTGCGAGTTGCGCTGCGCTGGATTGAAACCCCCTCCCGCTCGTTTCTTTCTTAGCGCGCTGTGCGCTTCCCTTCACACGGACTTGGTGCACCCGAATCAAAAGAAAAACTTTAACTCATCAAACTTGGTTTATAAATATTTTATCACTTTTATTGCAAATAAAAGCACATTTCAATTCATAGCTTCACACAATCTTGCTTCAAACCCTACACATTATTTATAAAAGACGCACACTTTTTCATTCGCTTTGCTAGTAGGGTAAAAAGAAATTAATCGTTAAAATAATTGATTAAATTTAAATGGTTGCGTTCTCAACAGTGCTCCTGTCGAAATCTGCCAATATAATCTGGCCACACTGGTCGCAGATCAGGCGAGCTTTTTGGCGGCCACCTTCGCAAAACCGTCGCAAAACGCCAAAACCGACGTCACAAGTACAGGCGGTCCCCGAGATACACGGTACCTCTTATACGCGGATTCGGAGATACGCGGTTTTCTAAATTTGACAATTCTTTGAGCAAATTGTACTGATTTGACACATCAATCTTAAATTGCCAAATAATTTCCGTTTTGATCGAATGTTAAAAACTATTTCAAATGGTCTAAAAAATGTTATATTCAGTCAGAACCCAAATAGCCAGCTCGTACTTTATAGCTGATTTGGGGCTGTTTAACGAAAAATCGTTCCGATGTCGTACTTTGTGGCTGATTAAGAGATAGACGGTACTTTGCGGAACTATGGAGCTTTTTAACAGGCACACGGCACTCTTTGAAACTTTGCGGCTGATTAGCATTATGTGTAGGGTTCATGATGGAACTTGAAGGCTTGTTAAGATAGGGTACTGAACTTGGTGGAACTTTATAGCTTTTTAATGCATGTCATCGGTACTAGGTGGCTCTTGTCATAGTGTCAAAGACTGACACCGGCAATCATCTCATTGCTGCTGCACAAGTTAGATTCGTTAATTGAAGAATGAATATTGAGTGAAGTGATTGTGAATTATCAGTAAATTGTGTAAATTTGTGTGTAATTCATCAATACAAAGAAATTAAAAATATACACATGTGTTTAAACGAAAAAAATCTTGTTGTTTATTTCATCGATGACGCTTGCTTGAAAATAAAACACAAAGAAAAATAATCCCTGGTACCGTGGCATAAGGAAGCTGCTTAGGCGCTGTTTGAAAGACCCACATAGAACTTTGATGCTGTTTATCTACTGCAAAAGGCGAATTCAAGCAGCGATCTTTAGCGTGCCAAGATGAGCTGATTAAGCAATTCTGGCTATTTGGGAATCATATAAATTAATTCATAAAGTAAATATAACATCCCCCTACTTGCAAAATTACACGACCATTACTGATATTTTAGCTGGAAACCACGAGATTCGACTTAGGCGGAAATTCGAGATACGCGGTATTTTGTGGCCGTTTTCGGTCCCCATTAACCGTGTATCTCGGGGACCGCCTGTACTGCAAACCGACGTCGCCAGCGAGCGAAACTCGCAACGATTTCGAGGCGCTGGCGACGTCAGTTTGCAGTACTTGTGACGTCGGTTGTGACGTTTTGCGACGGTTTTGCGACGGTTTTGCGACGGTGGCGGCCAAAAAGCTCGCTTTGACCTGTGGGCAAAGTGACCAGAAATACCGATGTATTTATATATCTAGGGTTTGAAGGAAACAATCTCAAATTTTTTAATCATTGAACTATGAAACTCAGGAACTTTTATTTTGCGCATTAACCCCCCCCCCCCCCCGCATCCCGGTTAACACTTCTTTCGCTTTTACTTCTTTTAAATTTCGAGTTTTAACCTACCGAAAACTACCGATAAAATGTTGATGCGCCTACCGAAAACCGCCAAAATAATCTGGCCACACTGCTTGTGGGCAGTTCAGTTTCGGAAAGAGCGGCAAACACGAATCCCGGTGCTGGTTGCTGGCGTCCGCTTGTGGAAGTGTTTTTTTTTTTGTTGAAGACCAATTTAAACCATGTCCGAAAACGTGTCCTACACGAATGTGCATCGAGCGTTTCTGCAGGCGTGCTCTAACCATGGCACTCTGAGTACGAGCCAGGCCTTCAATATGTACGTGGCCATCTGCGCCCAGCGTAAGTACCGGCGTGTACCGGTTCGATCGCGTTCTAACCGCGATGTTTCATCAGAATATTCTCACTTTGCAGACGACGACAGCCACAGCATTCCAAGCGAAGCCGATCTGGCCAGCGTGATAGAGGCCATCAACGAGCGGATCTATCGCTTCGATCAGAAGATTGCGCTCGTCCACTACGATCCCACCGATATGGACTTTTACGTGTTCGTCAGTCTGCAGGAGTCGCCGATCGATTTGCAGCAGAACGTGTTTACCGCACCGGAGCTACACTTCTTCCGGGTGCTGCTGCGTGAGCTAGCGCTTAGCGAGGATCACACGCTGGCCCTGATCGCGTGCCTCAATCTGACGAACGATACCGCGAGCGAAGGGATGAAACCGTTGGCAAAGACGCGGGCCGAACAGTTGCTCCAGGAGTGGGAGCAGCTGGGCTACTTTCTCACGCTGGACGATAAGTGCTATCTGGGGCCGAAGGCGGTGGTGGAGTTTGAAAAGTACATCAGCAGGAACTATGCGGACGTTGTAACGCGCTGCTGCTTGTGCAATGTGACAATATTCTATGTAAGTTTTATTATTCACTTGTTTTTTCAAATCCTCCTTTATATTTTACATTCCATTCTTTCTTTTTTCTCCACCCAAGGGCGTCAAATGTGCTTCCTGCCCTCAGATTCTGCACAAGGACTGCATGAAGAAGTACCTACGGCGGCTGACCAACTGTCCCGCATGCAAAACACTGTGGAGCGTCCCGTTGTAGCTGTACTCACTGGAATTTAGTTTATTAACGCATTCTTATCCCATAAAACCCATTTACAAAGAATTTCGAATCCTGCACTGTATATACTATAAAGCAAACGTGTTAACACAAGCTTCGTACGTTCAATCGATCAGTTAGTGCCTGAGAGCGCTTTTAAAGCTTCAGTTTCATTTCCTGCTGCAGAATGGACCAAGCCCTCTCGGCCTGCTGCTGCGAGTACTCGTAGCTCCACAGCGTGCAGAAGACGATGTCCGAATGCTGCACCATCTCCTCGTTGGACGATGGTTGCGCATCGACACGCCGTACCGCCTCGTGCTCTTCGAACTGATTGCGCTCCATCAACCGACGGATCGCTTCCTCCCGCGGCACAATGCACGACCACACCTCGTGGCAGTTTTTGTGCCATCCGGCTTGTAGCATTACTGCTGCCTCCATCACCACCACCTGCTTGCCGTGCTGCTCGTGCAGCGTGCGAATTTCCTCGTTCGCGCGCTTCGCGATCGCTTTCCACATAATCTCGTTCAGCCGGTCCAGCTTGGCCCGGTCGGCGAACACGATGGCACCGAGTGCTCGGCGATTGATCTTCCCGTCCGGGGCTAGAATTTCCCGACCGAAGGTGGCCACCACCTGCTCGAAACACTCCTCGCCCGGTTCGTACAGCTGGTGGCCGATCTTATCGCAGTCCACCACACCGGCGCCAAGCTCACGGAACCGTTCGAGCATTTTGCTCTTACCGGCCGCAATGCCTCCGATCATGCCGATAATGTACGGTTTCGGGGGAATGTGGGTTGGGGCGGGTCGCCGTGGCCGTAGTCGCGTCCCGAGCAGATCCATCCGCTGGTTGCTGGAGCTGATTTTGTCCTCTTTATCCTCGACGGTGCTTTCGTCGTCCAGCAGCTCGATGGTGTGCACTTCGAGCTGATTCAGTCCGTTCTGGGCGCGCAGCTCGTTCACTTTGGCGCCGCCGCGAGCCGTCTCAGTGCTGACAACGATAAGCTGAGGGGCGGAGGAGCATGAGAAGAAATAGTCCAGTTACAATTGTTGTAGTCCAATTGCTTCAACAACTTACATCCATGTCCGGGTCGGTGGCCGTTGGACCGAAGGGATCGAGTATGGGCACCACTTCGTACCGCAGAAACGGATCGACATCCTCCAGGAACTCCTTCACATGCTCTATCCGGTGGGCGGCTGGCAGTATGAGTTCGTGCAGCTTTTTACTCTTAATCATTCCACCGTCCGTAACGCCGACGACCACCCGTTCCGTCGCAAGTAAAATCGCCTGCGTAAGCAGCACCTTATGACCGGCGTGAATCCGATCGAACGTACCACCGAGTACCACGTTGCGGTACGTTTGCAGCTGTTTGTCCAGTTCCGGTGGGAGACTGACCCGGTCCACGGGGAGTGTATCCAGCTCCACCACCTTCACACCCGGATACCGTTCGGCAAGACATCGTTCACCGCCGGCCCCGGACGAACTCAGTGCGTAATCGTAAAAGAGATAATCGGCCGTCGTGGGCCGTGCACGGTTAGCGAACGAATCGAAGCTGGCCCCGTTCGGTCGCAGCGATCCGGTCACAATGCGTAGGTCCACCTCGGACCCGAGCCACGTTACGGACGATTGGTACACACTTGCCACAAAGCGACCGAGCGCCCGGGGACAACTTACGTTCGCGGCCACCTGCGGATGGAACTGCAGGTAGAGCGTGCTGAGGGCATATGGCCGGGTAGCGGAGAGCGTTTTCGCTATGTTGGCCAGATGGACCGCCGTAAGGATACCGGTTCGGGAGGGCATTTTAACGACGTCACTGGTGTGCTATCCGTTCCGGGGGACTTTTCTTTCATTAATCCTCGATGCGATAAGAGGATTTTTGGCAAACAGACACGAAATTAGCTGATTTGGTACATTGTTGTGACAGGGAGCGGAGAAAACAACAACACGTGGAGTACTAGAGCGATGTATCTGTGGCTGATGATGGTCGCGTGGATGACAATCGGTTTGAATTTGAACGTTATTTTTCGCCGCACGAACGGTTCTTCAGTTCTGGAATATAGGAAATTTAATGGCGAAATTCTATTTAGTGTAATCCCACCCGTAAAAAAAGAATATGAAATTAAAAATATTGGAAGATCCTTTAACAACCTCCGTTAATCCAAGTAGAAGCCGAATACGTTTCTCGACTTTTAAAGGCCAGCGGGTATATCATTAGGCCTATCAGCAACTCTCAGACACTCTATACTTCCTTTAGAAAAATCGGGACATGAGCGATTTGCCTGGCTTGCCACCATGCATGCCACTAAGCCATTATGAAACCTTAACTTGTGCTTCGGTATAGGAAGACGACCTAACGGAATGCATAGGCGTTAGTTCTCAAGCTTACATTGCTTGCACGACAAGCCCCAAGCAACACTTTAATTCTCAAACGCAGCTGAAGTAATTAGTGATGAGTGATGCCGGCTGGTTCCGTAGAAGAAGAAGAAAAAGACACATTTTTAGAGAATAGGTTGATGAAAAACCTTCTAAATTAACGGTAATGTATACCCTATAATGAAGCTATAATGTATATTATATAATGAAGCCGGTCTCGTAGTACAGTCGTCAACTCGTACGACTTAACAACATGCCCGTCATGGGTTCAATCCCCAAATAGACCGCGCCGCCATACGTAGGACTGACTATCCTGCTATGGAGGGGAATCAACTAGTCACTGAAAGCCAAAGCCCACTAGTGGTACACTGCTTCTAGACGACCCAAAAAATCTTCCGCGACAATTTTTTGCGACACATTCTATCTGTCAAACCGTCCTTGTTTTAGCACGAATGTATGGCTTACTTCGATCGTAATGTCGCGAAACGCGAGCGTTGCCATTCTGTGAAAATTTCACAAACCCGCGATAATCACGGTTACCTCTGATTTTGTTCTAAAACTGAGATGTTGTTTTAGAACAAAGAGCTCGCAGAAAATTTGTCGAGGTACAAAAGTTGGTCGTCTAGAAGCAGTGGTACAGGCAGGCCTTGACCGACAACGGTTGTTGAGCCAAAAGCAGAAGAAGCAGATACCCTATAATACTATGCATTGTCTCTCATCCTTTCAATGTTTTTTTGTGCCATGACTACAAATGGGAAGCCGTAAGGAATAATGGAAGCGTTTCGATTGGTCGCAGCATCCCGCAAAGGTAGTGGAAGGAGTGAGAGAAAGGATACCTACTTCGGTCGTCATCTTTCCTCCCGTATGATAAGAGCATGTGATAAGCGCCCTATAGGTGAGAGTAGTCTACAAATCTTCTCACACTAGTGAGAGCGTGACAAATGGATAAACGCGATCAATTAGAAGGATCGATAGAACTGCCTCCTGATTTGGATGAGCTCCTCAGACGATACTTTGAATTTTAGTCCACGCTAGAGGCGTTTCGATTGGTCGCAGCATCCCTCAAAGGTAGTGGAAGGAATGAGAGGAAGGATGCACAATTGAGTCGTCATCTTTCCTCTCGTATGATAAGAGCATGTGATAAGCGCCCGATAGGTGAGATTAGTCTATACATCCTCTCACAGTTGTGAGAGCGAGACAGTCTATAAATCTTCTCACATTAGTGAGAGCGAGACAAATAGATAAACGGGATCGATTCTAAGGATCGATAGAACTGCCTCCTGATTTGGATGCTCTCCTGGTACCAGATTTGGAATTTTAGTACACGCTAGTAGCGCTTCGATTGGTCACAGCATCCCTCAAAGGTAACGGAAGGAGTGAGAGGAAGGATACACACTGCGGTCGTCATCTTTCCTCTCGTATGATAAGAGCATGTGATAAGCGTCCGATAGGTGAGAGGAGCTATACATCTTCTCACAGAAGTGAGAGCGTGACAAATCGATAAACGGGATCGATTCGAAAGATCGATAGAACTGCCTCCTGATTTGAATGCTCTCCTGGTACTATATTTGGAATTTTAGTACACGCTAGTAGCGCTTCGATTGGTCACAGCATCCCTCAAAGGTAACGGAAGGAGTGAGAGGAAGGATACACACTGCGGTCGTCATCTTTCCTCTCGTATGATAAGTGCATGTGATAAGCGTCCGATAGGTGAGAGGAGCTATACATCTTCTCACAGTAGTGAGAGCGTGACAAATCGATAAACGGGATCGATTCGAAAGATCGATAGAACTGCCTCCTGATTTGAATGCTCTCCTGGTACTATATTTGGAATTTTAGTACACGCTAGTAGCGCTTCGATTGGTCACAGCATCCCTCAAAGGTAACGGAAGGAGTGAGAGGAAGGATACACACTGCGGTCGTCATCTTTCCTCTCGTATGATAAGTGCATGTGATAAGCGTCCGATAGGTGAGAGGAGCTATACATCTTCTCACAGTAGTGAGAGCGTGACAAATCGATAAACGGGATCGATTCGAAAGATCGATAGAACTGCCTCCTGATTTGAATGCTCTCCTGGTACCATATTTGGAATTTTAGTACACGCTAGTAGCGCTTCGATTGGTCGCAGCATCCTTCAAAGGTGGCGGAAGGAGTGAGAGAAAGGATACACACTTCAGTCGTCATATTTCCTCTCGCATGATAAGTGCATGTGATAAGCGTCCGATAGGTGAGAGGAGCTATACATCTTCTCACAGTAGTGAGAGCGTGACAAATCGATAAACGGGATCGATTAGAAGGATCGATAGAACTGCTTCCTGATTTGGATGAGCTCCTGGTACGATACTTTGAATGTTAGTCCACGCTAGTAGCGTTTCTATTGGTCACATCATCCCTCAAAGGAAGCGGAAGGAGTGAGAGGAAGGATACACACTGCGGTCGTCATCTTTCCTCTCGTATGATAAGAGCATGTGATACGCGTCCGATAGGTGAGAGGAGCTAAGAGAACCTAATAGGAGAGAATAAAACTTCTCACAGTAGTGAGAGCTTGATGAATCGATTATCTCATGTTAGGCGTCATCCAGGGGTTTGCCTTACTTTAAACGTTGTAGTTTAGAAGCCTTACATTGGGCTATGGAATGTGCTTTTGTCCCAATTAAAGGTTCAATTTATAAATTGTATCGGAATGAGGTGTTGGTCATTATATGCCTATGCTGCGCTTTTAGTGTTTTTAGGCAAGTTCTGGAACAGTTGAAACGTTCTAGCCAAAATCCGGGTGCGTTCCTCGTTCTTTGCCCACGCTGCACTTTTAGCGATAAGTTGCTATGCGTTCTCTGTTTGTCTTCTTTCCCGCAGTCAAGCTTGCATTGATTATTTTGCGCGTTTCGGTAGTTTTCAATAACTGCAGATTCTATTGCAGATTCGATTCAAAAACGGGTTCAGGATGGTTGCGGGTATCGTCCCCAGACTCAATTCCAGCAACGGCCCATATATCGATTTTGGACTCGGTTCTACATTCAATTCCGGAATCGGTTCCAGATTTGCTTTGAAATTGGAATTGCTTTTAGAATATCAATTGGAACTGGAATTGGATACTGCTGATAACCAGTGCCCAACACTTAAAAGAATGTTGGTCTTATCCTGCCCAGCCTAATAATAAACTAAATTATTATTGCAATGACATAGTATGTCCTGAGTACTAGAGGATCCTGGTCCTGGAGTGCGATCCAGATGATATTCTAAATCTGCAAAATTGTTTAGAATTAGATTACCCGCAATATGTAAAACCAACAGTAGTTATAGCCAGTAAGTAATGAAGTATTTATGTAAGTAAATACAAATCTCAGATGAGGATCGATAATTCGGCAAACTATGCGGGCGCTTAGGACATCAAGCTCAAGCCTACCATGAACGTTGATAAGAACTTTCACAGAATCATTCAAAATTTTGTCATGAAAACAAAGATATCTCTCATGTAGTTGTCGCATGGTACAGCATTTTTCCTTTCTAAAGCTTTTATACAGCACAACCCATCCATCAATCCACTAGATCCCCCGCATTACCGCGACCATTAGTAATCGAAAGGGCGTTCTCATCAACCACGCCAGCCTCCGGGTGCGCCTCATACGGTTGACCGATGACGATGACGAATGCATAATGCCGGGAAAGCTTTTCCCTTCGACCCATGCCGACAGTGCCCTGAAATATGATCGTCGCTCAAAGACGACCTAGTGACGGACAGGAAAGGGGAGGATGAGTTATGTCATCTCGATGCTATCTTTCGCGCACTGTGATTGCTTTTCCTTTTCTTCTGCATTTCCCTTTCATTTGGATCGTCTGCCACGATCGCTCGACGATCGCGGGGCATTTGATCTTTGCTCTGCTCCGCGTGTATTTGTTTGCCTTCTTCTGTGCTCAACTCAAACCCGCTAATCAAACGATCGCGATCGCTCGTCGGCGGAGATGTGTTTGGCATGCAAAACATTCTCTATCAAAACGACCCGCCGTTTTCCCTGTCGTCGCGTTGTGGTTGTGGTTGCTGTATTTTATGATGTGATCTTTTTGCTCCGTTTTCTTTCACTCGTTTCGATCTGTTTGCAGCAGATTCCGCCAACGGGAACGGGCGTTAAGGTTTGATCATTGCGTTTCTGTTGGTCGTGTTTGCTTCACACTGCACGTACGGCACTGCTGGGTGAGATGCGTTTGACGCTTTCGTATGTTAGACGTTTGGGTTGCTTCTGTTCGGTTTGCTGCCAAGAAAAAGAAGGAGGAAAGTGACCTATAGCCTTAAACTGGAGATGTTGAGCAAGAGCAACGCAGCCAGACTGGCATTACCACGACCACACCAATCGTGATCGTGAAGGGTTGTGGCATTTTGCAGCATAGTCGGCGCACCGTTTGCGCGCTATTTTGTAGACACACATTGCTTGAATTTACTTTCTTCAGAGGTGAACGTTCTCTTAAAAATAAACCCAGTACCCCGTAGTAAAAGAAACACAACAAAATGGTTCGTATTTTTTCACAGACGTTTGTAAATGAACTAGTCAAAATTATGTACAAAAGTATTACAGCTTCGCAGTAAGTGTAGTGTGGTGTAAGAGAATTGAAAACAAAAAAGAGGTGGACGCCTTGCCTGCTGTCCTACGTCTGATGGTTCGCTTAGTTAGTGGCTTTGCCTTCCGTGTACGTGGGTTGTTCTTATGTTTCTTTATCCGGGGATGCTGTTGCCATTTTCCCTTCCTTTACTCTCTAGTGTAGTGTGTTTCTCTGTGTGTGTAGTAAGTGTACTTTCTTGTTGTTGTAAGAATCTTTCTTCTAACCTCGTTTTGCTCTCCTTTTCCCCTTTTTCTCGATAACGTTTTCTTTCGGCAATACTCTCGCTCTTCGGGAAGGCTTGATGGTGTGTTCTTTGCTGTGTTGTTTGCATCGTGCAGCGGCTGGCTGCATGTGAGTATGTGCACAGGTCACGGTGAAAACGTGGTTTTTCACCCTAAAATCTCATACTCCGCACACGCTGGTGTGTGCGCACCCGTGTCGCACTTGCTCTCTTCTCTACGCTGGCTTGCTTACTGTCTACCATTCTTCCCTTTCCCTTATTGCTCTCAATGACTGATGAAGATTTAGTGACGGCTGCGTCAACTTCCCAACTGCTCCGCTCGCCCGTTCTGCTGCTTACTGCAGAGCCTGCAGTCTGGCGATTTCGGCCTCCAGCGCCTGGATGTTGAAGTTCGGGTCGTCCTTGGGCGGGTTGGCGCGGATGAACTCGAGCGTCTTCAGCACGTGGGCCGGGACGGGACCTTCGCGCGGCAGATGGTCACCCTGCGGCTGGTAGCCGTTCTCGTCGGCCACGTACGTCAGCGAGATGGGCGTACCGTCACGGTCGGTCCACGAGGCGGAACCCTGCGCCGACTGGCCACCGACGCCCTGCTCCTGGGCGCGGATACCGTTGCTCGTCTCGTAGTTCCACTGGTACGAACCGTCCGGGTTGACGACACTGTCGGAGCTCAGCACCTGCGCATCGGCGTCCGGGTTCTGGGCGACGGCAACGGCGGCCAGGGCAGCAATGACGAACTGGAAAACGGGATTGAAGAGAAGGCACGTTAGATTGGGGGCCGGTCTGCCTGCACCTGCTTCACGCGAGCACCGCTCATCGGACACTCCTGTTTTTTGGACAAAACAACGTGACACAACATCCTAACACCAAACACACCCTGTCCTTGAGTATTCTAACGGCTTGGACAAGCGAGCTGCAAACAGCAAACAAACAAATCGTGCACGTATCAAGATCGAGACATCTTCCTTCCTGTTGAAGTTCCAAGCGCGTCACGATACACGTGACAAGACAAACAGATCTCCACGCGGCAACCTCAACAATCACTTCAATGCATTTTTAAGTGTTGCATTTTTCCACTCGATTCGAGATGATCAATCATTCCACCGGGGGTCGATCGAGTCGTGGACGTATGTTGTGTGTTAGCTAGACTTCTGTTCCTGCTCGTATGCATAATTGCTGGCATCATCATCGCAGTCATCATCGCCCTGCATCTACACATCCGACACACATCGGTGGTGGCCATCCGCTTTGATAGCGGGTAATTGAAGCCGATTACTTCCCTTCCCCTTCCAGAATCCACCGATCATCATTAGTGGCGACGTTTCATTGACAACTGCTTATCGTGGTGGCGCGAACGCGAGACAGGTGCGTTTATGAGCCCTCATCGAGGAGTCTACCATCATCGATCTTAGTGGTTGTTTTTTTAGTGGCTGTAAAATAGACCCCCCCCCCCTTTGTACAAATCAAACTGATCGATGTTTTGATTGATCCATTCATCAACACACAACCTCGGCTCGGATCGAATTTACGCCGCTTTCGAGGAGTTTCGAGGAGGAGAAGGCATTAAAAATAGCATCTTCTGAAGGGTGGAAGGTCGCTAGTCGTTTTAAGCGCGAGGTTAGTTTAAGGAATGAACATGCGATCGAAAAAACAAGTGTCATAAAAACAACAACATCTGACTGATCGCTGCCCCGGCTGGTGGTTGGTGTGATTGGGCAAGATTGGGCTATTCGCATCGGACGGTGACTAGAATTTCGTGCTCATTCGATGTTGCTGTGCGCGTTGACTATCAAATAACAAAGCAAGGAGAGGGAGGGCTGTTTCAATCCCCGGACGAATGAATCGTGCGATGGCGCTTGATTGCATTTTGGGCAGTACAGGGCGCACGGTCAAACGCGGTGACGCTCTAACGCCAACTGCGCTGCCATGGGAAGATTCGTGGCACAATTTCACAGCAAGATCTCCCTGGCTTGGTACGGTGGGTGGCACGGGTGTGCAACTACTTCTGGTTGCTGCTACCACTCTCATCGTCGCCATTGTTTGGGAAATTCGATTCTTTTGTGTTGAGAGAAATATGCAGTTGCACTAGTTTTTCTCCCACGCTGGTGTGTGTGTTTTTTTGGTGATGGTGCTCTGTGGTGCTGCCACTTAATTGGGCGGCAAAGGGTACACCTACACCCACACACACACATGGGCTAATGTACGTTTTGTTTGATTTTATGTAAGCAAGCTTTGCCAAACAAGCAGCCAAAGGAAAGAGGGAAAACGTCGTCGTGGAAATCGTTTTGCTTCCGTGCCCAGATGCAATGCATGGGCATCCAGCCCACCACCGCCACCCATTGCACAAGACAGCGATAATGGGCGAGCGTCTGGTTCAAGGTGATGACTTACGGTGATGTTGGCGCCGTAACTGCCCGCGACAACATTGTTGCTGTACGCCAAACAAGATTTGTTTACCCGTGTGGCATATGGGGACGGTAGATGGAGAGAAAGATTGCATGTTTTTTTTGTGTGTTGCCGTTGTGTTGCTGTGTGTATGTTGAGTTTAGTTGCGCTTAGAAACGATGACAACGATAGCATGCTGAGATATTGTCAGGCTGCTTATGATCGTGAAAATTGTACAGCGCTTTTCGTTGCACGATGGCAAGACGTTAGAAACGAAACGTTTGGAGCTAGCGTTCGTGTCTAATCAACAATCGTGTAACTGAGACGTCTGTTTTCATTATGGTTGAATTAATGTGCAGATTTCATTGTTTTAAAAAGTTTGAATTGAAACACATAGGAAAATAACAAAAACAAATTTAAATGAGTTGAAATTTTGATATCAACATGAGTGATGATACTTCTAAAATGTTTAAGAAATTCTTGTTTTTCAAACTTTTTTTTACACCCTGAAAAATTACTATTAATTTCGCATTAATTTGGCAAAATGATATTTTAAGAGTTTCTACAGACTTTTACTTCCATCTCCGAATTGGATTCGAGACTATTTGATTAACTTTCAAGGATCTAATTGAATATTGTTGAAGCTATAACATCATGATTACATGTGACATTCGCCGTCGGTTCATTTTAGTCAAATGCGTGGAGATGCAAACGACAAGAACCATAAATTGTAGTCATGTTCTCTTCAAAGTATTAATGTACTTGTACTTAAATCATAATGTTCAACTAATATTATCTCAAGTAATTAAGTCAATAATATTGTTCCTATTTAAATTAATCGAGCGCTTTATGAGGTTTGAAGCTTTACAATGGTAATTCAGTAAACTTTTTGTTCCTGTTTTTAGCAATCAAAATAATGTTTGTGTTGGGTAAAAAATAGATGATTCTAATGACTTTAAAGTACATAGGAGGAGTTATTTCTAATTTGTTTAGTTTGTCTAACAGGATCGCAATGCAACTGTATAGTTCTACACTTTACTAGCTCATTGCTGTGCGCCTCAACAATTGATGTACTGAGAGGCATCAATGTCCATCCAGTTTAAATTTCTACGATGTTAGTTACTGAATTAAAACTCTCTAAAACATTGGTTTCTTTACCACAAGCTGTATCAGGTATAAATGATCCAATAACTGTCATAAACAATTTGCAACAAAGCAAACATCAGCTCCATCACTAATTGCTGAACGAAAATTATTCCACAACACAGCTCTTTTAAAGAAGCGTTCACTCATGGCTACGTTCAGCTCCTGATCACACAAAAGTCTCCAATGTCCAAATCCACTCGCACACAGACAAGCACACAACAGCAAGATCTAACTGAACCAAACGAAACAAAAGCGAGATGCTCCTTTTGCGCGAATATCCTTTTGTTGCTTGCACACCGCCACCAGAATGCCCGACGCAGAATGATGACTCTTCCCCCTGAGCCGACCATAAAAGCAGCGATCCAACGGGAACGGAAAACTCACCACTCGGAACATGTTGTTGCGTTGTTGTTGTTGTTGTTGTGTATGCGAAACTCGGTTGTTTCAACCGCGAAAAACTGACCAAAACTGATGTTACGCTAAACCAACCACCGTAGGCAGAGAGGGTACGTCTGTGACTGATCTGTTGGTTCCCAGGGGCCGCGTTTTTATAAGCCGGCGTGCGGCGAAGAAAGTCACGGCAAAAGAACCCACCACCCCGTGGCCGTGCGGTAAGAATGAGCGGGATGGGGCAAAGAAAAATGAAAACGAATGAAAAAGATGTGTGCTAGTACGTACGCGATCGGTTAAGAAGCTCTCGACAAGATGGATTTACAAGGGAGGAGAAACACAGCAACGAAAACGACAGTAACAACAACAACAACAACAACAACGATGACGACGACGATGATGGCGAGTAAACGGTACCGACTACTGCCTGCCTGCCGCGCTACTACCGAACGCGCAACTACCCTACTGCGCTTGGAGGGAGAAGGAACCGAATCTTACCACCCGGGGCCCGATCGGTTTTGGGCCGCGTGTGTTGGGGGGGAATGGAAGGGTGGTGAGTGTGAGCGGGTGCCTGGTTGGGGCGGAATGGGGATGGGCTTGAAGGCTGCCTTGGTGTCTCATCGACGGTCGTGATCGTTGGTCGAGAGGGAAGACGATCGACGACAGGGACAGAGCCGCGCCGAGTCGTCATCCTCGTCATGACACCCGTTGATGATGGGAAGGATTTAAGCAAAAAAAATATATATAGGAGGAGGATGACGACGACAACTGTGTGTCTGTGCGTGCGCAGAAGTGGGAGCTGAAGGAGCAGCAGAAGTAACGATGATCGCAAATCGAATCCGCCACCGAAACGACGCGGCCGAATGCAAACGACGGGAAACCCTTAACAAAAAAGATAGATGCTTTGGGACAGTTTTGCAAACGGAGAGGGGGTGGGGGGGAGGGGAAAGAAAAGAAAAAGAAGCAACTCAAACCTTTCATGGAGGTTTGGGGGGGTAGGTGGGATAAAGGTGTATATGTTGTAAATGAAGGTGTACACGCGAGGCAAGCAGCTTTGGCGGAGACTAGCATTAGCCATCGGAGGCTGCCTCCCCCGAGGAGGTGTACTGGCGCAAATGAAAGAGGGCAGGGTGGAGTAGCCTGAAGAGGGTGATACAAAAAAGTGCATCCACGGTGGGGGTGGTGGTGGTGGTGGTGGTGGTACTGTAAGGGGAAGGGCGCAAACATAAGAGTAAATGTTCGGGCGCGCGCGCGCACATTGCTGCTGCTCCCGGCGCATCGACACACACACGTACACATTTAGTTACAGGCGTTAACATCTCGACCTTTTTGGCACGGTTTGCGGCCCAGGACGAGTGGTGATGATGCCGAAGATCATGCTGATGTGGAAGGCCTGCGCAACAGTCCTCCTCAGTGTGAGCGTGAGCGAGACAGACCCGCGACGATTAGATTTCCTACCCGTACGGTTTGAACGGCAAAGTATGACGTGTTTTTTTTGCTGCTTTGGTTGTTAAATGTTGTTGCTGCTTGTGTTTTATTGTTTAGGTACGTTTCAAAACAAAACCTCAGTTGGTCAGATTAAGTCTTGTTTGGGAGAAAGGGAAGGTGAAGAGTGATGTTTGGGGTGCAACTCTTCTGTGGTGAGCGAAATTGAGGAATTTTAATGATTTGAAGACATGATGGTCCAATTGGTCCGACAGCTGAAAAAAGTAAGATCAATTGCATACACCCAACACACACACACGCACACAGTCGGGAGCAGTGAATGATGAATGAAACCGATACAACTCCGTCGCCGGTCGAATTACATGCACGGCAAAGGTTCGTCGCTCGCTCGTACATACTTCGCTCATTGAAGTCTTTTGAATGGCGTTCGGACCGCTTCTCAGTTCATTTATTTCGTCGTCGGTTTTTTTTATTATTTTCGTTTCGGTTTTCGTTTATCATTGCAAAAGAAACTACTACGGAGCAGAAATTCACACCGCCGACAAATTCTCCGACCGCTGATGATGCCCGGGAGGTCCCGCGCTTGCTTTTTGGGTGGGGTTTGGGTCTTCTTTTTTTCAAAACAGACAAAAAAATAATAGTTGCACTTGGGCTAGTTGCACCGTACCGAGCGGGCTGGGGACCGGGCGTCATGGTCTCTAGTTGCTCGTAACGTAACCGAAACCGATTTACACATCGGTCATTTTTGACCTGCAAACCCCGCAACCTGAGATCAGCTGCACCAAGCAAGCGGCATGCGCGCATGCATCCGAGGTGAGGTGACCTAAAAAGCTGTGCAGACTCCCAGCGCACGAAAGGGAGACAGCAGCAGAGAGAGAGAGAGAGAGAGAGAGAGAGAGAGAGAGAGAGAGAGAGAGCTAAAATTATGGCAGCGCATCTTTCTTAACGATGTCCTGGGGCTGATTTCGTCCTCGAAATAGCTCCTCATCTTCACGTGTGGCCGTGTGCGCACGGTATACTTTTGGGTTCGTCTTTGGGCTCTAGCCTTGAGCTTTTCGCCTTCTTTTTGGCGGTTGTTGCTGGTGCTTTTTTATCGTCGGGTCATCCTGTATAGGGGCGTGAAAGGTAGCGAAGCGTAATGGGAAAAATATTTTGGGCAAAAGGACGACCACGACAACGACAACGCAGCCAAATGTCAAAGCACTTCTTCGGGAAGGTTCATCGGTTTTCGGGGGGTCATCCAAACCGTCCCTAGCAACAGGCAGCGGGGACAGCGATTTGCAACACTTAATCATCGAGTGTCGATGATTTTGTGAGTAGAAAAGATGTCTCACCTCGGGGCGCGGGATCATGGCAGGCTCATGGAATGTCACATAAATCTTCGCCCCGCTTCGCCGCTTAAGTACATTATTAAGTCAATGAGCATGCGGGTCCACGTAAACGTTCATGTAAGGCGCAGCCAAACGCACCACCAAAACGGAAGCAGAATCGGTTTGCCGAACGGTGTGCCGGCACGATCGTAATCATAAATCAACCACGGCCACATTTGACCTCTTGCGTAATGCCTGGTGTGGTCCCGGCTCGCGTTTTCTTCCTTTGCTTTGGCGTGCTCGTGGACATTCCGACCTATAAACTATTAGCCAGATTTATGCCACACGAACAGGAGAAGAGGAGGAGAAAACCAAGTGCAACATAACTATCGCGCCAAAAAATCGACCATCATGGATCGGTTTCCTGCTTGCGCTTGCGCTTGTTGCAGTCATTTCCCAGCGGAACTGATAATTCATTCATCAATTGGTCCGGCTGCGAACAATGGCCGGGCGAATGGTAACCTTTTGGATTTCGGGCGGACGTGTATTATTCAATTCGGTTACGTTCTCTCCGTCTCTCTTTTTCTCTTCCGGATGAAACGATCCTCGGACGATGAAAGTTTGTGGCAGTGGGTGATCAACGTGGATGACGTTGCAAATTCTTGCTTTTTATTGCATAGTTATAGGGCAGTGCGCAGGGCAGCTAAATGGCATTGATATTTGCCAAAAAAGAGGGTTATTTATTTAGGCAATTCGGCTATGATATTTATGAGTGAAAGCTTTTTCAGATCGACAATGTTTGCAGCGGGCGAAGTATAAATGATTGTTTATTTATTTGACTTATTTAAGGTCATAATTAAAACAAAAATAAACCATTTTGTGAGTGTGTGTTTACGCTTTATTTATTAATAAAAACTTTAATAAAAACGCAAAGTTTGTAGGACATACCGTCAACAGCGAAAAGTTGAGCTGCATTCTTTATCCAAGCTCCAGCGTAGATGAACTTTCGGACAACCCATGTCCATGGATAAACTTTTCCTTTCCTTTTTTTAATCTCAACCCTCCGTGTCAAGGTGCACGGTCGCAGTAAATTGTCGAAATATTTTCGGCACCATTCGGCTTTAGCACATTTCATTTTATTATGCGCGATAATTCAAGGTACCTGCGTCGCTATGCTATTGACGACAATTTATGATGCAAAAAAGGGTGATCGTGAAAATGAAACACTCAAAAGGTTATGCTCGGAAGATGGGCTGCGAACGTAAATAATGCATTATCAACCGGTACACTGCGGCTGCCGGCGAACCAAAGCGACCGAAAAGTGCGTCCACCAAACGAAGTAATGTTCAAAATAACCTTTAAAAATCGGTAGCAACAAAAAATCTGCTATAAATACTGGACTCATATGATTAGTTTTTATATTTTTGATATTTAACATGCGTTCGACTAGTGAGTGGTCTATTATTTTGTATGTAGGCCTATTTTAACAACATCCATTCACACGCATCGGATTGATTAAAGGTCAAGAATTGTATTTCCACTAAAATAATTGCAAACAGCGTGCCACCTGCCTTGCAGTTCAGCTTCCGTCATTAAGCCCAGCTAAGAGCTACCACTCGCACAGGTGTTGCTGGTGCTAAAAATGGGACTTTGCGTCTGTAGATCACGACGGGGGAGATAATTTCGATAGCCACTGGCGTCTGGCGACGAACCTGAATGTGGCGCTTACACGTGTGTTTGTCATGCTTACCGTTTGAGGGGTGATGCGTTGCTAATAACCATCTTATTTGCACTTTGAAAAGTAAGGAGTCTCATCAATAATTCTAAACACGTCTCGATCGGGCCCCAACAATTTACTCCAATCATACACACACACATTAACTCCCCCTTCTAATGAGTCTCTATGGCGGTCCTGTGGCGCTGGAAACTCGCTAAACTGGTACCGAATGCTAATCGTGCGCGAGATGAGTCTGCGGTGCAGTTTTTCATAAATTAATGATCCATTTTAGGTGCTTACAGGCAGGCACGAACTATCGGCTGCAACTCGGCACGAGATTAAAGTGCACCAACGAGCTCCTGGTGAGCAGTTGCAATACAAATATTGACTTCTTGGCAGGGTAATTTAACTCATTAACACCGGCAACGGCAACGGCTAACGAGTGTGTTAATTTTCGGCACCTGACATTTCTGGTGTCAAGCTTATGGGTTTTTTTGTTCTTCAAATATGAGTTCCAGCAAAACAAAAAAAGGGAAACAACAAGTGCCACTTTGCCGTTAAGGTGAGAGGTAAACAATGCGTACGAGTGTTTGGATATTTTTTTTTTGTTTATCATATTGACATTAACACACGCCAAACAGCAAAAAGAGCGACTGGCCACTTGTGAAGTAGTTCCTTTTTAAGCGGCAACAATAATACAGTTGTCAATCTTTCCTTTGACTGTTTCTAGGTCAACTCAGTTGGTGGTGCTGTTGGTGTGTGTGTGTGTGTGTGAAAATTGAAATTTAATTACTGTGCAAAACACACACACACACACACACACACATTCCTTTCGGGGGCTATAAATTCTCGCATTTGATCTGATTTTTATTGAACTGTACACCTCCTGCAGGGTGGCCGTTCTTGCAGCAGCGATCCTCATTCACAGCATAATCGGTTCACGCACGATTCACGGCTGGAAACCGTTTGAAAGTATCCATAAACTCGCCATTAGCACCCCTTTCCCCCGGGAGGGCCACGAGTGTTAAATTTGCATCCTTGCCCGGGGCGTTTTGAAGAGAAGAGCAACCTTTTTTGTGTGGCTTTGTGGTGGTTGGATCGGTTGGAATGTTAAACCCATTGATCGTGTCTGATCTAGTACATTCGATAAGGCATGCCGTGGTGTTGGAGTTTAACAAATTAAATAACTAAAAGTGATAAATCATTCAAAACATTGTGCAAGAGCGATTGCTGTGTCTTTGCAGTAGAAGAGATTTGAACGAAACATAAAGCGACGAACCTCATTTTTCAATCTATCACTTTACGCGCACGGTAACGCATCGAATCGTCTTTGTATGTGTCAATACGCTGACCAATTTCAACCGCAAATACACGCGTCTACATATACGCCAAAAAAGCAGCTCACTTTCATTGCTTGTCCCCGTAGCATGATAATAATAGCCAAGGCAGTAAAGTAAAGCCAACAATTTTTCATCTTCAATCCTCATCGCTCTTAGCACACAGTACGCCGAATCTCGCTTGTATTTAATTTATCGTCATCAGATTAGTAGAAGCTAAGCGTTGGGTGTTGAGGTGAACCGGTTGTTTGCAAATTTGCTGTGTGTGAGCGGGACAGACCACACTCAAAAGGTGTTAAAATTGAGTTTGTGATAAAACTAAAATATTGTTTGATTAAATGCGAGTTGTTTGTGCGATAGAAAGATGCTGAACTGGTGAGGACACTGCAAGGGAAGCAAAATAAAGGGGCACGGCTACTTGAAACCGGCTGTACGATCGTCATCATCATCCGTACAATGCACGAGGCTGCAAGCGCGCCCAAGCCACACATTCGCACGTCGTAAAGATCAATATTTGCATAAGATGCATTTTTAATTCCCACCGTCCCGCCATCCCAATCTAGCCGGCCAGGTTGTGACAGTATTTCACGCGCCAGCAACGAGCACAGAGAGAGGGAGGGAATGGGATACGAATGCTGTCGTTAGAAAATGATTGCTTGTTAAATGGCGCATTGAACAAGGGTTGAACATCCAAATTGCATTCATTGGTCTCTCTTGCTTTCCATCTTGCTCTTTCGCCCTGATTCTCTTTCTTGAAATAATTTGATCTGATGTACATTCCATCATTTGGGTCGCCAGCAGCGTCCTTGATTGGTATGCGAGCCATTCTGTCGCAGCTAAGAAACGCATTCACACGTCCAACCAAAAACCCACCCACTCAGATTAAAACCCTCTGTGTGTGTGTGTGTGTGTGTGTGTGTGTGTGTGTGTGTGTGTGTGTGTGTGTGTGTGCGCACATCGAAAGAATGCATCGTATCGTTTTATTGTTTCACGGCGCATTTTCTAGCATTTTCCAGCACACTTTTCGGAAACGCCAAACCCGAAATTAATGCACTTTAGGTAACCCCCAAAACAAAAAACAAAAAAAACCTTTATTTTCCCACAGCGCAGCGGACGAAAAGTGGCCAGCCAGTGCCGGGCGCATTGTCACCGGCTTAAAGGCTGAGTTTACTGTGACCGTTTGTTGGGCTTAATGTGTGTTCGCACACTGACAACGGTTTTCAGTGCTTATAGCCACTGGGTGGAATGAATGGGTTGTGCGCACCCTTTGCATTTCGTGGCGATACATTGCTGGGTGGAATCGCATGCTACTTGACAAATCGCACATGTAATGTAAACGGTGCTGCCCCGGTGATGACCGTGAAGTTGAGAGTGGAGCAGAAGCATTAAAAAATTACACCAGCAACGAAGGGTGTGAAGAATGGACCGGCATGGTGGATGTTTTGTTGGAATGGTTTGTTTTCGTGCAGCTGAGAAAGATAAAATGTGAGTTGAGCGATGCTGATGATACGCTATCAGATGCGGGCGAATTAACTACGAGCGGTTTTCGTGTTTTGTTTAATGCGAAAGGCGTGCAAACGGGCGGAGTTTGGCGGTCTTTAGTTGCTACAGATACAGATAGTGTCAGCGGGTGGAATGGATCGGTTAAGCTGTTGTCATTTAGATAAGAGAGCTGAGAAAGATGAATTGTTTGAGTGATGGTTATGGTTTTGAGTAAGCAAAAGAAAGAGTTAAACGATTGGATTATCTATGAAGTATCATCGTCGATACAATCAACAGTTAAAATGCAATTTGTTTTACTTTGTTGAGTATTTTTCGTCGTGAGATGAGTGAGGATTTCGCATAATCAGCATTCTATACACTGCATAATGTTTAAATAAAGTAAAAAATAAGCACGAAAAGGCCGGGGTATATTGTCCGTACTCGCTAGTGAAATTTCAATTTTCACTAACGCATCTGGCGGCGGCTGGTGGAAGCTTTTTTCGATCATCGTGGGAATGGTCGTGCCGGTTCTCAAATTTAAGTTGTTTTTTTCACCATTTCCACCACTTGCATAACATATTTATCTATCATTACAACAATTACAACAAACAATACAATTACAAAGTTTTTTCCAGTCCAGATTATGTAAAAAAACATAGAAGAATAACATATTTTCTGAAGCGACTCCAAATTGTTTGGCAGAATGCTTAGGTCAGCCGTCGCCTAATGCGCTAGTAAAAAACGAAATTTCACTAGCGATTACGGACAATACACCCGGCCTTAATATGCTATCCAAAAAGCAATCCCTTTATCCAAGACTGCAATTTCAACACATCTCACATTCAGTAACAAAACAATATGCACTTTATTATTTAGCCAACCCTCCCCAGAGGAAAAAGGGAAAAAGTTGCAACACCACAAAATTCGCCCACTAAAATAAAGCACGGAACACGTAAAACAGCAGCAGCAGCACAACAAAAGAAGCCACCTACAGCACCGGCAACACTGCTGCTTAGGCAACGTTTGTGTAAAGCGGTAACAACTATTAGCAATTCGCTTGCCACTTTACTGGGATTGTTGATCGTTTTCTTCGCTCGCCCGAAAACTTGAGCAACTTGGGCGAAACAGGAAAATCACCTCGCAATCACCATAAGCTGACCATCAGCATCGGTGGGTGATGGCCATTGCTGCATTTTATATTCGACATCGCATGCTAGCGCCATGTACCCTGGTTGGTGGCGAACAAAATGATGAGCGATTGTGAATGACGGGAAGCGCTAAAGGTGTTGTCCAAGATCATTTTTGTGCTGTATTTATTTTGGCAGAGTATTAACAGGAATTGAAACCGCAAGCAAGACAATTGGTTTGCTAAGCTAAGCTTGCGGTAGAATAGTCATAAATCATGAGGAAGTTGGCTCAAACGACTACTTACAGTCCACCCCTAGATTCGCATCACTTTGAACGATAACATCTTTGACACTTTAGGCAACTGAAGCAGCACCAAGCGCTGCAGCAGCAGCAGCAGCAGCATCATCAACAATACGTGCCGATGAAGATCGACGATACAAATGGTCGTGGGCGGAACGAAACCTTCACCCTTCGTGGGCGTCCCACAACTCGGTCGCAGCAAGCGGGAAATGCAACGCGAGCTCAACTACCAGACGACCTTACCAATTATGCTCCACGGTGTACGGCGATTCTTGCCAGCAACTCGTAGACGAAATAACACCTCCGTTTTACCACCATCTCCCAGTTCCCATCTTCGAGTGGCTGTCTAGCATTCAGCACTCGATCACTCGGTTATCTGCACACCCACCACGAGCCCCAGGTACGGTAAGCGAGTAAAAGAACTTTCCATTCCCTCATGCACGCTCCAACCGTCGAT
Source organism: Anopheles gambiae (assembly GCF_943734735.2). NCBI lineage: Eukaryota > Metazoa > Arthropoda > Insecta > Diptera > Culicidae > Anopheles > Anopheles gambiae. Next base: position 84,718,474 of record NC_064601.1, on the reverse strand, counting down.
CTACCAACTGTTGCGGTCTTTTTCTATCCCAGCACCGTTGCAGCTCCAAAAGTGCAAAGTGTCTTTTGCAAATCATTAATAAAAACCCTTTTTCCATCGAAGGTGAATCTTTGGTCCGGAGAAGCTTTTATTACAAGCACGGTGGGACTGAGAGAGTGAAGACTGTGGTTGTGAGATAGAGGCCCCCCGGAGAAGGGTTTGCTGTCTTGGGGGTTGTTCCATCAACGGCCACCAATAAACATGTGTCGCGTTGTTGGGGAGAAAAAATTGGAACGCGTTGGCGGCTGTTACGGCTGATGTTTGCTTAAGAGCGTCAAATGTCTCGGCTGCGATGCGCCACCGTGCCCGTGTCGTTGGAAGTTGTCTGCAGAGGTGGTGGTTTGGTTTGGAAGGAGGATTGTTGAATAAAATGTGCATTTTATATGCACTTTCTTGATTGTTGTGGACAAAAAGCATGACGGATGGCGTAAGAGCTATTACCGGCAGCAGGAGGGTGGCATGATCGAGTGAGATGTTTTTTTTTTGTTTTAGGGCAATTATTCACGTTTTGTCAAAATCAAAATTAAAAAAAATTGAGAATAATTTTTCAAATGATTAGATGCATTGGCAAGCTATCAAAAATGGCAACTCATTTTGCAAAACGATAGCTTTCTTTCTTTTTTTCTATAAGCTTTAGCCGCATCAAGCTCGCAAAAAAAAAGAAATAAATTCTGATGTTTGCTTAAAAAACAAGTCAGTAGGATTGTAGTAGCCGATTTTTTATGCAATTATAAACGTTTTAACTAAAAAATAAATCATCCCACACATATTTGTTCTAATCAATATGGGCTACCGCTCATCTATTATCTCATTTAAGAAAAATCCTATAATAATTAAATGCCTCAACGGACGATCTGACGATGAGATGTCAGAAAAATCGAATTACCTTTTTTTATTATTGTGTTATCGTTGTTGTTACGAGTACGTCTCGGCCTTATAAGACTGTAAAAAAACTATCTTCAGACTTTGTGTAAGGTAATCTGTATGGCTGAATTCGTGTTAAACAGCACACAGCTTTTGATAGCAGTTTTGTAGACTAATAAGTCTAAAACGGAAACATTTCTTTTTGTCTGTTTCATAATAGTCTTATACTTTAAAATTTAATGTATTTCACTTTTGTATAATGCACAGTCTGTCCCCGAGCTTAAGAATACCTTTATGGATGGTTTTTACAAACAACTATTGATATCATAATATATTCCCTAAATATTGGACAGACAATTTTTAAACGTCTTAAAAATGCTTTCAAAATAATGCTTCTTTTGCTAGTACATATCTAAAACTATAAGAAAGCTGTGTGGATAAGCTCAGTCATAATAACTCTTTTAAGACATGTTGAAGTTTAAAAGACATAGGACATGTTTCTTGGCTGGTTGGTTGCAGATAGAACCATTTCGAATATACTAACTATCCCGCAGTGGAATCAGCCAATCCAAAAGGCCACTCAGCCCTTAGACCTTGGATTGCTAACGGTTGTAGTGCCGTTGAAGAGTATGCTTGTCTGATCATTTTAATCCCTAAAGATCAAGATCGTGAAGTGCAGGCTTAGACTAACAAACATGTTTTTTTATTTCAGGATTATTGAAAGTTTCACTTAGACAACAACAACAAATATAAAAAAAGATCAATCAAAACTTCATAAAAAATGAAGCTTTATCTGTTTTAAAAGCTAACAAAAACGCATAAAAACCTTTTTCCTCAAACCACACAGTGCGATGCGTCATGGCCGCTGGTTTGTCGAACCCATCTTACCTATCCCAATAAACACAGCTCATTAACGATCTCCGATATCCGATCAATCTTTGGCAACCCCAGCGAGCACAACCCACATTCCGTGGTTGGTCCAATATAAAGTAATTATCTCACCGTAGGGAACGTTTGTTTTTCGACGCCGCGATTAAAACCGCCGCATGTGCACCTTACAGCAAAAAATAAATAAACACACACACACACGCACAAACAACACATAAATTATAGGACGAGCGGAAACATTATAAATCGATACAGAAACAAAATTGAAGGTAATCGTGCACCGGCTCGCGCAACGCACGGTTGAGGCACGGTCACCATCGCAAGGTCGTACCGCATGCGCAGGGACAATCGGTTCGTCGGGTGACTAAATTACACAAACATTTGATGCGCTATTGGGGCTCTTTTTTGCTGTTGCTGCCACGGTACTGGCGGGATCCGTGAAATATTTCATTGGATGCTGTTTTTTTGTTTGGAGGAAAAATTAATCCGTACAGCATCTTCGCTGAATGGCCGGAGGCGATGTGCGTTGTTGTTGCTGCTGCTGCTGCTGTCCAAAAGTGGTATGGTATCCAAAAAGCCAAAAGTGGCATGGAACCGTTCTTGCGTCGCATCGTCTATTTTGATTGCGTGCGGGGATCCGGATTATGCTCGGCTGTCATCGGGACGGTATGGTTAATCGATCATGCCCGGTACGTCCCTGGGAAGTGGAGAAGCAGAGGATGTCACCCGCGATCGTGGCCATGTGTGGTGAGAATCCTTGTCCCGGGGCGGGTTGGAACGACATGTTTGTACACGTCTTGGACCTCCTTGGGCGAGGTTTCGATGACCCAACAATTAATCCAAGGTGAGTTTGCTGCTCTGTTAAGTCTAAGTAACTGAGGACAAGTCATACGGTTCGAGACGTAAGCGGGTTTGTAGTTAATGCTTCAAAGAAAAAAAAAATGCGAAAACAATCATCAAAAATGTGTAATTGATTTTGGGAAGCTCAAAACAATGCAACTGGCCAGCGTGTTTTTCTTCTTCACCTTTAATGTGAAAAACACTTGGCAACACGAAAGGCTATAAACGGTTAGGAATTTAAGCAATTATTTCTGTTGACTGTGTTATGTTCGTTTCGCTCATCGTACTGCATTTTGATAATTGCAGCTCGTCGTCATCTAGCCACCCTTTAATCGGAAACCATCCGACAAAGACGTGCAGTGCGATGCCAGCAGGAGGTCCAACCTGGTTCGGTGTTCGACGCTCAAGTGTAGGGCACACCTGCGTGGCCTTCGGATGGTTTTGCATCCCCAACAGTGCAAGCACATAGGCACACACACACACTCTGCAGTCTGCAGTCTGCACACTGCTGGACCCCAAGGTGCAAGGTGAGATCGTGTGCAGAGCCGAAGGTATCGCTGCAGCAGCAGATGGAGAGAACTCGGAACAAAAATGAAATCTTCCAAAAGCAAAGACATCTCTTCACGTCAAGATCAGCGCCGCGGTGAAGAGTCCGAAATGGAACCGCGCATTCGTTTTTATTTCACGGAATTGGCAAAAGGAAGGGCATTGAAATAATAAAAACGAGCGCGCGCGCACGCCGGTGTTTCACGATCGCGAGCGTGATCGAACTGTATGGACAAACGTTCTCAGCTGCAATGCAAGGGTGATGAAGGGTAGTTTTGATTAGTGGTGGAAGTTTGTCAGCCTGTAGAATGCTGTTTCTGTGCGCACTAGATCGAGAGGAGTCAATTTTGCTTTAAACTTGAATTAAAAGGGGCTTCCCATGAGCAACCCAAACTAACCAGCAAATAAAACTCTTAAACTCAAACCAAATCCTATTACTGTCCACCTTTTGTTAGCGATTGGTTTTGCTGACTGATGCTTTTTACCCTCCAACCATTCGCCTTTTCTTATCGATCGTGGTTTAATCTTCTTCCCAGCTACAGCAATTCGTTCCCCGAGTCACACAATCAAATACGAATTCGCACGATCGATTTATTTGCCGTCAAACTTCAATCGCAAACGGCACGGCGAAAGAAACGTTACTTTCATTTTTGCATACCCCTAATGCGATTGCACTGCAGGGTTTGAGGTTTTTGCATTCCTTTGCGGGGAAAGGGAAGCCGCAGGCAGGGCGCTTCAAACGCGGCTGCGCTGCCCGCGAACGAACGTGAAGAGGATCAATCATAATTCATCTTACTTATTGAAGCGTATTGATGGGAGAGCGATTGCCTATCAATCGGATTCGTTCGGTTCTGGGGTAGGTGCGGTGACGATCGAGGCACTGAGGCGTAAGTCGATTACGTACCGAAATAGGGTTCGCGTGCAACGCATGACAAATGTTGTCACGGAGCCGGTGGGAACGACGTTGACGAGCTGGTCGGGCTGGTCGGCGTTGCATTCTGATGGATTCGGTGAATGTGGGCTGGGTTCGAATGCGCTTCAGCGATGATTGATTTTGTGTGCGTGTGCGTGTGTGTGCGTCTCATGGGGAGAGAAAGAGAAAAGGTAACAAAATTGCATTTTCTTGTGGCGGCTGGTGTTTTGATTGAATTTAAAAGCCTTTTAGCCTTTTGTTTAGTTTATGTAATACGTAGATCCAACCAAAGGATTTCACAGGAGCAAGTAAAAACATACTAGAATATGTTTGATTTTGGAACAATAATTTAGAAAATGTTTACAGTTTTACCAAAAAAACGATAAAGAAAAGAACATTCATGTTTTCAAAACATTCCTTTGTTATTTGACAGTAGGTGCACATTTTTACAGTTTTTAGTAATGTGATCGAAAGAGTTGTTGAAAGCTTTTACTTTACAACGATACATTATTTATACATTTCCTTAGTGATTGGTTGATTGATTTGTTTATTAAGAATTCAGAGTCCAGTGAACGTCGGTTAAACTCTCATAAAACAATATATACGAATACAATTACAATCCCTAAATTAATTTTTACTCTCTCCATTTATGTATTGTAGGTAATCATTGAAAGGATTAAGAATATCAAAGAAAACAAATAGCTGGGGATATGAAAGGTAGGGCACTTTAAAAAAAGATAGAACTGATATTTTATTTAATTTCCATTAATATCTTTGAAAACAAAAACAAGGTATCATAGCGCTGAAATTATATTGCGAAAAATGTGTTGAGAGAAAAATGAAGAAAAAGTAACCGACTGTTCTCAATTTGACCTGTAATAATTGTCAAAATAATCAGCAAAACCAACAAATCATGATTTTTAAAGCAGTAGCCTTTTTGTAAAACCAAAAAAGGTAGTTAATAAGTTAAATTTATAAATCTTGTCTGCTACTTTGATTCTGTACAGTAGCATTTAAATGCCCATTTTGCCTAGATTAATCATTATTAGAGTTGTGCTGATGGAATCGATTACTGCTCACATTCATCAAATGGAAAAACATACGTCCATCCACCGGAACTCATTGAGAATCATTAAGAACCGCATGGCAAAAGACAAACGCACCCACACACACACAAACATAAATGGCCTTCTCGTGTTACAGTTTGATTGCTGGCCGGTCTATAAAAGATCAGATGATCATGACACTGGTAATTTACTCCCATCGCTAGGCGCCCTCTCGTTGTGTGCCGATTGATTGCTTCAGTTCTCGAAACATCAGCATCCTTCAAGCTTCCAGTCACGAAGTTTTGCTAGCAGCTGGTGGCTCCCGATCGATGCGTACGTACGTACCATCGTACAGCGTCTTCCCATCCCCGGCAGCCGCTCGCTAATTCGATTTAGCAAATGATGATCCCGTATAATTTATGCACACCCGGCCCCGGAATGGACATTCCGACGAAGCCATCCGTCCGCGGTCGATCGATCGGTCAGTAAAGGGTTCGCGATGAACTTGAGCGCACCTTCCAGGTCTGGCCGCGAGCGGCTGGGCCCCGATGACTGCTAATTACGCTTTTGTGGCCGGCGTGAAAATCCTCTCTCCGAGCTGAGCGGGACGACCCTCTCTGGACGTGGGACGGCTTGGTCTTGGTAGAAGCGGACTGCCGGAATGCAGGACTGCAGTCGCCGGTACCGGATGCGCTCAGCCTTGACCTTTGCAGTGCCGACCGTACACTACCACCAGCCCCACGGTTACCATTTGCCTGTCCTCCATGGCCAGCTGAACGCGCTTTTAACTAATGCGCAAACCAACCAAAAGGGTGACGATAAATAAGCGCATCGATGCGTTGTTTGCGCGAGGGACAGCTTTGGGTGATTATGCTGCCCATATAGTTGTTTTTTTGTTCCTTTTTCAAAACTCGAGATGCACTAAATTGTGCTAAATTAAGTTGTTCAACACGCTATCAATACACACCGGCAATTGTCATCTCGTGTGTGACACCCTCTTCAAAAGCACCCTTCAAACATGAAGCAATTGATGTGAGGCTCTCGATTACCAATATGCAAACAGCTCTGCAGCGAGCAACTTCAGCGTGCATCAAGATGCTTCGAGTGGGATAAGAATCTTCGGAAGCCTTTTTGCTTGCATCAAGCCAGCCAGCCAGTCAGCCATCCATTCATCTCGATCCATCAGATGCCGAACGGAACAATCAATGCAGGCATTATTACATCGCCACACATTCCAGCGTACGGTTTCGCGCCGTTCCGGTGAATGGAGACGCGTGGTATTTAATGAAGTTGACATTTAGCACCCGGCGGGCAAACTGTGCCATACGCCGGCACAGCCCTGCCTATCGTTTTCCCTCCCCGTTCTTCCTCTGCACCTTTTGTCATTACTTCTCCCCCTGAGTATAGAATGAAACATCACATGCACAACCTCCGTACTCTGGGGTGCTCATCTACGTCTTCTCTCGTCGTGGTGTGCGCAATTCGCTTTGAAATATGATTCACCACATTTTGCACACATATCGGGGTTCGGGGTGCTTGTTCTTGTGCACTGTACGGCGTTTCGTGCGGGCATACACACAGTGGTAGCCATAAATTCGTCGACTTACAGGCAAAACGATGCATCAAACGATTGGCAAATGTCGTAGCTAGTGTAGCTAGTGTATCTCGCAAAATTCGTTCATATCTACGATCGATCCAGGCAGGGGGAAGGCTGCAGATGATAGAGACATAATTCTTTGGTTAGCGTAGGTTAGCGAGATCTTTCTTATGACACACAAATAGTGGGTCGTTTATTATTAAGAACAATAAGTGAAGGACAATAATTATAATCTAATAATCCGACTGAATATTAATTATTATTTATTGGTAAATATTCAACTGGCCATATGGTCTAATTAGGATGGGAAACATCAAAATTGAGTGCTTTGATCTACATAGTCTAGAATTAGATACAAAAATTCGGTTGTTAAGGGTAAAAATTCCATAAATTCTAAACAAATAGTAACTTTAATAAGAAAAACAATTTATCAATTTTTTGTATAGAAATTCTGTTACAGGGTAACGCAAATTACAATTATTTCTACCTTTTTAGATTGATGGTAGAAGTCATTTACTGGATCAGTGTATGTACTGTTTCGGTAACTGTATCGGGACATGCTTGAGACTTATTTCTTGGCTACAACCGGTCTAGGTACAATTCTTGTATTGAAGTAAAATCAGTATATGTTTTAGGTGGTGTAGGGGATCACTTCCATGTTCTGTAATGAATTCCGTATAAGTTCCAGCACCACTTCCAAGGGCGAAATAGCAACACCGATATGCACCCTATCCCAGAATCGATATGAATTAAGGTTACAGGATCCTAAAGCTAATATGGTTTAGCGTTCAGTTATTAGGTCGGCATGGGTTCAGGATCTGCTCCTGAACTAGTATGATGTCAGGATCTGTTGGAGAATCGATATGAGTTTGGGATCAGTTCAAAAACTGGAACTGGAATGGGATCCGAACAAAATCCAGCTCCATTATAGGTTCTGGATCATTTTCACAACCAACATGGGTTAGGAATCAATACCAACTTTGGTATAGGACCATTTATACGACTCTTTTAGGCTTAGGATCTATACTAGGACCAATATGGGACCTGATTCAAATTCTTTTTATGGAACCTTTTGGATTAAAAAAAAACCTTTGGAGTTATGATATACCTAAGTTATATTGAAATCCTGTGTAATCGGCCCAAATTAACCACTTTTTAAATTAATTGTAATATCATTTTTGCTTTGAAGCTTACCATAATTAAACTTTTATTTGGAAGCTTTTCTTTTGCACCAATAATGTGATAAAAAAGTTTGAAATGTTTTTTATTCATTCAAAAAGTTTAAATAAATAAGAAAAAACCCATTGTGACGTCTTGTAACTCAGAGCGAAGAGTAAATATTGTTACTGCTAAAAGAAAACCTTTCTAGATACAATGCTTCCCTCAACATAATCTAAAGTAGCGATCAACATTGTTCGAACCTGACTCATCGCAAACTCTTGTATCTGCTTCACTATCAAGCGTGTAATAAATCGATTACGATTACAAAAATAAATAATGCAATTAGTGACCTTTATCGGGGATTTAAGCATGCCTACCAACATGCTCAAATCCACCAGTCACTCAATTCGCTAGGTCCCTTGGAGCCCATTATCCCTCAGGCCGTACCGTATCCGATTTATGTTCATCGGCCCATCCATTACGGACACTAACTGCACGAGCAGACACTAAAGAAGAACAATAAAAAAGAAACAGTTGTCATATCAATAGTCGTCGCTGTCGCTTGTAATAAAAAGAAACCGCTCACAATCCCCGATCGTCCGAACTGTAGTGCCCGATCACGCGACTATTCATCGCAAAGCTGTGGCGTTGAGGTGTTTTTTTTTGCAGCCTAGAAATGGCACTCGTAAAGAACGTCGAGCCAACCAATGTACGGTGGGTACAATGATAAAGTTACCTCTGCAACCTGTCCCCTGGCTGGATGGTGGATGGTTGAGTTTGAATCCGAAAACGTTGCATCTTCATTCGTGCGCTCGTTCGGGTCCGTCACCGTCACGCGGTTTGTCCGGGACTGGGACCCGTTGAAGTACCGGCGACATGTACTACACTACACGGCAACATTGTTTTCATGGCTGGCCTGACCTGGCAGGCTGAGAGGTCCGGGTGTCCGGTTTATGAATTTTACATGAGACACTCGGGCGATCGTTTCGTGTGTGCGGTAGATGGGAAGCAAAAACAAAATAAGGTGGTGATCATCATCTAGCACGGTACAGATCCAGCAAATTCTTCAATTCCGAATAGGGTTTGATGTTTGAAAATGGCAAGGTCGCGGTTACATCGACGACCGAACGACAAGCGAAACACCGGTTGGGAGGGAATGGGAGAGGAAGATCGCAAAGATCATCGGTACGTGGCGATGCTCATCAGGCATGAAGAAAATAAGAGGTTGTTTTATTAGATTTTTCGCTTCTGTGCCGTCCCGTGCGAATTTCTCGGAACAACATTTAATAGTTCCGGTGACGATCCCTTCGCTAATAGAAGATGAGATCGTGCTCGTTTTGGAATAACTTCCTCGTCTGAAGCGAACTGGTCACGAAATCTCCTTAAAATCTTCCTCCTATATATATTTGTATACACACAGAGCACGCAAATAGGTTCACCTTGACATCTCGATCTTGTGTGTTTTATTTTTGTCCATGTGTTTCTGAGTCCTCGCACCTGTCGGAAGATTTCGATACACACCGGAAATGTGATCCCACCATCATTTAGATTGGTTCGATGAAGTTTGCTAGGCCACCGTGCGGTAAGAAGGTCTCCATCTGCGGGTGGGCCTCCAATTCCCCCTTCTACTAAACCGACCTCAATTGTACCGAAATGTCACTCGATCTCGGTACTCGATCTCGGTTGGCGCTTGCGCTTGCTCGTCTCAAATTTCCTGCACAGTCATCGTGATCTTCACCGAAGAGGTTGACTATTTTTAACCCCATGCAGTTTGGTTTGGGTTTTTTGGGGTCATTGTGTCGTGTGCCGGATCAGTTTCGTTACTCACAGTAGCTGTTGCCAACACTAACACGCGAATGACGTGTCGCGAATGACGAGCTATGACGGATGTCTCACAGCAAAAAAACAAGCCCAATACATTCTGAGTGGAGATAGGAATGTCCCGTGCAGGGAGTCCACCTTCACCCGGTAACCTGTGGGTGATATTTTACACCCGTAAGCCGTCATCGAGTACCAAAGAGGCCTGTACGGAGCAGGTTTGCTGTACTTGCAGCGGCGGCAAACAACGAACCTGCGTGTAATTGATGGCTCATGGAAGATCATACCACACCGAGGAAGCTTTCGTGACAATTGGGCTTCGGACATGGGAAGTTCCGAGGGCGGCATGGCCTCGAAACTAATTTACTTGTAATTTTCAGCAAACCCACACCCCTCCGGACAGATCGTTGACAAGCGCTGAAATCCGGGCGAATTACCGTTTGGCCGAGTGGGAAGCAAACTGGCCGATTCTTTAACGCTATTTTCGCCACCATCACGGCTTGCCGCTAAATGTCAGTGACGTGACCAGTCCATTGCAGAGCCCGATGAGAATGGGGCCTACCGAGATTTGATTATTTTCCCATTAGCGAAACGGCACGAGCGGTACCGGCGAGCTTTAGCGCCTACCAGGACATTGAAAAAGCGGCATACTCTGCTCATAGGCCGTTGGCGCTCGAGGAGCCCGTCTAGGAACTAGGCACTCGGTCCAACGTACCCAAACGTAACCGGTGCTCATCCGCTTCGCTTTGTTCTGATCGGCCTTGTGTGATTTATTGCGCTCAGCTGTCCGCTTGCGCACCTAGCCCGGGCGAAATATGACACCCAGGAAGATGGGGCGGAAGATTTGTCATGCCGCTTTTTTTGGCGGCAAACGCAGCGCAGGTTGACCTTTTGAGCAACGCCCCACTTCAACCCTGGGCTACTCCACGGGGCAGGGGAGGGGCCCATTTGAATTTGAGTTCATTAGTCGGGCTGGCATGCAGGCTGATGGGTACTGGCTGGGCAGAATTTGCTCAAGGTCAGCGAGATGGGCTCATCCGCGTTAAGCTATCTTTTATGGCCGGTGGTTGTGAGTGAGCAACCGTTGCTTGATTCTGTTCACCTATAGATTGATTGAGAAGCTGCGTGATAAATATGTACTCTTATACTGGTCTCTATTTATCAACCGTGATAATGAACATTTGTTCAATCTTATCGTGCGACAGCTCATCAATCTCATGTTTCGTGTGAATATTTCGTAAAGAAAATATGATACTAAAAATAGTGATGAAAACGAAGTTTTAAGTATCATGGAAGCTACCTAAAAATCATGCAAAATCAAGTACCACCTGGGCATGCTGCATTAATTTTTAGTTTAATCAATTCTGACTATTTTTGATTGATTGATTCATCAGTGAATTGATCAGTGAATTGAACTCGTACGACGTAACAACATGCCCGTCATGGGTTCAAGTCCCGAATAGACCGAGTCCCCATACGTAGGACTGACTATCATGCTATGGTAACAATAAGTCACTGAAAGCCAAGCCCACAAGTGGGTACAGGCAGGCCTTGACCGACAACGGTTGTTGTGCCAAAGAAGAAGAAGAATAATAAATAAATTAAATAATTAATTAATTTATTTATTTATGTAATTATTATTATTATTATTTTAATATTAATTTATATAATTATTATTGTAATTTTTTAAATATTTATTTATTTATTTATTTATTTATTTATTTATTTATTTATTTATTTCTATATTTATTTATTTATTTATGTTCTTTTTTTTGAAAAAACAACAAACAAACAAATTGAAATGTTTTTTTGCTTATTATTTTTTGACCAAACACTGTTCACCTCATCAATTTGGTTGTCAAAAGTGCGGATTATCGAGGTACGGATTATGGAGCGTGCGGATTAAAAAGGTGCCGATTACCAGGCGCACACTGTATTTATTTATTTATTATTCTATTTATATATTTATTTGTTAATTTATTTATTTTACATATTTTTCAATTTATTTTTACTAATTTGAACGTGATGAAAGTTTTAAAAATATTAAAAGTAATGCTTATAAACTAATGTTGCCTATCTCTAATTAGTATAGAGTAAATCCTACCAAAAACTGCACTATTTATGAAATGGTTAACGTGGAAGATGTGGAGGCCTGAAGGCAGGAACGGAAGAAAGACAAAGAACACGTAAAGACGTAATGGTCCGTATCTGTATTAAACTGTCTGAGGAGTTTAGTAAAGGATCATTATTACAGTACAAGGGCTACAAAATAGCACCATATATCCCACTTTACGCAGAAAACCATCCATTTTATCATTAAAGGTATAAATATGTAAAGACGTTAAACCTCCTTTAAAAGAATTTCCTTAAACATGGCCCGACTTTTAACTGCACACTCTACTGATGTGTCATTTATGACGCCAGTTTTACAGCGGGGCCCGTATAAATGTTATGATATTTTCCGACCCTACAGCGTAACCGAGCTCCAAGAAGACTTTTTAATTTACTGACGCTCTTTAGCTATCGCGCGTAGAGCGCGACATTTGTGCCCGGCGCCATGGTATCCCCATGGCGGTTGCGATAGAATGGCCCTCCCTGTTCGAACGGGCAAAGACCACCGCTGTAAGGGAATCACATAAATCCCGTCCCGTGTGTATGCAAAACATCACACTGGCACACGCGTAAGCGGTGGCCCGTTTTGGCGATGGATCGATGACTACGTCGGTGCGGATTTGAATTTGACACCGCACACGGCAAACAGTAGCAGCTGGAGTGTCGATCGGCGGGTTGAAATCAGCATCAGCAGAGAGGGCTTTTCGAGAGCCCACTGGCCGCTGCTCATCTGCCGAGTGAGCGTGTGTGTGTGTGTTTGTGTAATTATGCAATGTGCGGTTTTTTCTTCTTCTCCTTTGCCTCTGTACACTCGCCTCCGGCCAAAGTGTACAAGAACGTTCAACTTTACACTTTGCACATGCAGCTGCCGGCCAACGATCGCTTGGCCGGGTGTAACGTTGCCGGCCGTTATCGAGATAGGCTTAATTGCCCAATAGATGGCACCACTATTCAGTGGATCATGTTCACGGTGCCCGTGTTCGGTACCCCAAAGCCGACACGTAAAAGCTTAATCCGTGTGCGACAGTTGGAAGCGTACCCGCTTGCCTTGGTTCAGCTGCTAGCGCACGGTCAAAGGTTGGCAATCGTTATCTTCGGGACAGGAGTGGTGTGATGTGGGGAAGAGAGCAACGACAAAAAAAACAGAAGAAGATACCACCCACCCAACGGCCCAACGCATCGAGCGATGCGCACAAACCGGTTAAAACTAGGTTTCACTTGAGGTGCCAATCCACCTTCGAACGTACGACACAACCGCAGCACCGCGGCGCACGATCATTAAACTGCGCCGGCCGGGTAGGATTCTTGCACATGTATCACCCGTTCGGAGCCGTTCGTTATCCGTTCTATCAAGGTCGGCCGCCCTGCTCCCAGAGGAACACGAAAGCACGCGACGCGAATTGTCGCCGTGACATCTTGCCATGCACTCCATAAACCCCCCGCTGCCGGAGATGTACCGTGCGAGAGTTAATGAGTGAACAAGCTCCAAGACTCGGGATGGCGTGGGAAATGGATCTTAAAAAATGCTACAACAAGGATTTACAAGATTTTATTTGCCAACCCAAGGGTCGAGAGGGACAGTACTATCTTGCCGCTCGATAATGGACGATTAATTGCCTTGCCGCTTTTATGACGACAAGAATTAATCGTAATTGGACCACCATGTAACGTAGACACCCATCCCCCACCGGGGGCGAGCGATAAAGGAAAGCGAAACACGGCGGAGGCTCGTTATCGAACACCGCACGCATGCACCGATTAAACGATAGCATGCCACCATCATCTTCAGGTCACGTTTACGATTTAGTGCGGGAAGCAATTTGTCAGCATTTCGTCAATCGCGGCATGATACGGCAGTCTGGCGGAGCACGGATATTATACCTAATCTCACGTGGACGAATTCCCAAACAATGCTTATCTTTTACTAGCCGTGTATTATCGAATGGTGGTTGAGAAATTGGATTTGGGTTGAAAAGTTTGTATAAAAAATATCAATATACTTGTTATTGTTCGTCTCGCAGTTATATGAAAAAATGATTTAGCCCTCAGTTGGGGAGTATGATTGCAGCCTAACAAGATGAACCAAGGTTATCCATTTCAACGATTTAAGCACATCTGCCAGCTCCACTACAATGGCATAGAAAAAACTCACACTCAAAGTTAATAATGTTTATTTGATGTCTTTGAATTCAAGCGTTAACAATATAGTGGATTATTTTGATAAAATTAAAAGTGGCTTTTGAGCTTCAGTCTAAACATCAAAAAGTTAAACTTTCACACAGAATAGAGTTTAATAATAAATATATAAAAAAATTGTCTTTAATACAACTCATTTGACCATTTTTATACTGAAATTTGTTTCCTTAAAACTGTTTCTAGACGACCCAGTAGTCATAACCAAGGTGGCTAGATAGAGTACACGTGAGGTTTTAATTTTGGTTACCGTGATAGATAAGTTTTTCTATGCAGATTGGACCGTGGGCCGAAATGATTCAAGAGGACTTTCCATACACTTCAGTTCTTTACGGTAGTCAAATGAAAAATAAGTCAAAATACACTGGAACTGACCTGAACTTCTCAGTATTATTTTTCAACATGTTTCAGAAAATATGAGGATCGTCTAGAAGGAATAAAAGATGAATGTGTCTCTATACTTAAGACTTATTTGAAGTTCAGTATACAGAGTCCTCGTAGTGCAACCAATTAATTTAGAACGATTCACTTGTAAAGGAAAAGAACGTTACCCTTGTCAGGTGAACCAAGTCCGACAGTGACAAATTCACAAACATTTAACTTTGTGCAAACGCTTCAGACAACGACTCTATTACTTCATCTTCTTCTTCTTCTTCTTCTTCTTTGGCACAGCAACCGTTGTCGGACTGGGCCGGTTTGTGTTACTAGTGGGCTTGGCTTTCAATGACTTATTTATTACCATAAGAGAATCGGCTCTGTTACTATTCTTTACATGTATTCTAAAAGTAACTTATCCGTCATGTACTTACTTTGACACATTAGTTTTGATTTTCCAGCCATCATACTAAGGTTTAATCTGGTATTACAACACAACATCGCTTAGCTCCATTAGATTGATTCGTAACCATGCCTTGATAATGCTATCGTAATACAGTTATCAGGTCCAGTATGTGGTGAAATAGAATTTAGGTTAGAGAATTTACTATAAAACCGCTATGAAAAGACTGTTCAGTTCGTGTGATAGCTTTGAAAAGGTAACATGAAGCAGTTCAGGCAGCTAACGGTAGCCCTTGTGGTAGCGGTGGCTTTGGTGAGCTTCGCCCAAGCTCAACAAGATGGACCACTGTTCCCGCTGACCGTTATCCATTTCAACGACCTCTACGCAAGGTACAATCAGGTGAACCTAGAAGGTTTCACCTGTGTTGGACAGGAACGGTGCCAGGGCGGCTACCCGCGCCAGGTGAGCGTCGTCCGTCAGCTGCAAGCGGAAGCAGAAAACTCACTCTACGTGAACTCTGGCGGAAGCTTCAAGGGTACGCTCTGGTACACCGTACACCGCTGGGAGGTCGTAGCGGCCATGCTGAACGTACTGCCAGCCGATGCTATGGTAAGTTGTCACTGAATCATGGTGTTGCGATGTCAAGAAGTAAACCTCTATGTTTTAATTTCCTTACAGACGCTTGGTCGATTTGATTTCTTCCACGGACTCGAGGGTCTGAACCCTTTCATGGAGGCATCGGAAACGCCCATCGTACTCACCAACGTAGACAACTCGGCTGAACAGTCGTTCGTCAACTTCGAGCGATCAGTAGTGGTCGAACGGTCAGGTCGTCGCATCGGCATTCTTGGCGTTATCCGGCCCGATGTGAGTGCTATCGGAAATCCAGGAAATCTAACCTTTAGCGATCCCGTGGAAGCCGTCCGGGAAGAGTCGGCTCGCTTGGCTGCGGATGGTGTCGACATCGTGATAGTTCTCTCTTACTACGGCCATAATAGCGAGCGAAGACTGGCTCGTAACTGTGGTCCACACGTGGATTTGATTGTGGGAGGAAACTCCAACACCGTGCTGTTCAATGGCGATGCTACCGATTTCCCACTGGAGGTCGAGGGCGACTACCCTACGGTCGAGTTCCAGCCCGACGGACGCCGTGTGCTGGTAGTGCAGGCGGGCTCGTACGGACGCTTGGTAGGCAATCTGACGCTCTTCTTCGACGAGGACGGTGAGATCGAACAATGGGAAGGCAATCCAGTGTTCCTTGATGCGAACGTTCCGGAAGATCCGGTCGTTATGTCAGCGCTGGAGCCGTTCCGCATGGAGGTGGAAACGCTTGGAAATCGTACGGTCGCCGTGGCGGAGGTATATATGTCTCGACAGGATTGTGTGACGGGAGAGTGTTTGCTTGGCATGCTGATTACCGACTCCATGGTGCGAGCATTCTTCCCAGTTTATAACGCTATCGCGCTTCAGAACCGTGGCGGAATTCGTGGAGATCTTCAAGCCGGTACGGTAACTTACAAGCAGCTGTTCGAAGTGTTACCCTTTGAGAATCGGTTGTACTCGATGCTTTTGCGTGGTAATCACATTATGACCGTGCTGGAAGACAGTGTCCGCACTGCCACGGTGAACAATGGAACGGTTCAGGCTAGGGATCTGCTGCAGGTATCCGGTTTGCGTGTTACGTACCGCATCAACAATCCACCGGGCCGCAGATTGGTTTCGCTGGAGGTGCTCTGCCAGCAGTGTAGTGGAGAGGTGTACGAACCGGTCAATCCGTTCCGGGAGTATCGAGTTGTCGTTACGGACTTCTTGGCGGAGGGTGGTGATCGGTTTGCCGCGTTCGTTCGTTACGGAATGGATCTTCAGCAAGGACCGATCGATTTGGAAGCGTTTGAGGAGTATGTTGAGCGTAGATCACCGCTGCGGGACGAAGATGGTGGACGCATTCGGTTTGTCTTCTAAAGATGGCGTTATTGAGTTAGGATTGTAAGAAATAAATGTATATTACTGTTAGTTATGAGAATGTTGTTTTTCAACACGAAAATGTAAAAAATCTTTGTTCACAGAGATCTTTGTTCATATAAACCATTATCATATACGTTATGTCTTATTGACGTTGTGTCATATTTCACTTTTTTTTTATTTTCACAAAATGCCGCAATTTTCTTGATTATTTTGATTTTTAATTTTATCAAACCTTTGAGATACTGTCTTAAAAAATAAAAACAAACATTTTCTTTCTTCAGGAAGTATGGTTTGTTGATTAGACTATACACAAAAACAATACGATTTATCACTAAGCCAAACATTTGGCTATTTTTATACTGAAATCGGTCAAACGTTTTTTCGCAAGTAAACATTTTTTCCTCATATTTTCACAAATACCAACACGCACATGAACTGATGCACTACGGTACTGCAAGCGAATATTTTACAATAAAGTGAAGTCTTTCTAGTCTCCCCGTAATAAATTGTGTCTGTTATACAGGTCGTCATAGGTCATAGCTATAGACGACCTAAAGGTAAATCGCGATGAAGGTGTCTAGATAGACCACTGGCACTGTGTATTCCCACGATTCTTTGGGCGTTTCCCAGAATGTTTTGGTCTAATTGTATTGATATCCAATCGGACGATACCAATAAATTGTAGGAACGAACCTAAAATCTATGGGATACGATGAATAAATCGTGAGACGAGCCCAACAAATTATGGGAACTGACCAATAAATCGTGGGAAACCCTGTAGTCCAGAGGAATAGCGTAGGGTCGGTATCATGCAATCCATATAATTTTCTCCTTAAGCTTTCCGAAGTCGTTAATGCATGAGACAGGGTGACTGGCCCCCCGCCCACGAGACAACGAAAGGCTTTGGACACTCCTGAAGCAGGCCAAGACCGCAAAGCGCTTGTAGTGCCGGATAAGTAAGTAAGTAGTATTCGTAGTATTATTTTATTGAAACTAGTTTTCTTAGCCTAGTTACAGGGCTAAGCAACGAAATGTGAAGGATCTTCTTTACTCTGAGGTATACGTCGAAATTATTGGCTTCGAAACTGTCTTGGAACTGCTCATGAACATTTACCAGTTCTGGAATCTATCATGACTCGATACAGGTGCTGAAACTGATGCTGAACCCATACCGATCCTGAAACTCCTACCGGCCCAGAAACCGATATTGAACACATACCAATCTAGGAACTGATCAGGAAACCTTACCGGTCCAGGAGCCGATCATGAACCCATACTGATCCTAAAACCGATCATTAACACATAACTCATACCGATCATGAACTTACACCGCTGTTGTAACCGAACATTAACGCATTCCAGTACTGGAACTAATCATGAACATATACTGATCCTGGAACCTATATTGATTCCGTGCAGGTCCTGGAACTGATACTGAACCTATACCGGCTCTGGAACCTATCATGGACCTATACCGGCTCTAGAACCAATCATGAACCTATACCGGCCCTGGAACCGATCATGAAACCATAACGATCTTGAAACCAATCATAAACCCATACCGGTCCTGAAACTTATCGTTAACCTATACCTGAAATAGCTCTAACTAACTATACCCGCTGTTTCAGGTATAGGTTTTATAGTGACTAACTCTGCTAGTCGACAAGCCATATCCGACAAACATTTGTATCGTAGGAATAGCACAGAAGTTCAGCGTGGGAAGTATTGTAGGATTTTTAGCTTAATTTATGTAGTGATGTTACTTAACATGTAAGGGTATTCTAGAACGATTGAAAAGAGATTATTTCTCTACATTGTAGATTTGTTATAAATACAGCATAGAGAGTCCTCGCAATGCAAGAATTAAGAATGATTCACTTCTATAGGAGAAGAACGTTAATAAACAAACGTAACAATCGCATGTAAGCTACTTCTCTTCTTTGGCTCAACAACCGTTGTCGGTAAAGGCTTGCCTGTATCTCTAGTGGGCTTGGCTTTCAAAGATTTTTTGGATTACCCCCCATAGCAGGATAGTCAGTCGTACGTATGGCGGCACGGTCTATTTGGGGCTTGAACTCATGAAAGGCGTGTTATTAAGTCGTACGAATTGACGACTGTACCACCAGATTAAGTAAGCTACTTACAAAAAGGTTAAAAGATAAGCTGTTTAGATTATCGTACTGAACTACTATATGGCATTACAACACATGTGTACATCACTTAGCTCAATCGATTGCTTCGTAACCATGCCTTGATAATGCTATCGTAATACAGTTATCAGACCCGGTATGTTGTGAAATAGGATTGGGATTGTCAGTTTACCATATAACAGCTTTGCAAGGTCTGTTCAGTTCGTGTGATAGCTTTGAAAAGGTAACATGAAGCAGTTCAGGCAGCTAACGGTAGCCCTTGTGGTAGCGGTGGCTTTGGTGAGCTTCGCTCAAGCTCAGCAAGATGGACCACTGTTTCCGCTGACCGTTATCCATTTCAACGACCTCTACGCAAGGTATAACCAGGTGAACCTAGAAGGTTTCACCTGTGTTGGTCAGGAACGGTGCCAGGGCGGCTACCCGCGCCAGGTGAGCGTCGTCCGTCAGCTGCAAGCGGAAGCAGAAAACTCGCTCTACGTGAACTCTGGCGGAAGCTTCAAGGGTACGCTCTGGTACACCGTACACCGCTGGGAGGTCGTAGCGGCCATGCTGAACGTACTGCCAGCCGATGCTATGGTAAGTTGTCACCGAATCATGGTGTTGCGATGTCAAGAAGTAAACCTCTATGTTTTAATTTCCTTACAGACGCTTGGTCGATTTGATTTCTTCCACGGACTCGAGGGTCTGAACCCTTTCATGGAGGCATCGGAAACGCCCATCGTACTCACCAACGTAGATAACTCGGCTGAACAGTCGTTCGTCAACTTCGAGCGATCAGTAGTGGTCGAACGGTCGGGTCGTCGCATCGGCATTCTTGGCGTTATCCGGCCCGACGTGAGCGCTATCGGAAATCCAGGAAATCTAACCTTCAGCGATCCCGTGGAAGCCGTCCGGGAAGAGTCGGCTCGCTTGGCTGCGGATGGTGTCGACATCGTGATAGTCCTTTCGTACTACGGCCATAATAGCGAGCGAAGAATGGCTCGTAACTGTGGTCCACACGTGGATTTGATTGTGGGAGGGTTCTCAAACACGGTTTTATTCAATGGCGATGCTACCGATTTCCCACTGGAGGTTGAGGGCGACTACCCCACGGTCGAGTTCCAGCCCGACGGACGCCGTGTACTAGTAGTGCAGGCGGGCTCGTACGGACGTTTGGTAGGCAATCTGACGCTCTTCTTCGACGAGGACGGTGAGATCGAACAATGGGAAGGCAATCCAGTGTTCCTTGATGCGAACGTTCCGGAAGATCCGGCCGTTATGTCAGCGCTGGAGCCGTTCCGCTTGGAGGTGGAAACGCTTGGAAATCGTACGGTCGCCGTGGCGGAGGTAGATATGTCTCGACAGGATTGTGTGACGGGAGAGTGTTTGCTTGGCACGCTGATTACCGACTCCATGGTGCGAGCTTTCTTCCCCGTTTATAACGCTATCGCGCTACAGAACCGTGGCGGAATTCGTGGAGATCTTCAAGCCGGCACGGTAACTTACAAGCAGCTGTTCGAAGTGTTACCCTTTGAGAATCGGCTGTACTCGATGCTATTGCGTGGTATTCACATTATGCGCGTGTTGGAATACAGTGTCAGCACTGCGACAGTTAGCAATGGAACGGTTCAAGCTTGGGATCTGCTGCAGGTATCCGGTTTGCGTGCTACGTACCGTATCGACAATCCACCGGGCCGCAGGTTGGTTTCGCTGGAGGTGCTCTGTCAGCAGTGTAGTGGAGAGGTTTACGAACCGGTCAATCCGTTCCGGGAGTATCGGGTAGTCGTGTCGGAGTTCCTTGCGGAGGGTGGTGATCTGTTCGCAACGTTCCCTCGTGACGGTATGGATCTTCAGCAAGGACCGATCGATTTGGAAGCGTTTGAGGAATATGTTGAGCGTAGATCACCGCTGCGGGACGAAGCTGGTGGACGCATTCGGTTTATCTTCTAAAGATGGCGTTATTCAATTAGGGTTATAGAAAATAAATAAATCATAATGCCAAATAGTTTGAAAATGTTGTTTTGCAAGTAAAAGAGTATTACATTTTTGTTTCTAGAGCTCACTAGTTTTTATCAAGCCTGATTGTTTACTTTGTATCTTATCGTACACTGATTTTGATAGTCAACGTAATGTACCTATGCAGCAATGCATCCCGTTTGTACTAGCATCGAAAGATAACAAATGCTAGGTGTAATCTATTTCTGATTACAACGTGTGAGTACATTATTACAAGATAGACTGGTACTCCAACAAATCGGTTATCGCTACAGGATTCTCCCACGCAAGAAGAAAAGCGACATTTGATTAAAAATAAGTTGAAGAAAGCAAATATAATATTAAAGAGATTCTTCCTTTGAACGCTCACAAGACTATTACGAGACAGTTGGGAACGCATTTCGTTAGAGTTATTCAGAGTCAGAATTGCTTTCGTAAGATATTTGCTGTTTGAAAACGATCTCAGCCACATGGATTATATGATAACATGAAATAAATATGTGATCATGAGTTTAAATCAATAAAGGTTATGGCCTTAACCGAATTTTAAACACCCCAAATCAATGATGCCCCTAAGTAAACTCCCTCTGCCGGACACCCACTCTTAAACCCACCGCTAAATCCGCCACTACTCGTTAGACAACATGCAACATCAACACCATCTTACTGTGGTAGTTGTCTTTTTTTATACAGGAGAAACAGTCCAACAAGGCCGTATTGCTTAAAAGACTAGTTGTCTTTTATTCCAACACAGACGATTAATGGAACAAAATATGTACTTACATAAGCTTACGAGTGGATCGAATGACGCCCCGGGAGTTCTGGAAAATTTAATTCACAAGACTTGGTAAGATCTCGAGCACTTTTGAACAGTGAATTCAGGTCAACTGTAGTGATTTTCGAAGTAGGGACCCTCTGATTAATATTGGGCCCCTTTCCGTTTCAAGATCGTGGGCTTAAATTTCAGCCTATCAGCTGTTTGCATTATATAGCAGTTTAGCGAGTAGACATCAAACTGGGCATAGTATACAGGTGGGCTTATCCCAAGGAGTATGTACTTAGAAAGCTGATTTTAATCGCTTCTGCTTCTGAATGAAGATTTCAAGAATGTTTTGTGTATTAGTCAAGCTACCAGAAAGCCTGTTTGAGCAAAAGTTTTCACCCGTCCTGTCAAAAAGGGATATTAAAATTTAGTTAGAAAAAAAACAGATTCTAGATTTCACCACCTGATCTCTTCGATGCACCTTGGTATCAATGAAAACACCACCTTTATTATTGCCATTTTTTATTTAGGTACTAGAATCTAATTCTAGCTTTGCGGCTAGAATAATCTGGGCTGAAAATCGTAGACTAGTTTTGTGTGTGATTTTGTATGGAGTGTTTAGATGATTTCAGCGTCCAACTGTCAAACTCTATATAAAAAGCTGACTAGAATCGTGAAGGGCTCTATTATTAGATAATATAACTCTACACTACATATCGTTGATCCAAGCGCAAGTGTAACTAGATCATTTCAGTTTGAAGTGAGCTAAACAATAATAATAAGCTAAACAATTTTTTTTTTAATTTTAACGTTTTTATCGTAACGACATCTTTGTAAATAAGAGAAAACCTACAATGTTTTTGGGTAATATTAATAAATGTTTGTTTTATTTTCCTAAGATAATAATCTCGCTAAGCTATAGGTCCTTTTGTACTTCTCTTTAGAGTAATTTCGTTCAAATTCATCTTATTATATACATCCACTTACACTTATATGCTTCTGGATCAGATTTTCACTGCGTTCTCAAATCCATGTAACAATGCGATTTGATTGAGACCTGGCGTCTCACACGTCTTGCTCGTAAGCTTGCGTAAGTCACCAGGCTCCAAAAGACCCCGATTCTTCATGCAAACCTACCAGCCCATATTGATCGCAGATCAGTGCCCAGAAATAAAGGCGAGAATAAAACCTCCTTTCAATTCCGAGTGACAGACGGTCATTTATTTTGTAACCCATTACTATCCCCGCCCACCCGGCTGTGTTGAATCGTGTGGCATGCAAATGACGCCCCATACGACACGGCAATGTTTGCTGCTGCTCGACATACTGTCACTTTCCGGCTGGATGGTTCAAATCATCCGAAATTGCCCTGCGGGATTTGTCGGCCCGGGTCAAAGCAGAAAGGTTTCGGTGGCAACCGTAATCTTGGTGCGTCGATCAAATCGGGCGTTTCGTTCCGACACCGACCCAACTGTCACATTAGCCTGTCCGCTGTGTCATTCTTTGGCTTTGTGGTGGGTATGGAAGTTATGGCGCAAATTCCTGGAAGCCCGGGGACTGTCTGTACGTGCTGAAATTTTGCGTAGCACGTTCCAGGGGTATGGTCAGCTAATCTAGAGATGATTATGATTGTGTGCTTCCCCCCTTGCTCGGTAGGGGTTGGTAATGACAAATGACACTGTGTTCGGGCGGGAAGCCACAAAGCAGCAGCGCGAGCAGAAGTGTTGCCCAAGCCGGGTCAAGGAAAGCATGATGAGGAGGGACATTGGAATTTCCGCCAAGAGGACAATTGTCGTTGGTGATGTATCTTGGGTTTTATGGTTGTGATTTGTGAATTTTAGATGTAAAATAAATAAGCAAACCTTTTAATTTATTAAACTATTATTATAGCAAGGATAGTGATATTTTGTTTACATTTATAAACATACTCACTCCATATCGCTCTTTCTATCAATAATTCAATTTTAAGTGCTAATTTGACAATGTTTTCATACGCAGTGCCAAACCGTTATGAAGCAATAACTTATCATTTATCGGTAAAATATGATCGATCGCAGCCCCATTCAATTGCTCCTTCGGGCATTCGCGCGTGTTGCAACTTTGTTTCAGGTCGTTCGATTTCGTCACGAGCTCGATCGATAACGAGCGCCGAGGCGAGTGATATTTTATTATTAATCATTCTTCCCTTGCCCCCCCCATCTCCCGGGGTCCTTAAGTTTTTGACCACCAAATATCCCACTCGATTCGGTTGATTTCGGGTACAACCCTAACGAGAACCGTTTCAGCAGCGATACTTTATGCACTGCCGCAAGCATCGATGTAATCGTGTCCGTAATGCGGGTTCGTCGTCATCGTCGTCTGCAAAAGAGTTACAGACACAGACACATACGGCACATTATAGCTTCTCGTTGCTTGCAGCGATGCAATTTGCATCACCCACAACACCCCTCCCTCCGATACATGCACTGTACATGCAATGTGATGCCACGGCTGCCAGAAGTGGACGAACAATCGAACTTAGCTACGGTGCGCGCTCGCGCGCCGAACGGTTTCGATTACGATTTATTTCACGCCGCTGAGCTTTACTGATTCATGTGTGTGTATGTGTGAATGTGCTTTGTGATGTTGTTACATCTGCTTGATCGCTCACTCTGTTTTTTTTTTCTCCCCTCCGGGTGTGGTCAAACGCGCCAAATGTCTGCCTTATGACTAAATCGTCACACAATCCGGTTCAGGACCGTACCCCAGCTTCACCCAGCGCACGGAGAACCATCGCGTTCACGGTACGGTTTTATTGGCACATATTTCACGCCCCGAAGTACCTTCTTGACCTCTTGGTCGATGCGAGGTAGGGAGGAGAGGGGGTGGGGGTGAGTGCATGAATGAAGGGCAGAAGGACGAGCGTCGGGTCAATGGGGACTCCTTAAGCAAAACGAGGGTACAAGTAGAACGCGTACACATGTGCGCCCCGGTCAGGGCGTGTCATGGAATAAGGGGTGAGCGCTCGTCCGCGGTCTCACTCACGTTTGCCATCTTTATATTTCGTTGTGGCTGCAGCAGCTTGCGCACCGAAACGTGATGTTGTGATGATTGATTACGTTTTTAATGCTTTATTTGCATCATTTCCATTTTGATTCGGGGTTTTTATGCGTACGATGAAAAGAAAATATCTATCGCATTCGTCTGATTGAGAAGGCAGATCATTTCCTATCCATGGCAAGTTACGTAAAGGCATTAAAAAAACATGCTTGTCCTAAAACGTAAGACATTTATATTTAATTGATAATTTAAACCAATTTATACTATTTATAGTTTTAGACAACTTACCCATCTATACTATCTTTTTTAGAGGTCTGTCAAAACTTTATAACGAAAGTTAGAGCCTTTTATTAGCTATGTATCCTTATTCACAATAAATATTCAAAAGAAAACTACCTCACAGGGGTTCTAAATGGTTTTTTGGTTGTTTCTCGAAAATGTTGTGTGATACCCATATTTGTTTTCGATCGTCCACACGATTTGTAGTGCGTTTCCGAGAATGTTTGCATCATTTGTACTGATTTACGAAGATAAGAAGTTTATACGTTATTACGATATTTGTCTTGTATGTTGTTTTTCTAGCATATACCGTGAAGCAAGGGATATACATTACTTTCCAAGTCTGTTTACAAGCAAATCTATATCGGACCTAAAGTCAACTTCTTCTAGTTTTTGTTAGCATCGGTCGATATTTTTTTAAAATTTAATTTAATATTTTTTATTAATACGAAGAACCCCCATAAAAAATAAATCTTCTTTATGTACCATCAGAGATTGGATTAAAAAAGTTTTCATTAATAAAATCAATATAAATACCTTCATGCCGTCCTACTGTTGTAAATTCATGCAAATTAATGGATTGGATTAACTCAGGGCGGACATCATCAAGCCCTTATCTTTTGAAAATTCTTTTCGTTCTACTTGTTTGTTGCTATCTATTTCAGCTTACTCGTATTATTTTTCCTCTAATCTAGCTGTTGGAACACTACAAACAGTATGATAGGAGGGTTCCAACGACCTTTAGGATTATGCTATGAGAAAAAGAGGTGGGAGAAAAGGGAGAAAAGCTATGTAAAAACGATAAAACCGTCTGGAAAGATAAAGTCGGGCATTATTGTAGACGAACCGGTGGAATAAATATACTAATTTTCAGGCAACAGCTAAAGTACCACAAAAAAACCTTTCAGTTTGATTTTGTTTGTTTTGCTTTTAAGCCAAAGTAATTGCATTAAAATGGCAGATTTGGGATGTTCAGTTAAACAAAATGAAATGTGAACATTTTTAAATATCAATTTTGTGTGCTCATGCCAACATTTCTTCTGACTTTTATATTTTTTACTTCATATGAAATACCGAATTTAAGTCGATTTATATCAAAAGTCAATTTTACTTTAAATAATCGGAGAAAGAGCTACTAGCAGTGTGGAAAATAGTTATCTTACACATTATTGTCATATTATACACAACCACCAAAGGCATGGCGATCGACCCACCGATCACACCATTTCAATGACATTGAACCCAAAGTGAAGCATCATTTTTCTTCGCCCCAGCCAAACTTTCTGCATTTGGTCAGCCCCACATTGTGCACAGGCGTGCCATAGTTAAGAGATTAGCTGTTCACAGACGCACACATTACGCAATGGTACGCGTATGGAAATACCGAGCTCCCTCGGCGGTCTGCATGGTTTCACCCGATAATCTCTCTATTTTTATCGCCATCGATTGCCAATGTCATCAGCCGGCGGATCAGGGTGGAGGGGGAAGGTAGGTCGATGGATTGTGCATCAATGAGCGCATTCGAGCCATCAATCATCATCGTTTGCTTCGGGGGTTTCGGAGTACGGGGAGCGGGTGTGGCATGGGTTGTCGAGTTGACCCCAAAGCTGGCTGATATTGCTCATGTTAAAGGCAATGTTATTTTATGTTCGATGTGTTCAATCTCTTCGCGCAGGAAGACTACGATGTGCTTAACTGCAATCACGCGTGGAGTATCAAATTTCTTTGTAAAGTGAAACAGGTTCAGAAGAACCTAGCCATAACAAGGTTCGATCCTATTTAAACAATTCCAATTCGAAGAAGCAAAAAACTACACCTTGTTGTAACTCCACACCCAACGACCGTGTAAAATAAACTTCAAAATAGCTCAACTACCCGCTCGGCTGCCAAATTTGGAGCGCTCCATTTACAAAGCGACCGATCCCGCGGTGCATCATCCGCACACACCCCGAACCATACATGAATGCTTGTAAAAACGTTCAGCCCCGGGTTATCGGGTGTCTCGTCAACCTCGTTTCCACGCTTCCACCGAAATAGGGTTCAGTTCAATGTGTGTGTGCATGCGTGTGAGGTTCAAAGTTGAAGAGGAGCACGTAAATAACGCGTGGCATCATGAGGACTGCGGACTGTCACCGTCGGTCGGGAAGAAGATCTCGCGGCCGACATTTACAAAAAAAGAAAGGAATATTGTATAATACTCCCCATTCGACCACGAACAGTGAGCAAGCTTTGTATGTCTGGACAAAATGTGGGTTTCACGAGATGAAAGTTGCATGGATGGATGAATGAAATTTGAATAAATTAAAAACATAATTTTCACTTACAACGTGGCTCAAACGTCACGTACAATGTAGGTTATGTACTTGGTCGGAGCCAACTTCCTCTAAGGCCACACGACTTTTCACTTCCTCGAGCAGCAACTTGTTCCGCGTGTGGATGTGAAAGAAAGTGAAAGCTCATCGCCGTCAAGTGGTACATCTTCCCTCCCCCCTGTCTCCCCTTGCATCGTCCCATGTGTGCGGAACCTTGGGAGTTCGGTTGGTCTCGGTTGCGTCACCGGCAACCGGTGAAAGACGGCAGCCCGAA
The DNA here is from genome assembly GCF_943734735.2 of Anopheles gambiae. NCBI lineage: Eukaryota > Metazoa > Arthropoda > Insecta > Diptera > Culicidae > Anopheles > Anopheles gambiae. The sequence goes on along the minus strand of NC_064601.1, from coordinate 84,690,923 downwards.
ACCCTGACCTTGAGCTGGAACAGACCCCGGAGGGTGAGATGCTGCGGCCGACAGTGGAAAGCGATCGTGCATATACAGAGCGCAGAAAAAAACCCAAAATCTAAACAAGCAAAGCAAAGATTTTTCCCAACACACGCACCAAAGCAGACAAGTGCAAGTATAATGCAATCCACTAGCAGCAGCAGCAACGGCAGTAGGGTAAGTAGGGTGCTTACTTATTTTAACGCAACGTCGCCTTGTCATGAGAATGGTCTAACAAACGAATCCATTCCACGGTTCTCCTCCTCTTAGCCACCCAACTTCTACAAAAATTGACTGCTAGTAGGTTCCATAAAGCAATCCTCTCACGCTAGGTTGCCTTCGGCTGATGTGTTTCTTCGGCTGACCTTTTCAGACCACGCGCAAAGGGGAAGATGTTCACCAAGCTTATAGAGTGTCCGTACGGTAAGTTGCGATGGTTGCTTAGTTTCGCTCCGTGCATAGCCTATTCAGCCCGAATGCCACTGCCGCTTAAACGATCGTTTAGCATTTCACGGCTTGGCGGGTTCGTCGCCTGCTTAGGTTGGCCAGTGTAATCGAATCAAGCTCCACGGACGGCATGGTGCAGGAGAAGCTGAGCTTTATGATGGCTCTGAAGCGAGATGGCGATGGCGTGGCCTAAGCACACGTCGTGTGCCCAATGGTACAAACCTTGAGCGGAAGCTTTTACGGCCCTCTCGACATCTTCCCCGTGTATTGGCAGCACTTAAGAAGATTAAGAGACTGTGGTGGCTGCTGTTACTGCTTAACGCAGTCGGGTGAATCATCAAACCACGACGTGGTCAATTAAATCGAACTCTCGAACTCTATTACACAAATTCCGAGGAGTGTTTAACCTTAATTAGGTGGCCGAAGGCAGGACTCGTTCAGCTCGTTGGGGTGTACTAAAAATAACACAGTGGATTTTAATTTTGTTGGTTGTTTTATTTACAAACTATCAACGGGCTATTTACATACAATAAGAGGGTGGAAGGAAGTTTGTTTGACGGAAATAGAACATCATAATTTAAGAAACGCTTTTGGAACCGGTTAAATGAAAAAGTTTGGATAGAAGAAGATGAGGAGGAAGTAGAAAATATTGTCTAAGGATGGCAGTGACGGTTTGGATGCCCCTTGAAGTAGATCTTTGTTCGAAGTTGGCCAGCTCCTGGCGACGGGGTTACGGGGACCTGCGTGGACCTCCTAACGCCCATCGGTCTCCCTTCCCCCGCCCTACCCAGGCAGGTTGGTGCACTAGTGGAGTATGTGTCAGGTGTGCTTAAGTAGACTGACTGTGTTGGCACGGTCTTCAGCTGCTACCATCAACGCCCACCGCCTTACTTCTTGCCGCTCAGCCGAGCGATGGCAGCGTTCAGCGCATCCATGCTGAAGTTGGGGTCGTCACGCGGCGGGTTGGCGCGGATCTGCTCGAGCGTCTTCAGGACGTGGTCGGGAGCGGGACCATCGACGGGCAGATGGGCACCCTGCGGCTGGAATCCGTTCTCGTCGGCCACGTACGACACCTGGTACTGGACGCCATCGTCACCGGTGTACGAGTAGCTGCCCTGGGCCGACTGGCCACCGACGCCGCTCTCCTGCGCCGCCAGTCCGTTGCTCGTCTCGTAGCGATAGTTGTACGAGCCGTCCGGGTTGACGACCGAGTCGGACGCGAGCACCTGGGCCTGAGCGTCCTGCGGGTTCTGGGCGGCAGCGACGGCCACCAGCGCGGCAATAACAAACTGTGGAGAAGCCGGGAATGCGAAAAAGATAAACGTTAAGCTTACGCAATGGGGGTGGCAGACGGTTGTTGAGTAATGTCGAACCCAAATCGAAAGTGACAGTAATGCTAATTAATCGGATGGGAAAATATCAGCGCAGACAAGCACAACGAAGCAAAATAAATCAAGACAATTGGATTGTCTCGAGAAAGGCACGCATCGCTTTGAGTTATGAGTAAGAATAAGAAAGCAGAAATAAATAAAAAAAATCGTAGCCATTTGTGACTCAGCGCATTGCGGATACATTCTGACGATCTCAAAAATTAGTTTGACTTCAATTCTTTCTACAGCAGGTCGTTGCACGAATGGTAAAATCGTATGAAGCAAGAATCACATGCAAAAACACCTGCACAAGTATTCGTTAACAATAATTTGGAATTTCCCGAAAGCACTCGGTCGGCGTTACTTCCAAACAAATGTACCACTATCAGCATGCGCGCCCTCTATGAGCAAAACACTGTATTATTTAAATTGATGCCTGCAGCATCCAACCACACTGTGTCACAGAACACTAAAGCGGAAAAACCATCTGTCAATTTCATTTTGCACTACTGTCACTCTCTTTTGACACACAGTTTCCCGGACTTTATTCTTTTCCGTCACGATTCCTTGCACTCACCAGCTTGTACATTGTTGTTGTGTGTGGTTTGTGCTGTGCGAGCAGAGCAGTGGTGTTGTGGCTTGATAAAAGCTAATGCGAGAACTGATATCAATTATCGTCCGACGCGGCGCTTATATAGTGCCGGATGACAACCTCCTACCCGGCCCGAAGCGCCACACCACATCGGGATGCTCTCCTTACCGCATTTTGTCTTCGTTCGGATGGCTTGTATTTTTTTTTGCTCGGTAGAAGGGAGCACAAAACGGCCTCCCCCCCGACATCGATTCGGTTTCGGTTCGGTTTGCGTTCCAGTACGCTTTGCTGACATCTTCACCGCAACCTTTCGAGATGGCACACGGTGCGTGGCCGTCCTCTCACTTGCGTGATCTATCATCCCCGCCCGCGCTCGCTCGCTCGCTCATACACGAGCAGCTTACGGTGGAGTGCCGGAGGGGGTGATCTCGGTGGCGAATGGCGGTCCGATTCCCACTTCTCACCCCGGGCCCTTGCAAATAACCCGACCAAATGTCGCACGGTTCGATGTCGGTGTTGGCGATCGCACTCCACCACTGCACCAGGTTCGATCAAACGCATTCCACTCGTGTTGGAGGGACGACTTGTGTCTGGTGTACAAATGTTACGCTGGGCGATCGAAGCAAGCCGTCTCTTTTCTTCCCTTTCGCGTACGCACGTTCGGGCAGCATCCTGGTAGGCAGCAGCTTCTCGAACCAGCTACACCGCATAGAGCACGGATGCCATGGCTTCATGAACCAATTGTAACGATCCCCACTGCCACCGCCTTTCTCTGTTGGTTTTGTTTGAACCACCCCACCTCCTCCTTCAACCCCTTACAAAACAACTCAGTACATGCATACCGATCGTACAAGCCCGAAGAACGTCTTCGCCCGCGAAGAGAAACGGACGCCGCATTGCCGCAATGCTAAGTGGCAGCCGTTACCCTTCAACACCTCTCACTCATTACGGCCCGGTGTGAAGAATCTGCGCGCTGGCCAAATCTGTTGCTCCCCGCACGCATCCACCACCATCCTCCGCTTCTAACGACACAGGTGGAACAGGTGATCGGTGATGGAAGGATTATTTTCAGCCGTCGATGATGATGATGATGATGTTTAATGAGGATGTTTTCAAAAATTGGTCACAGGTTGCATATTGATTTTTCTTCCCCCTTCCCCCTCGGTGTGTGTGTGTCCCCTTGCTTCACCACACACTTCAAAAACCAATCTCGACCAGAATGCTCACCGAATGCCCTTTTACTTTCACGAGGTTCACGGGTTTTATGCCGGTGCCGGTAGAAGATCAAGATCAATGTTAGTGCGTGCAATAGGGACGAGGTCTTTTTCTCTCTTACACTCCTACCCTGCCTGGCCGGGTGCACCATCAGTAGTGACCCACAAGGTAAGTGGTCTCAATTCGCCATCAAGATGATTGGGTAACGTAACGCTGTTTGAGGAAATCATACACACACACGCGCACACATCGCTCGTTCAATTATCCAATATTCCAAAAACTGATCGTTTAGGCACTATTTGGTATTATGAATGTATACGTTGCTCATGCTTCTTCACGTTTGTGGCCCAGTGTGTAAAAAATTGTTATTTTCCATTTTGGTAACTATTCATTTTGTTTGGTAGAATATTTATTGAATCGTGAATTTGTATAAATTTTGTTACTTCCGTACAGTTTTCTTGTTTTATTTTTTTACTAATAACATTTTATTTGAATTGCATTTTGTTAAATTGTAGGATTTCGCTTTTAAGTTTTCCTGTTTTTTTAATGTATTATTGTTTTTATTCCTATGTTTGTTTAATATTTTGTTTCAGTTACTCGTCTTCATATTTAAAGTTCTTGAGATTATATATCGTTCTACGAATTTTCACAAAATAGTTTACTTTTATACTTACGCTTTTCTAAGAAGCTATGCATTGTTAAGAAAACAAATAAATACCATTTATTTCTACTCTACTTTACTCTTCTTGAATCTTTGCATATTGGAGTTTGGAGCAGTTAATTTGATTTTATTTACTTTGTTTCTTTCTGTTTCCGTTATCTATTGTCTCTTTGTTTTTTTTTTCTTCTATTCATAATGTTTTCATTGATTAATATCATATGATAATATCATATCATAATATTCATATCGCATCATATGAGATTTAATTAATACAGGGCTCAAACCTCTTCGCAGTGAAGACCTTAATAAGAATCTTTAGTTTAAAAGGCCCAACAAACACTCTCGTCCCTGAGTGACTTAATCAGAAGCAAAACTCATCACATCACCATTTATGAGTCACTGCTTTGCCTGTAAGCTTTGCCGCAAACCTCCATATTTGTTGTTTTGCTTTACTTCACAATGATTTTAAACGTTCATTCGAACGGTTGACCCCGTGATCGAGATATGGGTGAAACAAAAATCTCCCCAAACCTCTAATGGGCACCCGAGTCTATGAATAGTAATTTTAAAAACGATATAAAACTCATCCAAACCTACCCACCGCCAAGTGGTGTGCAGATAGCATCGAATCATTTGCAAGTCGATTGAAGCCGCACACACACACACATGCTCGCACACACACACACACACATGAAAACCCAACCCCCTTGATCGATCAATCGAATCAAATCGGAAAGCAATAATTCGTTCACACAAGCTCACACCTTGTCGCTTCATAAACATCGTCGCGCAAATCATCCGCCAAACCGGTACGACGAATCGGAACTGTAAGATGCTGCCCGGAGCGTGCAGGAGCGTTGCGTGGACGAGGGGGGGCTAAATTTAGCATCAAATTTCCAATCTACGATGATCGGTCGCTTAATCACCCGCTGAAGGGGGTGAGACAAAACTAACGCCAAACCACAAAACCACATGTCCTCGTAGCCGGAGGCAAGCTACTTAATCCTGCCACCGGGCGCTGGATTTCCTCTTTCTGTGCGGTGAAGCGACGGGTGTGTCGTTAGGAATGTGTACCAAGTGTCCCAACCTGCTCGCGAGTGTGTGAGCGTGAGTGTGTCTGAAAGCGGTCCGCATCTCGGAGAACCATAAACCCACCAAGGGCGACGGGTGATAAAAATCTCCACGAAACAAAAACAAAAAAAGAAGACGATCCAATAGGAAGCAAATCGAAAACCAGAAAAAGAGCCACCCGTTAGATGGCATTTTTATACAAATGCGTGTCTAGGATGTGTATGAGTGCTTATTTTAGTAGCTTTTATTTTTATCTTCCATCAGCTCCATAATTCACCGCCACGGTGTATGGATTCTTAGGAAATTCATCATCCCATCAGACGTCACGGACGTGGTAAATTGTAATCTTTTGCAACCTTTCAACGTGCATTGCTTTCGCCCACCGGACTGGAAGAACTTTTCCAGCCTGCCCAAACCAACCCCATCGAAAGCCCCCACAAACGTTGCGTTGTAACACGTCGAAGGTCAACGAGACAGGCTAAGGGTGGCCTGTCATGTAAAAATAAACGCTGTTTCGGTTTCGGAGCTGGACAGCTGTGTGCGGCAACGTGCTGCGAACCTAGAAAAAAAGCGAACGAATCTTCCCCAAACCCACCTGAAACTGACCTCTGGCCGTTGTTTCGGCTTCCCTTTCTCACTCTTCGAACTGACTGCTTATCATAATTTTTGAATAAATTTCAATATTACTTCACACTCACTGTGGCGGCTTCTTTCCGATTCAGTTGTAGCGATCGGTGGCTGGGGACTTTGAATAAAAAAATATATATCCAAAAACAACAACAAGCGATGATCGTTAGCTTACGTGCAGAAACGGTTTCCTTACGGCAGGTGGCAGATGCCAATGCGTTGGGCAAATATTTGGACCTAGCAGCAGTAGCAGCAGAAGCAGCAACAGCGAATGTGTCGTTCGCGTCTTCGGAAGAGTGTTGGCGGTTGCATAAGAGGGTAGTTTTGTGGGATCTGGTATTATAGGAACGACAAGTTCACTTACATGCTTCAATCTTTTCATGGGGCTTGATTGTCTTGGTGGGTGGAGTACATGGAGTTACCCCTTTTTGGTGCTTGAAAATGATTAAAGAAGCATTAATCAATCTCTTTAATGATGAATAAAAGTACTAAACGTTTCAGAGAAATTACAATACAATAGATTGCTCACCTGCTTTACTCTTGTAAGATAATTTTATTATTGAAAAAAAGCCAATATACCCCAAACCAAACAACGCTTGCACGGTAAGGAATATCGTCAAATCTCCCACATACTTCTCCAAACCGATCTCGCAAGCTCGTGTCCCCTGACATCCCAAACAATGGGTGCTAATTAATTGCGACTTTAATCAAATTTGCCAAACACAAACAGTGTCAGACCTTGATATTAGCACCAAATATAGCAATCGAAAACACGCAAATGAATTTTGCTCGCCATCATTTCATCTCCCCTTCTTGAATACTCAGCGCATAGCTCAACGAGGCATTAGAGAGCTGATTTTAAGGCGATTTATCGCACGCCAGGGACGTTTTTCGGGCTGTAATTAGGAACTCCCTATCAACGCGCTGGCCAACTGCAACTCACGGCCCAAGGTGGCAAGCTGAATACAATTCAAAAGCGTGCTAATTCGAATAAAACACACCCGGCGGTATGCGGACCAAAACCAAGCAAAAACAGCAATAAACATTAAAGCGCTTAATGTCAACGCCGGACGCAAATGATTGCAAAAAGCTTGGCTGCTAGCGTAATTTCATCATGTCACTGTTTTTTTCCAGCGTGGAGAAAATACACACTCGAAATGTGCATCCGATGAGCGTGGTCGTAGTGGAGGATGTAAAATGCAGATTAAAATTTCATCACACGCAGCTTAATTTGGAGAGCGCCTCCCAAAAAAAACAACCTATCAAAGCAACCCATCAAAAGAGTTCAATGCCAGTTGTGATGATACAGGCGCAAAATAAGCGACGAACCCTTCCCGATGCGCTGAACTGACTGGACAGACGACCTGGTTGACCTACTTTAGATTTCGGTTACGGGATAAGGGACGTACAGAAATCAAGAAAAACACAAACCGTACTATCAACGTAAAATAACAACACCATATAAACATAGCTCTCAGAGCAGGGCGGCATGCTTTATCATGGGAGAACGTTAATAAGCTGGTTACATTCCGCCGTGCAAAGAGCAAAAACACCCCAAAAAAAGTTGCTCACTGTCAGGCGTAATTATTGTCAATTATCGGCACTCGAAAATTGCGATCCACTAAATCGAACGATGACTTTGACGGCAACCGTGCGATGAAGAAAATGTGAAAAGATGATTTAAATTGATATTGAAAAGCGATTAAGTTATCAGAACCCTCTTTACCTACCCCCAATGCAGGCGTGCATGCCGGGTGGTGCCTGCCAACCAGGATGATCAGACTCCAAGCTTCGCGGGCTAGTAGGTGTAGTGACAAGGCAAGGCAAAGTGGTTGATCATCCCGATTGCACTGTTTGGTTGCAATCATCATAAAAATAATCAGCATATGTAGCTGTCAACGTGCCAGTGGTGTGTGCACTGAGCGGATGAATCTACAAGCTAAAATAAAACTTTGGCCAACCTCGCAGTTATGCACCGTTCGCACACAAAATGGGGGGAAAACAAAATCCAAAACTGGCCTGCATGAGGAGGACGCATCGCGCGACGAAAATTGGCTACTGGTCAAGAGGTCAATGCAATCATGCGAACGACAACTCGGTTCGGGCGACGAGCGCGGCCGGCAAACGAGGCAGGAAGCGGAGCAGGATAATTGATGGATTTTTACTCGTTTTTCGGGGGTTTCGCGTGTGTGTGTGTTTTTACTTCGCTGGCCTCCGCTTGCGCACGGGTCATGGATGATGGCAGAAGAATGGAAGGTACCCCAGCAGGTAGATCTTCGTCACAAAAAGGTCACCATCACCCGGGTTTGCCTTCGGTGGGTGAAGATATCGACGAAATCGATCGTTTTGGATGGGCTCTTGGGTGAGAGACCGTCCGGTACCGAACCGGGGCGTCGCGTGAAGCATTTTGACATTTTCACTTGCAATGAAATCTGCGTGCACATTATTGTGTGCTGTTATGCGGTTTTTTTCTCTTCTTCTTGCTCGCGCTCGTCTGCAGCGCCTGAGATTGTTGTCGTTTGTCCATGTTTGGACACGCTGGGTGGAGACCGTTTGCTAATCCGCTGGTGATGAGTGATGAGGAATCCATTGCACGTTTGTGAGCTTCTCGCTGTCTGCTGTCGTTTTCGTTAATGGTTGCACCAAATTGCATACTATATTTTCATGCAAAGCAGGAAGGCTAGTGGTGGAGAAGAGATTTCTCTATTTTGATGCTTATGATAAGCAAGATTAATTGATATGATTTACAATTCATGTTAAAATAACACTGCATTTTCATAAGTAGCTTAGAAGTAGCCTTGAATATTTCACCTTGTAGCAGATTGCAGCATTTCAGATTTGTTTTAACCTCAAAATGTCATGTATTTTAGATTTTTTTTTCGGTGATATGTGTGACATGTTGTACTGTTTTCATTAAAATAAGCAACAGAAATGAGTTTTGTGTAAGTAATTTGGCCAAAATTCGCTTGTCTGGCTGAATGAAAAATCGACTTCAAATCAAGTGTACTCATCCGGGAGTGAGTTGACGACAGGTGTTATACAGTACTTAGTCAATATTTTAATCAACCAAATTTATACATTTTTTACGATCAAATTAAGCAAGAAATCGAAATTATGGCAGTAATCCTTGCTATTCATACGAAAACAGATTCAAAACTAAGTTCTTTTGTACAAGTACTACGAAGCCACAAAAATCAGTCACAAAAATATTTTTTTTTTCCTTAAATTCATGTGTTTCATGGTAAAAATGGTTGTGATTGCAAAGATAAACATATTCCAATTGCTATGTGTTAAAATATTAATGAATTTCCCTTTCTGACTCTTTAAATCCATTAAAACATATTTGTACCACTACAAATTGCACCGCTATTGGTACATTTATCCTATTGTAAAAATGAGGATTTTCTGTACAAAAGCTACGAGCACTAGCGCATGTAAACAAGTTTATTGTTTGTGTCGCTATTTGCACATCAAAATTCTTCATTTTTACAATAAATACGTAATTTGTCATAAATATAAGACTAAAACGCATTATAGCTTTGATTTCAATTCAAAATTCTCAAAATGCGCAATTGAATTTGCAAAAGGTGCATTTGAAGTCGTTTGTATTATGTTATTTTGTATTTTTAAGCCATAATTATTATTTGGATTGATTTGCAGTTTTTGACGGTCTTTATTTAGCTCCTAGGCCTTTGTTTGAAGACCCTTGCCCTAGACAATTGGTTCGTAATTACCAAAAACAGTAATTTATTATTGTAATTAACAGCAACTCTGAAATTTCTATAAAAATGGCTCCTTATTGGAATTTGAATCCAATAATTTTTATCTTTAAATTTTTTTGATTGCTTGTTTGTTTCTTTAATTGATAAGTGGATGCCCATATAGTCGGCCTAAACTCGTTCTTCTTCGATTTGGCGTAACGTCCTTCGCGGACATGTCGACCTACACAGGCTTTCGAGACTTAATCCATTATCACGCAGCTGGATAGTCAATCCTTGCTACGGAGAGACGGTCCATCGGTTTGCACCCATGACGGGGATGTGATTGTAGTAGTTCGAGTAAGTAGTTGACGACTGTCCCACGGAACTGATTCTCTGCAATGATACGATTCAAATAAATCGTGGGATCGATCCCGAAACCAATGGGATACGGCAAACCCAAAAAAATACGGGAACCAACCAATAAATTAGGAGAAACACGGGATCAAAAGGGATCTCCATTTTTCTATTTTTCTAGTTGTTATTTTGTGTATTCTTTGATTCCATTTCCTTTGATTTGAGTAGCCTAACTAGATCTGAAATGTAATTTTAAAGAAAGATAAATTTAACACAAAATAAACAGTACCAGACAACGAGGTACTGACAAGAAACTCTTCCAGGTGCATTATAAATGGGTTTATTAAACATACGCATATATCATCTCGCCGTGAATATAATTAAAATGCGCTAAAGTGTTCTTTAGCACACATGCCCCTCGGAATGCTACGCTATTTCACCTCATTTTAATACAAGCAGCACCAATTAACCCTCGCGCCTAATGATTACTAATTTGTACATTCCACCTTCTTCGCGCGCGTTCGATCAAGTGCACCGGATGACATACCGGTGCCGTAATATGGTGGGTTTTTTTTCGGGGAGTTGACTTCTCACCTTCACTCACGGCATCGGCGATTGCACCTCTGCCCCCTCCTCTCCCCCTCCCTTTTCGGAGACCGTTTGACATTTCGCGCGCATCTCTGACCGACACTGCAACAGTGCGCATCGCAACGCATCTGTGTACATCGCCGCAAGCCGCGATTCGTTACGAGCATTTACTCTTCCCCGTTTGCATCGGGTCGGTTTGACCGGCATAAAGCATCTGCCGACGACACTGTCCTCCGTGTGCGTATGTGTGTGTGTGTGTGTGTGTGTGTGTGTGTGTGTGTGTGTGTGTGTGTGTGTGTGTGTGTGTGTGTGTGTGTGGTGTGTGTACGGTTCTGTCTCTTCTGCCTGCCAGGCTGCGGTGGCCTTGGGTCGAAAATTGACATTTAAATACCTCCTGGGCCTGGGCCTCCCGGTGGGGTTCGGTGCTGTGCCGCACACCACTGGGAAAACGGGGGTACCGAACGCGTCACATTTTTGACGAATGTCCCACATCAAGCCACCGATAGGTTTTTCGGTGACGGTGGGTGCCTCTCCGTATGTGTGTGTGTGTACATTCCAACATGTACATTAATTTGTGCCACCGTCTCGAGAAAAATGGTTGATTGTAGCTCCAAAACGGTAAGCAAAACATGGCATCTAACATGAATCTTCCCTTGGAGCTACCGCAAAACCCTTTGCCGCGTGTTTTTCGTTGATTTACTGCAGGCCAATGACACGCGCTCTGACAGCCCCCAGTAGGGACTGTAACAAATAGACCGGCGCCTTCAAACGTCCTTGCCGTGTTGAGCGTTGGAGGGTGAATGAATTATGCGCCGGAGCTGATCCACTGATGTGTCCCATTTTTCTGTGCACCCAACACTGGGAGACGAAGATTGAAAAATCAACCTGAACCCTCGCTTCGTTTGTTGCCCAATTAAATTGCACTCATTCCGATGCCTCGCATCGCCTCCCGAAAAACCCCACGTTGTCATTTTCAGGGTCGATACAGGAAATTGCCGGCCGGTTCGGTACGCTTTTTTTGGGAGGGGGGCGTCCGTAACGAACAAGAAAGAAGCTTCATGAAATGTCTCGTTATGAAATGATGTTGCGTCAAAAAAAAACGCGTCCCCTCCCCAGGGCACAGTCCACCTTACCCTACACCACCACCCATCATCACACCCACTGGGAACATAAATCATTTTGTTTGACCTTTTCGGCTACCGGCTACGGTGTGCCCCGGTCCGACGAAGCTTTCCGAGCTTTCGGTCGGTGCGTCGGTCGGAGATTGACGGTTGTGTGAGCGTTTGTGTGTGTGTTTTTTTTTCGCGCGGCTTCGCTTGCACCCGAAAATGGGATGTATTAATTTATGCTTAATTGAGCGCCCACACGCTCAACACGCCGTCTTATCGTCGCAGCCTCTTCCCCATTGCTCGTTTTATGCTTGTGATCGATGCCGCAGAAAACTGCGCACTGAAAGGTGCAAATGAGAAAATTGACAACGTATAATCTGCTAATCGCACGAGGGTGTCTTTCGGGAGGGAGGAATGGATGGATGGATGGATGGATGGTAGTAGTGTAATTAAATATTTACTCTTTCCATGTTCGTGCAGCTTGCTCTGGGAGAATACGGTGTGGAACGGGGGGGATGGTCAATATTTCTATGTTGATATTGAGCAATTTGATGGGTTCGCTTGGTTTGAGGAATTTTGATAGATAATGCGTTATTTCGTGTTTCATTTTCTAATCTTTTTGCTTGTTTTTTGTTTTTCAAGTAATTCAGTTATTCTCTATTTCTTAACATTTTTGCAGGAATAAAATTAATGTAAAGCATTTTTTACTAATAGGGGAAGGTAGCTAAAGACGGATACTGCGGGTAAGATTAATACTTCCCATAAATACATGAAAAAGGTAATTTTTGAAAAAATCTACAATGCAGCATCCTAACTTAAAGTAAAACAACACATTTGAGAACATTTTTGGCATAATATATGCAAAATTGTTTAAATTCAAAGTTTAAAGTTATGCAAAGATGTTTCAAATAAATTTTTAATCGTGTGCACCCTAGTGGATCTAATGTGACTACTGCGTATCTTAAGCTTTACAAATTGTATTGTTTATAATTCCTGAATTTTTATTTCATGAATTAATTGTCGTGATCATTAAATGTCGTGGTAAATATCCTGACACCAAAGCGGGTAAGACGGACAATTTCTTTGTAGGGAAAGATGGACACCGAATTTATTGATTTATTTTACTTCTTTTATCAATTGATGATTCATGAATAAATTCCTTCAAATACCTTAAATAAGGGTATTCCGAAGTTATGAACATATCAGCAACTAGATAAAGTATTGAAATACACGATAAATGAAACACCGGTCAAAATAGTAGCCATTCGTTATGCTATTACTCGCTCGACGCTGATGAGGCGCTTCAAGAAATCCAATATCTTATCACGACTTGAACAACTTTCAGCAATAAAAAGATGAGGCATTGATACGACATCGTTCAGGAATAGAGGAGAAATTCTGTGGGATTACAAATATCAAATGTTGAATTATGACATGGTGGAAAATGACTTAAACTATTAACAAGTCCCTCAAAAAATACTGTGTTCGTGGACCTTTCGTGGAGTAATTTCCTAAAAGGTAGATGTAGACTGTTGTTTTGTTAGCTGGAGCAACGTCAGCTGTTAGTGCGCAATATTTCAATAATGCTTTAGATGCTGCATTCTACGATATATTACAAGCGCCGCTTACAATTCCTAAATTCATGGCTGAACCGTCGTTGCACTTGGCCTAGAATTGGAACGCACCAGGATTTGGAAAGCAATAGGATATGTTAAAATACTATAAACTCAATCAATTTCTACCCTTTTTTTTTATAGGTGTCTATCTTACCCTTCATGGTGTCCATCTTTCCCATGTCAAATGTCTATCTTACCCAAACATTTCAAAACTGCTCGAAAAAAATCATGTTTTTCATTCATGAAAAAAACGCAAAAATCAATGGAAACTTAAAAGATTCAACACATTTTCTGATAAAACATGAGTGTAAGATAATGTATGCACATTTCCATGGTCGTTGCACTTATATATCACTAGATTTTTACCATTTCTCTTAACGAGTCCGTCTTTACCTACCTTCGCTTAATCTTTTTACACCTTTGATATCGTTGTAGACCAGATGATCGGTGATTTTGAGGCAGTAATTTAATATCTCTAGTATTGTTTGTTCCAAAGCTTACATAATGGACTGCGAGTACAGAGGTTCTTAAATATTTATAAAGCTTTCCGAAGGTAGTTTGATTGTATCTCAAATATTTATGAACTCTTTGTAGGGTCTATTGGTCCTAAAATGGCCCATTATTATTGAAACCAGTCGTTCAACCATGAGACGATGCGAAACATAAGTGAGATACTGTATAATATTCTTGGTCAAACCCTGTAAATGTAAATGATGTCTTTAAAATCACTGCTTAAATTTATCATCTGTTTTCGGGTTCTCGTTGACTCCACAGCTGACTGAATAAATTGCCGGAAATATAATTTAAATGGCAGCGCTAGTGCCAAACACACGTAATGCTACCACCGATCGAATTTCACTTTCAACCCTGAACATCAATATTCCAAGACTACAACATTAAAGCGCTCAAGAATCTCGAGCTCTCGGCCCACGTGTGTGTGTGCGTGTGTTCGGTTAATTTGTTGTTGGAGAAACGAGCTAATTCGAACAAACCCACCGAAGCACACTTGTCCCGAAAGGGCAAACATTGTTTTAAAGCTAATCTTAACGCCCTCCTGCACATACTCAGCAACACCTGCAACACCCAGCAGCTGCAGAGACCATCTTAACCGCCTCACTTGTGCCCTGTTGGTGAGGACTCCGGTGGCCTTCACCTGGACAGGAACCTCCGCGCAACGTCGCCACCTCCCGGGGAGTCACCGGCACAGGCGGAGGTTTAACCCCAAAGGGGTCAATTTCGGTTCAACGCGCATTGCGTCTATCGATGTTTCGGACCCGGGGTGACACACCAGACCTCTCCCTCTTACCCTCTCATTATTGATGAATGTGCGTTCGATGCAGCTGGCTCCAGGCGGGTGGTTCATATTGGATGAGAAAATATTACAACAAATTACAACCATCCCCAAACGACGCGTAAGGCACCACCGCAGCGCGCACCGGGTGAGTCGCTTTCCTTCCTTCGGACCGGTTCGGTACCACCGCCTCTTTTCCACCGTACACGTAGCTGCCCGCAATCACTGTGAATCTATGCGCTGAAGGCCATTCGGTGCGATAAATGGTTAAATCAAACGATGCCACTTGAATCGACTTGTGGCTGGGACGGGGAATGACGGCGGGTGGTGCACTTATGCGTCCCCGGAGCGACGCTTGTCACATCAATACAATGTATGTGCTCATTAGCATGCCGGTTTAGTGTGTGCTGGCTCTGCATCTTTATCAAACAGTGTCGAGTGGCGGCATTCGGAACTGCATGCATCGGACGTTGTGCAGTATCGTTCGTGAAATTTCCATCCAAGCGAGGGGGGTCTTGTTTGCTGGAGATTTTATGTACTAAACTGCTCATCCCTTAGAATGTACTTCTGGTCGTTTAGAAGGAGCATCAAGCAGATTGCTTTGAAAAGGTACAACTACCATGCAGGGCTGTTATTGAATTTTATATGCCCCATCATCATCATTTAAAACGACCACACACCGATTGTATGAAATTAAAAGTTTATTTCACTTTCTTTCATCCCACGGCAACGATTGAAGAAAAAAAAACGTCACCATTTCATCATTCACCATTTCAATAACGGAGCGCCTGTGCCGTAGCGTCAACCCGATCCCCATTGCGTGGTCGTGGTCGGCCTGTAGTTTGCTGCAATCGGCCGACCCGGCTCAACATCCTCATTCGCCATGGTGGAGACAGATTGTTGTGGGACATTTAATATCTGTTGCCGTTTCGCTTCCCGCAGCCACACCATTTACACGCAAAATGCGGCACACCGATCGATGCGCGAGATGACCCAAAGGGAAGATTCACCCTCGCCGTCATCATCCACACGCACACACACACACACACACGCTCACACCGGTGACCTGGTTCAGCTTCAACGCACCCTGCGCGGAGCAGTTAAATTCTGTTCCCTTCGCCTCTCTTTCTCTCACCCGCTGAATCGGTCCCTGTCTTACGTACATTTTCCTTCGCGCCCTAGCTTACGCGCTTTTCGCAATCTTCCCGGAGAGACCGTCCGAGGCCGTTGGTCCATCCCTTGCAGTGTGTTCCTCGTTTTGTTCGTCTTCTGCTTCTCTCTGTCTCTCCCTGGTATAGTCTACCTATGCCGCTTACAAATAGTAGTATCTTCATCAGCGTCGTCACCATCGTCATCTTCTTCGGCCAACGCAAACCGCTGGACAAAGCACGGGAAACCCGAAACCAGTCAATGTTGCACTATGGCACGTACGTTGGGATGGGTTGGATTGCATGGAGTGAGTGCTTTAATGGAACAAATGGTTAAATAATAATCTTTGAAAAATATAGCATATTATTTTATATATAGCATTTTATTTTCCTGTAACTTTCAAAACGTCTTAAATGATTTTTTAATATAAAACTTACAAAAACTTTATTGAAACACGTCTTGTTGATTTTACTGAAACATAATTATTGACCAAAAAATAGTAATAGCATAATTATGGCTTCTTGAACATTTCTTTTTTATTGTGTTGTAATTGTGTTTAATTGTGTGTGTGCTTTCAAATTATTGTTTTTGCAATTAATTGTTAATAAATGTCAGTGTGATAAGCCATGGAACTTTTGATTTTGCCTTGCCCACCTTCGCTCTTAGCTCACTCTCGCTTTATTCGCCTGATAGGTATGCAATTGATATTGCTTTCTAATAGAGCAGGGTTCGGCAATCTTAATTGGTAAGAGAAACTAAAGATGGTAAGTATTTTTTGTACAACATTGAAGCCATAGAAATTTAAGTATGCAAAACAAATTAACGAAAATCAGAGCAATTAAATTAGACAAAATAATGATATGACACCCTACACTGATTACAAATCTCGTTTCCTTCATAACTGAGTCTTTCAGTCTAACTGTCTATCCAAAACAAGATTTATTAAAATTTCCTCATAAAATGGTGTAAATAGTCTTGTAAAGCTGTAACGCAAATCCAACATGAAAAGTTCTTATCTTGTTCTTAGTTCTTGAAAAGTAAGACATCAAAAAAGAGACTGCAAAAGCATAAAATCCCAACTTAACAAGCTAGAAATAAGCAAGAATGCCTTGAGGATTTTTGTCTTACTTTGAGCAAATTAAAACGATGTACCAGATTTTTAGTCCACACCATACTATAT
The DNA here is from genome assembly GCF_943734735.2 of Anopheles gambiae. Classification (NCBI taxonomy): domain Eukaryota; kingdom Metazoa; phylum Arthropoda; class Insecta; order Diptera; family Culicidae; genus Anopheles; species Anopheles gambiae. The sequence continues at coordinate 84,673,931 of NC_064601.1, read as the reverse complement.
TGAAGCATACCAACTATATATTAGCTTTCAAAATCCAAGCTGATGCTTTTAGCACAACTGGCTATGGTGGCATAAAATTAAAACAAAAAAGCTTTCTCGCAAACCCTTTAGAGCTTAAAGCTCACGTGCATATCTTTTTCAGCGCTCACGTTATACAGCATCACAGGTGGATTATTACATTTCATCTTGTTGTTACTTTCACAATTGGCATCGAGACAACAAAATAATTGTGCATGTTTGTGCATGTGCCACGCAAAATTTATTTTGAATTTTCAGAACATACACACGATAGCAACAGGGAGAGACATGACAAAATGCTAAGCTACTAATGAAGTGGATGTATTCTCCGTAGCATTCCATACGTTTTAACGCTTGCCGGTGCGGTAAACTTATTCGTGCATCTCATGCAAATTCTCCCCAAGGTGATGCATTTTAGCACTGTCTTTCAACCTAACCTTAGCACTTAACTACTCAGTAGCAGTTGTTTACATGAATATCAACTTCCATCAATTATTTTGCCAAAAAAGACAAAAGCACAATCATATGCTTGGTAATCGTGGATAAAAATAGTCTCAACAAAGTAAAGTGGAATGTACACAAAAACACAACCATTTAGCAAACAGCTTGGGGGCAATTTTAGCATTGGCACATCTTCTAATGGTCAAACTTTTTCGCAACATACAATCTACACTCCTTTGACAAATTGCAAATGTATCAAATTCTAATCGGTATCCATGCCTTACCATCTAAGCTGCATTTCATTTACCAAAGGCAAAAGATGATCTGGTTTGGTTCGATTTTTATTCAAATTAACCATTTAACAGTTTCCGGACGGTGGGCTGAAAAGGTCCACAGCACAACGCGGTAAGATAACGGTGGGAGCCTTGCAAAGGTCAACATTGTGTGTTTATTCTACATCTCGTGTAGTCCTATTAGTCGATGATGGTGTATTGTTCGGATCAATCTTTTGAACATAAATTTAGCATCTTATGATACGATGTTTTTAAAGTTCAAATTAATCAAATCGGTTCAATTTAAATTCCTCAATTTTAGTCGTTAGTTTTGTTTACTTTTGCTTTTATTTCGTGGATCCTAGAACACAGTCTTTTAATATTATTATCTCATTGATCAATTGTTTAAGCTTTTATTATTGAACGATTCAATTTATTATTTGAAGAATAATCATATTGAAGTTTTTTTTAATAATATAAAATAATTGACAGTTGAAATATAATAAGCTTTAGAAAATACAGCGGATATCGCAATAACGTTAATTTCAATAAATAAATATAATAACACGAAATCATCAACTTGCTTTCCATGGATCATTTTACCCATTTCTTCTCGACTTAAGTTTACTGCTTTTTCCCAGTCTCATATTTGTTTCTTCGCTCACGAAACGGCTTCATTAGCGAGGGAACGTTAAAACCTGCGATATCAAAAACCGTCAAACACACGCGATAACCGCGAAATATGGCCATTACTACCATCGTACCTTCGCCAAGATAGCAAAGTTTGTTTTCTTTGCTTTGTCCGATTCGTTTAAAGTAACATTCCATCATTTTGCACTGCTGCTAGCGTAAATCTCACAATCGTACTCAGCGAAAGCAAACAGCAAACAACATTGATTCGTCGAGGGCAAGCAATTAATCTTACTAATAGCCAACATGACATCGATGTAGCTATCCTGTTGGCAGACATGGGAGTAGCACAGCGAAAACCTTAATTGGCAGCGTGAAACATGTCTACAATACCATTCAGCGATGACAAAAATTAGAGCAATAGTAGCGAAATAGATTGTAATCGAATTAGCAACAGCCAGCGCCGGCGGCAAGTGGACGTGTAGTTGACAAAAGGGAGAGTGTTTTATTTGCATAATTTAATAACCACCTGTGGCCAAAACATAGCTATCATACTTATGAATGCCATTGAAATGGTTCAAAACAAGTTTGCAGCGCCTCAGGCGTTGTCCCAGTGCGGTATGTAGTAATACGAGTGCGTGTTTATCTTTTCTTAGCGTGAACACGTGCCTTTTACGTGAAAGACTTCAACGTTAAAGCAGGCGAGGGACCCTTGTCTTAAGCGTTATCCTTGTCTTAAATGTAAGGTAACAACCGCTGCCGGATCTTCTAAAACACATTCAAATGTAATGTACTCCTCTCTCTTTCTCTCTGCAATCCATTCCTCACTTCTCTTCCCGGGATCCCTGGAATCGCCGTTGAATGGTGTGATTTATTTTTATGTTTCACCCATCAGTATCAAATTTCACATTTAGCATCGAAAAACGATCACCCGCACAGCGCAGATCGCTTGACCGATCATCAAACTTTAGCCGCACTACGCCACGTCAATCGATGTCACGCGGCGTCTTGATGGTGGCACATAGATTTAAGCGATAAAATATGCTACCAAATTGACCGATTTCAGCAGATGGCCGATGCCGATTCACTGAGGAAGCTTTTAACGGTGCGTGAACATGAGCAGATGAGCTTCCATTTCGCGAGAACACCAACGCAGTTTTGGTGTGGTTAATTGGCCCACCTACGTAGTGATTTAATTGATGGGTTTAAATTATTTCTTTTGTTTTTTGTTTTATGAATGAAGTATATTCATAAAATCTATTATTTTATGCTAAACGTTCTTTCCTGTTAAATCGCTGCTCTAAAAAGCCAGTTAAAATTAATACTTTTATATTTCTTTTATACAAAAATGTGTAATCGAGTATTATCGGGTTTTATCACTTAATGGCCAGTACAATGTGACGATGATGATGATGATGACCTTGACTTCTCCAGGTCTTAGCATTCTCGGGGTTTTTCTCTTTTCTTTCAGCGTTTGCTCACAACCTGGTGGTGGGATGTGGGATGTTTCACCCTTCGCGGGCACGCTTCTTTGGGACGCCTTTTCGGCACCTTACTTCTGGCCATTCTGGGCGGCCTGCTTGGCCTCGATGTATCGTAGCGCCCGCAGAATGTAGTCCGGGATCGGTGGTGGCGTCGGCAGATGAACTCCCTGCGGGTGGAAGCCATTCTCGTCGGCGGTGTAGGTCAGCACGATCGGCACACCGTCATCGCCGACCCACGAGGCCGAGCCCTGCACCGACTGTCCACCGATGCCGCTCTCCTCCGCCTGGATGCCATTGCTGGTGGAGTATTTGTACGAGTAGGCACCGTCCGGTTCGAGGCGCGACTCGTGCGTCAGGATGTTGGCGGACGCATCGTCAGCGGCCGGGGCAGCAAACGAGACGGCAGCAGCCAGAGCAAGCAGAGCAAACACCTGCGTAATTAAATTGAGAAGAAGACGATAGTGCGTGCGAATGAGCATAAGCATTAAACGTGACGATTTTAATGGGCTGACGAAAAAATAACAACCCACTGAGCATTAAATCGGACCAGTGCGACAGTGTTTGAAAAGGATCAGCAATCCAATTACACCTTCATGAAGGTGTTCACTTAGGCGGGCTTCATTACGATGATGGCTACTATTTGAGATGTCCTTGAAAGATTAGATTAGTCGTGACCACTCCTATGCGAGTTGGAGTTATGTTTAGGAAGAAGTGTTTTAATGACAGAGTGTTTTTTCATCTCACACCTTGAGGACGAAAGAGTCGTAATAATGCTTCAATTATATGCAATGAAAACGTATAATTTAAAATAATTTGAAACCATATTGTCGATTGGCTGAGTGAGAATTTGAGAAATGAAAAAAAAAAATACGGACTCTTAATATAAGAAAGAGTTTAAAATTAATTGGCTTATGAACCCATTCGCTCGGAAAGGATAATGCAAATAGAGATAGCTTTAACTAATTATTCTAAATTTTTTAAAAAAATCTTAAAACTTTTCTTAAATTACTGTATGTTTCTATTACGTAAATGATATTTGAAACACTCTGGCATACTTTGAATACCAATTGGCTATTCATCTTTAAAAAATATAAAACACTTGAGTTGTATTGCGTTCGATTTTCATGTTTTTTAATGTCCATAGTGTACTCTTTAGATTGTTTCACCAAACACTCGTTTTTGAAGATATTTCACAAATGCTTTTTAACAAATCCTTTCCAACTCACCACTTTGAACATTTTGAAACTGAGAAGGTTTTATCACACTTTTTCGTTTTAAATCACACACGAACTCACACGCACTGCTTTGCTGTTTTGTAACTGTTGCGCTTGATGCACCAAAGACGATGACACGGGCTGACTGACTTGACTGAACCGCCCGACATCTTTTATATATCACCCGCGGTGGGTTAGAAGTCCGCCAACAATCTAATCGTCTCCCAAAGCTCACGAGCGAAGCGCGATGGATCATCTCCCGAGGCACACACACACACACACCAATACACCAAAAGTCTCCACCACCTTCCCCAAAATTTGGTAGAACCCACGAAGTAGAGCCGGGGATTGAGGGGGGATCGATATAAAATTTGGAGTGGCAAAGGAGAAGGAAGGAACCCGGCTCGCACCCCTGTGATAGCGAGAGTTCACGGAAGACGGAGTAGAGTGCCACACTCGCATGAGGCGGTGGTCACTAAAACAAAAAAGAAAAAAGACGATAGGATGCTGCAAGCGACGAACCGCATGAATGAGCCTCTTTCGGGTAGCATTCATTCATCAAGCGCTGTGTGTGCTGCTTTCGGTTTCATTTCTTAGTAGAATTTGAGTTCATTCGTTTTACGGTGAACGCACGGATGGGCCCTGGTCGTTCTCACCCTTGAATTTGTTTATGGTGATGCAGATGAGAAGCTTCAATAGTACATGTTTGGCAAAGTTTTTCATAGCAGGATGGTTTAATGTGCTGATTGCTGATAAAACGACATGATTAAGAGTGTTAGAGAGCTGGTTTAGTTGATGAAATTTGCTTCATTACGTACGACGTGCTGCACACCTAAAGAGTTTTGTTTTTCCGTTTTAGGACGTTTCAATGTTCTGTTTTTAAAAAATGTACATTTCTTTATAATTTATTGTAAATTCAATTATAATTTTAGAAGTGTAATAGATGTTCTAGAATGATTCCGGAGTTAACGATGGAAATAATTCAATGAAAACAAAAACACCTGAATACCACACATTATACCAAAAACCAGATACCAAAACAGTAAAATCCAAATATTTAGTATCGAATCCGAAAAGAGGAAAGAAATATTGTGAAAAATATGAAGACTACCGGTTTTCTCCACGTATTATTAGTTAATTTCCCTAAATTTGTGGGTTCGTCTCACGATTAATTCAGCGTTTCCTATATTTATGGGTCGTTCCTATGATTTATTGCAGTTGATCGATTTTACAGCAATACAACTAATTCTAAAAATTCTAAAAATGCCCAATAAATCGTGAGAACAATAAAAAACAAATAAAAAACACTATAAGCATTTAAATATTATCAAAAATCAATCAAAAACCAAGGTAAACACTGTATTCATAACTATTCTAATAAAGCTACCAAATAAAATGTCTAAAATAATATGAAAATAATTTTAAAAATCTTAATTTTATTACATCATTTTGTTCACGTATTCTGAAACCTGCTTAACAATACTTTATATAGTTAAATGTGTTTAGTAAATCCAATCGGAAATGTCTATCATTATTGGACGAAATTGAAATAATTCACAAAAAAATCTCCTTTGAAAGAATCATTTATAAACGAATCGATTCGAAGCTAAATCCGAATAATCCTTTTCATATGAGCAGATTGCACAGGAAACAGAAAAAACCCTACCCCAAACGGATCCCGCGTGATGACGCAATCGCACCACTACGATCAACCCGAGCACGAGCGTAGGTGATGGGCGGATAAATTCTTTCACCGGCATGTAGAAAACCATCCAACCTCCAGCATATCATAACATAATGGAGCTCAATTAGCAGTCCTACGCGCTTTGGTTGAGCTTCCATCTTGTCACTTTATAGACAATACCCCAAGCAAGCTGTCGTTAATAGCTTTAAGAAGAGCCTTAACACACTATGGGAAAAAATGGAAAATCCTCACACGAGTGCCACTTTTCCACATTCAATCAATCAAAACACTCCAAACTCGTTTCAGATGGATTTGGTGCAATGGTGACAAATGGTGCCACACACTCACACAAAAACACACTTATGTTGAAGGTCATCCAGTAAAAAAAGGGAGGGAACCCCCAAAGGAGCTTCACCTAAAACCGAAAGCTCACAGGAAAATACCCACCGCACGAGGGACGACATGGCCAGGAGTAAAGCCATTTTTATTGGATTTCTCATCGTAAATTTTCTTTTATCTCTTCGCTGACGCTGCAAACGTGGGGGCCGGGATCGACATTGGGGTGGTTTTATTGGTGGCTGTTGTGGTGTGTTTTGTTTTTCTTCGGCCACGCGCACAGTTTTCGACCAAGACATCCAAGCATTAGCATTCGAGTCAAATTTCACACACCAGCACCGGGACGGAGCGGAGTTAGACGGTGGTGGAAAATATCTGTCCCCTGGCTGCCGCTTGATCGCTTGGAGCAATCTGGTTGGCTTGAAACAATTGAGCAGGGTTGAAAAATTGCTTCCTGGTGTTTTCATTAAAGCGCAATTCGGGAAGTGTTTAGTGGGGCGGATGGAGAATTGGAAGCGATCTTAATTAAACAGTGGGCGGTTTGTTCGAGGCTCTGACCTTATCGGGGTCATTTTTTTAGGAGATTGCGCCTACCAGTGGGCGCCTTGATTCACTGTTCCGTTTGAAAAAATCTATTTACATGTTTACTGTCATAGGAATTGCTTCTAATATGTTCTTGAAACACAACTCAAAACTGTTCGAAACCACTAAGAACATGTTCCGTAACAATCACACAAACGTCAGCCGAACAAAATTTGTATACAATGCTATCCACTTAAACCATTCGCTGATCTTGTGGCTCGTTTTCTCTCTGTCAAGCTTCGTTGTTTTTTTTCGGTAGCCTGTGGAGGGTTCTCACAATAAATTCTCACTTATGACAGCTGGTGCAAGATGTATCGGGCGCTGGGCAGCCGCAAAAGGGAATTTATTTTTAATGTCGTGTTAATTAGTCTTAAAATTCTGCAACACCTCCCGGCGCTGGGAAAGCGTGTGCTGTGTCGTACGCGCTAAGCCAATCAGCAAATAATAGCTTTGTTATTGTGTTGAAGGTATTGGAAGCGATGAACGAATGAACCGTGAACTGATTTATGATCGCTCAATTAATTTTTACTATTCTTGTTTAGCTTTATTTTAAAGAATTAAATGGAAAATGTTTTAAAAGGTTTCCAGTAGCCCTGGGGGTAAGAGTTGTAGAAAACGGTTTAGATGGAACTAAACAATACTGAACTATATAATAAGGAAATGCCTTGCTCACTAGTATACTACAGGAAGTCAAAATAGATCGTTATTTTACTGGATATAAGCGATCAACAATCTTTCCTGCTTATTAAAAAATATTCAAAGGTTAAGAACCAACCTTTCCAGAAAAGGTTCTACCTAATTGATACCTCGATGATAGCAACCCCTATGCCTACTATTCTTCACAAAGTATCATTCCACCATCAAGAAAGAACTAAATATATATCCTTCAGTTACAGCATACTTGCCATAACTTCCTTCTGTAAGGATCACTGAACGCCGTTTCAACTTAGGTAATATTCAAATCTACTCACCCCTTCGAACTCCGAACTTTTACGAGCCACCGTTGCCATAAAACCATAAGCAAAAGATTGCAAAAACTAAACCGTCTCTTCCCATTCGTCAGCTTCGAGCTCACCCGCAATCGCAAAACGATCGATACCAATTAGCCTTGAACTTTGCCACGGTTTCGATATCGAGCAGATTTCGGCTAGTAGTAGGTGCTCGCATCGTCATTCGGTTCCTTGTTTTGTTGGTCCTTTTTGTGCCGGAGATACCCGCTCTCTCCCTCTCCGTTAGGGCTGATGAGCCGCACCGGGCGTGAAACTTTGGCGTGATAATAAATGACGGCACTGATTGGCAAATGGGGCCGGCGATCGGAGACCATCCACCGAGCAGTGGCATCTACAAGACTAGGTAGTTGTTGCGGGAGGGTGGCCTTTAGGCAGCAACACTTTTGGATTCCGCTCATTAACCCAAATTGCCCATCCAAAAGCATACGAACACGGTCGATCACTGGCACACGGGGGTCGCTGAAACGGTAAGGTTGTGATTGAAGACACCTCGACCATTTCTTCATCGATAACAAAGAAGTGTTTGGGAGTTTCTTTATCTAGTGTCTATGGCATAGAATGTTTGGATGAAATCGGTGCAATTAATTGAGTTATAAAAGCATATTTAAACAGCACAAATGGCAAAGCTTTTTATTCATCCTAAAATTTATCCTGAAATACAGGAAATCAACACTTCCAGCTCGTTAATGAATATTTAAGTCTTGGATAAGATATTTTCTAAATTTCGGTCCTTACTGTGGGGGTGGATTTAGTGATGACTCCACTCTGGGAACATGTAACAGCCTTTGACTATAATATTATTATAAAATCGCCACCCATTATCGCTCATGTGCCATTTTAAGCAGTTCAAACTACTATACCTCCCCCAAAAAAAACCCCTCTCAACAGGCAACCACTTACGGTCCACCTCTTCTTCGATGACCTCATAAAACGTACCCATCGGCAACCTTGTCCACTTATGTCGCGCTTTATCGCTAGCCCCGATACATTTAATAACAAACAAAACTCATCGAAGCTCATCCACGTCCAGCTTCCATCTCATTCTTCAAAACTCGCAAACACACTTGCAAACGTCCGAAATCTTCCCTCATCCCTACATTATCGAACCCATTCATTCGCCCCAAACGGAGTATCGGTAGATTGGTACGAATTAATACGATCGAAACCCACAACGATCGACGAAACTCGCCACGCCACACGCGCACAATCCACGCCGTGCGCGAGGATTATGATTTACGACCCATTTCGGCGTTCGGTCAGTTTTATGTTGCATTTATTTTATTTTATTTCATCTTTTTTTACGATCACTCGGTTTCGGTTTGTTTCGATGCGTGTACGAGGAGTTTTTTGTGTTTTTTTCTTTGGCAGTTTTTAAATGCGCATCAGGATTGAAAGGATCAGAGAGGGTGTACCACGAACCGCATATTGGTTTGCGTAACGCATACATTAATCTCGCAAAGATAAGACGTAGAAAGTAATAATCATTGCAACAATTTTGAAACCCGAAAGCGTTTAAAAAGGAATAAGATAATCCTGTGTTTGTAAAAAAGCATCACCATTTACTGGATCGGTTATCGGTACAAACTGCTTCACACAAAAGAACGAATTTACTGTCACATCTCAAGATTAACACGTCTGGAATCAATCGAACGCCTTCAAATCTCCACAAACCACCTCGCTGTTTCCAACTCCCGTTGCCTCCCTCCCACCCAGCACGCACAACAGCTGTCGCATATTATTTTATGAGGACAACCTAATCGAATTAGGTGTGACATAAAAACTGAGATACGGCGGACATAAAGATCGTTTGTTTGGATATTGGTCGATTAAAAGCTCAGCTGATGATGATAATGATTCACTTGGCTCGGTAAGCAAATGACCCATCGTGGCACGTGAGTGTGGTTGTGGTTGTGTTGATTTCTGTCCGAGCTCATTCATTTGAACCCTGCTTGGAGGGTGAAATGGGTGGTAAGGGTCGCCATTTATTCGGTGGGAAATGTTAGCCCAAACAAACTTTTATTGCCTCGAGAAAACGTTAAATATTGAAGGTGACATCATGCCACAGGTCCGTAGGTAAGTTTTAAGCTCTCGTGTGTGCCTGGAGGGGAGTGTAGGGTGGCTGCGGGCGTTTCCTCACTTTTTGGCTGGTCCTCCTGCTTGTGTAGGCGTGAAGATGATTGAGATGGTACGAGAAGGTTTCGGATTTTATTGTTACACCAAAGGTTAATTCCGAATGATTGAAAATGTTGTTTACTTTAAACATTAAAAGCGTTAATTTTGATACCTTTTCAGCACACAAAAATTTCTCCCAAAAGAAACATTCATTCTCATCGTAAAAAATCAACCTAGACAATTTCCATCCTGATCCAGTTTCGATTGCCAACGAAATTTAGGCAGAGCGGAGGCACACGCATGACAGGATTTCCTTCCCGTAAGCGATCGTTACCTTGCAGTTTCGTTCGTTGTGACGGAGATGCTTGAGTCTCCGTCGTTCTTTTCATTCACAGCACTTAATGATCGGCTTTTGCTGTTGGAAATACGAACGACCCTGCTGCTAGGTCGCTCGTAAAACCTGCCAGCTGTGTGGCCCCCAGTTACTTCCACACGGTCACAGTCGTTTCCGTCCGGCAATAGTAATCTGTTCGATTTAAAACAAATTGTTAAAGCGAATTTGCATCGCTTTAAAGGTAATACAACTCGCAAAAGGTATGCATTAGCCTTACTCTGTTAAGTAATATGAGTATAAAATTAATCTAATTTTGCTTTGATGAGCTCTTCTTAAATTGTTTTAATGCAATTTGATCGATTTTTGAAATCGTTCTTTTGTGAAAATCGGCCTACGTATCACAGATACCACCGTGATAAAAATAGCAACAAATACTTATCGATGTGTCATGTTATTTAAATATTTTGTTTCGATTACCATATGTTCAGTAAAATGCAACAAATAATCTGCTCTTATCCTATGACCTATCTGCCACGAAACAGAGCCCTCTTTCTGTCACATTCATCGCCACAGCACGGCTGTGCATCTTGGCCACATCTCTGTCCAGCAACACCCATCCATTTGGGTTCATGTTCATCAGCGAAGATCCTAAACGAAAACCACCCTGACGACACTCCTGATTTATGATCCTCTGATGGGTTTGAAACAAAACGCTCGCTTAGGTTACGACAGAGAAACAGCGGCGTTCCCGAAGAAACGGACCATCCCTCCGACAACTCCCGAGACGTCCCATTTGAATAAATGCGTCGCAAATTAGCAGCTCGTCATTAAAGCATCGATTTTATAGGCTCATTATTTTATTGAAGGTGATGGCTGTGCGTGTATGTGTGTGCGGGAGTCTCATTTTCACGCTTCAGCTCGGGCTTTCGTGTGCCACAGTTGGTTGGATCACCCTTTTTCCAGCTCCCACCACCCCTGGGGGCGAATGAGTTATCGAGCGGTTGTGTGCGAGGACTCATATTTTATACTTCACACGAAACGATCCTCATCGAGTTGGGGCAGATTTATTTACATTGTGTTAGGCTAATCGCCGAAAAGGGATCATGGGACATGCTTTTAACCCAAAAACGAACGCGATATGAACTCATTAAGGGTTTAATCGCTCATAAAAATGGAGTGACATTTTGCACAAGGACGACGAATCGTCTTTGATTGCTTATTCGGGGTAGAGAGAGAGAGGGCAGACACTATGATAAAAATGTGAATATTTAAAAGCAAACATCAACCAACAATGCGATCGCTCTAAAGATCGCTATTTCACGCTCCCGATCGTTTTATCTCTACAACACAATCTCAGCCAGTAGCTCAGCTGATTATCGGCCGACGTTAAACGATGCTAATTGCATCTGATTAACCAAATACACTAAAGTTATCGTTCGTACGACGTGCGACTCATTCCAATTTTTCTACCATACCGCATGAAATGAAACTTGATGACTCGAATCGAGATCATCTTCATACGGGGGAAAACCTTGAACTTCTCGCTGCATCCGGTACGAGGCGGATCTGATCGAATCGGGGGGACAAATCAAATATTGGATCAAACGTCGATGAGTTTGATTGAGCAAATCTTCCTTCTTCGTAGGATGTACGAATTAAAACAAAAGGGCTTCAAACGACCGGATCTGACCACCCGAAGGCAATTGACACTTCGGTTAAAGTTTGAGCTCCTTCTCCCAATGCAAATGTAATGCCCGATCGAGTTATTTGGCTACGCAGTACGGTGCGTTGCAAAAACCAGATTAGCCAGATGCGAAACGCAACATGCCGGCTCAATGACGACACCCAAATCCAACAAAATGGCCAACAAACAACAAACGATAGTTTGACTGGCCCCTGCCCACTGCTGGCTCGGTTCCGTTTTATAAACCGTGTATCTTTATGGTCCAATTAAGTTGTCGCGGGACGTTTTGCTTGCTGTTGGTGGTGCTGCTGCTGCTGTCGCTCTTGAGCTGTCTCTTCCTCATAAACGGTCGACCTTGCCGCGTCGGTCGGTGCAAATTTTATTTCCCAAAATTTGTGTCCAATTATGAATGAAGAGCAAACATCGGAGCGCGGTGCGGGCTCGGAGATGGATGCAGTTGAGCATTGCATTCCCCTGCTCGGCTACTCGGTCCGATGGTGCTCTATCTGATTTGTATTTATCTTCCATCCGTCCGCTAAATCCAGGGTGATCAGCGTTTCCATTCTTTTCACCCGGAATTTGACGATGATCCGGTCTGTATAAATCATCTCATAGCTTGCCCTCCCAATCCCACCCTCCCAAAGCGAGTTGACATTTGGCTTTCCGCGATCACCAAGGTGGCTCAATCAAATAACCTGTCAAGATGCATTTGATCGTTGCATCGATCGTGACGCCACCGGCACAGCAGGTCACCCACATCAGGTGGAATTGGCGTTCGTCCGAAAACGCCTCGTTCTGTCTCCTCTGTTTCAATGTGTCAATATTGACGCACGGCTTACCCTGGTGGGCGTTTATGATTCCTCCGTAGAAAGCGTTCGTGTGGTAGAACTTTTATTTGCGCTTTAGAATTGGCAGAACTGATTCAATACTGCCACTGAAGAGGCAAATGTGCGATCTTGGGGGTGGAACGAAGTGCGGTGAACATTAAAATAAGACCAATATTTGAACACTTTTTTGCAGTGTGTTTGTTTAGCGGGCGCGAAAGGCTAGCTCATTGTGTGTGAACAATCGTGCCCCTTCTCGGTGTGCGAAAACGAGCCATTGATTAAAGATATGGTTTTATAATTGTCTTCTTTCCTTCGCCGGTCAATGAGTTGGCAATTTTGAGAATTGGAAGGCATTGTTTTTATTCGGGATGGCTTAAACTTCTACAACATAGTTTGGTCTTCAAGATCTTGTTGCTGCTACTCAAATAACTACTGCAAACATGAGCAAGCTGTTGGCATCCAGTCATTACCGATAAGTATTTATAATTAACAAACTATCCATTTCGTTCCAAAAACTATCCAAACGTTTTGAAATTATTTCGATAATTGTTTTATAATAATTTATCATGCCTTTACAAAAATAAACATATAGAATATAGACATATAGAAGCTTCTATAAGCGCAAAAAGGACAAATTCGTTTCAACAGTATAGGCTAACTGTACCAGTATTCGGCAGTGTATCTGTTTTCGGCAAGGTAACTAAAAACGTGTAATTACGCAAAAACGCGTTAAAAATTGTCTCATTACATATTTTTAAAACAGAAATTTGCTCATTTGTTATTCATATACGAAGTTTCACATCATTTCCTTCCATATTTTTCAAAATATCAAACAAAATGTGCAGAGCTCAACATGTTTCGGCAGATTTGCTGTCAGCCAATAGTTCGGCAGGTTTAATCATTAAGAGAAACAGAACACTAAAACAATGAATGTGTGGTTATTATGAAAGATTCTATGGTAGCAGAATTTATTCTAGCCCGCTAGGAAATTTAAAATCACAAAAAAAAATAATTATTCACTTTAAATGCTGCCGAAAATAGGTACACGTTGAATGTTGATTTTTGACAGATCAATGCTGTGGGCTCCTGTAGAAACTTGAAACAGTAACACACTTTTGATTTTGCTGCATATTCAATTATAACTTGATAAGAAAACTGCAATGCGTATCTCGACACATAAAACGACATTTGTTGTATCAAATATCACCAATTTTACTATAAATAATCAAATAACATGAGAGAAAAATAATGATTTGTAAGCCAGTCGGAGCCATACTCTAGAGCCGTCAGGTAGGCTCATTTCTCCAGTGCCTACTTTTTTTTAACTCAAATCAAAATGACTGTAAAAATTGCCAGCAAAATGCCCAAGATGGGCAACATAAAATTAATAATTTAAGTACTTTTCAACACAAATCTTAGGAAAGTGAGAGTGTAAAATTGTTTCAAACATTTTTGTCTACCTATTGGCATTAATTAAAACATTTACCCGTATTCGCGTTGGCGAAAATAGGACCAAACTGTCGAAAACGGGAACAAAAACAGTGTTTCCATTTTCACGAATATCTCTAAAAAAATACATTTAGATCGGCAAATAAAAAATAGCACAACATAAAGCGATAGTTTATCGTTCAAAATAACGTCACTTTCATGAAAAGTAATAAAAATTGTTAATGTACAAGCCGTTTTTCTGAAACTACTGCACTAACCTGTCCAATACTAGTACATTTACCCTTATTTAAATCCTTCAGCATTGTGCATTGACGTACCCCTCGTCGTTGAACACAACGTGTAGCGCGTTGCATACTTTTAGGCGGTTTAATTTTGAACCTCACATCTTCTCCATAAACTCTTCCGCTGTTTGATCCGTTTAATTCAAACATTGTGAAATTCATAATTACGTAATTGAACGGTTTATTTTCGCGATATCTTTGCCGTAAACAACGTGTTCTTTGCTTCTTAAAAACAATTCCCCCCGATGCACATAGCACCAAAGATACATGTACCAGTTAATCTTAATTAGCTTAAACATGCTCATTTATACCATTCGCATCGTACAACGCAAACACGTCTGCACAAGAATTGCAATCAAAAGGCAATTTCTTCTTAATGGAACGGACTTTCAATAATTCTCTTTCGCTTCGCTGTTTCGTACCTATTTGCCTTCATTCGCGCTAACAAGCCACCGTTCTGCAAAAGACAAAGAAATATCACTACTTTCTTTCATTTCCCCGATTATCATTCCTTTCGGTTCCAGGCGTACCAAACTTGCAAACTATTTGAAAGAATTTAACAAGGTCCTATGATTTCTCTCTCTCTCCCTCATGGACGTATAAGCACAGCAAAGAGTGGCAGAAAAAATGGTGTCTCAAAACACACGCACGACGGGTGGTAGCCCTTGTGTGCATTTCTTTAATTGTGGCAATCAATTATCAAACAGAATGCGTCTCGATTGCTGGAGTAGAATTTTTCTCTATATAGGTCAACGAGAGAAAGAGAGTTATGTCATGAGCGGAGCTTTTAATTCCTTTTTCGTTTTCTTTTACGTTATGTGCATAAGACTGGATTCAGTTTGTTCCAATAATTGGGAAGAGTTGCCCGCAGAATGGGAAAAGCAAATTAAAGACAGTAGGTCAATCAGCTTAACCTACTTAATCATCAGTTTAGATAGTGAACTATTCTTTCTAACCTGTTGGTACTGTTCAGACGTAGACGAGCAAGTAGAATTAAATGATAATATTATAACATTTAACGCCGGTTTTATTTCATTTCCGATTCGATAACAAACAGTTCAACAACGAAATTCAATTTTTCTACTTAAGCCTATTGCGTGGTGAAATGGTGATCCAATGATTCATGGCTGTCCTGTCCTGTCCTCTTGGCACAGGACCTTCAATGATGAATGATGAATGTTGGCTAATGACGTCCAAAACGGTTCCAAGTTTCCAATCCCAGCAGCCACTTAGTGCTGTCGCAGCCGAGCGAGGGTGGCATCGAGCGCCTCCAGACTGAAGTCCTTCTGGTCCTTGGGCGGGTTGGCGCGGATCTGCTCGAGCGTCTTGAACACGTGCTCGGGCGTCGGCGGCGGCGTCGGCAGATGGTCACCCTGCGGCTGGAATCCGTTCTCGTCGGCCACGTACACCACGCGGTACAGCACACCATCGGGACCGGTGTACGAGAAGGCACCGTTGGCGTTGTGCGCTCCGAGACCTTCCTCGTGGGCGGCGATACCGTTGCTCGTCTCGTAGCTCCAGTTGTAGTGTCCATCGTCCTTCAGCACATTCTCGTACGCCACGATCTGGGCGTGTGCGTCCGGGTTTTGCTGGTGCGAGTAGGCCCGATCGAGCGGTCCGGCGGCAACGGTGGCCACGAGCAGGGCAGCAGCGAACACGAAGCGGAACATTTTGGAAGGTGTAGGAATGCTCGTTGCTGAAGGCAGGCTTGTTGTTGATGGAAGGATCGTTGTTGAATGATGACTTTTGACCGAATTGTTTCACTTTATATACATCGCACACGCGCTGGACCTAATCCCTCCAAAATCCTATGTGTGTCCCAAAACGCACTACCCAAATCCTTACCCAGTATTACGAGATTTGGTTGCACGAGACTTAAGACCAACGGTCCGAAGGATTGACGAGGTCAGTTTTAGCTACGGACCGAATGGTGGACCTGTTTCGAATCGTTGGTGTTGGGCTTCCTTTCGAAATTGTGTTTACCCTCACGCACGTACCCACATGCATGCACACATACACACGCACCCATTCAAGTGTAGATTAATCGAGTTTATAACACTCCAAAACGAGCCACTCGGGCAGGGGTGTTGCCTAGCAACAGCCACTAAGCTAATGAACCGCTCGGGTTTGCTTCGTTCCTTGCGTATAAGGAAGGGCGAAGGATCGTTATGATAAGATAGAGTGCCGATCATATCGTAGTACAGCTGGACACACGCATACAAAAAAGCATTCCATTCCACGTTTGCCAGACACTTATACAATCGTTGCTCCCTCTCTCGCGCGCGTGCAATTTCTTGCCCATTTTGCATCACTTGAACCGACAAAAATTGTGTTTCCAATTCGACCTGCTGTTGGTCGTAAAAGTGGAGCAGTTCTGTTTTTTTCTCTCTCTTCTCTGGGCGGCCCACAAACCTGCCACCCCGTGCGCAATAGAAAGACTTTACCGCCTGGCGTAAGCGACGAACCCTTGTCGTACGTTTTCGGGCGTGTCTCGCGCTGGTAGATGGAAAGGACCCGCATGTCTGGAACCGGGTCAATGTCAATGGTTGGCGAATTTTTTAATTATCCCGCACGGTTTACGCCGGTCCGGCCTGGTAGCGGTGTGGGCCGGTTCCGTGCACCAAAGTGACCGCCCGCTTCAACATCGTGTCCTGGTTGGAGTGTGTTACCAAGCCCAGCATGTGCGCCGCTGTTCTGGGAAGGGCGACCAGAAGGGTGGAACCAGTTCGAAACGACCCCCAAGATTTTGCCAATTTTTGCTCGGCCACATGCCGGACCCGCATACCGGACGGTGGTTGACCTCATAGGTGACGACTCAAGAAGGCTGCCGAGCGGACCATGGCGGACGCTTTGCGGTTTGGGATCGATTAGCTGGGCCAAGCTGTCAAAAGCGAGGGATTAAAGGGAGCGCACCGGATTAGCCGGCGAAGGTCAGTCGTGTTCCTGTCCAGGCCTACGCCTGTGTGTGATATATCTGCCGACACTTTAGCGAGCGGACGACTTGTGTCTATACGCTTTTCGGTGCTTTCAAAGCGCATTTCGAGTGCAGCTCTAATTGGCGGTGCTTGTTGGTGATGTTTTGGGGGCAGAGACGGAGCATGAATTGCGCGATGATTGTTGATTAGATCGGACAGCAATGTTTTCGCCAGTTCGGTAGAGAGGTCAATTTGTTGAATTAGCGGAGAGGTACAAGGTACACAGCGGGACACAACGAAGGCTGGTCTAATTGTTTGAGTGTTAATCTAATTTCAGCCAAAAACTTGTATTGTTGTTTTGCTCATGTAGCAATCACAATCGAAAACAGTGAAAATGAACATGTTCGTCATACTCTACAACCAAAAAAGAACGGATTTAATTCTTAGTAATGATTTCATTGGAACAGTGATAGAAAGGTTGAAATTGGACTTTCAGTTTAAGCTTCTAATTTGAAGACAAATAATTGAATTGTTTCCAAAAATACAACTAAACATATAACATAGCTTGACCAAACATCCAATAGAAATAAGGCCAGCTTCAAAAAAGAGTTAGAGTCACACAATAGATCATGAAGGTGTCAGCTCGTGCTCGGTGTCAGATCCAGAATTGCATCCAATATGAAAAGTTTTAGAGAAAGGCAGAGAGAAATTTAAAATCATAGGTAAAGATCAATATTTAGATTTATTTGTAGTTTGTAACGTTGACGTAGAGACTTACAAGAACCTTAGGATTGCGCGCTATTGTCCTTTGAGCTAGCCTGGTGACGTTCATTAGGCAATGTATTTCAATATTTTTAAAATGAGCCAAAGTATCATACCCCTGATTTACAGTTGCTACATCGCTACTGGGTAATGTTCCAGACCACAATGACACCTTTCAACATGGGACACATGTTGGATGATAATTATCATACGACAGTTCAGTACCAATCTGTAAACGGTCTACCGAAACGATTAAGACTCCAACAACGAAATGTTTTGAAAAATGTTGACATTTTTACCATTGCTTAAAATAGGACTTATTACACAATTTGTACACCTTTTACCAAAAGCCAACCGGATTGCGTTGAGCTTAATCCATCCACGCTTGGCTGACTCCTCACGCAATACAAAACACGGAGAGAAATTCTGTTCCTTCATAATGCTCCCTGGGTGTCGCTATGGTGTTGTCCCCCTAATGCCGGTAATAGGGTTTTATCCTTTCTTGGCTCACGACACGATGACCGTATCCGACTGGGCGCGCGTTGCTTGTTCAAGCACCGCCAAACAACTCAGTTGAAATTCCAACGACATTTTTTTCTCGGCCAACCTCCGCATCTCGATTGCAGCCGCTCGGACATTGGTTCGACATTAGTTCATTAATATATTATGCACCTGTTTCTTGGCGCAGTTTATTTTTCAAACACCAACATGCTCCCTCCGCCCCTGGAAAACGAACTGTCTTCGGGCGTTCCGTATGCACTGAAGAGAAATGACTTTACCCTTCACTCACCGTAATCCCCTAATCGATCGAGTTGGATTTTTTGGTACGGTCCGTGCTCGTAACGCATGGCCGAAACCGGTCATTTCGATAATGATTAGAAGCCACCGCGACACGTTACAGGGAGACATGCGTTAATGAAAATTTAATCAATCACCTACTCGTGTTACAGCGCCCGCGATTGCGTGCTGTTGCCACCCAGAAAAAAAGTACCCACCACTCGGCGGCGGCGAGAAAATAAGGTTACTCTTGACCTTGGCCCTGGGTACAGCCGACCCGAAAAAACACACACTTGCCCACAGCGCGTACCACGTGAACCCACGACCGGCGTCGGCGGGCTGGGCGAGCGATCGGTCCTGTCTCGGGGCGTGTCACGATGGTGCACGATGCAAATTTTTGGAAGTCGGTATAAATTAGGGAACTGGATCAGTTGTCAGCATCAGTTGCAGCTAATCAGCCGTCGTCGTCAATTCATTAGCGCGAGTCTCGCAAGAAACTAAAACAACCGCCCAAACGCCCAGCCATGTTCCGCTTCGTGTTCGCTGCTGCCCTGCTCGTGGCCACCGTTGCCGCCGGTCCGCTCGATCGGGCCTACTCGCACCAGCAAAACCCGGACGCACACGCCCAGATCGTGGCGTACGAGAATGTGCTGAAGGACGATGGACACTACAACTGGAGCTACGAGACGAGCAACGGTATCGCCGCCCACGAGGAAGGTCTCGGAGCGCACAACGCCAACGGTGCCTTCTCGTACACCGGTCCCGATGGTGTGCTGTACCGCGTGGTGTACGTGGCCGACGAGAACGGATTCCAGCCGCAGGGTGACCATCTGCCGACGCCGCCGCCGACGCCCGAGCACGTGTTCAAGACGCTCGAGCAGATCCGCGCCAACCCGCCCAAGGACCAGAAGGACTTCAGTCTGGAGGCGCTCGATGCCACCCTCGCTCGGCTGCGACAGCACTAAGTGGCTGCTGGGATTGGAAACTTGGAACCGTTTTGGACGTCATTAGCCAACATTCATCATTCATCATTGAAGGTCCTGTGCCAAGAAGACAGGACAGGACAGCCATGAATCATTGGATCACCATTTCACCACGCAATAGGCTTAAGTAGAAAAATTGAATTTCGTTGTTGAACTGTTTGTTATCGAATCGGAAATGAAATAAAACCGGTGTAAAATAATAGTAAAGAAGTAGTCGCCTTTTCATTCTTAGGATCTTGCTAAAATCATATTACTTCGTCGACGATCAAAGTTTAGAAAACTTTGATTGTTATTTTCCTTTGGGAATACTTTAGAAGGGCTTCATTTGTTAAATTCACCTTGATAAATACACAATCTTATAGTACGCATTCGTCAAAAGCTTATACGCAATGCTTTTAAAAGCTTCATATGGCCAGATCATGGCAGCACCAGAGTGTCGCACAAACCAATGCAGCTACAAGCAACATGAAAGACCCTCACCTCTAGTGAAAGCATTTCGATTGATCCCACCACTTTTATTTTACTAAAAATAGCTTTCTCAGAAGGAGAAGAGCAATTGGCCACTTCAAGAGACATACGGTGCAAACAGTGGAAAGGGATACTGAGAGCTCTCTTGGACTGATCGGCTACTTTCACGCTGTTACGAAGTGAAAGTATTGGTGGTTAGTGCATTGGTTGTGTTGAACGTGATTTTAAATCGAGCGCAACTTTCTATTAGACATGTGGCTCGTTGGTCTAGGGGTATGATTCTCGCTTCGGGTGCGAGAGGTCCCGGGTTCAATTCCCGGACGAGCCCGTTGACGAAACGACAAATAACTAGCAGATTTGTCACTTTTTACTGAGTACTGACTTGACTGCTGATTTTACATTGATGTAATTTTCTTTCAAATATGTTTATCCCAACTAAAAGAACTATGAGTTATTTTTGTAGTCCGAGCAAAATGGCGAGGCTTTTATATATTTCACATTGTTTTAATAAAAAAAATAAATCCAAGCGTACGATCATTGCGTACGCTCTCTTTATCTAGCACTGTACAGCTTCATTCCTCTTCTAACCTACTGGCGAATGATGCTTCCTAACCGAGGGTAGCGCGCAGTCGGTTCAGGGTAGCATCGAGCGACTCCAGATCAGCGCCCTCTGGTGGGTTGGCACGCATTTCCTCCAGCATCTTGATCACATGCTCGGGTGCTGGCGGCTCGGTTGGCAGATGGGCTCCCTGCGGCTGGAAGCCGTTCTCGTCGGCAATGTACACAATCTCGTACCGCTGGCCGTCCGGAGCGGTGAAGGCGAAGTTACCGTTGGCGTTCGTACCGTCGTTGCTGGCCTGGGACGCACTGATGCCGTTGCTCGTTTCGTAGTTGTACGTGTACGAACCGTCCGCATTGATCACCGTGTCCTGGGCAAGGGTTTCCGCTCCGGCATCATCACCACCGCCGCCAGCGCTGCGGGCCTGAGGCCGCTGAGGAAGGGCGACGACGAGCGACACCACAAGAGATGCAACAATCTGCAAATAATAGCAACAGGGGGAAAAGATGATGAAATAAGGTTTTTTTAAGTGTACTATAAAGTATTAATAACTGTATGTACAAAGAACTGCTAGTTTCACGCTAGTCGTAATTTTGTTGTACAGTTGAAATATTTTTGAGATTTTAGTACAATCTTTTTAGTACAATGTACTGTTTAGTACTATGTAATATTTAGTTCATGCTCAAGGGAAACTGATCGAGATGAAAGTATAACATCACACGTTTTTGCTATCAGCCTGTTTTAGTACACAATGTACTAAGTATTCCACTGCGTCTAAAACCGGTAACTACTGTGCTCCCCATGGAATGACTTCGCTGCTGATGTTCGCCTTAGTCCACACACTTGCCCGCTACTCCGCCGATTATTGCGGTCAGCTTTTGCGAGGAAGTTAGTCGCATTTTCTTTAGCGAATTGAGCGGCAGCAGTGGCGAGAAAAAATGCGAATTACTTCATCACAAAATCAGTACCCCTGTCGGACGTCCTGGTATTACGGTATGCGATTCCCTTAAACCTCTTTCTTCCCTCCAGGGCACTACTCTATGCTATTGTTCTAACAAGAACATCACTTGGAAACTACAAACTACTGCCACTTTGGCTCAGCCACTCACCAATTTTCGGAACATTTTGCTGTGTTTACTTTTCACGGTTCTATACGACCTGTGCTGAGAGTGTCTCAAAACCAACTGATACGTTAACGGTACGATTGGATGCGCTTTATATAATCAGAAAACGTTTTGTTTCCATAGACCTCACAACCTCAAAAACACAGCCCCCAATAGTCGAATCTGCCTGGTTTCGTCCTCTAAACGAATGATCTGATGCAAGGATGCTTGGAAATATTCAAACTTGTTGCTATCCTGCTTCTCCTGCCAGCGTACTGTCGCGAAACCTCTCGCTTACCATCCTAGAAGTGAAGATGACACAACACATCGATCGCCTTACCGCGTGCAGAAGTTTAAATTTCGCACTGTAGCAGAGCAGGTAAAGCAGAAACAAAAAAAACCTTCGATCTGTCACCGGTTTGTAATGTTTTGATATGACTTCAGCCTGTTTTTCGGTTGTCTACTAACCTGTCCAGCGTTAAATTATTCCAAAAAAATCGATTTCAGCGGCATCTTCAGCGGCCGGGACTGTTTTGCACCTATTTCAAGGTTTGCCAGCCCATTGCTAGATAACAGCGAAACAGACAACTCTGCTGCTACCTCTTCCCCGTGTACTCCATTCGTTAGTCTGGACTAGTTTTGTACGGTTACCATCGTACCACGGGGTGGGCTGATTTGAATATTATCCTAGGTGGCATGCTTTGCTCGGTTCATCGCTAGAAGATGTCACCTCCACTTTCGTCCGTGTTTGGCATTTGGCACGGGTTATGGAACAGGTTGCACATTCGGCTTGCTTGCGGTCCCAAAAAGGCTCACACCTGTTGACCGTGACCAGCGGTGGTCACGAGCGAGGAAACTATGCTATGGTAGATGTTGCTGTGCGGTGGAACTTCTTTTCCCACTGTCGATTATTTTAAATGGTGAATTTGAACGATGCAGAATGTTGAAATGCATCGTTAGCTGATAAGAAATGAATGTCTTAGGTGACAAAAAATATCCATTGTTGAAGTTCTCATTCTAGGCAAAAAACACGAAAATTAATTAAACTTTAAAAATTCATACACGTGCAAAAATGGCACAAAAAAGCTTATGATAGTTTATCATTAATTGATACATCGAAAATGAAAGTGACTCTTTATATTCATTAAAACATATCAGGAATTAAATAAGTTTTGTAAAACAAAATTGCGTAGGACACTGATACCAGCGTAATAAATTAAAATTGTTTAATTTTCTCTTTAGCAGACATTGCTTACAACCGTTAGTATCAAATAAAAAGTTTATGTAGGTCGTACAGAATTGCCTCAAACATAAATAAATGTGTGGTATTTTGAAACTTTATTTGTGTTTGAGATTTATCGTAAATTTTATTGTTAAGTATAGAAAGAAAAAATACTTACACGATTTGCCTACAATTGTACATCAAGAATTTTCTCTGAGAATTTGTACCCAACAAGAATGCATATATTTATTGTACTAAAAAGAACTCCATTACTTTATTTTTATTTAGATTCACATTATTATTGCTTCGGCCGTATTTTCAACACATTTAGTATCGACCGATTTGTTCTCAGGACATTTGATTCCTGTGTTTTTAGCCTTATCCCGGGCAAGAATTCCATTATATGAAGGAAAAGCGGACAATATATTAGAATTATTATCATATTCGTTAAAGGATTGAGTTACTTCGAGGCGGTGTGATATATTTTGCGAAAAAAAGTTTTATTTTAAGAGTTGGATGGATTTTACCTTAAGATGTAACCAAAGGCAATCAGAAAGAATGTGAAAAATAAATAAAAACCATCATCATTTTTTCTAAACATATTATAATAAACATCAATACACGTTGGTTTAGCCATCATCTCATTCACAACATGGCTCTTTTAATTTATGCCCAGGTGCGTATTCCATTAACTAATCCGCTATTTTTATCATCAAACTCTAGTATCATCAACATTGCACAAGCCACTTCCTGGTTGATGTTGATCACTCTCCCCCCAAAAAAACAAGAAGCCATAAAATCATCCAATTTTTGTTCCGTCGGTGCAAAATTTGCAACATTATTAAACCGAACACTCCCACCAGCTGATGGATCGATACGCATAATTATGTAAATGTAAAACTAGATTTTCTCTGCCAAACTGATGATCCACCCATCGAACGACCTTGTGCGATGATTCGCTTTAGTCGCAAATATCACCAAACTATTCAACTCCATCATCATTCTGTGGCGGAATCGAATGCAAAGTTTCGTTTGACCGACGAGACTGTGGCAGAACAAGGGGGTAGCATGCGATTGATCGTATCATAATTTACTCGAATGACGGTTTACCTCTTAAATGAGAAAGAGAAGACGGAATGAGAGGGATCGTTAATCGCACACCCCGGTTCGAAAGCTTTGCAGGAAGGAAATGTGACTGCAAAAAAACCAGACTGGGAAACCATTTCCTTACGGCATCGGTGAAACCTAACCTCAACCGGCGCGACCAGCAGAGGCACAATCATTGTCACTGGCGCAACACAAATAGACCAGTTTAGTCAGATAGACCGGGAAGCGATATGGATAGTTTGCAAGAGTGCGGGCCGCGAGAAGCTGATTTAGAGATTATTATAAATTATTCCGATAAATAAACATGACGTTTCATATATCTGGCCCGGGCAGACGCGAAGAACGAACCGGGCGTGCTTTGCGTTTGCACTCGCATTCAATGCACAAACAAACATAATACCCTCAAACAAGCGGGAGATGGTTGTGTGCCACCATTGACTTGCGGTAAATCGGTCACTGTTACGATGGATGCACCCGATAAAGGATGGGATGATAAATTTGGCCCGATTTCGAGCCACCGATAAGGCTTTTCCAGCCGTCCTACTGCTCGCAGTCTCCGAAATGGAATCGATTCCTTTTTTCTCATGCACGAAACGGTGTCATGGCATTTTGATAAAGCATTTCAAGTTTGCGTTCGAAGGAGAGTAAACATACCAACAACAAAAATACACCGTGCCATCTGTATTAAACTCACTGTAATGTAATACATTAAATAATAATAAGCAAATTGCTTTTATCCTCTTTAAATGCTTCATTGCACTGGTTAAGCAGCAACAACACCCCAGCCAAGTTCTACCGCCCGGTTACGGGTCAGTGGCAATTTCCAGCGACAACGACGCATTGATTTATCGCAACTTTCACCTCACTGCACGCGACATTCTGCAGCTAGCGAAGGAAGGAAGCCGCCCGCCGACACCTGGAGTGTGCACGGGGTCAACCAGGGAGACCACGGCGTTACATTGAACTTACAAACCTCCCTTCTGATGCTGCCCGCACCGGCTGCCTGCAAGCGGGAATGCAAGTCCGTGTGCGGTTTGTGCTGCGTTTTCGCGAAGCTTTACACCCCCTTCGGCAAAGGATGTATGGGCATGGGTCATATGTTATTTATGCCTTGTCCTATCACTCGCTTCTCGTTTGCTCGTGTTGCTTAGCAAAATGGTATAGCCAGTTTCCGTCCACAGACCATTGCTTTGCGGCGGTTTGTTGTGGGTAGAAATTGAATATTAAATTGCAACCTGGAGTTATAGTCAATTTGGAGCTAAAATATGTTTACATACATTCATTTGGAGTAAAAACGAAGCATACAAGAGAGCAAATATGTGTTTAAAGGGCTTTAGGAGGCAGTAGAAAAAGTAAGGCGGTTATACATTAATAATGTACGCTATCTATTTCACAGAATGAAGTTAAAATTTAACGCAATTTAGGTTTGAGAGCTTTGTACAGATTTGTCATGCCTCGGAAACAGAGCAAGAACATAGCAATATATTCAAGGATAAGTATGGGAAGATTGACGGGCACTGCGGGAAAGATAGACACATCTAACTCAACAATTTAGCATCTAAACTGAAGGTATGGCAATTCATTTGAGAACATTTTTAAATGGTGTGATGTATGCAAAATTGCCTCAAATTCATGAATAAACAAATCTTCAATCGTACGCATCTTCAAACAAGCATTGTTTATATTTTCGGCAGTATTACTAAGAGAACGAGTTGTCATGCTTGTTGAGCAAAAGACTGGTGGAAGCATGGCAATGAAAGCAATAAAAATACTTGTAAGCATCCTTACACACAAATGGGAAAGACGGACACTCTGTCGTAGAAAAAGATGGACTTCATTTTTTTACTTCTTATATAAATTGGTGATCAACAGATGCCATCAAATACCTTAAGTAAGGGTAGTCGGAAGACTTCAGTTCCCTTCAACAATCGAAAACATTGCAATCTGCGAGAAACGGCACACCGGCACAACTTTGCAGCCATGCGTTATGGTATTATTCGTTTAACACTGATGAGGCACTGCACGATCTTGTCACGATTCGGACAACTTTAATCAACAAAAAGAAGAGGCATTGATATGACATCGTTCAGAAATACATGAGAGATTCTATGGGATTACAAATATCAAAAAGTTTAATCTTCAATGGAAAACATGGCTTGACCTATTAACAAGTCCATCAAGCATGCTGGGGCCGCTGACTTCCGGAGGAGTAATTTTCCTAAAATTTACTTAATTTTTTAATTTGGAGTAATGTTGAAATATAGTAAACCTTTCCAAATTTCAAACGTTTTCGACGGGTGTTCACTTTATCCTTTATAACAGGGACCCTTCGAGATTCTAGTCAGCTGTTTTATATGGAGTTTGACAGTTGGAAGCTGAAATCATGTAAAAACTCCATACAAAACCGCACACAAAACAAGCCTGCGATTTTCAGCCTAGATTATTCTAGCCTCAAAGCTAAGATTAGATTCGAGTACCTGCTCGAAAAATGCCAAAATAAGGTGGTGTTTACATTTATCCTAAGATGCATTAAAGATATCTGGTGATGGAATCCAGAAACAAAGTGTATGTAGTCCAGGTGGTCTCGCAGCATGTTTTTTTATAACCAAATTTGAACATCCCTTTTTGACAGTACGGCTGACATCTTTTGCTCAAACAGGCTTTCTGGAGGCTTGACGAATACACAAAACACTCTAAAAGTCTTCAATTCAGAAGCAGAAGCGATAAAAATCAGCCTTCTAAATTCATACACCTCACCTAATATACCCTCTTAGATAGCTGCTCGAAAACTGCTATACAATGCAAACAGCTGACAGCCTGAAGTTTTAGCCTACGAACTTAAAAAGGAAAGGACTCCATTGCTATAAAACAACTATGTTTTACAAATCTTTTAAGTTTGATACAAACTTAAAAATTGCAACACATGTTTTTAAGCAAAATGAGTGTAAAAAATTCAGTAAAATGAATACTGAAAAATGAAAAATGAAAATGAAAAAGTCACTGTACTGTATTGATATATTTATCGATTTTTACATTAAATTATTCGATATTTAATTTATATTTTCGATATTTTATCGATATTTTCTTAAATGTGTACGTTTTTACCTATCTTCTCCTCCACGTACAATTAAGCATTCCCAAATTGTAAACTGATCAAGCAAAAGGCATATCTTGACATAGGTAGCTAACCATTGTGTTCGTTATTTTTAAACCATTCAAAACATAACATTGCTTTATTAATTTGAAAGTCGTGCAAATTGATAATTACATCCATTTCCATCATCAACAAAACCTGATAAAGCAATCAAACGCGTTTATTCTCTCTGCACTGTTATTAATTAAGTTAAATAAAGATTAAAATGTAATCACCACCATTGACCAAATCCGGAGCACAAATTAAGTAGACACCATACCGTCACTAGGCTGCACCAGCAATCTTTCGTTGACGCAAAAGTGGTCCGATAGAGATCTGCGATCATTCACTAAGCTGGCGTTTTTGTGGGTGGCCACTATCATAATTTGCACACAATCGGTTGAAGAAATGCTATAATCGCTTGAAAACAGTAAACCATGACCGCTTGGACGAATGGACCACGTTTGGATACGAAAAAGCTGCGCCTATTTCGGTCAAGGTCACGTTTTGGTCTCGGCTTCAACGTTGGTTTTTTTAGTTGGTTTGTTGTGAAACGGTTTTGCAGAAGGTGGTTTAGATAAACCCGACTGACAGGACCATATTTTGCACGCCAGCAGCTTGCGCAGGTGAGTGTTTTGCGTGCACATTAAGCCAAGTCCAGAGTGCCTAATTATGCACAAATCTTTTCGTTCGGTACAAATAAAGAGTCACGTTGGTAAGTTGTGTTGTTGCAGAAAAAGCTCATCCTTCTGGAACAGTGCATCGACAGGCTTGGGCTTGTCGATGCGGCTGTCCACACATTCACGCTCACTAATCCTCACGGGGGTTTGTGAAAGTTTTTCACTCCCGCCTTTCGACAGATTAGTACCTCTGTTCTTGTCTGCTCACACATACACACACACATGAGCCGCCCACCGCCGGCAGCATCGTTTTAAACGATCAACTGGCAGCACCCACCCACCGAGCCAAACTTGCGAACACCCAGCCCTCCTCGCTTTAAATTGATTACAATTTCCTCTAAACGTGCCCACCATTGTAACCCACTCATCCAGGCTGCCCCAAAACGTCGAACTCGTTCACATTTTGAGCAGAAGAAACTTTTCACTTTCGCTTTTTTGTGTGTTTCTTCTGATGACGTCCTACGAGGGCGGGAGCTGCTGATCGAACGAGCGAAAGCCTCTCTTTCGGCGTTGCGTATTGGCGACCGGCAGCCTCCAATCCTGCGTCATTCGTCATCCACCCGCAGGCGGCCAGGCTGATGAATACAGCCCGGGTCCGTCCCATGTGTTTCGTTTTTCGTTGACTGTCGGTCGGTCTGTCTGTCTATCTCTCCACTCCACTCCTCCGACTAAAATGCCGCCAGAGGGAGCCGATCTTTCACCGGGCAAAACTGGACGACTTAATCAATTCGTTACGTGCCCGCCGGGTATTGCGAAGTAGGAAGACGGCCGTCCGATTGTAGCGCGTTTGATGGACTATAGGCTGATTTAAACGGTTGCGAACAAAACGATCATAATCACAGTCAACGTTTTCAGTCTGTTTATTGGATTCATTTGCTGTATTTTTATTTATATTTACCCAAAATGTTCATTTGTATTTAGTGCATAAAGTCACATTTTAGGTACTATTTTTTACAAAAATTAATTCTTTGTTTTTATGAAACATTCAACTTTTTATGTTCGAAATTAGAAAAAAAAGTTATTTAAAAAATCAATTTCATTTACCTTTTGCTTGCTAAAATTTTAACACCGATAAAGTCATCCCCATGATTCATTGTGTGCCTCATCTCGAACATCTTTACGGAGAAAATGGGATGAACGGCCAAATCCGGGAGCTAGGTAATAGATTGCTTAGCCGCAGGAGGTCACTTTTCACGCTGCCATTCGCCTGTAGGGTGCAAAGTGGCCAACCGTATGTGGGCTTCCGTAAATTGGTTTCATGATTATTTTAAGCTTCGAGTGTGATCTCAGCTAGGGTAGATCTGTCGGTAGATCTGTCAGTAAGGTTTGGTTATTGTTTTTTCCGCAAGAGGGCTCTACTTAAATCGCTTAAACGGTTTACTAAAATAAAATGTCCCATCAAGGGATTGAATTGCAAAAACTATACACTATCTGCCCATTTTTGCTTGTTTTTAATATATCCTTCTTTCCCTCTAAGCACATACTGCTCCTAGGTCATTTTGGTTCGGAAATATGAGAATGCAATGTACGTTTTGCCTGCGGAGAGCACAACGCTACAACGCCACTTGCACCTATGCTGGCCCTGTCTACTGCCTACGCACACAAGACAAACTGCACATTTGATCGTTTATCTAGTCACTGCTGTTTGTCCCCTTTATTTCTACAAACCGCCTTGCCCGCAACGAGACGCAAATGGCAGCACAAACCTTTCGGACCGATTCGAAAACCGAACGGGACCTCATGTCGCCCAGGGGCGTCATGTTCCAGTTGTTTCCAGCTGTGGACCCAAGGGCCTGGACCGGTGCCGTGCACGCCCCAGCCACCTAACATACGATCACTGCGATCGGTCGTTGGTCAAGTTCTTCACGATTGCCTTCTTCAATGTCCCTCCCTTCCCGTCTAACGTCAACCCTTTCTGTAACCACCCTTCACGCGGTTCCACGCAAAACCGAACGAATTTCGCTTTCGGATTTTATGAACTTTCAAGTTCAAGTAAAAGTGTTAGTCGCTGTCACTTTTTCTATCCCGCAGTTAGCCGTCGCTGCCTCGGTGGGGTTCGGGCGGTTTATGGAACTGGTTTTGCGCCCAGGCAGTGGTGGAAGAACTATGAAATAGTGGCACATACGCAGATGCCATAAAAAGAGCCACCCCGCCATTGCCTCCCCGCGCCATTGCGGGGGACATGCAACCGCATTGCACGCACTTTTACGACCCACCGAAAGCGCACCGCCCGTTGTCAGTGGGATGAGGCGGTTAAAGACCGTCAGCGTCGAGACACCTACAGCCACCTCATAGCTCGCGCGATGGCGAAAGAGCGAGAAATTGGTGGTTTGTTTTGGAAAACGGAATGCATAAAGCCAGCTTAACTGGAGTTCGGTGCGAGATCATAAATTAAAACTAAATTAAGACTACACAACAGGGCTGAGGGCCAAACCTGACCAGGCGAGGGCCACTAAGGGTGTCTGTTAGATGAAGATAAAAGCCCACCTGCAGCCCCCCCCCCCTTATTTCCACTGGTTTTTGGATCCCTTTTCAACGGCACGTTCGATTTCCGAAGGTGAGAAAAGTCGCCAACATCGATCAATTTCTCTTCACCGCTGCTGCGCAAGGCTTGGGTGCTGCACCATCTAAAGGGCTTCCATCTTTGGTAAGGTTCGCTCTTACTCTGCCGACAGGTTTGTGCGTGTCCCTTCCTGCATTAGATGCTTTTCGCATGATGCGCACCCAGCGCATGTCGCCCTCGACCCATCTGCGTCGAAGCTGCACATTTATGTATGCGCAAAACATTCCAGCTCCACGGTAATTGAATCGACGAGCGCCCTTTAAACACGGCGCAACAGGTTGTGCTGGCTCGGGCAGAAGGAAACCTCACGTCTGTCACCTTTAGCGGCAATGTTCCCAGTATCCCCACGCTATCGGGCGCTGAAGTTTATTACACGCAACCTTGTCGTTCGCAGTGGCGCAGTCGTTAGTAAATTAATCAGTGTTAATTTAAGCGAACCTTTAATGGAAACGATCAGCGATACTAAAAAAAAAAAAAAATGTCCACAGAGTTCTGTGGAAAGGAGCAATGTTTGTGTCAGAAGGGACGCAAGAAGATCAATTTCTAAAGCAAAAATACAATTTTTATAGTTACTTTATATTTTTATTACATCAAACTAACTGTTGAAGTTTGACTATAGTTGTTGTAATGAAATAAAAAAGGCCAACGATAAAAATCGCAAAAAATGATGATGTTTGAGTAAATGTTTGTTTTTTTGGATCAGAATGATTAAAAGGGGCTATAAATGCATGGTCATGGATTGTTTTACCATGAATTTCGATACTTTTTTGACGAACTCTAGGGCATTCACGATCATTTACATTCATTTTGTTTTATTGTCTTAACAATGTAAATATTTTTGTCCGTGTTTTTGGTATTTTTTGCCAATTTTGTAAAGGTTTCCGTACGACGAAATATTTAAAGTTCTTTCATGGGCAAAGCTGTTTTGCCAATTTTTAAATATTCCATCGCCCATTGAGAGGTTGTGCCTATTGAATTACTGTTTTAGGCAAGCTTCATACCCATATTTTTTTAAATTTTATCTCAAATTACACAACAGAAGCAATTTTGTAATTCATCGATCGGTATGATCTGATTATACCAAAATAATTAGTATTTAATGTGTTTTGTAGCTTTCAGTTTAATTGTGTTATGATCATATCGTGCTTTAAATTAAGCAATTATTCATTTGTACGCCATTTTGCCTCATATGATACAAAGATGTACAAACGTGGAAGGAATCAATTTCACTCTTCACTCCTATCTTGATCATGTTAACACCATGTTACACCGTCCCAACACGGCCACATTTCCATCACGGGATTTCCCTTACCCTAGTAATAGCTCAATCAAACAGCGCCTATTCACCGATCAATATTGTGTACTGCTTCGGGGGGCGAAAATGAAAATGCTTAGTTACAACCACCAAGGAGTACGATCGCGCACCATTACCATAACCGATCACCAGAGTGTCCGTTTTTTTGTCTTCTTTTCTTCACCCGGCTGTGTCGCTCCAAACTTATGCTTACCGCAGGCAACGTCAGAGTGTCACCGACCGTTTCCATCACATAACTGTCTCGAGCTTCGACACGTCGTTCAGCCGCAAAACGGTCACTCATTTGCAGCCACTTAGCTTGTGTTGCGCCACGCCAACAACGCCTCGCAGCGACTAACGCACTAACGAAAGGAAACTTCATCGAGAGGACACACCTCCTGCGTGCGACCGTAACAGCAGTCCCGTTGTGTGCGAGCTTGTGAAAAACAGTAGCACTTCCGTTTTCGGTTGTGAGCTGGCTACTGGCTTCACGCTTGAGGGGGAAAAAGAGCAGCCGCTTTAGCGCCCTTTTGCCTACTACCTGGTGTTTGCTGTGTAGCAGATTTTCCAACCTCCTTCCAACGCCCAGTTGCGGACGGTAATGTATGCAAATTAGGGTGCTTTACGGCTTGCATTTACGGTGGGCGCTTGCTGCGATGGTAACCGTTTTTCCGCCGCAGCGGTCGGTTTTAATTACACGGCAGGAGTGTTCGTAAACGCCATGAGTGTTTGCAATGCAGCGGGGCACGGGAGGGAGGGATTAAACTAAAGTACGCACAGTGCACCCATACACATATAGCCAAGATGAGCACGCGCTCTGATTACCATCGAACCGTGGGATGGAACGAAAGGGGGTGGCCTTCTTTAATCGACACCATTAAGGGAAATGACAGAAGCAATAAAGGGTACCATCCGTCGCCCGACGATCTTCTTCGGGAACGTTAGCAGGAACTTGTTTTTGAGCAAACACTGATAAGGCAAGACTGATAAGAAATGAGAAAAAAACTAATATTTAATGGAAATTTGTTTGCTATAGCCAAGATAGGAAGCAAATGGATTGGATTTTAATTAATGCTATGAATATCATATGCTGGATAAATACAAAAAGTCTGTCATGCTATTAATTATGCGATTTGAAGAAATGCTCCATAGGCACATAAAATTGAGGCTAACATTGTTTGGGTTAAATTATTGTCAATAATCTATTCGAAATCAACACTTTCTTAACAAGGTCGTGTAATTTTGGATGCTTTTGAGCAATAGCATACATTTACAATTTGGACGAATACATTGAATAAAAGAATATGATAAAGTAAGATGATCGACAGTTTTCTTCTTTAATTACTTTTAATTAATTCATTGGTATAATTCGCGTTTTTTTCTTCTCGCTCGCTTCTAAACTAATCCCAATAACTATCATCACGAAATCATTAAGCCTAACTCGGAAACAAATAACGATTTCAAGCGCATTGGAAAGTAACTACCTGCGCAAAACGCCAACCGAACCACGCACGCTGACCCATTTCTAATCGTTCCCCTCGTTTCCGCGACCAAAACCATCGCTGACAGTCACATTTGAAATCTAATGCCTTTTTTTGTTAGGGAAGGATAGAAGCAAAACAATGTCAAATACACACACACTCACATATACATAATATATAGTAGTAGCAATTTCCCTGCATTCATTTCGCTCACATCACTAGGAACACACACGCAGCGCAGCGCCAAGCGAAAGAATGCAAACCGCGCACCAAATCGATCGCGTGACTTTCGTTCCGGTCGATCAAAACAGACAAAAGATCGGAGATCCACGAAAAACCGCAATCCGGCCGCCGGAACCCTTCTCACCGAGATAAGATTGGTTTGGGCCAACCGCGCCTTGGTAGGGGTGTTAGGACAAACGTACAGGTAAGTGAAGCATATACGGGCGACAGCAGCAACAGGCCCAAAAAAACACAAACCCCAACACAGGATGGATGGTGCTGAATCTGTCTGGCTGGCAGTAAAAATGATAATCATATGTTTTTGCTTTTGTTTTCACGGTGCGGTGGGCCCTGATTTTGATGCCGATTGCCAACTTTTCTCCCCTCCCTGCATTTGGATTGCAAAACATAAACATAAACCGTCCTCCGCCAGTGTCGGGTTTGCCCGACATGTGTGTCCAGCCGGAACGGAACGGAAGCGATAGACAGCAGAGATCCCTCCAGCATTGGCCCAGGTGGCCCACAGGCACAGATCAGGGCCCGCAAGCACACATCATTGCCGACATTGCCTGTGATGATAGTTTTTATGCAAATAGTCTCACCGCAAGTGAAAGAGAAAGTTGACATGCCTCGGGACCGTTGCGATGGACCGTATCCTTTCGAAATGTATTTGGGGTAGCGTTTATACGTAGAGCCTTTTTTTCGGATGGTAAAGAGAGATCAGATAGGCTTTATGTACTGTGTACTGAGAGCTGAAGTCGTAAGGCTTTTTGGTTCATCCACATTATATTTGAACAAATTGTTTTTTTTTTTCTTAAGCTCAAATATTGGAACCTACTGAGAATGCTATGCTTCAGGAGTCGGTTTATACATGGCTTTATGAACATCTGGTCATAGTTAGTTTATCTCTAAATTAATAAAGATGTCCAAAGTCAAAAGTACCTAAGAACTACCAAAAACAATACCAAATGTAATAATAATCAATAAAACAATATCAGATAATTTTTTGAATAAGTGAGATCCGATCCTCATTCAACTCCAATAATAATTATAGGAGAAGGCATCAAAGCTGATTAAGTTCACAATCTTACGCTATTAATATCAACTTTCTTCGTTGAATCAACACCATAGGCAATTTCATTCCAATAAAAATCGTCGATCAAATCAATTACTGAACTTTTGATCAATTGCTGGATCCAATTTAAGCCACATTCGTCATAAACTCATTCAATACATACTGAAATATTAAATATCCACGTCAGTCAAATATCACATTTCGAGGCTTACATATATGTAACGTTTGATATTTGTTCTGACAAATGAAAACGTTTTGCTGCAAGAACTTATTCTATTAATCCTGATTTCGCGTAATCTGATTCAATCTACATTACTACATAAGGCACTCAGAAATGCATTAGAAATAAACTCTACAACTCGAACCAACACCCAATAAACGCCCTCCAAAATAGGAAAAAACCACCCCCAAATCAGTTCCTGCTACAATTCCATCAGCTATCTATCCAACGAAGGCCACCATAATCAAACTCCTTGACTGTGCCTGCCCGATCAGTTTGTCGATCACCTCTAGTAAGGGCATTCCAATTGATTCCGCTTCCTAAAATCGTTATCATACCATGCCCGCTGGACACGGCATGGACCCTGAAATCACTCTCTCACCCGGACCGGAAACGGAAAGCGAAATTGCGGTCCGCGGACTTTCTCCCCTGACACTTGGTTATTGATTGGGACGATATCCTGTATGGATCGTTCCGCCAAACTGTCCTCCCCACCATCCAAAAAAGGTTGATCTTCACAGGTAAGCTGATACGACCTTCCAATTCCTATTCGAATATACTTTATCTAACCGGTTCGCGGTACCATCACGCGGACTATCAGCGACAGGCGACTTTTGCGTCTTGGTGGACGTTTCGAAGATACCACACTGGGCGCTGGTGTGCTTTTTGAGCTTTGTTTTATTAGCTCGCCGATCGACCGAACTTCAGGGCCACCCGGCTACAACTTTCAGAGCGGTGGTGGTACGAAGTTTCACCTGCAGACGACTGACTGAGGGTGAGGGTTTCGTTTCGCGTCGCAGCACTTCAAACTCACACACGCACACGCTGCGATGTTGCGGTTTGTGCGTCACCTTGAGGGACGGGTGGGGATTGAGAACGAATCGTCGAAGTACAATTCGCATGTAAAGGTGAACGCGTCGCTGTTTGCCATAGTTTCTCACCACTAACGCAAGAAACTCCCTTTCTATGGTGTAGTGTGTTCTGCCACATTCCCGCAACATCCGATCACGGTGTCGGTGGTGCGTGGTGTGCGCGGTGCGTGATCGTGCAAAGTCCGTCGTCAGTGAGGTTATCAACGTGCAGAACGTCAGTGCAGTGTGTCGAATTTCGCCCTAAATCTGTGCATACGTGCGTGTTGTGATTCCCAATTCCAAGCAGTATCCCCAGAATACCTTAACTTTTGAACTTAAATCCACCATGGGCTATCGTCGCCGTCATCGAAGTCGCAGCCGGGATGACAGCCCGGAGCGTTCCAGCGGCTCAAGGTCAACGGAGGCGCTACAACAACAAAACGTCACGGCCGGCGAAGGTGATCATGAAACTTCAGGAAATCGGACGTCATCTTCACGTCATCATCACAGGAGCTCGCGTCATCATCAACACTCCGATCGACCTCGAAGACGACGGGAACGGCCAGAATGGTTGAAGATGATTCTCCGTGCCCAGCGTCAGTTCGTGTGGGCGATACTGATGACGGTGGGACTGTGTCTCAAGCGCGGTGCTCAGTTGGTGAGCGATATGCTGCTGGGTGCTCCGGTAGCTGCACCGGTCGAAGGTCGTCCCCAACCGGGACCGAGTGGAATGGATCGTTCGGGATATGCTGCGGGAGGTGCTTCCAGCTCGACGGCAGTGGCAACCAGGGGCAGCAGTACGCTCGTAAGATCTGCTTCTTTTGATGATCCAGCGACTGTGCCTAACAGGAGAGCGATCGTACCACCGGAAGATCTTGACTGATGTGCTTTAGTACTAGAAGAAGGTTCGCTTATAGCAAAGGTGTCGGAAACAGAAAGACTTGCCCTATACGTTAAAGACTCAATAATACGTAGCACTATTGAAGAAAGCAAATAGCTAACCTGAACTTCAAAAAGCAGCATCTTTAGGTCGTTACTGCAGGTCAAGAGATTTGTAAATCCCATAATGTGTTAGGCTTAGTATTGAAACAGACGTCATTATTTCTCTCTTTTTACCTCTGAGTTACCCTGAATAAACTGTTTTTGTGTTTAAAGTATTAATGACTCATATGAAATCCTATTCCAAGGTGAGAGGTGTAAAATATTTTAAATCCTTAACCGATTCGTACGAAACGCCATGCCGCATTAGTGACCGGAGAAACGCTTAACCTTGAGCCATTGCAATCGGCCAGACGTGTGGCATCGGAATGAGGTTTGCTTGGAAAGGTAGATCTTGATGATGTTGAAATATATTTTGTAAAGTTTCCAAGGCTTTCGGATCACGCGTGTTTATCCGTACAATGTCGACACGGTCCGCTCAACCCTTATAGGAAAGCCTACGCGCTTGCTTTTAATTTCCACCGACCTCCGCGTTAAATTCTTCCACCGTAAGATTAATGCACTTTCGCTGTCCAATGCGAGCATGAAAGATCGTGTGTCAGCTGGCTCCTGACAAATATGTCTTAATAAGTGCACACGGGAAATGGGCGTCCACCGTTGAACTTATCGCTAACGCAGCCTCCCTCCCACTCCTTCCGTTTCTCACACATACGACAAAGTTATCACCCGAAACAGGTCCAACAGGCAATGTTATCGTGCGAATTGTAAAACGCCGTGCAAAGGAATGTACGGCGGCGCTAACCGTTGGGCCAGCGAAGGCCAGTTCCTCTTAATTCAATAATTATCTCCCGTACATTTGATCGTAAGATTTATGTGCGTGTTTCATGTTGCGTTGCGATGATGGTACTGGTGGTGCAATCTCGTACGGCCCTATGAGTACTTGAGAGCCAACACACATTAACACCAACTAACGAGATGTTGGCGCAATTGAAGTTTGACTTGTTGACACATGGTTTGCTATCAATCTTGTCAACTCCGTGAAACTTGGAGCACATACGGGATCTCCCTTTTGCATGAGTGACAGGTTGAGTTTCTGAAAGTGAAATTAAAATGAAAAAAATAATCTCTAGATAGGAATAAATTTCTTCAAATATCATAACATTCACCTGAAAAAATTATCTTCTTTTAATTTGACCGTTATATTTTATCTTGGACCGTTAGAAAAAAAACACTAATAGGAAATTCCAGAACCTCTTGAGATCTGATGATATCCAAGAAAACCTATATGATCATCGAAGCGTTTCGAGGTAAATGCTAAACCATTTTAGCAAGTTGGTCTACTTTTGAAAAGTTTTTTTTCGCCTATCTTAAGCTGAAAAACAATGAGACCACATGCCAGCAATCTACAGGATATTCGGACTTTTCTTACACTTTCATACCGTTTGTTTCCTGTATCTAGCTATACAATGACCACCTTGGTACTGTTTAATTAAACCACTTACGTTTATTCAAATCGTTTCCCATTCCCCAAAGGTGTGAATATCTGCCATCTCGAAACGTGCCATCTCATAAACGGCACCATAAAACCAATCCCTTTTATCGATTGTTTATTCCGCCACTCATTCTACACCGGCTACAGCACCCAAATGGTGCCATTTCAATACAATACTATCATCTCAATCCTACCGCAGTAAAAGCGGCGAAGGAAATCATTCAGCACAATAAGTAACTAAACGCTCGCGTGCGGAAAACCGGACCCCTTCGGTCGGATGAAAGAAATAGGTCAACGGGACGGTGTTGGGGCGCAACGAACCGAGATGCATCCGAAACGCAACCGTGGCAAGTTCAACGATCGCGTTGCCCTCCCGGCGGTGGTCACTCTCACTCTCGATTCCTTCCGCCGCATCAGGTCCACTGCAACCCGCGGGGCGACGGGAATTCGTTAAGGTGTTGAAAATACAAACGTTAGAAGCTCCACAGGGGGTGGGACGAGGGGAGCAATACGTGACCAATTGAGAAAAAATAAATAAATAAACCTAACAGCACGCGTTGTCCGATTTTTCATTAGTCCAGCTTCATGTGGGAAGGAGGGCGAAAATACACATAAAAACCGATTTAACATACCCCGCGCGACCGGACCTTCGAGAGGACATGCTGCTGTGAAGCTTGCGGTTGTCTCTTTGTCCCACCCCCCCCCCCCCTCTCCCCTCCCGTAGCTCAGTACAAATGGTGTTTGAAGGAGAGAAATTTCAATTTGTCCCCTGCAATCCCATTTGCACCTCGAGATGGTGCAAATGAAGCAGCGTGCGTGTATGTGTACGTACGGGTAGTGACCGTTAGAGTAAAATATAGCCACAAGTGGCTTACAAATAAACTGTACATCGCCCAAAGGTTGTTGGCAGTGTTAAGAATAATATGTACAGTGATGGTCAAAAAGCATTTATTTTTCAGTTATTTATTAAATTTATCGCTTGTATGACTTTGATCTTATGTTCAACTTGAATTTATGCAATTCCTTTTTTATTTGTAGCTTTGTTATTGGTTTTCTTAGTTTTTTTCATATTTTGTTTTTTTTTATCTTCTTTTTGGTGAAACGACCCACACGGTCATGCCAGTCTTTACAAGCTTTCGAGATTTATTAATGTAATCCTAGCTTCGAGGAGACGGTTGATTGGTAGCTTGAAATTACGATGGGCATGTAGTTTTATTTATGCCTATTTGCGATAATTTTTTCGCCTACAAGTCAACCAGAAAGAAAGAATACCTGTCTCACATACCCTAAATTATAAGATTTTTAAAATAAGAGAAAAGCTTTTAATAATTCAAAAATAGACTGAAAAAGAAGCAATCATATGCATTTACTTTTTTTGAACCATATTGATTACAAACTATACTAAGAATTAAGCTATAAACTGAAAACAATGTTATTTTTAAGGTTTCATTTCATTTCATTTCAATTATTGAATCCAAAACCCACCATCAAGGCTAAATAACGCAGACTTAAAACTAATAAATGACTAAAAAATAAACAAAATCATTCATAAAAACTAAGCTTAAAAAAACTAGTCCTTACTTAGCAAAAAATTAAAGAAAAAACACAGGTAACGCGTAGAGACTATCATAAACTTAGATAAAAATGAGAGTAAAAAAACTAAGAAGAAAAATTAAAGAAAATTAGAAGAAAGAAGACGGTTACGGAAATAGTTAAGAGAGGAGTCTAAATCAAAGAGATAATAAAAGTGGTTAAACAACCTGAAACAGAATAGAAGAGGATCATTAAAAGTATAAAGAGTATGATGTGTTTTAATTGACAGAGGATTACGAAGATAACGAGAGGGAACATACAGCAAGATGGAAGAGAGTAAATCGAGGGTATCATTGGAAACACTTGGCGGCGGAAGCTTAAAGAGTGAAAATTGAATCACCTCAATCGCGTTTCATAGGGAGGTAGCATCTCTGAACAAACGACGAAAAGCAATCCTGGTAAAGAGGCACTGAATGCTTTCAATTCTCAAACAGTCATCGATAGTGGGAGGATTTCAAATGATGCTAGCATATTAAAGAATAGGCCTTACCAGAGCACAGTAAAGGTTTCTTAGGCAGTTTTGATACCTAAAGATAGAGGTAAAACGTAAAATAAACCCAAGGGTTCGATAAGCTTTACATCATCAAGCTGCAGTTTAAGGTTAAGACGACTATCAAGTATAATAATAATAAGAATAAAAAAATAACAATAATAAGAATAATAATAATAATAATAATATTAATTATAATAATACTAATAATAAAATAATAACACGAGAGAGGGACGAGTTAGAAAGAGTATAGTTAAATAAAATAGGAGAAAGAGAGAGAGAGAGAGAGTTAGAAAGAGAGAGAGAGAGAGAGAGAGATAGAGAGAGAGAGAGAGAGAGAGAGAAATAACAGAACACTTTTAAGAACACAGGTGGATTTTGATTGACACCAATGAACAAAAGCATTGAGGTTTATTTATTTATTTTATTTATTTCAATTTTGGCATGCATATTTAGTGTTCGTTCTTTTCCATTCAAAGTATTCTTCTTTATTTTATTGTTTTAAAAGAACTTGATCGTTAATTTGGAAATGTACAAATATTAAACTGTCAAATAAATCAACTTGTTGTCGAGTTCAACAATAAAGTTCCTTAATCGCAAGAAATATAAGTAATAACCATGGAGATAAAATGCAATTGTGCATCAATTGACACTACACTTAAATGTCACTAAAACTTTGCTTCGAAATTGCAAAATTTATATCGCTTCGTTTCTTTCTCCAACAACAAAATACACGCCCCACACTGTAGCTAACGAAAGGTTAGCGCAACCCAGCAAATGTCACGCCACATACGGTTGCAACCAGCAACATCTTTCGAACCTTCGTTATTTATTTTTCGCTGCAAGTTTCCCTTTTCATGTGTGTGTATGTATATTTCGATTTCCCTTTCAATGGCACTGCACTTCCTTGCCAGTGTCAACGCCAAGCGAGGATGATTGGGAAAAGTGTGACCCACGGGATCCGTTTTCACCCTGCTGCAGCACACACATGCTTCCCTCCGCCCAATGTTTGCCTCTTTGCCCGTCCCGCCAGAGCTTTTTAACGCAACCAAACACAGCAATTAAGCGTACGATAGCCGCTTGTGGCACGATCCATCCCAAGCTCACTCGATTGGGGAATTGGGCGGACAGCCGACTTACAACGAGGAAGGAAAAAGCCACCAAAATCATTGAAGCTTGCGGTGCCGACAAACGCAAACCTTCCAATATTCTTCCATCTCGACATCGGCCCTGGGGGACCATGGCAGTGAAATGATGGGCATCGTGACAGCGGCCCCATGTTCGCTGGGAGGACGCTTGATTGCATTAGATAAACAACGACGGGCAACCCTTTCTCCCCCATTTGGCACACGATCGCTCCGTGCAACGGGAGTCACGAATTAGACGTCGATGAAGACACGCCACTGAGCCACTGAAAAGGCGAAGGTGAAGAAGGGCATACCTGCACGTCTAGATAGTACAAGTTGCAGCTTATGTCAGCGTATGCGTACTGTGAGTTTAATGAATTTATTTCGCAAAGATTTCTACTGCAATCGTTGTAAGAAGAGAAGCGAATGTCAAATGGGTTTTGCTTCAAAAGAATGACAAAAGAAATGACATCCTACGAAATAAAATCTTCAACTTAATGGTGGAAAGCACGTAATGAAACTTTCATTAGATTTATGAGTTTATTCGGATCGCTTTATGGCGTGCAAAGTGGTGAACCCATTAACAGCTGTTAGTGTCTATCGCGCTGACAATAAAACAATTAAATTATAACTAGAGCTGTAAAACAGAGTAAAACCACTTTATGAAATTAATTGTAGAATAAAACATATGAATGAAAGGAAAATAAAAATAACTGTTATAACTAACTAATTCAAGTGAATTGGCACAAGAAAACAATCAACAACAATAAAAGCGACATGTATAAAAAAGAGAATAACAAATAATATTATACAATACTTTATTATTATAAAATTATATTATGTTAACTCATATCATAATTATTAAAAATAATAATAATGTGTGTAAAAAACATTATTATTCAACAAGATAATTATAAAATATTAAAAAGTCCAAATTAATAAACATGATGAAATGATGAAAAAGATGTAAATCAAATATTTCAAATAAAAAAAAGTGTTCTAATAGCCCTTGAAAAAAGATTGTTTATTGCTATTTGTAAGTTTAAAAAAGGCATGTTTCCTCTTTAATGTTACTTTGTACCACAACGATGAAGGGAAGTATTATTGAAAAGAGAAAAGCCCTCTTCGATATTCCATCAGTTGCCACATGCTCGATATCAAAGTGAAATTACTTAAACAATATAATTAAACCCTTGCCCTTCCCATTAATGTCACTACCCTCGACCTTCTGTGACACGTTAACTAGCAATTTTCTCTCGCTCCCGGTAAAGTTCGTATACCATCTGAGCTACCCACATGCTACCTAGCCCCCTATTCGACTGGGCTAAAGTTAAACATTCATCCGTTCCAGAAAAAGGACGGAAGACAGTTCCGATCGCACACCCGTCAATGTTTGCAATCGGGCAATCGGGAGTCTTCTCTAGTCTTTACCTTTGCTTGCGCCTGCTCGAAGGCATCCAGTTGACCTAATCGATGATCGAACAACAGAAAAACATCCTCCCTTTCAGGAAAATCGCATAGTGCTCAAGAGTCATCTACCGTCGTTCCTTCCCAGCCGAAACGCAAACGCGTGCTAAAGTGAAAGTGAAACTGCCGTCCAGCCCCATCAGCGAAATGGCGTGCGAAGGGACTGCCTTTTTGGCTTAGAGGAACACTCACGACGCTTCCTTCACAGCGCTGGGTAAGAAAAGTGAATCTGATCGGAACCCTGCGCTCGTGGCGTTTAATGAGAGGTCTCGGCTGGAGAACGGGGGGGGGGGGGGGGTGCATCAGATGAAAATTGGTTTGGAAAGGTGCGCATCACTACTTGCGTACCTCGCGTGAACCCGTGTGAGGACCATGATGCCATTGTAATAATCGTTCGATCGTTTCGTTCGATCGTTCGTTCCTTCCCCAATCAATTTAGGGAATAACCTTTGCAGAAGGTCCGAGAACCGCTGGGAGGGCCATAAAAAAACACCTAGCTCGAATAATTATTAATTCCCTGCGCAATATTCACGCGCCAGTCCCTTTGCACGGTCTTCTTGTTCCTAAAGAGAGAAGAGAGAAAGATTTCTACGGCACATACAACAAAAAATTACGTCGCAGCTATAAAATACACAGGAAGTACCAACTAATTCCATCTCCATAGCTACGGTGCATAACAAAAGCTTTCCCCG
The DNA here is from genome assembly GCF_943734735.2 of Anopheles gambiae. Taxonomy (NCBI): domain Eukaryota; kingdom Metazoa; phylum Arthropoda; class Insecta; order Diptera; family Culicidae; genus Anopheles; species Anopheles gambiae. The sequence goes on along the minus strand of NC_064601.1, from coordinate 84,630,358 downwards.
TGTGCCTGTGCGTCTCCTTTGAGTGTGTGTGTGTGTTTTTGCAGCAAATATATGAAACCAAATCGAAATCATACAGGAAAGCAAAGCAATCAGCACCAGGGAAAGCGTTGACTTATTTAAATCATGGCCAAATTTATCCTTCCTTAGAAAATAGTACCGGAAACGGACATATTTTAAAACCGTTTTGGAGTGATCGAACGGTAAAGCAAGGGTGTCAAACTAGAAACGGGATTAATTTTATTTTATTTTAAAATTATCCTTATTTTATTTTAATTATTTATTTAAAGACCGTTAAAAATTATATTTTTATTTAAATCGTCATTTAAACTGAAAGGTTTCATGATAATTTTTCTTTGACTACTTCTACAAATAATTTGTTTTAATATTTTTTTGTATCTTTTAGCTTTAAACAGTCAATAAATCTATCAACTTATTTAAAAATATCTACATTTTTTTTCCTGTTACAAGAATCTGTTTTCAAAGCAAATGCAGCATCTTCTTCCATTTAAATTTTGAAATAAAAAATCATATTCATAATTTTTCAAATGAACTTAACTGCGGTATAAACTAAACATGTTTAAGGTTTCATCTATGCTTAAGAAGATCGCTCATGAATCCGCCAGTCTGCTTTGTATTTTCGTATCTTATCATTACCGTTAACCATCTGTGATTTACCGCATTTTACCGCTTATAAATCCTAATCCACTGCTTTCCATTTATTTATTGCATCTATTAATCGCAAAAGCCTTGGAACTACAACATTTCGAACCTTGCACGCACACATTGCCATTAAAATTAAGATATCCCTGCAAATCCAAACCCAATCGTCCCGAATCCCAATTTGCATACAAATGCCACCCGCCAGTTATGATGACGGGGGTTTCCCTTCTTCTTTTTGTTCCTTTGCGGGAAGCACAAATTTATCTATTTCAGCTTTACCTAATCGTTAAAAAATAGTTTCACGATAACCAAAACCAAGCAAAAACAAAAAAGGCCTTCCCCAAGTCCGCCTGCATGTCGTTATCGAAAGCTCTCGCACGATCGTACCCCGAAGCTTCCGGTCGTTTGGCGGGATCGTCTGCTCGGCTCGGTGCTACTCATCATACGTCCGAACAAGGATGAATGACGATTTTGAAGTCCAAAAACGACCGACGACGGCACGATTGTGAGGACCGGAGGATGCTGTGCGCAGGTTTACGTTACGGCCATGTCAATTAATTCACTTATCGCCCGGTTAATCTTAATTGACGTTTCGACACCTTACCGCGCACGATTAATCTGGAGGCCCCTGGAATCCCCTTTTAGCGATAGACGCTTTCCTTTGCGAGTTTGTTAATGTCTGGCGAGGAATAAAATTACCCTTCTTTGCATGATTCTTCGTAACTGTTTCCTTTTGTTTTTCGGCAAAGTATGGGATAAGGAGGGTGGAAAGGTAGCTTAAGCGTGGTGCAGTGAAAATAAATCGATTTTTTAATAGCTTCTGCTGCAGGGGATGCTGTTTTTGTTTTGTTTTTGCTTTATTCGCTAGTGTTTGGTCCATTCCAATTTTGTGGAACCCTTCCTCCTTTCTATCGAAAAGCGAATTATAGAAACGTAGGCAAATGGTAGCAAATAAAAACAAGATACGCAAAGGCAAACGCTCGCGCACGGTCTCACACTCGCGTACAAATTCATTTTTAACAAGCAATCGAAAACGAAAACGTAACCGCTCGTAATAGGTGAAATTGGGAAATTTATGATAAGGCCGGCATCGTCGCGCCGCTCCTCCCATCGTGCCAAACGGTCAACGCATTTTGGTTAGAGATTAGGACGGGTTTTTGTTTTTTTTGTTTTGTTGACCGCCAGATTGATGATGAACGAGTCTGAACTGGATAGATAAAAGGGAAAATAAGTCGAAATGATGCGAGCGGTACGTAAGCGCCATAAATGGCGTTTTAATTTATGCCAAATACTGCAATAAATCGTTAAGGATGCATTTTTTACTTAAGCTGGTCGATAGTTTTCTGGGCTTAAAAGCTAAAATGCTATAAATTGGGTTAAAAATACATACGCAAAGTTGTCATACTGAGGTTTTTAACGATTTGTTGACTTACAATCAATCTTATCACAATTTTGTAATTAAGACATAAATATTTATGCTCCAATTAATTTAATTCCATTACTTCAATAACGATGGCGGAAACTGTTCAACAATTACTTGTACAGTAAAGGCACAAACTATTAAAGTGAAGCTCCTTTACCGTACGCAGCCAGCTACAACGAGCCATTTCACCGGAAGGTGTAAAAATTTGGGCAAACTGTTTAATTCGCCGCAAACAAACCACCAACTGACAGCACCAGCGATTGTACATTGGTTGCGGTATGTGGTGCGCGCATAAAACTGTCGCTCGCTGCTAGGCTCAAAGGCTGCAAAAGGGGAGCAAAATTAACTGAACCGCACAACCGGGTTGAATTGGTTACTGGGGCACACATTTTCTCGTTTTTCGATTATCGGCAATTTTATGATTAACTTTCAACTTCGTCCCATTACCACCCAGCCGGATGCCGGCCGAGTAAAAAAAATACATAAAGGTTGACTATCTCCAAGATCACCCCAATGTGCAATGTGCGCTGTCATTTTCATTTCCGAGACAACACGGGACAGCACGAGAATGGGGCGATGGAAAAAGAAGTCAAACTTCCCGAAAACGAAAACGAACAACCAAAAAACAAAAGACAGTAATACACTTTGACATCTGCGGGAGCAATTTTCCATTTCTTTGGGCGGTCGTGGCAACGGGAGCATGAAGTGCAGTGTTTCTGCTTGCTGCAGCTGAACCCATGACCATCTGGCTGCACACTTTCTCCGAAGTGGGTCACATCGGGAAGACAAACCGTTCCGTAGAATTTGATTTCGGCGATTCTGATACTACTCCGGCGAGAAACGATGAAAGTGTTTATGTTGTGGAATGTTCCATTGGTTCTCTTTTGGCACAAAGAAAGTAATTGTTCGTAGGTTCGTTAATTGAAATGCTTGCGATCGAGTTAAGAAGCAAATTGTGTGCAGCTCTTTCATTTGCATTTAAATTAAATTCTTGAACACTTTCTTTCGCTCGTGTTGGAAGAAAGGGTTCGTTTCATGGAACTCGTTACATTTGCTTTACCAGATCTCTCCAGATGTTATCGTATTTTTTGTGTACTGTTGTTGCTCTCTGTGATCAATTACTCCTTCAACGCCGTTTTTGGTATTTGATGTAATCCTTTTTTGTTTTAATAGAATAATTTTGATAACATGGTCACATACATTATTTATTTATTTACACAATCACAAACTTTACTTGCCTCATTAATCTCTTCTACTTACCAATCAGACCAATCAGACCAATCGTCTCCACAGTAAACCACAGTCTTCCGCAGAGGATCGCTATGAAAAGTGAAACTTACTTCACCCGTTCGACTCTCCCGTAGGAAAACCCTACGCTTCCCACATCACACATCCATAAACCGCTCGTGCAGATCCCTCCCTCTTCCATTCTACACACGTCCTGCTCGCCACCGGATCAGCTGTCGAACGGCGCACCAGACTCGGGAGGCCATTGAACTTGCTGGCTGCGAAAGTGTTCAATAAATGGGCAACTATCCCTCGACGGACCTTTTCCCTGTGTGGTTATATTCCCGCATCCGAGTTGGTTAGTTCGAACGAAGGCAGTGAGCCTCGTGCCACGTTCCTCACATGGTCAGGCCGAGACACGCACTAGAACTTTCGATGTCGTGTGGCCGAGCACCGATGGCGCCTCAAGAGTAGACTTCAATAAGCGGACTTCGTTAACCCTTGCTTAGTATAGTTTGGGTAAGAGGGCCTAGAGGTACAGTTTGGGTTTATTCCTTTTTTAATTTATTTTAGATGGATTGATTGTAAAATTATATTTTCCTTGTATCAAATTTAGAAAGAATAACATAAAAATCAATTTTGAAAACCTAAACATAGCACCAAAAGGTTCATTGAAGCTCGATTAAAGCAATCGTTAAGCATTGCAATCTCCTTCTGCCCTCCAAAAAAGGCTGGAAATGCCAACATTTCCAGCTTCCCTCTTGTTGGACTTTTTTCCTCACTTCCCCACTCCGCTCCGGTGACCTCGTGCACGCACCAAACCACGATTTAAATTATGGCAAGTTTCGTTCGTTTAAAAACGCAATTAGTAGTTGCTGCTGCTGCCGACCTGCCCTCCTGTACTCAATGACTCACTCACGAACGTTCGAACACGCCACCGCCTTTGCTTCCCGGTCGGGAAGGAATTATCAAACGCTGATCATCATTCGGCCCGATCGTCGTTACGCTCAGCATAATGTCCGCACCGGCTTGTAGGCTATAGCATAATATGACAGGACAGGGAAAGTTGTCGTTGACGCAGTCAGGCTTTTCGTCTGTTTAGACTTTCGTCCATATTTGCTGTTGCTGCTGCTGCTGCTGGTGCTGATGCTATTCGTTTGTTTGTCTGTTTGTCTGATGATTTCGTTAGCTGCGTTTCGAACCCTCTCCCACCCTATCGCTTACAGAACATGGAAAGCTGAATTAATGCAAGATAACCAGCCCGGTTAATAGTTGTTTACCGTGCGCCCGTGGACTGGACGGACTGGATCGCGATGGCCTGGATCTAATGCTGCAAGCGCAGACACGCAGCTATTTTCCCTCCCGTCCGAGCCCCGTAGATTCATAAATCATCTTCCCGGGCACACAAAAGCATCCGCGAGGCGGAAATGCAAGATATCTTTGTTGTATCGACACGGCGGCACATAATGGTGCCGTAAGCCATGAACCACCGGGCACCATCCTCAACCTAATCCGGGCACATCTTTCGGCTAACGGTGCACTGTCACGCTCTGGGAGCCTTCCGTTTCGGCAACAGCGTCTGTTGCAGTTGTCATTTGGATGGAGAGGGCTTTTATTGTTTTCGCGGAAAAGTGTGATATTTAAGCGTGAATGCAATTTTTCTAGATGTCGATCGGACAGGAAAGATAAGTGCGAGAAGTGTATTCGCCGGTGAAAAATTTCTTTACAATCCAGGGAATCTTCACACTGTTATTAATGAATTTGTACTGCAAATGTTGCTAAAGACACTGCGAATACATGCTAAGCGGAAAAACAGAACTATGGATGCAATTTGTAGTGGTACAGATATGAAGAATTAGAAATGACAAGAAGGTAAAGTAATCCATGTTATAAAATAACCTTTCCAAGCATAATCTCTAACCAATAATCCCAAACCTGAAATAGATTCACAAATTATTAAACACAAAAATTTTTGAACAAACAATAATTTTGCGATTGTTCTGTTGTACCTATAATTGTAGATAAATAATAGTTGAGCCAATAAAATATAATTAAAAAAAGACTAATTACATCAGAAATGTAACTAGTTTTAAACCTTAAGTTTGCTTTGAATATGCAAGACTACTGATAAAGTGTTAATATTCTGCATAATTTAAAATAAAGAACTGAAATATGACCTCCAAACATTTATTTTGCTTTATTTGTTAAGTGATGTTTTGAATTTCTCGTGATTATAAATCAAAATAAAATCATTGATCTATATATAAGTGAATTTATTTAAAAAAAAAATATTTAATTTATGTAAAAAAAATTATGTAAAAAATTTATGTATTTAAAAAAATCCTTGTAGGTTAACTACAACTGACTGTTTTACCTGATATTATGAGTAGTACTACTTCGTGATAATGTATATTTTTTGTACGGCACTACGGTTAAAAAGGAAACAAAGATGTCTAAATCATTTGTGTGGATACAACGTTGTTATTAGTAATTGTTTCTCAAAATACAATATTTTAGCTTCTTGGTATTTAAAAACTTGTATAAGACCTAACATTTGTTTATGAAATGAAATAAAATCCAGTAGAATGTTGATACATTAAAAAACATTCAGCTGCTACTCAATAAAATCATTAATCTTTTTTTTGTTTATACTAATCTTTTAAGAATTACTGCATTGAAATTTTAAATACTTTGTCAAAAGCCAGAAAACATGTCTATTCAAGAAATATATCTAATATCTAATCTTTTTTAAGTTTTCGAAACGATAATGTCTTATTCCACCAAAACCTCTAACAATATTGAAGATGGTGATTTGCCTATCTTTGCTTTTTTGCCTTTTGTTTAAATTTCTGATGCTTCTGACTTCTGACAGTTGGTTTAGTAGCTCCAGCTATCCTCCGTGTCGATGTGTCTTATTCCAAACATAAGATTGTTTTATTTATTTTATTTTAACGTATTATCTTTTATTTTTATTGTTTTATAATTACATATGCCATATTTTCAGCCCAATAACGGTGATTTACATTGATCTACAACAAGGTATTTCCTCCTTGACAAAGGCTTGGTTTAGTTTAAGTAAAAATAGGGTAAACGTACCTATAGTGGTGCTAGTACCAATAGTGGTGGTATTGCACTAAAATAAGTCTCGTACGATCAATTAACAGTAGTTAAGTTATTTATGATAGTGTGAAATGTTCTCTAGCCTTTTACAAAGGATTTAAAAATGAAATGGGGCCATTCCGTTTCTTAGTGACCGAAAAATCCATTATTTTGTGAAAGGTATCAACATTTTTCCAAAATCCTTAGGATTTCATAACGATACTCATATTTTTGTTAACGTTTTAAATGACCACATAACAACGCAATTATTGGTTTTTTTAAACATAATTGTTATCAAATGATGTTGTTTTATTCAAAATCATTGACTTTTGGCCATATTTACGTATTTTTAGGTGTTTTTTACGATAGTGCCATTATAGGTACACCAAACAGGCATGTTCCTATAGTAGTCCTAGTTGTAAAATCAATAAATACAGGTAATTTTAGATTTTTTCGACGACATTTTTGACATGTCGTACTGTTTTCATTAAAATAAGCAACAAAAATAAGTTTTTTGTAAGTAATTTACCAAACAAAGGCCAAAATTCGCTTATCTGGCTGAGTGAAAAATCGACTTCAAATCAAGCAAACTCTTCTGAGTATGGGTTGACAACAGGTACTAAATAACTACTTTAGCCAATATTTTCATCAACCAAATTCATACATTTTTTACGATCAAATTACGAAAAAAATCATTATTATGGCAGTAATCCTTGCTATTCACACGAAAACAGCTTCGAAACTAAGTTTCATTGATATTATACACCGTTTTTTATGCATCTTTGTTTACCACCACTATAGGAACACAATACGACGACTATAGGAACCATACCACCATTATAGGTACAACGAAAAAATATGTATTTTTTCGTAAATTTGATGTATTTCATGATAAAAATGATTGTGATTACGAAGATAAAACATATTCCAACTGTTAAGTGTTGAAATATTCAGAAATTGTCGTTTCTGACACTTTAAAAAAAAATAAAATGTATCTGTACCACCACAAATTGCACCACTTCTCTTCTTCTTCTTTGGCACAACAACCGTTGTCGGTCAAGGCCTGCCTGTACCCACTAGTGAAGTGAGCTTGGCTTTCTTTGACTTATTGTTACCATAGCAGGATAGTCAGTCCTACGTATGGGGGCACGGGCTATTCGGGACGTGAACCCATTACGGGCATGTTGTTACGTCGTACGAGTTGACGACTGTACCACCAGACCGGCCCAAAAAATTGCACCACTATTGGTACGTTAACCCTATAAACGAAAATTAATCATAATATTATCATAGATGTTTTTTTTATTTAATTTAAATTTCATTAAAATAAAATTAATTTACAAAATTTTTTGGATTAGTATTATCAAAATATCAATTACTATCAAAGGAGATCGACCAAAGACCAAAGGCGACCAGAAACATTGGTAAATAAATAAATATCTTATTATTGCCTATCAAAATTCTTAATTCTGCATGCAAAGCTTAACTACTATTTTTTACGCTAATGCAGAAGTTTTTAAAAACACTTCAATACATTTTAGGCTACAATAGACTTTAAACTATTGCAAACAATCCATGAAGATCAAGAATAATGAAAAGACAAAAAGATTTTATAAACAAGACATCAAGCAGTACGCGTTGTCTCATGAAGAAGATATATTTACGTTTATTTAATAAGGTGACTCTCAAAATACATTATTGAACACGTTAACATAATTCTTTAAATCGTATCATCAATTTTCAATGCAACTGAAGATAGCTGTTAATTATGCTGCCTTGCAGAACATCTTATACTTTTGGAAACATCTCCAGAAAATAAAAAATCAGTGAAACAAAACATAAAATGCTAGAGCCAACACTACCATTTTGACCACCACCTAAAACACCTTCGGTCCAGTGTGCGAAAACGCAAAAAATACACACACAAAACGCAAAACACCCACACGCACGGAGCGCCAGTGCGGAGTGCAAAAGAGACAGACAGAGAGAGATAGAGAAAGAAAATAACCTTTTTCCAGCCCCCCAAAAGCGAACAACCGACCGTGAGAGTTCGTTGCAATGCTGCTGCAATCTCAGCTGCACTTGCATCCGGTGTGCACTGGTCCACCCGTCCTCGGCTCACACTTTCTCCCATCGGCGGCACATGGACTCCAACTCGAAACTCTCCCGGTGACCGTGCACAATCTCATCAGCTCTCCCATTTCTCCACCTTTCTTCGTGTTCGGCGTTCGGTTCGTTCGACATCGCTCGGCGGAATCGGGAGTTGAGTTGAAGGTTTTGCTCTTCATTAACTCCTTCATCCCCTACATTCGGCGGGAGGATGAGAGCGCTCCACAGCGAGTGGAGCGTCACGATCGTTCGCTTTTCCTCGCGCCACTCTCAATCGAAGATCACTCCAGAGAAAAGTGCAACCCCCAAATCCTCTTTTTCCCGAAGCATCGGCCACAAAACAGGGGAAGGCCAAGAGTTGGAGATGTTACGCTTCGGGCTGAGAACGTCGGAGAGCGTTCGGTCGGGCCGGCTCACAGAGAGAGTAGCGAAGCCCCACGAACGGTGTCGGTGAGCGAACTCCTCCTGGGAGGCTGCACGCCGCTACCTTTTTGCGCCTCTTCCGGCACCAGCGAGGGAGAGGAAAGAAAGATGTGAAAAGCAAACAAAAGCAAACTCACCCCCCTCGTCCAGGACTGTTCGGACCGGGGGAGGGAGCTGGAGTGCCTGTGGCCGATTGCGCTCGCGGTCGCTGCGCCCGCGTTCGCGGCGGTCGTGGCTTTCTCTATAAATTCCGTAAGCCTTGGCATTGAAAATTCATTCTCGATTTATTTCTCCTTGGACTTGGACCAGTTTCTTCCAAACTCACCCCGAACCCCAGTTGGTGGAGCCGTTCGGAGTGCGCCGTGTGCAGTGTCTGTGTATACCTTCCCGACCGACCGAGTGCGCTTCAGTTTGTTGCCTTTTCCCGACCACCAGTGACGGTGACTGCGAGTGCGAGTGCAAAGCCCCGCCACCGAGTATTGGCCCTACACTGGTGTGTGCGAGCGCACGTGAAAGAGGTGCGTTTGGGTGGTTCGATTGTTTTACGGTGAACGGATTTTCGTGCGTGATTTTGAGTGTTTGTGTTGAATGAAAGTTTCAGCGGACAAACTGAATGAAGTGTATAATTGGTGACAATGACTTAAACCCGTGCGAAAGAGTGCAAAATTGAAGTAAATGGATTCAAATTTGAGCTGCTCCAGAAAGTGATTGCTATGGACAACAGTGAAAGACACAACTAGTTATTGCACAACCTAATTAGACTCTATCATTGGACTTCATTAACGATTTAAAACAGATTGTGTTAAATAGCTGGGAAAGGATTTGGTGGTTGCTAACAGTTCGTTTACATTCCTTTCACTCTTTCCAATCAAGGTTTAGCTCTTTTTTTATTTTTAAACTCACTTAAAACAGAACTCCAGACACAGACTTGTCGCTTGACCCTTTCCGTTATCGTTCTCATCTCAGAGACCGAACACGTACTCGAACCACACAACAAAAATACTACCAATTGTGCCAGTGAATGGACTGTGTTCGGCGACGGCAGCGGCGTTTCGCGATCGTTTCGTAGGTGTTTGGGCCCGACAAAGCGACTCGAAACTCAATTAAATGATAAAAGTGGCCAGAACCTGCTCCCGACAGCAGCTCCGCTTGCTGCACAGTCCCTCTGCTGCTGGCTCGGCGATCGTCATATTCTTTCGCCGATCGGAGACACATATACGAAAAATCGTTATCTTCGTTACGTTTGGCGATCGTTGCTGAGCCAAATAACAAAAAAAACGAACTGGATGGATTAATTAAGATGCACCGGAAGCCGGGCGACGGTGGTAGACGCATCGTTGCAAATTGCAAGGAACACACACACAAAACCAAAAAAACCAAGAAGGAACGTCTTGTCTTCTCGACTCGACACCGTTTGAGTGGGTTTTGGTTACGTTTGCAGAAAGCACTGCCGTGTCGTGATAATCAAAGAAAATTTGTCATCCGTCCATGATGATGACGGGTTGATTTCGTTTTTTTCTTCTATTATGCTGTTTACTTGTTTTTCTCTGCTGTGAGTTATCGCTGTCATACAGAGAGCAAAACGTTCATTATTTTTCATTTCAAATGAATGCTTTAAAATGAGTTATGTTTTAATTTTTGTGATTTTTTGTCTTCAATAATTACTGAAAATGGATTTTAGTTGTGGGTTGCTATTTCATTTTAGGAGTTTAAAAATTAAATGCCTGAAGCAAGTGCTAATAAGTATTTCAAATAAATATTGTCTAATGAACTTTCGTCACTAGTTCATCATAAATCATAATTTAATGTTCATCATTTAATTTCAACATTTGTTATCTTTTATTCTCTGTTATAGTTTCAGACTTTTTAAGTATAAACATTTTGTGACAGTGAAACAAGAAAAAAAGGAAACACAGAAAAGACGACCTACAAAAAAACAATTCAGAGTGCATCGTGTGCATCCCCGCGAGTGAAACAGACCGCGAACGGTGTGTTTTTGTTGCGAAAAAAAGAAGCAAAACTCAAGTGCAGTGAAAACAGTTGCAACATTCTTGCAACCATTCGGAAAAAACGGTACATTCTGTGAGTGTGTTTGTGAGAGTGTGAGTGTTTGTGTGAGACTAATCGGAGCTCAACCATGTGGAAGCTGGTGACGCTGCTGGCGGTGCTGTTCGCGTTCGAGGCCAGTTTTGCAAAAGGTAAGGCATGGTGGCGCACGATCATTTGCAGTGAATTTATTTAAATTATTAATTTGACATGACAAAAACGGCACCGAGTATACCCCGAGTGTGGTTATTCCATTGCGTTTCACCCTGTTCCTATTCAAATCGTGCACGCCTCACCCGGGAAGGGAACGTTCTAGCGAGCGAGAGACTTCTTTGTTTAATTATTACTTCCCCCTGTTGGACCGGCACGTTGCCCGAAGGACACGTGTCCACTTGGAGCACTTCATTCGCCGGCGCCCGAAGTGGGCCCTTTTAATTGAGGTCATCGTCAGGTTTTTGGTCAGTAATTAAAACTTCGACCAGGGCGAATGCTTTTTTCCCCTCACACTAAAAAACAACCAGACATCCATGCTTACCCAAGCGTTCATTCCACAAATAAACAGAACGAGCACACACACACACGCCAAAACCCCGAGAACAGCTCCACTTCAGCCCAGTGCTACGATTTTGATTGAAGGGTTTTCTGATTCGCAATTCATCCCTGCCTCCTCCTCCTTCTTCTCACCATCCCAAAACAACGTTTCATTCCGACGTCCATCTCGGTTCGGTACAGCCTGGGACGCGCACCGGCTGGTAAGATACCGGCACCGGTTTGCAAAATGCCGGCTTCCGGCCGGGACCGGATCCGTTGTCGTCGTCGTCGTCGTCCTTCTTCTGCCGATGGGAACGGAGCCGGCTGACGAATGTTTCGCAAGGTCCTGTGTGGCGCGTGTGTTTTGCGCGGTTTCCATACGCATTCGTTGCTTTTATTGCGCGTTTCTCCCGCACCGAGGCAACAGGGTGAATGGCGGTATTTACTTGCGAGCCAGTGAACTTTTGAACATTACTTTAATCGAAAGGTTGTTTTGAATTTTGATTGTTTTTACCATTTTCTATTGCCTTAAAACATGCTTAGAAGATTAATTTGTAATAATATTAAATGCTTGTTTCAAGTTTTTTGGGGAGTCGAATAAAAGATATAAAGAAAATAATAAGTATTTTCAATAATAAAGAAAATTATTTAAGTTGGAACGAAGAACTTTCCCCTTGATTAAAGTTCAAAAATGGAATATGTGCAATTTTCCACATATTTACAAATAATTACATTGAAATTGCCACTTTAATTTTAAATTTCAATTTAAATCCTCTAAAATCGGTTTCTAAGCTTGGCAATTAGGGGTTTCTTACACAGATTTAAAAAAAAAACAAATATAACCCTTAAAAACCTTTTTTCTTCTAAAAATATATCAATGAATCATTACAAAAAATCTACCTTGCTATTTTAACATTTATGACACACTCTAGCGCAACGGTGCAGCCGAAGAAGTAATCTACAATCGTGGCGTATTTCTCTTCCACATCGTCAACCACAATTTCACTGCTCATTCGAATTGCTCCAAAATGTGCCCTCCTCCTTCTCCTATTCTCTCCCACTCCCTGCAAGGAGCAGTGGAAACAGAACTGACTAGAAAAAACTGACAGAAACTAACAAAAATGATGCCCGAGTGAGCTGCAATGGAAGCAAAAAATGTAAAACCAACTCATGACTCTTTCATCCCTCTTCCCTCTCTACTACCAACACACGAAAAAACTGCAATCCAGCGCATAAACGACCGGATGAACCTAAACGCACCTCCCCCAAAACAACCGTTTCCCTGCTTCACCCCCTTTGCCTTTGGGGGCAAGAAAAAGGCGCAGGAGAAAGCATCACGGCAGGATTGGTGTTTGTGTGTGCATGTTTTTTTTTTTTCTTCCGTGTCTGTATTTTTGCTGTTGTTTTGCTCCGAGCCTTCTCCCAAGCCCACCCCGATTTACCCTTTCCATCCCATGCTTTACTTAACGGTTGCACATGCGGATGAATTTCACTTTCCATTTCACGGTTCCCTTGCAGCGAGAACGCGCACAACCCACAGGGCTCGACGTTTATGCTTCCCGTCCCAGGGCGGTGTTCCAATCCACACCCATTGCACACGGTACACCTCCTTTCCGGCAGCGGGTGCGATGCTGCTCCCGGCAGTCCTCCCTGCCTACCGGATGCTACCACAAACAGTGGGTCCATGTAGTTCTCGTTAGTTTGTTTTTTTTTTCATCTCCTTCTTCCACTGCTCGCCCTCCAAGTCGATGGCTGTCTGACCTCGGTGCGCTTTAATGTGGGCAGCATAAGCATATATTTACTTTAACGCTCATTTCGCCCATCCCGAGCCGCTCGAAAGCTCATTTTCTCCAGTGAAGCAAGGTTCCTAGCGATGGGAAAGGGAAAACACAGAGATTTCTGAAACAGATCAGACAAGATCGGTCCCGACAGTGGGGTGTACTTTTTGACCTTTTGCTGCTGGACCTGCACGCTGTGGACGGTGGTTGGGATGCGGTCGGTGTTTAGGATTCCGGACACATCAAATAAAAGATAATCGTTGTGCGGAAAGCCAGAAAGCAAAGCCGAAGAAAAAACAGACACGAAAAGCTCCGACCTTTGTCCTTGAAAGCTCAGCAAGAGAAGGACTGGCTCATGAAACGGCTCTATCAACACTGGCGCTGGAAAGTAACGCAGCTCGTTAAGAGCATGAAACCGAAATTGATTCATTATTTCCCGTTGGGCTGGCCACTTTCCAAGGACTTGTGTGTGTGTATGTGTTGTTGTGCTACGGGAACCATTATTCTCCCATTCAAGGCTGGCAAACTGTGAGAATGTCTTTATGCAAGAAAAAGGGTACATTCCTTGTCAGATTTTCGTAGAAACTGTTAAATAGAAGTTCAGAAAAAAGCATTCAGAAATGATATTTACAACTTGTAATTTTGGAAAAAATTAAAAAAAGAAAGCTTTAAATATTAATATTAAAGCTTTATAATATTTGTTGTTATTTTTACTCATCCGCTAAAATATAAATTTAATTTCTGTGAGTTTAAAGGGAACCTAGGAATAAAAAAAATCAATTTCGCAATGCCCAGCTACAGTTATTTCTGGATTCGTTCCATTACTTCTCCACTGCTCCACGAGAGGCTAAAATCTGCTACGATACCGTTGGCTACATCATGCCCTTGCAAATCCCATGCCCAATGCAAAACTAGAGCAAACAGTTCCTTCTCCTACGTGTGTATGTGTGTTTTTCAAACCGTCAGAGTCTACTTCCATTTACCTTTTGCTTCTTGAAACTCACTTCTAATCAATTTCTTGCCATGCTTCATCTCACTGAAGCGTTAAACGTAACACTCGAAACCGGCACGCGCTTGAGTTTACTTCGTTTCTGTTAAACTCTTCATACACATACTCACACCAGTAAAAGTACAATCACACTCTGATTTTCGGGTTTTGTACGTGGTGATCTTCAACCGAACCTAGACGACCCTTCGAACGATAATCAAGCCGCGATTAATGCGTATCGAACGCTTCAACCGGCTAAGAAAACACAGTTTCACACCGACGGCGCTCTTCGCATTCAATCCTCCCTAAAACTCCAACAAACGTCATTGAGAAGATCTGAAAGCAAAGAATAACACTTCACTCTCCGCAAAGCAACAACCCCCTTTCCAAATGGATATCAATTAACCATTTTTCGTTCTACACTCCGGTGCGCCGGTGCGCTCGATCCACCGCTCTGGGCAGCTTTTTCTGACCTCTCCAGGGCCCCAGAAGCAACTCTTCCCCGGGGTCTAACCGCCGATTAATGACGTTTCAACAAAAGCGACAACCGGCCGGCGTAGGAGATTGAAATGAGGATTTGCCAGAAATGGGAATAAAAAAAAAGACCACTACCAAGAACGCTTGTACCGAGTGGTTCCGAGATGGAGTCGATCGTTCCGGGTACACATTGAGCGGGAGGAATTGGCCGTTAAAGTCGTCCGCTACTGCTGCCACCGATATGTACGTACGAATAACCGCGATCCCAGCAGCAGTAGCAGCAGCAGCATGCCCAAGTTCGTGCTCAAGGTCTCTGAACTCTGCGGGTCTTCGGGCTGCAACTGGTTCGCATCGGAAGGTCCAAAACCGGGCGTGGTTCATGCAAGCCGGAGCAACTGTTACGCTTGGGAAGATGGCAGCATTACGCAGACGCTTCTTCGCCACTTCACCGTCCTTGCTGCTATGTTTGCCCTTTCATGTACACGGCACGAACCTTCGGAAAGGATCGTGTGGCGGGCAGAAGAGATTTACAGCGCCAACCCGGTGCGTAGATTAATTGCTGTGGGAGGGAACTGATTAAACCCTGAGTTGCAGGGGAAAGGCTTGCGTCCATGCGGAAGAGTTAGTGCGATGAGAGAGACACATAGAACCGGCGATCCTCTCTCTTCTTGGAACGTGGGACAATGATCTATTTCTTCACGCCCTGCCGAAGATCATTGCCAACCTCACATTAAGCGCATTATTATTATTTCAATCTATTCCGGATTATCTTCACCACGCTCTATCCACTCTACTGCAGACACATGCACAAAAAAGGGTGGCCATTCAGCACTTCATCACTTGAATGGCGATAATGGCAATGAAAGAGAATTACAGCCCAGGTTTAGCTAACGTCATCTGAGCGGATGATCCCAGGGTGAACCGTCGGATGAAGATGTACATCCTACAAGTTTAATAATTCAATTAAATCAAATCACTCTGACAGAGTGGTCACAGTAACAAAAAATAACCATCTCGCCAGACTTTGCTGTCTCACGAATGAAGGACCTGAACGCCAGGAACTAGTGCTAACCGGTTTCCCTTTGGCACCACCGACCGTTTTCTGAAAGCTTTGTTCCAACGACGTGGAGTCGCAACACACCGGAAAATCCAACATGATTTTCGCATGTTCATGAGATCGTATTTACTTTACTCACATGCTCCGCACTGGATTCCTGGTCCTGCATCTTCCCATCCGCCACCACAATCACTGGCTTCCCATCTACTTCGCTCGGTTCTTCTGCGGGTCTGAAAGTTGGGAGCCATCCTGGGCGCCATTCCCGTGCCCCGTGTGGTCAGCGGTCAGCTTCACACACACGACGATGATTTACGACACGGCCGTTCGACACCGGGCGGTCGAAGAAAAATGGCATAAGTGGAGGTGCAAAAATCGAATCAAAACTACCACACACTGCTGCCTAGGCATGGCATTCCCAACGAACGAACTCCGGTCACAGCACAAGACGATAGCATCCAACCATAGCCGTTTGATCTTATTGTTGGTTCAGTTTTTCTTCTTGTGTCTGTGTGTGTTTTCTTCGCACATTCGCACGCCGATTGCATTCACACCGGCCGAAACCGCTCGGGTTCTATTCTAGTGCTGTCCCACTCCACAGCGGTTCGTCCGGCCTTAAATTTACGCGCTCGTTAACTTTTATTACGAGCTGTTAGGACATGTGTTATGGAAGAGGCGGAGAGAGGGCAAAGGGAGATGGTGGGTAACGAGGGCAAGGGAAGCACCGATTAGCACGCTATTGCGTTGGTGTGCGATAAAGTTCGAATTCCATATTTTACTCCTAATTGTAATGTCATGTACTGACTACAATCAGGAGATATTGTGCCGATATGATACAATTGATAGGGTTATGATGGATGACATTATTCACTTTATGATCAAGTTGATAAATCTTATTTTGTGTTTCTAGTTTTTTCTAGTTTTGCCAGTTTTCGTTGTATATTTTTCTGTAGCTTTAATTTTGATTCAATCTTTCATTTCATTTTATTCCTCTTCTTTCCTTTCATTTCATATGTTTAACCAGTTTCTAGTTAACTGTTACAAATTAAATGCTTTTTTCTTTAAGATCATGTTTATTGACTTGACAAGTTTGACAAAGCTTAATGTGTTTTTTCTCGTTTTTCTTTATTTTGAGTTTCCTTCTACATATTTTTTTAATTGTTCACTTCGATTCTTCTTTCCTATTTTATTTCTATAAATCTCTAATTCTTAAAGCATTGACATTATATACATTATTTATTTTTGCTATGTTTTATTTTTATTACTTTTTAACTGATTCAATTTATTTTACTCGGTTTTTTGTACCAATCTACAATTTATTAGTGTTTACTTGTTTTTAGATGTGTCCTTACTTAGTTGTTATTGATGTTTTAATTTTTAATTTTAGTTTTCTTCTATCATTTTTTAAATTATTCACTCCGATTCTTCTCTCCAATTATATTTCAATAAATCTCTCATTCTTAAAGCCATGACTTCATCTGCTTTTTTTGTCTTTTTTCTATATTTTAATTTTATTACTTTTTAACTTATTCAATTTATTTTACTCGGTTTGTTCTACTAATCTACAATCTATTTGTTTTTACTTTTTTTTAGATGTGTCCTTACTTAGTTGTTATTAATGTTAGGTTTATTAAATTTACGCATTATCTTCTGCACTAATATCTATTTTTTTGTCTGTTTTAGTTTTTGTTGAATCTATAACTAATGCTAATTGCATTGATTTCTTTATATTTCCTCCTACTCTCACACTTTTTATTAAACAATCCTATTCCTTGTTTTCCACCCCATTCCATACTATCTCATCATCTACTGGAACGCAAACGCGATACCCGATTGTAAATCTCCATGTTCGCAAACTGTTCATGTTCACAGGGAAAAGAGCAAGGAGAGAAGAAGTAGGCAAAAAAAGAATCCACTCTCTTAACAGCAAACGATTAAAACAAGATCAATATCGCGGGAAATCACGAGACAACCGGAAAATGTCTAGAACGCCATGCACGCCATGTGAGTTCTAGTCAACATTCCCTTCCCCTACCAGGCGTCCCTTCCATCGCACGGAGCGTGTTAGAAGAGCATCGTCGAGCTATGTTCGGTTGTCGCTTTTGTTTGTTTTACTATGCTGTGCTGTGCGTTTTTTTTTTCTCTCTCTCAACCAGTAGCTGCCAGCGGGCATCCACCCAGTGCCTGCCGGTACAATGACTTCCCGGGTGACACGGGTCTCCCAACCCCTGTCGCCTTGTTCCCAGTTGCGCGACTCTAGCATCGCCTAGGAATCCGGTAGAACCGCTTGTCCAGCTTCCAAACCCCGTCCGGACTGTGTGTCTTCTCGAGCGCGCGGTTTTTTCTTCTCCAGCTGCGCATCTGCGGTATAAATTATCTGTGACCGTAATAAAAAAAAATCTCGCAAGATAAGATGACACGATAAGACGATACGATTGGTAGTGGCGGAGGCTGGAGACTCGCTCCATTGCGGGTTGCCTTTGCTGAGTCTCTCTCCCTCTCTTTCTGGTGGCGCTTTGCCCTGGGTCGAAGATTCGTCGGAGCGATATAATTACAAGCCCGATCCGTTGACGAGAAGATTTGCAACCGTTTGCGGACCGTTTGCTGGCAGTGTGTCATACGTTTGACGGGCGGTTGCTGCCGCGCTGAGGATTTTGTCCGCAGACTGTTGCTGATCACTGGCGGCTGGCGGTTCCGGTGGCTCTCCGTAACTTCGTAGCTCTATAGCCGAGTTTTAACGGTTAGCAACAGCACATGGACGCTCCTAGAAGGCTCTTGCAAGACTCAAAACCTAAGCATCGTATGTTTATGCGCTGCTTTGTTGACACTTTGCGTGAAGTAAGCTCCAATATCCAAAAGCAGCGGGGTGGAAATACTTCCACCGAAACCATACTCCACCATCTCCAGACACCAAGCTCCGTTACAATCCGCACCTCGAAGCCTCAATCCACTCATGCACGGCCATCGCACCACCACCACCGATCCGATGGCGGGAAAGTTTCCTCTTAACCCGATTTTCGGTGTGGAAAAGGTACACGATACACTGGCGCGATCTTCAACCCATCAGAAACAATGCTTCCGTGTAGCGGTGTGTCCACCGCTCCCCCCCCAAAACATTACCCCGACGAAATCTTCACACGCCCCACGCCCAGTGTCTTAACGCCGAAAGTGTCGAAAGGTTTGAATATTCATCAAGCCACGCATTGTCCCACGTCTAGCTGAGGTCGCAGGGGGTCGCAGGGGTTTGGAAGTGTTATGCTCGCGGTGTCAAACCACCGAACCACAGACCGCGAGCCAAGACCGGGTCAGTGGCGGGACGGGTCGGTTCGCATCGTGCAGTTGACTTTTCGGCTAAGTAACGGTTAGTAAGCGGACGGTGTTGCGAAAAACCTTACGCCAAGAATTTGGACGCCCGTGGTTTACCGGTCTGCATGTGACCGCTTAACGACCACACACATACACACACGCACACACACACACCACACTACCCCCAGAGAGCGGAATTGGGGTGCAAAGAAAGTTGTTGAAAAACCAACTTCACCAACACTTCACCGCTCCAGGTGATGATTTTTGGCAGTTAAAAGCAAAACAATGCGGCAGAGGGGGGCTGCAGTGGCTGTTGTTTTTGGTTTGTTTGTTTTTGGTTGCTTGTTTGAGTGCGATACACGCTCTTGTCGGCGACACAGTCCAGATGCGGTGGTTGTCCAAAGTAAACCAAGTCACGAGGTGATGGATGTTGGTCGGAGCGGTGCAAGAAGAAAAGAAGATGTGCTATTTGTTTAACTCTAATCACTGCGGACAGTTTGTGACAAACAGGGACAGTTGCTAATTGGTTGCTAATTTAAAGAACAAAATAGCTAAAATATCTTTAAAGTGGTCAGTTGTGAAGCAGCAGCTGTATCTGGTTGGCATAAGAATATAAACAGAAATGTAATTCAAGATAGCAGGTTTGATGTTAGGGCCAAAAACTATGTAAAAACTCAATAACAATTGAATAAATAATATAGCATGATAAAAAAAATCTTCTTTTACCTCAGTTGTTATAATTTTGGACTAAAACTATCAACATTGAAGAAGCTAAGTTATACACGAAAATAGTTATTCCAAAAATTCCTTGAACCGACATCAACTACTTAGGCTCTTTAATAATAATATTTAGAAGTTTCTGGTCTAGGTAACACCAAAAATAATTTTAAAAAATCGGGAGGAAAAAACTTTAAACAAGCTTACCGAATTCTGCACAAAACCAAAGGAAAGTATTTCGCAACAACCTCAAGCGCACTAGCACTTCCATAAAACCACAACAGTATAAACTCACAGCCACAGTAGAGGTGACAACATGACACAGGAGTGTTGAACATATTGTTCGGTCATCGCACCAAAACCACAGCCCACTTTTGCTGGAGTTTCCTTTGCATAAAATTGTTCAATGTCAGCCGAGAGAAAACCCAAAATTTGGCGTTCTTTCGTGAATCTTTCCAGTGCATCATACAAAACAGACAAAAATACTTTTTCATTCTGTTTTAATTTTATTTTTTTCTGTAAATTCTAATCTGCTTTTTTCCAAAAAAAAACAATTAGAAAATCAATAGTACTTTAGATGCATCCCTAACATAAGGCTACGTCAAATTGCATTACATCTCTTCGACAGTTATTTTGCTGCTGTCACAATCAACGCAGCAGCTAGCCGGCGGTATTATCACTCCCCCGTCTAATCCATGGCTTACACGCACTTATTACATTTTGCAAAACACACCCGGCACTGGCAAACACACTCACACACACACAAACCATGTGACCCTAATGGGCTTGAAGGCGTGTATGTACCGTGCGTCCGGCGAAACGGAGACGAACCTCAGCCCAAAAAAAAAACCCGCACCATTTAAACGCAGACTATAAAACGCGCTTCAATCGGTAACGAGTGCAGTGTGGCAAAAAAATGTTTGTAAAAATTGGCAACAGAAAAAAAATCTCTACCACGAATGCTCACTCACGGATCGCACATGTGTTACACAATCTGTACGGCGGCTTACAGGAAACAAGCGTGAAAGTAATTTCACAACGGCGGGCCCCGATTAAGGCCAGCCGCTTGGAAAAACGCTTTTGCAATAAAGAAAACGCTTGTGGAGGTGGGAAAACTGCATGAACAACGGTGGCATGCAGATGTGGAAGCTTTGAACGGGTTGCAATAGTGAAAAAAAATTGGAATAATCACGCTAAACCGTGAAGGTCCGTTTTGGGGGCTGCAGATTGCATACCTGCTAGGCGCAACGTGACCGATTATCCTTTCGTTTTGCAAATTCGAACGGAAATAGGTCGCTGCGCTTAATGGAAATTGGAAACAGGCTTTACCTAGGGTCTTAAGCTGGAGAGCTGTAAATGAGGCAAACCGAACTGAGG
Organism: Anopheles gambiae; assembly: GCF_943734735.2. NCBI lineage: Eukaryota > Metazoa > Arthropoda > Insecta > Diptera > Culicidae > Anopheles > Anopheles gambiae. The sequence continues at coordinate 84,609,143 of NC_064601.1, read as the reverse complement.
ATAGCTAATCAACTGTGCAAACAAACAAGCAAACAACCCGAAATCTGCAACGTAATGAGACAGTTCTAAACAAATTCAAACACGAATCAACCGATGCTTTACGCTTCCGAGAACGATTCTATATGCTTGTTTTTGATGTTCTTTAAAGAAAGACTACGTAAAGTCCGATCTTCCCAGGCGTGAAGAAACGCTTCCGAGCATCGTTTTCCTACATTTTCTTCAACTTCTTGTGTGATCAATGAGGAGAAAACGAAAGAAGAAAAAAAACTCACAAAAGACAAACGGTGTGCATATTTGTGCCTACCGATTAGCTACGCTTCCGTGGCGTAGACTTGTCGCTCAATTAGCAGCACCGTTTTCAAGCCGGAAGGCAGGAAACAACGGCACCACCATAAAACGTTGTGGGAGGCGGGCAGAGGCCGCACCTACCGCAGCGAAATCCAGTAAACCACTACCACCACCAACACCTAGGGATGGAGAAATTCCTCAAAAAAGGTGTCAAATGTTTGGTTCTGCTGCTGATTTTCCGTGTCAAACCGATTCCACACAAACCCGTGATACACATCCATATCCCAAATGGTGGGAAAACTCACCGGTCCGGTGGTTCGCCGTGTTTCCACGCGCCTGATTTATGTAGGTTTTTCCTCCTGCCCGCAGTTGTTATTTTCGCTCAGTTCCGGTGGCAGATCAAACGCTGTGGTAGTGATAGTAGGTTGGGAAGGGTGGCTTTGATAGTTCCACGCTTGCTGCGCTTCAACACCGAAGTGCTGTACGTCTTGCTCAATACGACCGCCCCAAAGAGGACAGCGTGAATGAGTGGAAATGGGTGTAGATAGGGCAGAGAAGCGGAGCGAAGAAAAAAAAACGCTCAATGCGGAATGCTTTGCTTGAAGAAAATCTACCAACAAAAGGTAACGGTTGGGCTGCTTCTGCTGCAAAAGGGACAGCAGCAACCACAACAAAGAGATACACGATCGAAACACTAGCACAAACAACAACCCTCAATTGTGTTATCAGTGTAGAAGGGTTTTATGTTAATTAGACGCTCGCGCACACCGATGATAAGGGCTACATAATGATACGCTTTCCGGCCTCGCTTTACACGCTGCTGTGACCAACTTTTGATTCCTCTTTTCCCTTGTTTTGTGGTGTGGAGTTTAACCTTTTTTTCAATTAACCGCCCCGGCATTAAGATGCACGTGTGGAGATGAGTGTAATTTTCCCAGACTAGTGTTGCCAATGGACGCTAAAATGACACATATCAGTGTGGTGCACTTTGCCTGCCTGCCTGGTTCGTTTGCTGTAATTTATTGTGCATATTCATGATACTCCCGATGCTTACGAAGGTACAGATCCACCTAGTATGGTAAAGAAAGCAAAAACGAACCCTAGAAAGTGGGGCAATTCATTGGTGCATCAACAGAACCGATCGATTCGCTTCTGCACACACACTGCAATAGGCTAAGCGCCTGTTGTTATGCAAGCGTTAAAGCTCCAGATCACTTTTAAGGGATAAATTTCCTTTTACACCTTGATCTTCTCTTTCATAGTACAATCATACGTCGATTAGCTACTGTTTTTTTGTGCATGCACTATTTGCTGATCCCAATCATTCCCTGCCTATTAGAAACAGCGTTTACTTCCATCTTTGGCACAACAATGAACCCTCCGATGAGCGATAAATCAATAAATCGTTTTAATACCTCTGATTTAGCACCGATTTATGTCACACATCACACACCAACAGACACAGGCCCGTTTTGCGCCCCCAACAGCAATAAAGTAGGCCAGTAGTATGTTAGACATTTCGCGTCTGGGAAAGCAAGTTCGTTCCTTCGCACCACGGGACGGGCGAAGAAAAATGTTATAAATCGCGCCAATCCATCTTACTGCGCCGTGAAGGTGGCAGTTGGTGTTTTCTCACCCTTCCGAATCAATCGATCACGCAGCGGTTGGGATGGGAAGACCACTATGCGCTACCCTTGCTGCACCGCACAACCACTTAGCGAAGAATGAGAAATAATTGAGGAAAGGGGCTAGCCGATGCTAGACTTATTGGCCCATCAGTGCAATCTCGATTGGAATGTATTTATCACTCTCTATCTCTGTGTGTTTCTGTTTCACCTCTTGCTCTGTCACCATTCCTAACGGATGGGTCAGTGTTATTTGATATCCTTTTAGCGGATTCCGTTTTCATTCGCAGCGCTGCACTTTTCCATCCTCTATTTAACACGCTTGTTTTTCTTTCTTTCTTTCTTCTTGCTTTTTCAGGTGAGCATATCTGTGCTGTGTGAGTGGCTGTCTAGCAGACGGCCGTTAGTGGCACCTTCAAGAATCGATAAGCCGCAATCGATAAAGCAAAAAGGGAAGACATTTGAAATGTAATAAAACTGGCAACGGGAAATGACGGTTTTCCACCCGGTTAAGCTTCTACGTTTTTCACAAGGGCAGAATGTGACGAGCTTTTTTTCAAGCCGGGGAAATGGTGCTCAAGTAAGTGTGAGAACCAATTACAGATTGGATGACATGTGCGGGATTGAATTTTCCAGTTGGATTCGCGTTCTAAGAGAAAATGGTGATAATGTGACCTTGACCTATATTTGATAACGCTATCATTGAGTAAATACTGATCGAATCTCTGTTTCAGACATATTTTTTAATTGTTATGACACATTTTGACATCAGTTATACAAATCTTTGCACCAAATCATTATTTCCAAAACTCATCATAATTACATCAAATATTACATCTTTATTTCAAACGAGTTGATTCAATAAATGTAAAGTTATTATTACTTCCTGGTTCAATTTGAAGTTTACTTCCTTTTTTTTATTCTAAAAAACCTATTCATAATTCAACATTTTGAGCATTATCATCACATCATAACTCCTTGGAATGGAATGCAATGTTATGAAAACATAAAAAAAACATCGTGTTCAACTATCTGCAACTCAAACAAATTAGTTCCTCTTTATAATGTCCGTTCTGATTTCAAGTACTAAAAATCAGATTACGTCATGCAGATTAGTAGCACACACACACAAACACTCAATGAAGGTTATTAAGCAACAGCGGAAAGCATCTCTTGTTTACTTGTTTGCATAACGCACCAATTTCTCCCCGAAAGAAGCAACAAAAAGCTACAATAACTTAGCAATCTAAAGCTTTCTACGGCATCACACAAAACCCCATCCATCCAAAATCCTCACAAGTGCAGCACGAGTGCAAGTGACATCGACCGCTCGGCAACACGCACCAGGCCGCACGAGAGGTGAAGATGACAGATTTAATCTAGCCCCGAACAACGGCCACGACATCGTCGTTTACATCCAGCGCACATTACCGTGGTTTCGCTTCCCTTTTTTGTGTGTCCATCCGGTCCCTCCCGAACCCAATCCCCAGGGAGCGAACAACATAATGGCACAAGCACTATAGAGCCAGCGACCAAACGGTCGACAAATATGCTGTTAAACTACCCCCCACTCCCCCTGCCAATTGGGTCGAGCGACGGTCGCTCCACAAAGGTACAGTGGGAAATAGTGTAACATCTTAAGCGGACACTGCCTCCCGAGAGCGTCTTTGTGGTTCGATTTGGTTGCTGTAAGGCGGTGGAAGAGCCGGCATACAACAGACCAAAAAGAAGTACACCGGGCAGAGAGGTAGAATAAATGTCACGGTAAGGTTATGTACTTGTGGATGTCACCAACGGTCACCACTGGCAAACCACAACGCAACGGGGAAGAAATGCTTCTTCTCAAACTCCAACCGCCAAACGAACACCGCGACACGGTTCGAACTCGCGTGAACTGCGGCTGAAGCACTGAACAGAAAGAAGAAGAGGAAGAAGAAAAAAAAAACACTCCAACAAGGAATCCCGCTCACATTGCCCAGCCGCATGTACCGTGCTGCACGTACGATGCGTTACAGAACATGAAGTTATTTCACCGCGCCGAGTCAGAGTAAAGTGACAAATGAATGTCGGCAATTTCTTTCCCCGGCAATGCCGGTGTGGGTTGGAGGTTGGAGCCAAGATGCACTTTCATGTTGAGCGAAACACGTCGCGCCATCTGTCGGTGACAGGAATGCTTTTGGCAGGGGGGAAGGGGGGATTGATATCCAAGGGGGCCATAAAAAAACAGTGAGATGGAGAGGACGGAACGCAACAATTGTTGTGTGGTTCTGCTCTTGCATTATAATAAACGGGCATTGGAAGCGGAGGGACAAAACACTGAGCACAGAGCTGCCGGCGGACGACGGTTGAAATGTCGCGATCCAGGACGTGCTGCCGAGCAACATGTGCTATATTTCTTCATACCGTTGACGTCTTACTGGTCCCCTCACGGCCCCCTTCCAAAGGCTGAAGAGAGGGTTTCGGTTATTCACTTTAAGCCATCCGAGCCGTACGATACAGAGACGTGAAATACAGCGAACCAGAAGTTCTCCGAAGTTGTGCAGATTAACTTCAAAGTCCCGTGTCCTAAGCAACCGCTTGTCTTCGTTTTTTGTTTGCCTCCCCTAAACGATGACGTGCTAAAGCAGGCCCAGGCCTTAATGCCCGGCCGACTTTCGACACGTTTCGTGTGTCGGCTTTTTTAGCGCATGCGCCTCACGTCCTCCTTTAATCCCACAGGCCGTTAGATCTTAGAGCACTGCTCTCAAACCTCCCCCCTTCCGCCGGTCCAGATTTAATACAGACCCGATTTATTTGCCTTCAACAATGGCACTCAACGTGTCGCGCGAAATATCTATCCCGTGCGAAATCCCGCCGCTGCACTGCCTCAGAAAGCGGGACAGATCATAACGCCACACAACGGGCCCGGACTGAGCTCCAGCTGAAGATTAGCTGGAAGGTGTGTGGGTAGGCTGGATGGAAATCTTGGCCGACGTTTTAATTGACCGTGTCACCGCCCGTCGCAATGAAGCCGTCAACTCGATAGTGTTCGATCTTGAGAAGAGAGAAAAAATGGACACTAAGCTCACCGGAACCGGTATCGGATTGAAGTGAGCCGTTTTGATTTGTCAACGATCACGTCAAACGGTACGTTGGGAATGGTTGGGATAAAGCTTGACCTAACCAGCCCATTCGTTGGTGTTAGGATTTTGTAATACACAGAGAGTGACATCATCCGTTCGATGGTCAGATTATGAAGTAATATTTTATGCTTTGGTGGATGTAGGAGAGCAAAAGGTACTGTTCAATGAAAAGGTATCCTGGTCATGGCACCAAACTATGTTCGCTTTTTTCTTCACAATATTAAGGCAATCTGAAGAAACTTATTTATTAAACACAAATTTAGGAATTAAATTTAAGTAAACATAGCTGTTTAATAAAAACATAACTATTTCAAGTGATTAAAACTATACTTTTGTTGCTTTTGCATTGAGCTTTTAAATTGTGAACTTACTAGGTGATCATTACTAGATTGGAAAAAGGGTAAATGTTTGAAATTTATGTTGGATCACTGTATCATCCATATTCTTATTTGTTTTGCTACATTTTGTAAAGTATTTTTACAATGATTGTCTTTTAAAACCTAATTTTCCTCTAATGCATGCAGCATGGGGCAATTGCTGCACACAAACAAATGGTGCCGGCCATCCGCTTTGCCTTGAGTTTTTCCTTTCATATTATGATTTATTGCCTGTTCTGTCCAGCTGTCTCATAAACCATTCTCCCTTTAATAAGCTAACCTTACTCCCTCCGCACTTGCCAAAGTGACAATCCTCTGTCAGGTTTTACAGTTTTGTCTAATTGTTTTTTCCCGCGAAACAGTTAGCAAACCCATCCGCTCCTTACATCACATTCACTTGTCTACCACAGCCCGCAAGTGAACCTACCTACCCCGGGACGATCAAATGGCGCGCATGGTGCAAAAGGAAAAATCGCAACACAAACACACACACACATACTTAACTCCAACCTAACAGTAATCACAGCGCAAACGGTTATCTGGTAGCAACGAGCAGCAAAGGATAAATCATCATCCGTCGAGCGATCGATGTTTCTGTTCGCCCGTTTGGCGGAAGTGCTCGGGGATGGCAAAGCAGGGCTGTATGTGTGTGTGTGGAGGAAACGGAGCGAAAGTCAATTTATTTAATGATCGACAGCGCGGCTCGAGCTGCACACACACACACTGTGCTGAGCGTCACTCAATGGGCTGGCTTTTCACTCTGTGTGTTCGATACTTTTCAATTTGCGTTCTGCCTTTCTCATAGCGGCAAACAACGGAACGGGCGACGGAAGGTCGGGTATACCGCTCAAATAGCAAAGCACCGTGAAAGTAAAATTGTTTTCCCGGGATTTGCACACTGCCGCGTGGTCCGTTAGACGGCGGAGATCTTCGCCAAAGAACGCCACAGCTCCCCGTGCCAGTGTTTGTTGCTGCCTGTTTTTTTCTTCAGTGGGCGTTTGTGGGAGACCAACTTATTCTTTACCATAATGGGGAGGTGAGACAGAAGGGTCGGGTGGCAACAAAATATTACACCCATCAACCTGCTAGCTCGTTTGTACCTTTTACGACAATCCGCCACGGACATTGTTAATCATGGCAATTATTATTTGTCGACTTTTCACGTACCCTGTTTTTTGCGCGAGGTTCAGACACACAGCGCACCAAACGACAACGACGACAGCAACAAAAAAGTTGTTCCCATAACATACACCTGACCCTTTTAAGTTCAAACGGTGATGCTCTTTTTTTCCAACGGGAAACAAAAAGCTACAAATTTCCACGCTCCAAAAGCCCATTCCACCGCAGTGGTAGTAGTGTCGATCGTTTCCGACATACCTCTAATGGTCCCTCTACGCTCAGAGAAATATCCCGTTCCCGACTTTCCGATCGCATTCGCCAACCATTTTGGCGAAGATCACGATCAGCATACAAAACTCTTCGTGCCATCGTGGTGTGTGCATTCTTCGAGATCCATTACGCAGACCGCCTCAATGACAGGACGTCGCTGTTCTTTTTGGGAAGCATCTAAGCCACCACACCGGACCGAATCTAAAAATAGGGCCAACTCTGCGCCAGCAGCTCCCGAAGGAGCGCCAAGCCTATCATCACCTTATTTCCCTAACAACCGTTGCTTAGAAGCGCCCGGCAGCGGTGCTTGTTAGCCACCGAAGAGCGCGCCATTCCATCGCACCAATTAATCATTAGACTAATTTCGCGTCTGCGTGTTGCAAATCTTCACTTTTGCTTCCCTGTTTTGGTTGGGGTTTTGTTTCCGCAAGCGGCCAGCGGCTCTCTCGTGCCCACAGATGACTGACCAGAGCTGGAAGGTAATTCGATCAAGAGCAGCAGGCTGCTGGATTGTTTCTTGGGAAAGCTCCCAGGGTTTTGAGAAGGTGCGGGGCCTATGCCCGTTCGTTCGGGGGAAAGATCTAGCGGCACTTTAAAGCTTAACCTAAAGTTTACGCCCGATGATGGAGCTCCGCTGCCGACACCTGATCATCGATCAAGTTCTATACACTCTACCCAATTCCCAATGGTACCTGAGGCTGAGCTGAGTGCACTTCACTCGTCGATCTTCACTATCTGTGCTTGTGATTCAATGAACTCCAATTCTTGCAAAGCGTACTGAGAGAGTGAGAGAGAACAGAGCACATTCGAGATGCAGTTTGATTAATAGAGTCCTTTCAAATAACTCACTCCTTTCATGGCTCGGCGAACGATCTCTCCGCACCACTGAGCCGAGAAGATAAGAAATATCTACTACATGCAATCATTTCTCTTCCCGATGCACCATTAGTCTCGACCTCAGCCCGAGCGTGGGTTTGCATTGAGCCGAAAGGATGGAATCGGGACAGTTCTATCACACGACGATTCCTCATTAGCTCCAATGCAAACCCTATAATTGGGTTAGCCGAGCAGAGCCGTAGGATCAGTGGACGAATCGAGCCCGCATGCTCGCCAGCGCCAGCGAAACCGATCGTCCGAAGTTACTGGGCCCAATGATTATAAAATAAACTCCCCTCTCTCTGCTAGCGATCGTGCTAGCTTTTTGCAAATCAATTTCAAACGAACGCCCTGGCCACTAGGCACCGATCTAATGACCTACTGCAACCCCTTCTAGGCTTCCCGATGTCTGCTAGATAGACGGAGAGGAGTTCTCTTTTTTGTTATTTATTAAAACGTTAACCTTATTAAAAATGGCAAGATTAAAGAGTCACTCCCCGTGCAAGATACGCAAGATCACCGTCATTCCAAGCACTCCACTGATCCCTTCAACGTTCCACTCACGTTTCCGATAGTTTATGAAGAGCTGTTTCTTCGCCGCTGCTCTTCGGGGTTTAGCTTCTGCCCACGATCGTTATCGTTCGGATGGGATTTTAGTACATTTTGTGCTGTTTTGCCGTTGCCGTTTTTCTAACCGGCCTGCAACCGGCGCTAAAAGAAACGCTCCCTTGCGTTGCCACACCTCACAGGAAACAAATCGTTCCTTCCTCCCCTTAAACGTGGGCGATTCATCGTCCGGTGCTTTACCTGCCCAGCCAAGGTTCACGTTCGAAATAACAAGATAATTGGAAACACGTGTTCACGCGCCGGCTGGAGCAAAACGGCGCAAAATCATTCTTCACCAAGAGGTGCGCGAGAATAGATATTACACGCTTGAAGAAAAACGACTGACCATTCATCCAGCCGCGTTGAGCGAGAAACTGCCTCGCCCTCCCGGACACTCCAAAATGCGATCCAGCAACAAGCTAACCGGTACATTATAGTTATAGACAAATCGTTTTCCATTTTGGCGGCTTCTGCTTGTTGGGAGCAGCCTTTTAGGGGTTTTTATTTTGCTGGTGGTGTTGCTTCTTGTTTGCAAGCACTCGCACACTAAATGATTTGCAACGATAAATCAGCGATCTGCACGCAATGCTTTTCCTGCTTTTTTTCTTTTTTCTTTCTTTTTTTTTTTGGTAAAAATAGATCAAAACGATTGATCGATGTTGTTTTGTTGCTTTCTTCCCTGCCAATATGATACTGATCATTACCGAAGCTTCCGATTCTCATCTCGTCTGACGTAATTTTGGGGTGTTCTACTGTGTGTTTAAGAAAAAAAAAGATGAATTAGTTCGGTTTGGTATGATCTCATTACACTCTTGTTATTTACTCCAACACACAAAACAATTTTTCTAACAGAATATAAGAGTCTATTTAACTGTACAGTTTGTTGTTATTTTTCCAAATGTCCCATAAAGATCAATCTCTTATATCAATTCGTAGCTAACTTAAAATGCCAAACTTTCATCGAAATAATGCATATTAAAACGAGTAAAAACACATGTTCCATTTGAACGCAACCATCAAAAGACTTCAACAGTCCGTAAAGAGACGAACCCTCTCTTTCTTCCCACCGCACAAACGCAGCACCGTTGCATCGTTTCAAACCCCGTTCAAAGCTGCACCTAATCCACCCATATAAACACGGTTCAAAAATCAATTCCATCATGTATTAACACCATTTAAATCAACCACCAAACCGCACACATAGTGCGCGTGCTGTCGGCAACACCAAAAGAATAATCAACCCCAAACCCGAAACGAACAAAAGGTCGTCTCGAAAAATGCTCGATAAGCTTCGAAGGTGCCGCAACGAAAGCGGCCGCGTGATAGGCGAGACGACCCGGCTCTGACCCAATTTCGGAGTCCCTCGGGTATCTCCTCGAGTTGCCCAGCGGGGTTAAAATACTCCCAAGAATGGAAGGCCGGTTTCGACGCTGGGAAAATTAATTTAATCATTTTATTCCAATTTTCTTGCCTGCCCCTGGCTAAGCACCTGCAAGCAAGCGGATGCGGGAGGGGAGGGGGGGGGATAATGGGTTGCGTTCAGCTCCAGATTGATGCATTGATTGATTTCTGCGATTATAACTCGATTAGCCTACAAAACAAAAACCGGAGGAAAAGAAAAACAACCAACGAATAGACAAGGCATCGTCTCGTGCAAAGTCTCGTGAGCGCAGGTGCATCAGCAAGGAACGAGTCAATTTTAATCAGGTTCTCGAAACGAGCCATCCACAAAGGGTGTTATTAAATTTCCCCCAAGTTGACGGTGAAATTGAATGATCACATAGGAGTCAAAGGGGAGGAGGCTTGTGTCGTCCGTACTTAACAGAGAAATTGGGTTCTGACTTGTTTTGATTTCCCAGGACACATTTTGAAGTTCCCTAGGACGATCGAAATTTGTTTTGAAGGCCAAATATGAAGACCATTCTGTATGCCCTTATAAAGCAACGAACTCCATTGACAGATGGTTATGACAGGGGGTGAGTTCAGTAACCCTCATTCCGTGCGGTGCAATGAAGCAACAATGTCGTAAAGTCTGCCACCTCTCAACCTCACCCAAAATGGAGTTCACCCACTCCCACATTCCATCGCCCCTGGAGCATAATTGTACAGCTTTGTGCGAATTTCTGCCCCGCTCAACACTTGCAACGGACGAAATTATCATAAAAATCTGCAACGGTCAAACAAATATGAACCATCAACAGCTATTTACAAAGATACACAAAACACTTAGCACCATTTAAGGGTAACAAATGGCGGGACCGGTAGCAGTTATCAACACCCCATTGCGCGTAGAGCTTCAACAATTCCGCGCACGGAATCACCATTTGGAACTGCCATCCCGGGGTAGAACATCGTTTCAACCCTTTCCGTTCTGCCTGTAATTGCACTGCTCAGCCGTGGATTCTCCCGCCGACAGGAACTTGTTCTGCTGTCCCTAGCCTAAGTGATCACGGAACGACGACGAACGCGAAACGCTAATTAACTCCACCGAGGACAACCGCACACACCCGGGAACAGGGTGCAGTTGACGACCAATCAGTGCAGCAAATCATAAAAATGATATCCAACTAGAGATAGAGAAGTAAAACAAAAAGGCACTGTAAAGGAACGGAATCGATGGTTCTTAACGTTGTGCCTTCGTACGAGCGGGGTCGCAATTAAAGTTAATGTAAAATGCCGCATCGTTGAGCAAACATATGCTAACAGGGACACCACACGGACACCGATCGGATGATGTCTTCTTTCGCGTGTGCTTCGTGCAGTGTGTACGTGTACGTAAAGCACTATTATTACGGCCCCGCTAGATGAGCTCGCGGGAAGCTGGCTACACGTTGTTTCACCAGCGTGCCATCTTCATTCTATCTGCATCGGCGTCACCAGAACGCTTCTTGCCGTAACAGCTCTGTTTTTTGTATGGTGTGTGTTTTAATTCACGACCCAAACCGCACGACCTCAGCCTCCGAGTCCGCCTCGGCCCCGGCGGATCGAAAGTGAGAAGTGAAAAATCCCAAACATGACGAACGGACAGTTGAAAATTGGAGGCTTTTGGAGCCTCACTGTTTTCCCGCCGTTTTGTCTACTCATCATCGCCGGTGCCGGGGCTGCTCTGCCTTTGTACTGGAACAAAGCGTTGGTGGGAGCACACACAAAAAATAAGGGAAAGGAAAGAAAAACCTTAAACCTTCCGGATGAAGATGAAATGAATTTAATTACAGACTGGGGTACGGGAAGTCTTCGTCTGGAAGGTCAATGTCACGAGCGTTTAATGTCGCTTAGCAACCGATTCATCCGCCCCAACACGTGAAACGTACACTGAACTTTTCATTCATTGAACATCCAAGCGTGCCAGGAAGGGCTGAAGTCGCTTTAAAGCTCTTTATAGCAGTTTTCATATAAATGAAACTAATAATCGAAACATACAACTGTTCAAACACACAATTTACTTTTGCGTTCGAAAATCCTTTGCTTTAATCTTCTGCCTTGGTTTGCTTCACTTTGATCAACCTATCGCACATTGCGTATTAAACAAACAAATGCACTCTCAACAGGCAAACAGACGTCAAACCGCACCGTAAAATGGCACAACGCACCACCACAGCAACGCTCACCATTCGGCGGGGTTAATCGTTTCGATTTCAGTGCGCCACATAATTTTGGGATAAGTTTAATTAATTCTACTCACGTGTATCCTCCCCAAAAACCCCACCCCCCCCTTCCCCACTTTTACTGCCGCGGATGGCCGAAGGAATGCGCCCAGTTGCATGGTTCGGTGGCAGTGTACCCATTCATGTGCGCCTTGTGTATGTGTGCACATATGTACATACCACGCGGTGGAGGAATGCGTTTAATGTTGCGAACACCGACATCGATACCGGCATGCTTTGTGTACCGAGCTGTCTAACACACACACACACACACACATACACCTTCAACAGCCCATTTGCTGTGCGAAAAGCAGTCCCTCGGTGCTGGAAAAAGCGATAGAAAACAGAAGCTTTCCGGTCCGGCATCTCGACCGCGAACCGCACACTCTTCCTATCGCTCCCTCAGCCCCAGTAGTGTGAAAATGAGATTGATTTCCCACTTCAGTCATTCTTCCCGCCCCCGTTTTCCATCCGGACGGACCGACTCCTTTTGAAGCACACTTTCCACCGCACATGTGTAGAAGAGCGAGAATTAGAGAGAGACACACACACAGCCACGAATTGGTTTGTGGCGTGAAGCGCATAATAGAGAGCGGTTTGGTTTGGTGATTTTTATTGCTTGGTTCGTTGCGAAGATGTTATCTGCCGTCTTTCGGTGCTATTACAACACGAAGAAATTCCTCGCCCATTCCCCGGGTGGGTTTCTTCCCCCGCAATTGATATGCAAGGAAGTAGTGTGGGCACTGTACTGCCTTTCAATCCTTCCCTCCCACCGCCTATTATTCAGACGGTTGCACTATTTTAATAGTCTAGTGCCAAGGAAAAGGAATCTGTGCTTAGTTTTCGTTGAAGTGCTGGCATTGTTCCCGGCCATACTTTGGCAATTTAAAGTTTGGGCGAAAACAATTAAAAGTTTGGCACCCACTCGGTGCAGGAGGTTGGTTTTCCAGTGTGGGGGAGGTCATAAGATTCTTACGGGAAGTGGTTTGTAAGATTGATTTTAAAGAGCTTCATTACAGTGGCTTTTGGGAGAAGTCTCAGGAAAGCGTATGCAACATACTTAAAAAAGAGTCTTTTTAGTGGAATTCTTACTTCATTCGTTTTTTAGTACAATTTTTATGGCTCTTCAAACGTAAAATAGTTACTCAAATAGTCAAACTAATCTATGATAATTGATTAAATTGAAAATTTCCCACAAAAAAGCCGTTTATTAATTATGACTGCTATTGAAATGGGCGACCTAGAATGCAAAATTGCTTTTCCCGTTGATTTGCTGTAGCCCACCAAACCCTTCTTCTAGCTTGTCTGCCAGCAGTCCAGCAGCAAATCAATAGAAATAGAAGGAGAAAAATCAACACACAGCCAAGACCCACTGATGAAGATGGCTCGTTTTTGCGAGCGATCGCTCCGTAAGCACAAACCCGAGCAAAACAAACGCAAGGACGGACATTTTCAATTATGTCGTTTGCTGGGAGCTTCCTACTAACGGGAGGCCATCCAATGCTGCCCGTAGCTCCTCCGCTCCGCGGCGATCAGCGCATGTAATCGTTCTTTGATGACTTTGATCACACGCAACGCACCAAACGGAACGGCCCCAGTACAACTGTACATTGCCACGCAGTGGCAGTGTGGGCAGCTCCATGATGAGGAGGATCATAATCGCTCCTACAACGGGAGGGGGGGGGGGGGTGATGGAGGAACTCCGTATCGATCGGGATCGACCTCGACCGCGCTTTTTTTTTTGTTGTGCCGTAAACGATCCTTTATAATGTTGCTCAATAATTGCGCAGCACTGGCTGGAAAACTTCATGCACGAAAAACGTTCTAGCACCCTCCGTTTTTTTTTTGGGGTGCATCATCGGTTTGCTGCGGAAGAGACCAATTTGCAGCGGGAGGAAAGGTGGAAGCACTGATTTCTCGCACCACCGGCACCGAGGGAGAGAGGAGAAAAAAGCCGCCAGGCACGACATAATCACGAGAAGAACAAACAAACGAAACAACAACGAAAAATCTCACCCTCGGTTGTGGGTGGAAGGGAGGGGTAAGGATGAAGCGAACCATGGAAACCTTTTAACCCATAAAACTGTTGCCCGTCCAGCACACCCCAGTACAGCCCCTGGAGGGGCAGGGAGACTGATTTCGAATAGCGTTCGAACGATTTTTCCAGCCGCCAGCGTCTCAGCCGCCAGATATCTGGCGGCGTCAGAAGCATCCGTAGTTGCGCCACCACCAGCACCAGCAGCAGCAGCGTCAGCGCACCAACATCGCCAGAATGCTTCACGATCAATTATAACTGTAAAACCAGATATTCGGCACAAGTGAGAGAAGGCACTGACGGGGCGAGAGAAGTGTCTGAGCGAATGGAAGAAGTGGCCAAGAATGCGCGAGGCTGACTGCGCTTTTGCCAGATGTGACACGGAGCGCGAAATCCTTCCAGCGGATCCGCCCTACCGTTCGCCTGCAGCTTGCGTTAATTGTGTGTGTGTATGTGTGTGTGTGTGTTATTCTATTTTAATTCTCAAACCCGTGTGTCTAGTGCAACATGGTGTGTTGCATCATCAACATTCTTGGTAGATTTTTGTTGTTCTCCTTTTTTTCGTTTTTATGAATCAAATGGTCGGCGTTGATTGCTCTGTGTGTGTGTGTGTGTGTGTGTGTGTGTGTGTGTGTGTGTGTGTGTGTGTGTGTGTCGATTGATTTGCATTCGGTATCGCTTGAGATCGATCGAACTGTAGCAAGAAGCAAAAACGCTAGCATCATCATTCTTTTATTTGCTCTAGGAGTACAGTAGATGGCAAAAAAGATTTCTGATAATCTTATTACTTAAATGAACGTTTTCAATATTAAACTATTTCCATGGATTTTTAATAAATTCTATTATGACATTGTAATTTGACATGTAAATATTACGTCAATACTTATAACATTGATGTGTTTGAGACAACGAGAGCATACACTTCATAGAAAAGTTGAAGATATATCGATTACGACAGACTGTTTGGTGTGGAAAGGAGTCAAAATTGGAGTCTTCTTCTATTTGGCGTAAACGTCCTACGTAGACATGCCAGTCTAGACAAGCTTTCGAGACTTAATTCATTACCAAGCGGTCGGATAGTCAATCCTTGCTATGGGGGGACGGTTCATTCTAGCCTTGAACCCCTGACAGACATGTTCTTGAGTCGTTCGAGTTGACGACTGTACCACGGGACTGTCCCTCGGGAGAATTGCAGTCAAAGGACCTAAATAATAGGCACTATACCAAACTCTTGACGAATGTTTTTTCCCTATTGTTTGTAATGTTTCTCTTATTGAAAACAAAAAACTCTTTAAAAACTGCTTGAATGTTACCTGCCATTTATTTATAGGTATTTTTTCTCGAAAAATATAAGTTGCATTCGTTTCTTCATTGTTATAAATCTCCAAAAATATATCTATAAAAAATAGGAGTAACAAATCAACACAAAAATTGTTTTACGGAATTAAGAAAACTCATAAAGCTGGATTTTGAAAGCATAAAGCTTCCTACTAATTCATACCACGCGTATTTATTAGCTGATGTTATGATACTACCATTTTTCGTCGCTTACTGTGCTCAAATCATCCGTTTTTATCGTTCTTCACACGCCACATCTTCCAGCTCTCATCCAGAACAACCAAAAATCGTTTCAACATTCTGAGAGCCATTAAAGACTTAACCAAAGGCCTAGAACTCAACCACCGCTCTCTACCCCTCAGAACGCGACCGCCAGAAACAATTAAGTAACAATATCGCTTGACACATCTCCATCAGGGATTTCGGTGAGGCTTGCACTCATCGCACGCGGCCTCTCCTAGAATCATCTCACCTCAGTCGATCACCTCCTTGGCTCTGGTGTCCGGTGGAACAAAACGGTGCGCGTTGCCACGCAGCATGAGAATGCAGAATGCGCTGTTGCTGTTGATGTCGGCAGCGCGCCTTCCATTTGGGGATATTATCATAAATTTTTAATTTCCAATTTTCACTCACCACTCCCGCCACTCCCACTACGCTGTATCAATCGATCAAGTTCATCAGCGTGTTTGAAGCGTGTTGGACGGGTTTCTTTGGGGGAGCGAGTTTTAGTGCAACTCTCGTTCTAGCGTCGGCTCCGAATCCCTGACTGCCGTTATTAATTGCTCTTCTTCAGAGTGGCATACAAATGGGTCCATTGATGATGCATACCTGCTTCATTCGTAGCTGCGGATGGAACAGCATCATCTCGTCAGCCCTTTTCAGAGAACAACAACAGCACCAATATCCCGAAGAAAAAAAAAGAGTGTAATCGTACAATAATAATAGGTCGTGCCATAAAACAGTCCCGAGCCTTTCAACCTCTCAGTATTAATATCTCCGTATCGATAACGCCTGTGCCGTCCGGACATCATACCATTCTGCCGCTTCGGGTATGTATCGGGCATTCATTAATTAGCATGACGTGAGACAACAACACCAACCACAACAACAAAAAACTGGAGCAACACCCACAACTTCAGCATTCTTTTGGCCTACCTCATCCTCCTGATCCCCTGATCATGCTGTATTTCCATCACATGGCACACACACACACAATGAATGTATCGATTAGGGCGCTAACGCACGCCTGTCGTCGAATTTGCCCAGTCGCAGAGGAAAAAGAGGACCACCGAACCTCACCCAGGACCATGTTTGGCATTTTCCCATCGAGCGCTGACCGTGATGCATGACGCCCAAAAACCGCGGCTGCAACGGGAACAGGAACGGGATTTCTGGCTGCAGCCAGAATGCATTTCAAGTCGGGTTGGTTTTTTTTTGGCGCGGAGAATCGGGAGAGCTTTTCCCTCGATAACGCAATCCCCATATAAGGGTAGATATTGCCTCGTATGTGTGTTAATGGGGAAGCAACAACCAAACAAAAAACGAGGCACAACGTTGCTTTCGATCGACGGGATTTAAGCGATAAATGTGGAAGCAAAACCGTGCACCTGCCGAGGCGTTTACTGATAGGCTCAGGATAGAGCGACTAGCCCATCTCTTTCCAAAAAGGTTTCTCTCGCAAACCCCGAAATAATCCGGCCTGGTTGAGTCTGCAAAAGCAGGGAAAATTCCATTGCGGTCGTGATGTATAAAGATTGCATGAACAACATGAACCTGGTGAGAAGGAGAGGTCACGTTTGGGGACGTGAGTACAGTGGGATTTTAGGAGACATCTATGAACTTTTTAATAATTGTAATAATTTTTTCACGGTACTTTTCTTTACGTGAGTAGACTTTATTAAACATTAAACTATCTAAAGTTTAATGTAAACGTAAAAGTGGATTAATATAGATCTTAAAATCTTTCAATTTAATCCACTTTTACACAATTAAAATCGACTGTGTTGCTGTGGAATACCCGTTTCATCTAAACGATACCACTCTAAAGCGTGAGTGATTTGCCCCGATTCGCCGACAATGCTAAATTAATTATCACCATCCATTCCACTGGACTGCGCCGATTGGTCCGGCGACAAAGTGGTCCCCTTTAGACCGGAAGTACACAGCCTCACAACCCCACAACCTTTGCGACGTAACAAATCGTTTGCTATCAAACGTTTCACCCAATAAACTTCCCTTTGCCCTCCACATCGGCCATCTCTCGGATGGACCCACGTGGACGATGGAAAAAGGAAAATTGACGCCTCAACGCCTCTTGACACAGACGCCAACACACTCTCGCACACAAATTGTCGGCAATCGGTGAAGGCTATTGTTTCGAGGCTGGAAAAGAGGCAAGCAATGTGACGCTGGCATCCGGAGGGGATTCACTCTCCACTCTGTCGCTATCCATTCTCGGCCGGGTGGAAAGTCGTGCCGACTTTGTGGAGATGCACCGCCCGGCCTAATTTATGGCACAGCTTGCAATTAAACCTCAGCAAGAGATAAATCGTTGGCGGACGGTTTTGGGAAACACATTTATAACAGAGAACGCCCGAAACCCGAACCCCCATTGACCCGCACATAACCCGCACGGTGTCATCGCCCGCGGGGTTTTGGGGTGCGTTGCTGGAATTAACAGTACCGCTCCAAGCAAACTGTGTCGACCTTGGTCGTGGTAGGGAAAGAACATTTTCTTCCATTTTTGGATGCAATGACGCAAACAGAGCAAACAAAAAGCATCATTAGGCAGGGGCGAGCTGCAACCGGTGGTCGCGGTCTAACTACAACACACCATCGCCACATGTACACTCTTTCTCTCCGGGGCCCAAATTCAGACATACAGCAGCAGGGCAAGAACAAATTACTGTTACCGTCTGCCTGTTAATTTGTCGAGAAGTATTGATGCCCTTGCTTGCAGGCCGTCCCCATGCTGGGCCTTCAACGGGTTGGCAATGTAGATGTACTGCCAGCAAATCCCGTTGGAACTTGGCTTCTGTTTTTTTGTTCAGCCTTCTTGCCTCGCCTCACCTCATACATCAGACCGCGAGCGTACATCGTTGGTGGTATGCTGATGAGCGGAATGCCTTCGATCCTTCTGTTTCGCTTGCCTTCTTCAGCCATCTTCCAAGAATTGGGTGAAAAACATTGGAATTCAATCTTCATCAGTCAATAAATCGTTCGTTCTCGGTGGATAAGCCGAGCACCTCCAAAGACAGGGATGGAGGGGGAAAAAGTGGCAATCTTTATCGCCGTCGTTAGACACCTTCATTAGCAAAACAACCGAGGGCGATCTGGAAGCCCAACGGCTGGAGTAAAGAAAGATGTTCTGCAGATCGGGAGGAAATACAAACAAACACAAAAAAGAGTACAGTAGCCACCCAGTCCCGGGCTTCATTTATGTTAATAACGTTCAGAATCATACCCCTCGTCCGTTTGAAAGCCCACCTGAAGGCTTCTTTAGTTGCGTGCGTGGTGGTCGTGGTAGAAATTATCTCCAACGACGGTTGTTTTTTTTCCTGGATTGATGGAGATGCAGAGCGTACCAACCGGGAAGATAATAGAAGGTTCTTAAGGGATATTTGCTGATCTTTGATTTCAAACGAGACGGCTTGGATACTAATTTTAAAAGTGGCACATAGAGTGAGCAAAAACAGATGGCTTTATTTTATCTTTATTACAACGCCTAACATCAGTCATTTCATTTCTATAACTAAGCAATAACCTTCACTAAGTTGCCACAATCACTTCGACTGGCCGGAAATGTGTGCGACGTTCATCAAAACCCCCCTTCCGATGGCACCTCGATGTCCACAGACCTGATTAAATACACCTCTACAAAGCATTTCCCTGTGTTCGGGTCCACTTTTTGCACCTCCGCAGCCATGGCCTGATAGCACAGTCACGTTCTTCTCGGTACTCCGATTTCCGGTGCGTCAGATCCCGCTTGGAGGCACCGTTGGGGTTCTTCCGTACTCTCGGCACCATGTACTGCTCCAGCAGTCGATAGATCTCGTCCCGGGATGCTCCAGATTTAAGTAACCGATTCAACTGTCTTGCTGACAGCTTTCGACGTTTGCCAACTTCAACCGGAAGCGACACTATTTCGTTCACACGTACCGTTGTAGCTGGTGGAGCAACAGTTGTCGTGGGGTTTGTTTCATTTGTTCTGACCCGGCGCAGATGGGAGCTTGTCGGCTCCAAGTTTGAACCATCGGAGAGCCTTTGGACTTTTTTGTAAATACTTGCAAACACATCCTTCCCCGTACGGTGACGGTGTCCAACGTTGCTGGCCGCTTTCTTGGGTGGTTTGGTGGACGATACGCTTCCACGCAAACGACACATGCAGTTCTTTCCATCACAGAACATGTAGCAACTACAAGTTTGGGGAGTCGTAGAGTCTGCGCTTGAGGAAGTTACAGTGCTGGACGATTCAGTTGTGGAGGTAGTTGTTGTAGCCTCCGTTGTGGTAGAAGCCGTCGTTGATGACTGTGACGATACAGATGTAGATGTAGAGCTGGCAGTACTGGAGGATTCCGTTGTTGAGGTAGTTGTAGTGGGCTCCGCTGTGGTAGAAGTCGTCGAGGATGTTTTTGACATCTTGGAAGTGGTAGTCGAATCAGAAGAAGTCATATCCGTGGTCGTAGATGTCTTGCCGTGAGGGGTTGTGGATTTTTTGCGATGTTTCTTGTGGGTACTCTTAGGAATATGTTTTTTAGTAGTAGTAGTAGTAGTAGTAGTACTCTCAATTGTAGTACTTGTAGAACTTTCCGTTGTAGTACTCTCGGTGGTCGTACTTGGTGTAGTACTTGCCGTTGTACAAGTCAGCGTCTTATTCGATCCACAATCGAACACTTCATGGACCAGATCCGTATAGTGATCCTCCATCTCATCCTCTTCATCGTAATACTCTTCCTCACTTTCCTCGTGCAAATCATTATCCACCTCATTGGCACTCTCGTCCTCCTCCTCGTCCTCGTCACACTCGTAAAAGTCACACATAAAACTTGGCTCACCGGGGCAATCTCTTTCGCACAGTGTCTGCATATAATCTATCGGATGCAGTGCATTGGTTGCATCATGCCAATGATTAACCTGTGGAGCCGCTTCCGTCCATCCAACGGCACACACGCCCAACATCACTACCGTCACTACCAGCCGCACTATCGCACTCGCCATCGCTACGCTCCCTGTACACTGTTCCGGCGGAACTAAAGCGAACCGGCCACTAGACGTGCTGTTTTTACACTCTCCAACGCTACCGGTGGGCTGATATTGTTTACCAACTTTTGAGCGATGCCAACTATAAACAACAACAGTGCGTTGCAATGCGGGCATGCCACCAGCGGGTGCATTGTTGACAGAGAAGAGCACCCCGTCGGAAGGTCAACGCATGGCTTCGGGAGTCACAACTTTTACGGCCAACGTACAGCGCGTAAACACCACGTGGAGATAGTGGACGGTGGTAGTAAACGGTACTGAACTTTGACTACTCCACGCATTTAAAGAAGCTAATAAAACCTACTCCTAGCTGTCAACTATTGACGCGAGGTCACAATGTTCAGTCGTCTCTCTTCGAGTTCGCAAATCTATTAGATCACTTCATAAAAAACGAACATTTTACAACGTTCCGATACAATCATCAGTTTTATTGTGATGATACAGCTTAAACACTGTTGTCTAGTCACCTCTTTTAATCTCTTCCTTCTGCGCTAAAATCCTCCAACCCTCGTGTTTCATTCACCATTTGTTCGCATTCGCAACGCAACGAAACAGACGAGACAATGGGTTTTACAACCCTTTCCTGCCGTTTTGTTCCATTTTATTACCTTTATTATTATTTGTTTTGTGCCTGTACCAAGCACATTGTGGAGCGATTTATTAATTTCTTTTCTCTATCTCTCTCTCTCTCTTTTGTTTATCTCTATCGCAGGTTTGTACAGGATGGGGTCATTCGCATTCGCCATGCGCAGACTTTATGGCTTGCTATTCTGGGAACAGAAATTAATTTAGTGTGTTACGTTAGTGCTACGCCACTCCCACCGTCCCCATCGCCGTCCCATAGACAAAACTGACAGATTGATCGTAAAGGTGAGAAACTTGACAGATGAGGATCCCATCGGGCTTGCTATTTTATGGTTTGGATTTGAGCATTCACGAAAGGAAATCGAAAGGAATCGAAGCTGTGGCGTTTGCCAAAATCTCTCAAAGCGAACAACATTGAATGAGGCTGAGTAGGAGCTGGTTTTGTTGTCATATAATTAATCATTTTATCATTCCCACCTCCTCCACCCGCAGCGTTGATCCAAGAGGAAGCAATGATTTATTTCAACAAGAAAAATGATACCACCGATAACGACTGCAAACAAATTGATGATTTTATAGCTTCGTCGACTGTATAGTTTCGCTTCTTCCACAGCGCCTGACGAATACAAGGAAAAACACAGCAAACAGAATCCAATGAATGTGTTGAGCGCTCGTCTTGAAGGTGCTTTTTTGGTATATGCTCCATGGGATGATTTAAACCGCCACCAACGAGCACAATTAATGCGAGGATAAAAGTAAACAGCACCACCTAATTATTACAAATTACCTGCGACTTCTGGTTGTTTTGTAAAGTGCAGCTCCCTCGACAAGCATCACGAGCTTAATCGTGCGCATAATCCATGTTTTTGGTCGTTCCATTTGCGCAAACGTGACTTCTACCGCGCGCGCGGGCCAGAGCTGGGACAGCCCAGTTAAAATGTAACGGGATGAACAACAAGCTTACAAAACGTTGCAAAGCGCTTTCCCAAGCTTGTCTATTTTGCTTTTCTTTTTGTGTTTTTGTGGTGAGGCTAGCCAGCAAATTTAATATTTTGTTGTTGTTTTTCCTTTTAATGAAAAAATGAACCCAATAATAATAAAACGAAGCCCTTACTGTACTTTCTACTAGAGAAAAATCATTATAAAAGAGCATTTTGTTAGACATAGTTCGTGTCTGCGAAACAAATCAATTATAATGTTGTATTAGCACAAAACGCCTAAATATATGCAATATGCTATGCAATTGTACGGTATTTCAGGTTAACGAGACGATTAAATATATTTTCATAAACATTGTCGTATAGAAGACTAAAAAAAGGTTTTTTTTATTTAAATTTACAGTCAACTTTACTTTACAGACAACAAGATTATTTAAAAATTCAAAAAAAAATATTTGAAAAACCTCATATTGACTGTCATAAAGCAAAACATGCAACAAAAACTCCAAAAATATTGGGGCCCCATGAAAAAGGCAACCACCAATCCGCCATTGAAACCTCACAATACCCTGCCCTCCTATTAACATTTAAAGTGATCACTCCGACATTAAATAAACGGTGTCACATTTTGCGGTGTTTCAAACCGAAGCCGTCCCTATAATACACATCCACCCAAGCACATTAATTGAAACCCCCGCTCGACCCCTACAGCGTAATTACTGTTCGCTTTGGTTAATGGAACAGTTTTAACCGAATTTCAATTTTCACCTGATCAACATAAATACATCACACCAGCGCCCGCGACCATAGCAGAAAAGGGGTACAAACAAACGAAGACGAAAAAAAAATCTGCCCCAACGATCATTTTACTAAAGTAACGGTTTCACGGTGCGGTGTAGCCCTTGCGAAAACCACTTCAAAGTAAAAAGTGCGCAAGTAATAAAAAAAGACAAACACACATAATGCAAACATTTTTCACCGACTTTTTGCCCTTTTCCTTCGATCCTGGGACGATATTTCTCGATCGGAGTAAATATTGCCGCAGTTAAATTATATAGACCTGTCCGCAGGTCCATTATTTCGGTCGCACCGCCTCGATTCCGGCGAAGAGGCTGCCATTATTTTCACGTTTGCCCCTTTGCAAGCCGTTGAAAAGAAAACCCCAAAACTGCACGCTAAATATGTGCCCCAAAAGACAGTATCGGTCGGGTCAAACGACGATCGTTGGCCAAGGAAAAGGGGCATGGTGGTCACAATAAATCGCATCTCAGCACCCATCCTCGGGGTAATGACCGGCTCTCCATCTGCCTGCGAACACTCGGCTCCATTCATCAACCAGTTCTCACACATACCTTCCCCGCCCGTTCTGAAACTCACCCTATTTGTAGCGAGCAATTATTTACATACGAAATTGATTTTCACTGTCCGCGCCCGGGTGACATCGACGTTATTGAATAAAACAGTACGCCGCGGGGTGTCGTTCGAGCGTCCCACGGGCGTCGCATCGCGCACCACACGCAAACTGTATCAAAGTGCAATAAAACCGGGTGCATTAAACTGCAATCCACACGGACGCACATGCATCGCGAAACTTAGCGGACCGATCGGGAGAGTCCCAGTGGTGGCCGGGTAGTGCCAGTGCCAGTACGCATCAATGAAGAAGATGATGATTTATTACGCGACAATCTGTCTTTTCTTTCCCGGTGGATCATTTTTGTTTTATTTTACACTTTTATTTATCGATTTCGTTCCGATCGTACGGCTTTTGCCTTAGCGGGTTCGGTGATAAAATGGCCCATAAACGTGATCAAACACGTTGGTGTTTGATTTTTGCGAGCTGCCTTTTGCGCAGTAGATCGTGAAGGGTCACTGCCACCGACGCCACTCCGATGCTCGATTATGATTTATGTCGTGGACATGGATGCACCCTTCTTGCTGCAGCTGCAACCATTTGCAACGGTTGTTTTCGGTCGAACAGTAAACGAATAATAATAATAATTGAACGACGGTTTTATTGGTCAGCAATTTGGGTTAATATTATGGCGTGCGTACGCTCCAGGAACTCGGGGAAGTAAATTTATTGCCTGCTGCATTCTGAATTCTGTGTGGATGGAATTAAAACACAGACAGTTATTTAAAAGCATAGGCACTTTTTTAATGACTCAAGGTGAAGCTATGCTATTGGTAGGTTATTATTGTCGAGATACGCTGTACATCATATACGAGGATTAGGAGATAGGCAATTTTATAAAATTGACACATTTTTTGGTAAATTGTGCCGATCTGATACATCATTTATCATATCCACAATAAATTATTTTGGTCAAATTTCATGAATCTTCCCGAATGGTTATAAAATTGTATTCTTTAGTCAGAATTATATAAAATAATTCATTTAGTGACTAAAACCTATTACTTCAAGCGAAATTACACAGAAGTGATAGAGGTATTGGCTGGAAGCCGTGAAATTCAATGTTTAGCGTAGCGGGGACAATCTGTATTTTTCTAATTTGATACGCTGAAATTCTTTTTCACAAATTGTACTTTGAACGCGTTCAAAAGCAAAGAATATTCCATTCATCTTGGACACAAACCGCATGGAAATAAAAACTTAAATATAAAATTAAGGAAATACATTATTTTACTGACAATCATTAGATAAATACACTCAAAACAATAAAAAATAGCATGTCTTTTCCTGAGTTAGATTACTTTGATATCAAATACATTTTAGTCAATGTTTAAACACATTTGCATTCATGACTCTTTTTCTCAAATCTGTTCTATTATTGGGGCCCTTCACGATGCTAGTTAGCTTTTTGTATGGAGTTTGACTGAGGCTGGACTGGAGGCTGAAATGTAAACACTCAATACAAAACCGCACACAAAACTAGCCTGCGATTTTCAGTCTAGATTATTCCAACCTCAAAGCTAGAATTAGATTCGAGTACCTGCTCGAAAAATGGCAAAACAAGGTGGTGTTTATCTGTTATTTATTTGTCCCAAGGTGCATTAAAAAGATCAGGTAATGGAATCCAGAATCAAAGTGTATGTAGTCCAGGTGGTCTCATAGCGTGTTTTTATAACCAAATTTGAATATCGCTTTTTGACAGGACGAGTGAAAACTTTTGTTCAAACAAGCTTTCTGGAGGTTTGGCGAATACACAAAACACTCTTAAAATCTTCATTCAGAAGCAGAAGCTATAAAAATCGACCTTCTAAATTCATACACCTTGAGATAAGCCCACTTATACATTATACCAACTTATTATAGCTGCTCGAAATCTGCTATACAATTAAAACAGCTGACAGGCTGAAATTTCAGCCAATGAACTTAAAACGGAAAGGGCTCCATTTTTGACAATTTTTGCCATTTTGTTTCATTATTAACTTTTTTCGCAAGCTATAAAAGATTTAAATTCTATTACTTCGCTCACAAAAGCATTAATGTATCACTTAATCCCCGAGTTTGAACCCGTAACCGTGCTGCAAGTGTTTCATAATTTAAATAAATCACCCGAGCAGCTCGTGATCGTATCGCCAGCAGCCACGCTTTAATTCCCATTTTGCGCGGACAAATTAACGACGCTTTCTTTTGTCAATTTTCCAGCTCGTTTTTCACTTCCTTCCGCCATTCTCGGCCGGTTGTTGCCGCTGGTTGCCGCTCACTTTTCATTCACCCCGCAGGCAAATGAGCAGACGAGTGGCTAATGTTTCGCAAACAACGCGCACAAACCAAGCCCAGTGCAAGCAGTACCAAAAATTCAACAAGCACCCGCCGGTCGCGTATCGAATTACATCTTCTTGCGCTCGCGCAAGCAATTTTACACGCTTGATCCCCGCGCACTGTCATTGCGTAACCGTACGCAACCGGCAAGCGGTCGTGCCATCTCGATCATTATCATCCCGGCGTGATGGGCATGGCGAATAAGAGAGATAGAGAGAGAATGAAGGGGAAAAGAAATACAGGAAGAAAATACAGAAATGTACTGTTACGTGTGATCGCTAAAAGGTCCGCCCAGGAGCAGCAGCAGCCAGAACGAAGGGCAAATGATGAGAGAGGAAAACAAAAACGACAAAGACTCAAAGGTTGGGGAAAGAAAGGGAAGGTTCTCTTACGGGAACTGTTCTTGCTTCATTCAGCTCCACCAAGCTACCGGGCCACGGGTAGGAAACCGACACCCGATGCCTTTTGCTGCTGTGTTCAGGCTTCATTAGCAGCTAAATCAATTAGCTAATTTGGTTTCTGGCCGGGTCCAAGAATGAGAAGCTCGAGAGGAAGGCGAACGAGAAGCACAGCAAATGGTGAGTGAAGAAGCGAAGATACCCTCAAGCGGACCCTCCCCTCCTTCTGCACTACCCTGAAGGAACGCTTCTTGTTGGAGTTCCGCTAGCTGAGCAAATTCCGCGAGTCACACTACAATTGCAGGAGCGGACGAGGCCCCGGTGCGGGAAACCACACTGCCACAGTTATGTAAATTGATCACCTCGACCTTACCCCTTGGGTATCTTGTGCATCATTTTCTCCCGGCTTCTTTTTCCACCTTGCAGTTTGCCCAGCGCCTCCCATGGGGCAAGGGATCTTCGCCTCAGCCTCGGGAAGGGTCTGTCCGGGACCGAATCTTTTAACTTTCACGTACACACGACGACGACGACTTCCGAAGCCGCGGGATGGCCCCGCAGGACAAAAAAACCGCAACCAGCGGCGAAAAGGGTTTGGTCCACGGGCAACAAGATAAATTATCGCACATCGCACAAATTACATAACCCGCCGACCGGGGAACCGCGATCCGCTTAAACCGATCAGGTGTGCGCCAGCAACCACGTTTGCGCTGTTGGCTGTTTTGTTGTGCTCCGAGGCAGAAACAGGATGGTCCGAGTCCGAGATGTTTCGGCAAGGCTTCGGAGGGTTTTCGCTGTCGCTCTTTTGCTTCACATTTTCTTCCCCCTATATCAAACATCCTTATCTTTGTTGCGCTCGCTTCTCGCCCCCAGACGACACACGCCATTTGGCGAGGGAAGATTACGGTGTAGAATGTAATAAAAGGCCGATTGAAGGTGCTGTGCTTTGTTCAGTCACTCAGTCAGTGTTTAACGCATGGAAATCATTTATATTTTCGGCTTCGCCGATTTTTCATTTTCTTTCAATTTTTGCAACCGTCTAATTGAGGTTAACGACCACCGGGGCCGATGCAACGGCAGCATGAAAATGAAATTTGCCTTCTTTGGTTTCTCTTCCTGTGTGCGTTTTGATCGTTTTCCCTGTATGTGATCTGCTTTTATGAGCTTTTCTTTGTTTTTCTTTTCATGTTGTCTTGCTTCCGTTTTTCTGTGTCTTTATTTATTACTTTTTTCTAGTTTTATTATACTATGTTTTATACATTTTTGTTCATTTATTTTCTCTGGTGTATCTTTTGTTGATTGGTAATTTTTTCACAATTTCAGAAAATTACACTTTTTGCAGGCTTTTTATCCCTTTACATCATATTATATTATTTTTTTCATTTCTTTATTCTCGTATCCAACCACCTCTGAACGCACTACACACCATATAAAGCATGCAAATGTACTCAACGATAAAGTCCATTTCAGGTTAATCGGTTCTGGAATATTCTTTTAATGCGTCCTCTTGACATCCATGCCCTTTCGGCGTTCCCAACCAGGAAAGCGTCAGACGGGAAAGCATTTTATCAACTTCCTTATCCTTTCCTCCTTTTCCCAGTGTTTCGCCGATAACTTCGCCTGAACTCGGTGGAAGCATATCAAATTTTGACCGTTTGCTTAATTTTGACAAATATCCGGTAAATGGTGCAGGAGCCAGACAGGTAATCTTGCAAACTGTTTTCAACCCCTGCATTCTTGATACAACTGCATCCTGCTGGATTCCCTGTTTTTGTTAATGCATTTTTGATTGCAGCATAACTAAACGATGCTTTCATGTGATTTCACGTTCATTTTTGATTCAGTCCAAATTAAACAGTCCCTTTTAGTGGATTAGCCTCAGGCTTCGAGCAGAAGAAGCATAAACGATGCCAGATTAAACAACGATTTATGTAAAACTCGCCCGGTAAACGATTAGCACAGATTAAGTCAATCAAAAGCGTTTCATTATGGAGTAGAAATTGCCTTTTGGTTTGGCATATCAGTATCATTTCAGTTATTTTCCCCAAGACTAGTTAATAATTGCTTTTGGAGTTCAATACCATTGGAATTATAGTATTTCCAGCTTACGATTGCTGGACAGAGTTTACGAAATGTTTTCCCACATTGATTTACACCTCAAACTAACCCAAATCGATTTGCTTTCTCTAACCGGGCTAGAAACTCGCAGACAAATAATCTAACTGCGCTCTACGCTTGCAATTAACACCTGCATTAACCTTCTCAGCACACTTTCACCTTGCTCGGTATTACTTTAGCCTTTAGGATTTATGTGCATGTCTGCATATGTAGTAAGCCGCAAGGAAAGCTGCTAGCGCCAGTGTTAATTGAAACTATCCATAAGCATTGCCTTTGCTCCCATCGTACACTCTCTCTACGGTATCGTTCAATGTAGGAATAAATAAAAGCAACAATACTTTGTCCGTGTGATGTTGTAGCAAATGAACTCGTACACACAAAGCAAATCACCACTATGCTGGATACCAACAGCAGTATTTGGAAGCACTTTAGAGCAACCGCACGAGAATCACACAAACAGTAATGTGCGATAAAAGCTCCCACCACACTCACCTTGCCGCAAGAGCATAAATAACAAGCGTGGAGTTGTTTTCCCAATCGGTTTAATGTTTTGGCTTGAAATGCTCTCCTCTTCATCTCACACCCTCACCCTGCTGGGCAGGATTGATTGAAAAACCCGCCCCGACTTGAGTGTGTTTGCGAGAGTGTGTATCGCTTACCGCCAAATAGAGATCACTTTCAAGCGGATGAAATATCATGCGTCATGAGTAAACGAGCTGGCGATTTGGCCTGCGCACGCGTATGAATACGCAACCTGAGAGGTATGCGGGAAGGCAAGGGGGTCGGTTAACCAGAAATTGTCTCCCTTTGAAAGGAAAGGAAAACTTCCAAATCACGTTTTACGAGACGGCAGCACAGCGACATTCGTTTGCCACAAAAGCTCATGTCGATGTGCTCTTCCTTCCTTGCCATAGCCTTTTGCGCAATTGCGCTTGCTCGAGGAAATGAATTTTCAACCTCCCCCCGGTAGAGGTCATTAATCTATGTGCAGTTTTGTTGTCTGTTTTGGTGCTCTTCAAGAGGCGAGCAGCAGCAGCAACCTAACAAGCCCATCCCATTAGCCCGTACCTCCGTTAGGTACGCATTTCCTCAGAGTGCCAGCGGGCAGCAACTGCGAAACCTAAACTGCTCATCATTGCACGATCGGGAACCCCGCTCTGACCCACGCCCGTGAAGAGAGTTCCGGCCGAATGGTGAAGATACCTTTTCGCATTCCACTCCAACCGCTTGGCCAAGCTCGGTCAATGGTTGGCCTGCCGTAGGTCGCATGCGCGATCAGTCGCTGCAAGCAAACGGTTCACTTTCTCTTCGTTGCGGTCGCTTCGCGGTTTGATTTATGCATCCGAAAGGAAGTAACCTTGTTGTGGACCTTTGTCATTTATTGTGCAAATTTAACAAAAAAAATGCAAAAGAATGTGAAAGATCGTGACCCTCTGGCGGCAGTTTGGAAAAGGAGCTGCCCACTCGAGCTTAGCGATCAGTTAGTTCCTTCACCGTCCAGCTCATCTTAGACGGTACTGAGGTGTGGTGCAAATTCTATCCATCTTCCAATGTTTACAAATATTACTCAATGCCGCCTTCAGTGCTCCTGCATTAGCATATTTGGTTGGGGTTGGAGGTGTCAATCAGCGCTCAAGTAAGCAGGGCACGTGCGTCAGCAGGATTTGCTCAAAGTTGTCCATTAATCTTACCGCCCCATAACCGCAGGGAATCAGTCCACCGCGCACGTGAGGCGCTTCTTTTTGTTGCAATTCTGGCACCGCTTCACCTCCCAGCACAAAGATTTTCCACTCTTCAGGAATGCTTTCTTCTACCAATTCTCCTTTGCCAGCACAATCCGCGTTGAAGTTTAGTCACGAACTCGAAACGTCCGCACGGGATGCGATTTGCATTCGTGCCCGGTCGATGGCCGACAAGATCGAGCGAAGCGGGACGGTGGCACATGCCGCCGTACTCATTTGTCAGCTCCACACGGGTCCCTAACCATCTCACTGTGTGTTAAAGTGTGAAGATACAAAAAAAAGCTTCCTTCCCTTTTGAAAAGCGCCTGATGCCTTTCAAAGCATCTTGAAAGCCCCCGGTCGAAAGGTTGGCACATCCAACCAACGCAAATAAATACCGGAACCCCTACCGGTATGTGTGTATCCCTATTGGGGTTTGCTAAAGGAAAACACACACACACACTCTTTCCATCCCTACCCTGCGGACTTAAATAAAACAGTCTCTTCTAGTCGAAAGTCACGGCTCCCGGTACGCAGGGAAATATAGAGGCAGGCAGTTATTGCTATTTAAACACGCTGGAGTGCTGTTTGACCCTGCCCGCCGTCCCTGGTCCACGGTTTGGGGAAAGCATCTTCAACTGCGTGACGCCCTCTCGTACACTTCAAACACGTGACATTTTAGGGTTGGAACGGTGGTAAATGGAGACGTTTACGATGCTGCAGAAAAAAGCTGTTGGTCGGCGGATCTTTCTCTCTCTCTCCCTCTCTTTCTTACTCCTTTCCTAACATGGTCAAATGGTAGCGACCGACGACAATGTAGTATGCTAATGAGCTAAAGGTCCAGCGTTGGTTCCGAAACGATCACCGGCAGAGTGTGATATAGCGCCCCGGGATTAAGCGAACTATAGATGGTGTTGTCGGGACTTAATTTATCTCATTCCAGACCCGTGCCCGGGTAAAGATCGATGGTGATTTTTTTGCCGCACGCGGATTGTTAATTAACTTCGCAGCTGTTAAGTTGTTTATTTTTGGTTAATTTTGAGGCGGCTTTGCTCTGGAAAATGGAGATGATCCTACCGCAGACACTTTCACTAATAGGGTGATGGGGTGGAGGTTTCGAAACATTGGTAAGATGGGGTTCTCTTAGTGTGATTGAGGAATTTCGTGTTGGATTATTTAAATTCCGACAAAAATATTTCAGAGATTTCTTTTGAAGAATCCGAAGATCACGTAGCTAGATCAAGATCACGATTGTGGAAGTATTAGGGATTTAAG
The DNA here is from genome assembly GCF_943734735.2 of Anopheles gambiae. Taxonomy (NCBI): domain Eukaryota; kingdom Metazoa; phylum Arthropoda; class Insecta; order Diptera; family Culicidae; genus Anopheles; species Anopheles gambiae. The sequence goes on along the minus strand of NC_064601.1, from coordinate 84,577,825 downwards.
ATACAACATTACATTAAAAAAACAATATATTGGCATTGTTATCACACATTTCTCAACAAGTTAAAATTTTATTGAAAAGATTTAGAAACAAATGAAGAGATTTCTTTTGATGATTCCGTAGATCACAAGGGAGGATCAGGAGAATATTTTTGTTTTTAAATCTGTGAAAGTATTAGGGATTCAAGATTCGATATAAAATAGATCTTAAGTTTTTGCGACTGTGAACTCATATTTCTAAGATAATAAAAGAATCTTTTTAAGGAATCAGTTCGTAGTGTTAGGTTTGAGTTTGAAGGGATCGATTGAAGATTCTTCTTTTGTTAATTCCACAAATCACGTAAGTTGATTGCGACTGGGGAAGTTCCCTATGATAAGTATTTTAACATCATGAAAATGTAAGCTCAAATTTTCTAATAAGTTAAACAATTATTTCATTTTACGGATTTAGGGCCTAGGCTCATAGGCTTTCACGTACGCTTTCGCAACTTTATTTCAGACAAATCATGCTTAATCACTTCACAAACTTTGTAACTTTGTACAGCCACTTATTTCATACCATTCGATCACGCTTTTCGTCCTGTACAGACCCGCAAAACAAATACGAATCCACTCGCTTGTTCAAGATCTGAACTGAAGATCACCTTTGCGCTGCACTCTTCCTACGTCTGCTGGCAAGCTACTTTGTCCCTGTACACTTACCTCAGCAAATGACCCGCTTTGCAGGGAGGCAGAAACTAAAAAGCTCTTCCGCTTCAAACAAAGACAGCTCTCCGAAGGGGCAATCTCGTCTTCCAGCAGTCAAGTCGTTTTCTGCCTCAAACTGAAGCCACGAACTCGACAGAAAAAGCACCAACGTAGCTACTTCGAAACATGGAGAACCGCTTCGGAGAACCCATTGCGCAGCGGCAGTTAAAATATATGGGTATGTTTAATACCTATCACACTCAACCGCACTGGGGAGCCACCATGGAAGTGCATCCAGTGCATTCAGTGTGTGTGTGTGTATGAGCAGGCTAATAATAACAATAAATGATGTGTGCCCTTTTTTCCACGGACCCTACCCGAAGCGTCGGCTCCGGGGCAGGGCGCGCATTGCCAGCTCCAGCTGCTCCATATTCCCGGTGTCCGCGCGTGAAATGGGTCAACCCGCCAGTTGATCGGTTGATTGGTTTGCCGCGCCGTGATTGTGGGCCGCAAACCCGCCAACGCCCTTCGAACGCTTTGTCTTCCCCTCGGCGGCAGCGGTGGCGGTGTGTGTGTGTGTGCCCTGGAAAGTGGCGTTCCGGACGCCTTCCGGGATCCCACTCGCGCATAGAATTCTCCTCCGGCAATTGTGCACCGGGGATGGGAGTGCAATTTTGCGGTTTTCTCTTCACTCCCACCCAGAAGATTACTGGAGCGCCCTGGAGTGTGCCGCCGGTCTGGAGCAAAAGGGAACTGATTTATAAGTATCGTACCGGTGGTACAAAAAAACCCTCCCCAGGGAATTGTGGGTTGGTGAAGGCTCTTTCGTTTTTCACCTCCTCCCATCTCACCCTTTGTCTCGAGTGTAATCAATCGAGAACGTCGATGTTTTAAGCCCTTCCCCAATGAGATGTTGAGCAGCAGGGCACATTAGTGAGTGGGACGGCGCGAACAATAATGATCGCGTTTCGCACGCGATCGCAATCGACGCCTCGAATGGGATCACTGGTGCAGTTTAGCTTCATTTTTTTTGTTCACTCCCTCCTGGGTGGGAGAGATCCGCCTGTATGCATGTCATGAGGGCACGAGTCTACCTTTGCTTTTGTCTACACTCCCCAGCACCTCCAAAGGAACCTACGCAAGCTCATTATACGAGCCACAATAATCTGCATATTTAGAACTGATTTCTGGAACGCGATTCTTTCGCCTCCATTGACTGCATTCCCTCCATCGGCTCAGCACTCCTCTTGTCGACACGCGCCACGCCACACCCGAGATACGATCTTTTCGCTACTCGCTAGCGCCTGCCGATGTGATTGGAAGCGGAACGAAAACAATCGAATAAATGACGGGACTTCGAAGGGGAACCGATTCCCATCCCGTCCCATCCGCTCAATTATATCATTATTCGTGGGTAATCGCCATGTCTGTTGGGAAAAACGAAATGAAGAATCTCGATTTCTTGGACCGGAAGAGACCGGTAGCATCTCGCACCTGGAGCACTGGAGAGATGGTGCGACTCACAGAGTAACGTATTGCAGAAGCTAAAACCAGTCCATTAGCATATGAAAGTAGGTTAAGCTTCTATCGGTAGCGTTCTGGTACGGATGGAGACAAATTTTAGGGTTTATTAGGCGTTGAAAACGTTTAATAACTGTCCCATGGGATCATTGCAAATTATGAGCCTGTGGGGTGTTACCCTCAACCTACTTTTAACGCTCTAAAACTTATAAAACGATTGGCAGGCATATAATGAGAGTGTTTGGTATTAAAATATTACATGGAATTGGGGCACTAATTTGTATCACATAATATATTTAAAGTCTAATCTTGAATTTATTGCTCACCTAGGACTTCCCGTGACTGGGCTACGATCATGCCTGAAACGATCACTGAATAGCTTGAAATTCTATATTCAAATCAGTGGAATATGCACCGATAGACTGTATCTGAACCAGACAAGATCTCCCTTTGAGATCTTTCCTCCAACTCCAACGCGATCTCCTCATTGATCGTTTTGTATTAGGTCGGATATGTTTCACCGTACGCTTTCGAGACTTGTGCAATCTTGCTTTATCATCACTCCGATCGGCATTCCCAGTATCGATTTCACAATGTAGTTTTCCTTTGGTTACGATCCACCTGATATCTGACCCTTTGCTGATACATTCTTGCAAACCAAGCCGTTTTTTCCTCCAATATGTTTCGCCGACACCTGACAATCGACATCAATGAATACACACCTCAGTTATGCAGATCTGCACCGTAATCTGTTTTAATGTTCGCTCAATCTCTGGAACGTCGTAGGCGCGGAGCAGCACTGACTGGCAGAAGAATGTTGTAGGCCTGAATGGTCGAATGGCGTCGTTTGAATGATCACTCGAAACATAATGTTCTCTCTGCTTTTCCTTCCCCCAGAATCCATCCCATCGCTGATCGATACAGACACGCTCGGCACTGACGGTACGTCCAGCCGGCAGAGCAAAGCGGTATCGAGCCACTGCCCACGGTCCTGCCCGGTACAGAGCTCCCCGCAGGAGCCCGTCTGCGGTAGCGATGGGTTGATCTACGCCAACCAGTGCGAGATGAAGAAGAAGACATGTACGAAGGCAGCGCCGAACGCGGTCACCGAGGATAAGGCGGGCTGCGAGCGATCGAAGGGATCGCCTTGCAACCATCGCTGTCCGACCGAGAAGGATCTGGTGTGCGGAACGGACGGACGTACCTATCTGAACCGGTGCATGCTGCGCGTGCAGGCTTGCCGCGTCGGCACGGCAGCCGTCTCGCTGGCTCACGTTGGTCCGTGTGCGAACGGAAGCGTCATACGCGAGTCGTGCCCTGTTGATTGTAATAGGTGAGTGGGAAGGGAGTCGTGCGATGAAGTGTGTTGCAATTAAATAATTGCCTAAATCTCTACTCATTACTCCAAACAGTGCTCCCCAGGACGGACCCGTGTGTGCATCGGACGGAAACGTGTACAACTCGACCTGCCAGATGAAGCTGATCACCTGCGGACAGGGTGTGGTATGTGGCAAACATAAAACAGTCTTACCCTCAATGTGCTCAACTGTTTGCTTCATTATCGCCAATTCCTTTAGGTTCGAACGAGTCGCAAACACTGCCAAAGCACCAGGAACTGCCGTGAGTCGTGCTGGCGTGTAGCACGCCCAACCTGCGGTTCGGATGGCCGTCTGTACGCTAGCGCGTGTAAGATGCGTGCCTCCAACTGTGGCAAGCACGTGTTCGAGGTCCCCATTTCCTACTGCATGTCGCAGGAGCGTGCCGGTGGTAGTTCGCACAGTGCCAGCAACAAGATTGAAGATTGCCCAACCGAGTGCCCGAAGGATGCCCAGCAGATGATTTGCGGTAGCGATGGTAACATCTACACCTCGATGTGTGAACTGAAGATGCTGAACTGCGGGTAAGTTGTGGATGATAACACCAAGATATATCACGTTCAAGTCTAATAATGTCTTCAATTGCAGACAAAAGAAGAAAATCCAGGCTCTGACGCTGGACCGCTGCAAGCAGAAGATGAACCGTTGCAAGTCCCTGCCAGCCTGCAAGCAGCACTCCAAGAATGGTGCCACGTTCTTTGGTGATCAGAAGGATATGCTGTGCGGTACCGACTCCAAGACATACAACAATGAGTGTGAACTGGCCCGAGCAACGTGCCTGTACGTCTTGACGAGTTTCAGATTCTTCCCTTCTACCTTACTAATAACCGTTTTCCGTTCTCTACCTCAGACGTGGCGTACAGTTAGCACATATTGGACCCTGCACACAGCTGAAATCGAAGGTGGACGTGACGGACTGCAGCAGCTGTACGTACGACGAGGAACAGACCGGCCCTATCTGTGGTTCGGATGGCAACACCTACAAATCGCGCTGCGAAATGAAACAAAAGACGTGCGGCCTGCGGGTAGTCCCCGTTTCGCTGAAGAACTGTGCCACCACCGCACTGTGCGAGGCCAACTGTGAGCAGCAGCCGACGAACTACGTGTGCGGCTCGGACAACAAGCTCTACCCTAACGAGTGCCACATGCGACGGGAAAACTGCGGCCGCCACATGTTCCTGGTGCCGATGAAGCGCTGCCTGGCCGCGTTCTCGTTCAAGGGCTGCTCCAAGATCTGCCCGCAGGAGTTCGAACCGGTGTGCGGTACCGACGGCAAGACGTACTCGAACGAGTGTTTCCTCAGCATCGAAAACTGCCGATCGCGATCGATGGTGCAGAAAAAGCACGTTGGCCCGTGCGGACGACCCGAGGAGCCCTCGCACAACTATCTGTATTAAACAACAGCTCTCAGTTTCCTACTCACCTCCTTTCCATATCTCTCCTTCCACTATCCTACTATCACTGCCAACAAGCGTCAACACTTTGTCTTACCTTTGGCGATGAGAAGAGAGGATCTTCTCTTGACCGTGCCGCTTCTTCCACTACACAGTGTTAGTTTGTAAGGATATGCCCTACGTTAGAATTAGAGTAACTAAACAACTCCTACCCCTACGTCCAACAACTTCCCTGCCCCTGGATTCATCCAATGTAGCATGTAATTTGTAGTTAAGTTAACTTAAATCGGAACGAACAAACAAAAACGGAATGGCTCATGTGACAGACACTTTCCCTTTAGGAGGGATCATCGTGCAGGGAACTTTAACGTTGTTTATACTTACTATCACCTCTCTCTCCCTCTCTCTCTCATCGCAAGACGTATACATCTAACGAGACTAAACCGCAACAAGCCTTCTAGCAAAATTAGTGCTGGCACACTTTTTCGACGACTTTTTACATCCAAATCCCACCTGAAACCCCGCGTCTGAGCGATGTGCTCGCGACACCATGAACTGAAACCATCCTGTTTGCGCTAGATTATGGTCAGGTTTTGGAGAGAGAGAGAGGGGTTAGAGATACAGTAGTAGTACACACATCGAAAGCAACATGCACGTCCCCCCAAAACAGTGTCATTATCAACAGGTATCGCTCCCTGGCTTCCTGTCCATAGGGTTGACGTGATTTTAATGAAGGAATAATTTAAACCGCAAGCAACAAAGTATTCGTTTGTATAACTTATTTAAACCAGAATCGTGCATGGGAAATGAAAAACATGAAAATAAAAGGATAGGCAACTTCGTAGACTTTGTAGTGGCGCTTAGCGAGCGTCGATTTACTATTCCATCTGGTAGCTGGTAGCTACACATCATGCAAAACGTGAAGCTAGAAGCTAAACATCGAACGTCAAGTCAGCAAGCGGTTCAGCGCTGCACGGAAGCGACATTTCAACAAATGTGTTTTGTTTATTTTTGCCAATAAAGAGAAACGAGAATCGGTAACTAAAGAAACTGGGTGGTGTTTTTTTATTATTTGGAGCTAGAATACACGGTTAAATGATTTTTTTTTATCGGCTTGAAAACACTGTTATTGAATTATAGTCATTTTTGTACTCCTTAATACTTGGCAAGCAATCTCCTTATTTTGCTCCGAATGATCATATAGCTCTTTGCTATGCATACTTTTCGAAATAATATTTTCTGTGGATCAACATAAAGAATTTGGTTTCTTACTTATCCCACTGACCTACTGTTCAATAACGCTCACAGACTGCAGCCTTCGTCTGCCAGTCCATTATCCTGGTCTTCATGTCATACGTCTCCACATCATCTTGCTACCTCAACTTGCTCGCCGTCGTCTTTCTACACATACGTGGACAAAACCTCTTCTTAGCATCTTTCTCTCGAACGAGACTAATAGGGTTTCGTCAGATTTGAACAGTGCTCATATCTCAGAGGCGTATGTGAGTACTGGTACTATAAAAGTATGAAATATAGTAGCAGCTTCGTCCGTCTCAGGTTGTAGAAAGCCCGGTTGGCAGCCGTCTGCTCGATCCCTTGATTAGCTTCAGCTACATAGAAGATCTGCAGATTGGAATTGGTTAATGATAATTAAATACTTTAAATATGTTGCTTAAATTCCTATCACATCTTCACAACTTCGCTTCCTGTGTTGAGATCGAAAGCGCAACAAAATCTTCCAAAAAAGCGTATCTAAATTCGTGGTCGCAAACTTCATGGTCGCAAAATTATTGTTATCAAAATCCTTGGTCGCTAAATTCTTGGTCACAAAATTCTTGGACGCAAACTTCTTGTTCGCAATAGTCTTGTTTGCAAAATTCTTGGTCGCAAAAATCTTATTCGGAAATTACGTCTTATTGCTTGGTTCGCAAAACATTTGATCGCAAATGTCTTGGTTTCAAAATCATTTACAACAAAATTCTTGGTCACAAAATGCTCGGCCTCAAAATACTTGGTCTCAAAATGCTTGGTCACAGAATTCCTAGTCGCAAAATTCTTGGTCGCGAAATTATTGGTCGTTAAATTCTTGGTCGCTAAAATCTTGGTAACAAAATTCTTGGTTGCAAATCCCCAAGCGCCACAGATTAAGCTTAAACGACTGGTAAATCGAATATCCATAGAAAAAATGAAAGCTCCATAGAGCTTCATTGGTTGCTCAATAGATGGTTTTATTACAACTCATCATTATTTTGCTGTCCTTTTCTTCCAATGTGTTTCGACAAGTTTCATCTAATCATGACCTATATACCCTTCTAACTTTCTGAGCAAAACGTGGTCAAATACGTGGTTATCAACACCAACGTCCATTACTCAAATCTCACTTGCTTCAATGCTGATGATTTCCATTGGAGTTTAGTGTTTAAACAATCGTATCGCCGTTTTAGTTCTAGCGATACATAACTTCAATGCGAAACGATACAACAGTACAGAGGGAATGAGAAAACTCCCCTCTAAGCGAGTAAGTTCCACTTGTTGGGTATTCCACCAACATATATGGCGCCACCCGTTTTTTGCTATTTTTAGAATGCATCAGTCGTTCCTCATCTGCTAAACGAAGTCTTTTTATATACCGTTTAGGTTGAGAGCTTGAGTCGTTTAGAACCCGGTTCGTGGTCGTTTAGTAGATTTTTGGCACTTGGGTTACTGCCCGTAAAAATGTTGATCGCTAAATAGAAACATGTATATTTAAAATTCAACTTTGAAATTTTAAATTTTCTTCCGGATCATTGTAACTACATTCACAGCTACAGCTGTTACACAAGATCATCCCGAGTAGGACACTTTCATTCTTTTCTATCCCCGATTCATACTTCACAAGACCCATAGAAATGACAGTTCCCAATCGAGGGTTTGTGTCGCTTGAATTAGTATTTACAGCACTATGAAATAACAGTATTTACGACGACCGCTATCGCTTTTACGATGCCGGATTGGCTAGCCAACCCTGTAACTATTTTTAGTATGTCCTACCCCCCGACTGCTTTAAGAAGGGAAGTTCCATACCCAACGAGCAAAGAGTAAAATAAAGTCAATTAATAGTCAAATAAGGAATTGGATCAAGTTTCCCCAGAATCCATCAAAACAATCGATCTCAAACATCAAGGAAATACTTAAGAGTGCATTCATTTTTTCCTTGGACAGTTCTTTTGTTTCCTTACTCATGAATCATATTTTTATTGTTTATTTTATAATTTATCCAGTCATTTATTACATATTTATAAAACTTAGATCTTTTTTATATTTTATTATTTTTTTAAACTTCAGTGATATTATACAAAGTTTTTCCAATGCAACATAATCCAATCAAATTGGTATGATAGCAAATCATCATTTTCAGAACAGTTCCATACTACGAGACACCCTGTGCGCTGTCATAAACGAAAGAGACAGCCGGTGCGAATATGCAGCTACCTCTTTTACTCTCGTGATCAACTGCCAACGGAAAGAGACCCACAGAGAAATGCGTCCACCGTGCCGCTGTCTCTCTCACCTCGGTCAGTCATTTGTAAAGAAACCATCGTCGCGTACGGCCGTGCGTGTCACATCGTCGCGTTTTCCGAGTGCGATTGTTGATGGTGAAATTGGTTTCCCCCAGTATGTAACCTACAGCTAAAACGAACCGGGAAAGGCATTACCAAGGATACCAGTTTGGAAGCCAGGTTTCCATCGCAGGTGTGTAAAACAGGAAAAAAGTGACGTGTGAAAATCGTGTGCTTCTTCTTCTGCTGTGCCAGCGACAACACAAAAACGCTACAGAGAGCAGCAACCGCGCGCCTGTATGAGTGTGCTTCTGTGTAGGTATATACGTTCTCCTCGTTGTTATGTGCGTGTGTTTGTGTGTGTTTGTTGAATTTGTGTTGTGAATTTCCCAGGGTGACGAGGAAACAACAGCAATATAACAAGTTCCCCAATGCCTGACCGTGCGTGTCACGATTTTTTTTTCTCCTGGCTGTGATCCACTCCCTTGTGGGAAGGCAACAAAAAAACAAGGCCAATGTGATATGATGGTGTACAGAGAGTGAGCGAGAGTGAGAGAGATGAGTTTGTGTCCCCGTCGTCGATCGGCCTACCCGCCCCTCCTCGACCCCTTCATCGAGACGGGTTGTCATTTTCGAGAACAACAGTTATCTTTCTCCGCGTCGCTGAAAGGAGGCTGTTGGCCATTTGCTCAGTCATTTGCGATCATTTCATTTTTTGGAAGAGCTTGCCGTCAACACCCGTTATCGTTTGTGCGTGTGCGTGCCCAGGGTGTATGCGTCCACAATTGATGCATTTTGGCTGATGCTGCTGCTGTCAAAAAATAATGCAATCTGACCCTTTGCCATCCGCTCGCAAAGGAGATTGGGATGACAGACAGAGAGAGAGAGAAGAGAGAGAAAGAGCGGACAGGGGGCACAAACGACATCTTGTGAACCCTGTGAAACTGTGCCTCCCGAGCAAGTCAAATGATCAGCTGGATGAACTCAACTGAAAAGAAGGGGATCGTTAAAACAATTTAAATGGGTGCATTTTTTGCTTGTCGCCGTGTTTTGACAGCCGCACACAACACTGACGCAAACAAGGGAAAAATCATTCGCTAGCACCCAAAAGAAAATGTTGCTGCCCCATGAATCGCTCCATGAATGGTGGTGAATTTGCTCAAGCAAAGTCGAAAGGAGAGGTCTAACTGTGTGCAACTGTATGGGTAACTGTGTGCATCTCCGTTTCATCGCTCTATCACACACGCATACACCTGCACACGCTTCACGCTCTTGCCAAACTGTCACTCACACAGCTATAGTGTGCAGGAGTGTGTGTGTGTGTGGGCATCATACAGCCGGTGCGTGTATATGAATGTGTTTGCTTTTGCTGTGGCGTGTGTGTGTGGGTGAGCTATTGCTCTAAAAGCGGATGAGATTTTTTGCTTCTTCTTCTTCTCATCTATACTGTTCCACCCTGCTCTCCCTGGAAACCAACCCTTACATCCTACGTGTGTGTGTGTACATGTGTATGCGCAAGAGCAAGAGTGAGAGAGAGAGAGGGAAGGAAAGAGAACGAGAGCAAACTGGAAGCTGCTTCTTGCGCGATTGTTCGCCTCTTCCTTTTCCCGCCTGCGCCACCCCCCCGTTACGCCCTTCCCCCGTCTTGGTTAAGATGGAAGATTGTTGTTTTTCTTACGGGGCCGCATCCGTCCGCCACCCATTCCCTCTACGCCTCCAATATTTCTTCGTTTTGCCGCTCCCCCCCCCCCCCCCCCCTCCCATCCTTAAGGTAGGGTGCCCTTTGCGGGATTGCATCGTCGGGTGCCTTGGCCATGCGGCTTCAAGATTTGTTTATAAACGTTTCCGATCCCTTCCTGTGTGTGCTCTGCTCTGTCCTGCTCGCTCTCTCTTTTTTTCTCTTTGGCGATGAGGAAACTTATTTAGAAGAAAAATAATGTTGCTGCACCGGGAATGCACCCCATCGTGATCGTAGAGTAATCAGACCAAAAAAAGACCTCTCCGTTTATGGGGCTGAATGTGTATGTGTGTGTGTGTGTGCGGGAGAGGAAGTTTATAGAGATAATATTTTTATTTATGGCTTAAATTATACAAGCAACGAATAGGAAATGCATTCGGTAAAGGGTTAGGGAATACATTGTAATCGTTGTTATCACCTTTTTATTCTTCTTCTTCTCCTTTTTTATCAAAATCATTAATACTCTCTTCATTTCTCTTCTATTTTAGCTACCAACGTTTAAAAACGCCCGTTGCCTGGCAAAACACACACAAAAAGTGCAGTGGCAAGATGCAGCCCTCCTACCGTTCGCAAATCGCAGTGCAACTTCATCCCGTGCCGTGGTGAGGCCATCTTTCCCACAGCCTGCGAAAACGATTGATTTTCTAGCCCTGCCAGAGGAGGAGACAGAGAGGAGACAGAGGAGAAGGAAAGAAAAAGAATCGAACGCGAGCGCGCAGCGCAAAACCGCGGCCATCCGTCGCCACGGCAAAAGAAAGCAAAGCTTTTCCCCCCTAGGGTCGGGTCGGGTTGGCAGGTCGCGCGTCGCGCATTGCGAACCCTCCCCCAGACACCCGCTCCACGCAAGGAGTGGTCCCTCCCTGAAGAGAAGGTGAATCTGAGGGCCTAAAAGGGCCACAGTGCCTCTCTCCTGTCTGTGTGTGTGTGTGTGTGTATGCACACGCAGGGAAAGAAGCGAAAGGAAAAAACAGCAATAACAGTAACAACAAACCCCGAAAGAAAGCCACCAGACACACCAACAGCCAGCAGTCCCAACGAAACGTCGAGGCTCGACCCCGTCCGAACCCGTCGTCGTCGAGATCAAAGAAAGCCATCTCTCTTCTAGCCTGCGTGTGTGTGTGTGTGTTTGTTTACGTGCGTGTAAATCTGTGTACCTCTGTGTGTGTATGTGTGTGGCTGCTGTTGCTGCAAAGCCTTTGCCACGTTTTTTTCTTTTTTTGGTTTGTTCCTCTGATCCATCTTTCTCTTCTCCATCTTCAAAAACCGGTGTGGTGTGCTCTCTCTCGCGTGGCGAAAAGGGCACACTGGAAGCGAAAGCCAGCCAGCCTCACAAGCACTGGCAGGGCCGTAAGAAAAGTGGTTAAAGAGGCCGATTGAAGCCGATTCCGGGAAAAGTGTCGACTGGTGGAGGTTTGCATCGTGCGTTTTTGTGTGTGGTAGTGAGGCTTTGTCCTGAAATTGTCGTCAAGTGTATTTGCGGAAAGCCAAAAGGCATGTAAAAGCCAAAAGCAGAAAAAGCCACCCCACCAAAAGTCACAGTTTAATGTGCGAAAATTGCTTCCCACAACCCCAGCAGGCGGCGCCTGGAAAAGTGAAGCGGCCCAGTGAATGTGTGTTGGTCTGTGGGTTGTGTGTGCGTGTGTGTACGTGAGAGTGTGTTTGCCAAATTTTGCATTTCCTTGCCCGCAACTAACCCGGCAGCCGGTAAAGAGGAAAAGCGAAAATTAAGAGCATACAGAAATTTCGTTTCGTTGTTTTAGCCTACACTTGTGAGTTTGTTTGTGTGAGTTGGCAACGTAAGTGCGCTTGTGTCGAGTGCTTGGTGGTGAGAATTTTCCACAGCGATGTGGCGATCGTTTTATTTTTATTTTCCCGTCGCCCAATCGTCGGCCGGCAAACGGCAATCGGTTTGCGGTTTTTGATTGCGGAAAGAAAACATGGAAAAATAGCCGTTGTTAGAAGCCCAGTGAAAGGCAATCGTGTGTTGTACTAGCCAGGCGCGCTAGAGCCGCCAACCTTTTAACCTGACCAGCTTTTCCGCAACGCGCGAATCGAATCGGGTCAAACGTGGAAACGAAACAGCAGGAGAAAGGACGCTCACGATCAAGCGAACCCCTCTACCCATTACCGATCACAACGAGTGGAAGGGTAGTGGCCCACTGAGTTTGTGGTACTCCCTGCAGTTGCAGCTTCCCCCCCTTTTTTGTCACGCGGCAGTCGCGGTGGATTGGTGGTGTTGCTGTTGCTGCGCAGCCAGCAAGATGGCGGCCACGAACCGGGCGCGGCCCCAGCCCCGTGCCAACATCTCCTTCTTCTCGAAGATCCAGGGCAAGATCAGCGATGCCTGCGCGCAGCAGAAGTTTCTCACCGACAAGAAGACGCTCGAGAAGACGTGGAAGCTGATGGACAAGGTGGTGAAGCTGTGCCAGCAGTCGAAGATGAACCTGAAGAACAGCCCGCCGTTCATACTGGACATCCTGCCGGACACGTACCAGCGGTTGCACCTGATCTACTCGAAGTACGAGGACCAGATGCATCTGCTACACTCGAACGAGCACTACAACATCTTCATCAACAACTTGATGCGCAAGTGCAAGCAGGCGATCAAGCTGTTCAAGGAGGGCAAGGAGAAAATGTTCGACGAAAATTCACACTATCGGCGGAACCTCACCAAGCTGAGCCTGGTGTTCTCGCACATGCTGTCCGAGCTGAAGGCGATCTTTCCGAACGGGCTGTTTGCGGGCGACCAGTTCCGCATTACCAAGGCGGACGCAGCCGAGTTTTGGAAGACGCGTTTTGGCAACAGGTAGGTGAACGATGGGGTCTGAGAAGTACATGTTTGTAGTAGATCTGTTTGGTTCAAGTTGTTTGGAACTGTTTGAAGTGGAGAATTGCTGTTTCTTATCTTTGGATATCCAACGAAAATAATAGGACCAGCTAGTTCCAGTATAGCTTTGCCACGCTTATTATCAATTTCGAAGCTGAATTAGGTTAGTTCCGCAATGGGTACTGCAATAATTTGTATGTACATTACACTCATATATTGATATCATATTGTAGAGTCTGTTTTGGAGTATGAATGATAATCCCCGAATATTTCTGTATATCTACCGGCATCGTCATGTCTCCTTTCTTGAAGTTTTGGAAGATTTTGGAAACAATATGAGATATTGTTACTCAGGTTCACTGAGACGTCTATGTATTTGTAGAAGTGTATGGGATATTGGAATTAAAGAAGATCGTGAAGATGACTTTAAGATAACTTGAGTAGTGTTGGCTTTCATGAATCTTTCGTTGAGATTCATTCATATGCATCTTCTGTGATGAGTGATTTAAGTCTCGAGTCTAATCTTCAACGTGTCATAAATCTCTAAAAATTCACGAATCTTCAAAGATTCACGAATCTTCAAAGATTCACGAATCTTCAAAGATTAATTAATCTTCAAAGATTCATCAACCTTCAAAGATTTATGAATCTTCAAAGATTCATGATCCTCTAAATATTCATGAATCTCCAAAGATTCATTAATCTCTTAAGATTCATGAATCAATAATATTAATAAATCCGTTAAAATTCATATATCTCTTGGGATTCATTAAACTTTAGAGAAGTATGATGTCCAAAATATGGAATTTGCCCAATCCCACCGACAACTTGTCGTTCAACTGTTGTCAGTTCAACTGCGTGGTACTTTCCAAGAAGTCTCAAACGCCTGTATAGGCTGGCATGAACACGTAGGTTGTTACGCCAAAAAGAAGAATAATAAACAGCTCAAGCTTTATGAATTTTAGAGATTTATGAATCCTTAGAGTTTCATGAATCCCTAGAGATTTGTTAATTATTCTAGATATAAAAAAAACTTTTGAGATTCATGTATCTTTGGAGGTTAATTAATCTTTCGAGATTCATGAATCTTTCGAGATTCATGAATCCTTCGAGATGAATGAATCTTTCGAGTTTTATGAATCTTTCAAGATTCGTGAATCTTTGAGATTCATGAATCTTTGAGATTTATGAATCCTTGAGATTCATGAATCTTTCCAATCGTGATTCAGATTCATTGAATCATTCCAAAGATCCATTCAGAGTCATGAATCTGAATCTGAACTACCCAACACTTGAAAATTGTAAAGATCTTTGGGATGCGCAGGTCATTGATTAGTTCTGGAAATCGAGACATAGTCATGCGACTAGATTTATTGAGTCATGCGAATATCTAACGACAGGGTAGTGCGAAACTTGTAAATTTGTTGTATATAATACTTCTAGCAGCAGTCGATGGATCTTAAACTTACAGTACTCGTACGAATTTAAACATTTATGAGGAACTTCAGACATATTTAATCCCAGCAAAAACCAGACGTTGTCCAGTAGATTGTTCGACCAAGGGATGTCAAAATTAGAATGGTCCTTCGACATCAACACCTCGAATGGCATTCCCCTGAATGATGGATTATTTTGATTATGCCCCCCTTAAATAAACACCATAATGGTTCATAAACTGCCAAAGGATTAGATAGGTACGAAACAATGGAAGACATTTTCTGCTAGCCTAATAGCTATTGACAAACCACCATCAACCATCCCCCCTCTCCCGAAGGCAATGGTAGTGCAGACATTCTCACGCTTGTGGTGTTCCTCAATTTCATAGAATCACTTTGCAAGCGTTCGCGGCTCCGTTCAGACAAACCGCCACATTTTCAATGCCCGAGCTCCTTCAGTACTTCTTGTTGTTCCGTTTTTGTGTTTCGTTGCTAGTCGCGCACATCTACTGCTTACTGCTTACTGTAAGCGAAGCCCAACGATGTGTCCGTCGAAACACATCGCACGACCGGGTTTTGGGTTTAGCATATCGGCTGCGCTCGTCTACGGTCGATTTGCACCGAAAGACACGGAGCTAGGGCGCGCGTTTGATGTTTCCCGAATTTGCTACATTGCAGCACAATTCCGAAGAAAGGATGGGAAAAAACAAGAACCTCGGGCACCGGAAGCTCCGACCAGTAGTGTGACCCGCCCGTCTGTGTCTGCTCCTCATTCACGGACGCTCTTTCTCCCATCCATCAGCGTGCTAATTTTGGGCTGTCAGTTTCAATCAAATCGTTTTCAGTTAGAGGGGGGCCCTCCTAGTGAGACAGAGCCACGACGCCGGGCCCCAGGGAGCAGGCCTGTATTCATTTAATTTTGCTCTGGTTCCACTCTGTTTTCCATACCCTTCGACTTGATTGGTGAATTTTGAAACGAAAGCAAATGGTTACAACAAAATGCTTGTGCTGGAACCTGGCACTACGGTGCGCGGGTTGAAAGGTTTTTTTTACCCAACCTGACCAGTAATTTGTAAGGGTTTAGGGTAGCGATGACCAGCATAACCATCGCTTTCCTTCGTGGGAGGATTTCGGTACTTTTCGCTCTTCATCAACATCGAAATAGAATTGTCCGTGAACCTGCTGCTGCTCTGGTGCGTTACGTGTGGGCAAAAGTTCGGTTCGTGTTGGGCCTGAAGCGGACATCTTGTCAGATGCCTACGCGGGAAACGGTCGATTCGATTGAAGCAAAATGGCCCTAACATAGGTGGGTGCCAATAGCGACTGGAAAACGGCGTTTGTAGCACCATTATCAGCAGGTGTTTGGTCGTCAAAGGCATCGTGAAATCGTGCAACGCTTCATTAATGTTGTTCGTGTAATGCGGAGTGTTATTTAAATTATTTGTATTTTGTATCATTTCCCCAAAACGCAAAGACCTGTAATCACACCCACTTTTTGTGCGCGGGAAGATCGTTTCTACATAGTGTTAAAATATGCTTATACTTGCTGTCACGGCATAGGTTAACGAGTAGACAAAATCGCTTACTGTCTGAAACACACCGCTTCGCTTCCTCCCAACTGCACATTTTGGCAGCACGACCGCTTCCAATTGGTTTCAACTAAGCTTTAAACGGTGCAAGATTAATAGTAAAAGCTGCCATCGTACAGCCGCGCTTCATCTTGTTGCATATGGCTACAAAATGTACACTTCTTTGTGTCTCCCCGCACTACCTTTCATCATGTTTGACCCAAACCACGACCCCTCGGTCTCCTCGAAAATTGTACAATTCACACCTTTCCAGCGCACGGGTAAAGTTCAGACCGTCAAGACTTCCCCCGGCAACGACGACGACGATGGGGTGGCGTAATCGGACAGCCTCTAATGTGGCCGCGCAAACGCCGTAATACCTACCGTGTTCCACCCCCGTCGGCTAAGCGTTTCCAATTAATTACACATCCATCACTTTGAGCTCTTGCGCCATCGTGTACGCTTTGCCGCCGACGAAAAGGCTGCCGGCCGCGCGCTCTCGTCGCTCGTTTGCACATCAGCCTCAGATATATACCCCGTTCGATTCATTGCGTTCGCTGTATGTCGATATCTGTGTGTGTCTATGTGTGTCGAGTACCAAACAACGACTCGGGTAGTGAGCTCCATGAAAAACTGGGGTACCACTTTCAAGAGCAAACATAATCGATTTATTTCATTAAAGACGGTCGATTTTAGAGTCTGGGCCCGAAAAACGAATTTCAAGACGACGAGAAGGTTTTTTTCTTTGTAGAGCGCGCATTTGGTTACACTTCAATTTCAAGAACATGGACCCACGTTTGTCTAACCTACATTTGGAGTGCATTTTTTACATTTCTTTTTACAAAATGTTGTTGTTAGTATTAATTCATTTTTCTTTGTATTGCATAAAGCTTCAAATTGAACCTAGATTAGAGCCATAAGCAAGTGTCTTTTGTCTGATAATAATTCCTGGTATGAGCTTCTTCTTCTTTTTGGCTCAACAACCGATGTCGGTCAAGGCCTGCCTGGGCTTGGCTTTCAGTGACTAAATATGATTCCCCCAAATAGCAGGATAGGCAGTCCTACGTATGGCGGCGCGGTCTATTTGGAGATTGAACCCATCACGGGCATGTTGTTAAGTCGTACGAGTTGGTATGAGCTATGGAGCCGTAAAACGCCTTCGATTGTGTTTGCTGTAAAATTTGCTCTATCTGAGGATTGAACTTAGAACGAGCCGTGCAGCAAACTGCACCACAACAACTGTACTAGCGAGCTGCCCTTTTAAGGTGGCATTAGACCACGATCAGTATGAACACGTTTTGTCGTTTTGACATTTCTTCGCTATTTTGCATCATTTTTGCATGGGACGATCGGTTTCTTCATTACATTAATCTTGAAACATGTTATTGACACTCAAATTTGGTTATTTTATCGAATTAGTTTATTTCTTTTGTGCTGGATTTTCGGAAACAGTTGGCAGTTGATGTGCATAATTGGTTCCATGCTAATAAAGTAGCAACGTTAGCCACGCCATTCTACATCTAACACTTCACGTTATACTGGCAAGGTAAAAAAGAGGAGTTAATATAATCGATAAAACCATGCAGCTGGCCGCTCAAAAGGCCGTGAATTTCGAGGGGCAATTGAATGCTGTAGCCTCTCAATCCCAATCCCCCACGCGCATATTACACACTTTAGTGGCAGTTGAGCCCCTGCTACGACCGCATGAAAATGGGCGCATAATTTTATTCGAGACAGGTGAATGTGCACCGCTTAACCCTCTTCGTTTTCGCAAAGCTCGCGGCAGACCGCCAGTGGCGGTCGATCGCAACCGCAAACCGTCCCTCTCTTCTCACCAATTTCGGTGGCAACGTCAAAAGATGATCGAGGTTTGCATTCACAATATGCCGCCAAAACGGCTCAATAGGCGGGCAAAATGGGGCTGCCTTTAAAAGGTGTTGCATTTGACACACAGAAACCGACGATCGCCTTCGATGGAGGGGTGCAGCCTGTCCCGTGCCCGTACGTGATCGTTGCAAAAAGATACCGCGCTGCTGAGGGAGGATGCAGCTTAAAAAATGGAAAACTTTAATATTCTTCGCCCCCGTGTGCAGTTTCACACGTCACTGGTTGCGCGATCACTTGTTGACGAGCAGCTAGAGGGCTGACTCAAAAGTTGGACCAAAAAGTTTTACAAAGATCGTCGTCATTCGCGTGCGGGTTCGTTGTTTGTGACGCGCTGTTTTGCGTCTTTTTGACACAGCGCATTTTCTCTGGCGTCAGAGTGGCATGATTTGTTTTCCCGTTGATGCTGCGGGGCACTCTTTCTCGAGCGTGCAATTTATTACTCATCGTGTCGTGAAAAATGGCCGTCGGTGTTGGTGGGGGGGAAATATTTCTTTTATTTTTGCTATTTAAATACGAAATTATATCCCATTCAAGCAGGCGGCAAGGGCATTGACTCGAAGCAAAATTTGAGCCCCCCTTTGTATGCACCAACCGAAGAGGGGGAGGGCCATTAAACCATCGTAATGAATCAACTAAATTGAGGCAAAATGTTCAACAAAAAAAACCCCTCACAAGAAACAAGGTGCGATCCTTGTCACTCGCGACATTTTTATTGTGGCTTCAAAGGTGCAAGCTGCAAAATTCGTCATCATGTCAGCTTTTAGTCAGCCGCACAGAATTGCTTGTGGAATATGAGGAGGGGGGATCGAGATAAAATCAACCCTTTCTTCCCGTATGGTCGGTTGCAAATTCGAATCGCAACGGCAACGAACAACATATAAGAAAAAAAAAGCACATACAATAAAATGAAAACGCTCAAGCTAATTACAATTCTGCAACCGCACCGTCAGCCAAGCAGCCTTTTAAGCCGTGTGTGTGTACGCGTATATGTGCTACTGCCAAATATGCAAGTCGACACATGGCCACCGGATCCGTGCAATTCCGCGCCCCAGGGGCATGGCTCCCGTCCCCTCACCTCCCCTCAGACAGGATGTCCCACATCCATGCACTTAATGTTTTATAGCAGTGTTGTTGTTCTCTCCTTCATTTTTGCATTTCTTTTCTCCGTTCTCTGCCAAAAAAAACACGCGCTTGTTCCGGTACACGGCCGCCGGTTGTCCCGGTTTTTTTGTGTTGCTTGTTCGCGAATTTATGCGTCTTTTTTTGGTTGTGGTGTGGTTTTATTCGATTGGAATCGCAGAGAAGGAAGGACTCGAAGTTAAGGGGGAAAAAGGTAACAGAATTGGACAGCTGTTTGAATTTCTGGAGCTGCTGTTTTCGATGCTACGGAAATGGATGGGGGGGCTCTTTTTTGTTGTGGATAGAGGAAAATTTCCAGCCGCGAGCATGGAATGTTTCATCCGGTTGTTAAAATAGTCAAATTTTCTGGCTCGGTAAAGTTGTTCGACAGTGTGCCAAAACAATTCTAAATGACTTTCCTTTTGTTCTTAAATATGCTTTTTGTTGAATTATAAATTTGCACAAAACTGCTGTTCATTCAATTTGATTTGTTTCATTTAAAGCATCATTTAAGCCTACCCGACATGATATACATTTTTAAAATCCATTTAAATTCAATCCACTTATGAAACGCTGATTTTGGAACTGAACCCAGGACGAGTCGTGCCGCCGCTCTGTTCATCTGTGCGCTTAGCGGCTTTACCAGCGGACCACCACGATGAAGCGCGGTTTAAAATCGATTTTATCCGACACAAATGCGTTCGACAGCTCCTCCCGTGAACGGTGTCAACGAAAGCTGGCCAATTTTAATCTCAAATTTATTAATCCACTAAACGGTCGCTGACCTTCCGTTCGGGGTTTTGAACGCAAATTGATTTTCTCAGTTTGTAACCATTTTTTTATT
Organism: Anopheles gambiae; assembly: GCF_943734735.2. Lineage (NCBI taxonomy): Eukaryota > Metazoa > Arthropoda > Insecta > Diptera > Culicidae > Anopheles > Anopheles gambiae. Next base: position 84,557,892 of record NC_064601.1, on the reverse strand, counting down.
GTCGCCTCCCCTTCCCTTTCCCCGGAATATTCTTCCGGAAGTGGCAGGTAGAACTGCCCCCCCAACCATGTACATATAGTAAATGACATAATAATGATTAATGAACAGTGACAGTACAATTTATTTCTCCGCTTTTCGCTTCTTTCCATTCTCACGCTCTCTCACGGTGGTGTGGGGTGGTCCCAATTGCGATCCTTGCGAAAGGCAGATTTGCCTATTTTTATCGCCAGATTTTGCCGGATCTTTCAACGACGTCAAAAACAAAAAACAAAAGCAAAAAAGCTGACGATCTAAATTGTTAATGCAAAACAAAACATAAGTCGACACAAAAAAAAACCCAGCATACAAAAGCGGTGGCGCAAAAAATACGGCCTGCTGCCTCTCGAAGCTGGACGGGGAAGGGGCTTTCGTTTTGTGCTATTTGTGTGACGTTTCGGGACAAATATTTTGCAAAAGCATTCATTCCGCAGTGCAGAATGAAAAGAAAACAAGCATCAATGTTTTCCCGTTTCTATTCATTTCTCCTCCTCCTCCTGCTTTGCATTAGAAGAAGAAACGCTACAGTGAGCTAATTCAAGGTTCGTTCGTCATTTTTTTTTTCTTCCGTTGGAATAAGCTAGCTGCTTATCCTTATTATACTATTTTATTCTTTTCTTTTCATTGATGTCGTGCTTCTTTTTTTCATCGGGAGGGTAATTTGAAATGCATTTTATTTCCTTTCCTTGTGTTTTTTTTTTCTTTACTCCACGGGTTTTTTTTTCCTCGTTCGATTACTAGCTTTACCGATTTCTCAGCATATTCCTAGCTCAGTGGGACGTACCTTCGGTTTTGAGCTGGTCTTTAAAGCCATAAAGATTTCGATTTTTTCTTCCTCTTTTTTCCTCCCTCGTGTGTCCGCTGAAGCAGAACGATCGGAACACGATCATTGATTATGGTTCGAAACCCCCCGTCTTCCAGCCGTCCCCGGCGTGGACCGCTTTCCGCTATGCCGCACTTTCTATGCCAATGGGGGGTGCTGCGAGCGGGCGGGCAGATCAGAAAAGTTTAGAATTAATTTGATTTTCATCCGGCTGCCGTGGGGGCCCACCTTCGTCGATTGCTGTGCCAGATGGGGAACAGGAAAACCGGTAACATGGGCCAGAGATCTACACTGGACTTGGATTTTTTCTTCTTCATTCCATTCCTTGCCTGCTTTATTTTGTTCCCTTTTTCCGTCTATCCATCCTTTTCACGCTGACCAGAAGAAATTCGCTTTGTCTTTGGTGCCGCTTTCACTGGCGGCCGTATTGTTCGCTTTTTTCCTATGTCGGTGGACAGGAAAATGGTCCAACTCGGTAGAAATCAGTGACGAAGGTCCTGTTCCCAAGGATTTGCAGGGAGTTTTCCCAAACGGAAGCAGACAGGAGAAGGCCGAGTAGTAAAATTGAAATCGAAATTTGATTACCATCATCGTTCGAATTTGTTGACCGTTTTCTTCCGTCTCGGGGAAGGGATATCGGGAATGGAAAATGTTAGCTATGTACAAAGCTGCTATTTTGCTTTTAATATTTAGACAACTCCTGGATGGATTTCTGGTAACAGAAATGTTGCCCTAAAATTGTCCAAAAATGCCTTTTTTTCTTTTCTTTTATGACGATCATAATATGATTATTTACAGTTGCAGCAGTGTTAAAGCTCGCACGTCCTTCACATACGCGCTGTAATAGTATTATTCTTTCCCAATCAAATTTCCTCCTAATCCCCCCGTCCCTGCTCATATTTTGTTTGTAAAGTTTATTTTCCTCCAGTAAGGACACCGAGTAGAGACAGAGGGAGTAAAGGAAAAGAAAAAGGAAAATATTTCTCTTACACTTCCCAAGCGACCCGAGCATCCCTTCACATGTGTTTTTTTTTTTCTGTGTAACGCGTCATATCCGGCGGATGTAATCACAGTAAACAAACATTCGCCGCACCCCTTCCCTGTTCCCGTGCTGTTATTCGTTATAAACTTTAACAAAACTGGCCTTTAGCCCTTGCCGGGCTGATAACGGGGAAGCTCCCTTGAGGCGTGCACTGCCGTGTGTTATTAGGTTGTTGTTTATTTTTCCTTCCATCTACAGAAAACTACTCGACGGAGAGTGTTAGAAAGAGGAAGGAGCAGCAGGAATGGGAAGAGGAGTAAATCACGACAAGGAAATGGACCGGAGTACGTTCTGGGAAACGAAACACATCATAAGGCCAAGGGGGGTGGATTTGAAGGAAAAGGAGGTGGTGGTTCACATTGGGCGAGAAGGGAAGGGAGGAGAAGATTATGAACAGTTATGCTCGGACGCAAATTGCTTGCCCTCTGCTGTGCTTGTTCAATGTTCAGGCACACACACAAACACCCAGCCAGCCAGGCACGCCAGATTGCGGCAAACGAACAGAATGAAGGTATTAAAGCAGAGGAAAGCCAAGAGAGGCAAAGGTGCAGATGACTGCAGACTCCGTAATCCGACCTTCCCGTGTCCGACAAAGCGAACATGTTTGACAACATTCCGAACGCGTGTCGTCGGCATTTGAACCGGGACACACTTCCATTGACTTTCGATCGCCGGAGACGTCCTTTTTCTTGTTTGAATTTTCTTATTTTTGTATTTTTTCTTTCCCATTTTTTTTTTTTTTTTTTGGTGTTGATGGAGCTGTAGCACTGATATTAAAAGGGGGAAGAAAGGTACCAAAATGGTATAATTTCGTTCTAAAAAATCAGTAACACTAAGCTTCGAGCACATCTTTCTTTTGTCGATTAATGTTAATGGTTCGCTTCCCAAATCCTGGGGGTGGTGTTTGTCCCTATCCCCCCGTCCCTTATTGTGTAATTTCGGTCCTCCTAAATGCTGGCGACGCGACAGCACACATACAGATTTACCCGACGGAGACGACGCCAAACGCTTTGAAATGTAATCGCAAGGTAAATCGATCTCCTTTGAAAATCCGGCCGCCGACGACCGATTGATTGCTGGGAGTGTCATGAATTTTCGCCTCTTTTGTCATCGTCACCATCGGCTGCGGGTGGTGGAAATTCAATTCAGTTTCACGAGTGCTTGATTTTCCGCGCGCGCCTAACGACATGTGCTTAACGTTGGGATAATGCTGCACCGTTCGATTCGCGTGGAATGAATATTTCAATATGCACACGCTCGCAAACGTCGTGTGTGCCGAACACTGTCGAGATAATAATCATATTTTTGCACAACCTGGCCCACCTCTCCTTCCACCTCACTTCATGCCCTTTGTGTTCTTTTTCAAATCTAAAAAAAACATAACATGAATATATTTTTATCATACCTCCCGGCTTTACAAAAACTCATGTTTTTTTTGTGATTATGTGTTCCTTCACAAAGCACTTAGACCTGGGGGAAGCAAAAAATTGCACACGCACCAAGGAGAAGGTCGTCGGAGAATTACAAGTGCTGAGTTGCTCTCCTGATCCGGTTGGCCTGCGAGGCTGGGGCCGGGAAATGCGGGAAAATTGATGATACAAGCTTTTTCCTACCCATACACCCCCAACAGCGACATCTTCAATTTCATCTCGCTCTGTGCGTTTTGGTTGGAAAAATTTATTCCAATTTTTCCAAGCACACGGGGGGGGGGAGAATCTGTTGTTCCCTTCACAACGAATTCATCGTCGTCGGCCCGTCGTCGTTGTGCTTTGGTGTAAATGATATTGTCACTTCAGCGATTTTGCTTCCAATGGGTGGTGGGGGAAAGGACACATCGAAGGACACAATCGGGGCTTTCTTTTACTTTGTCCGCTTTTGCTTTCATCTTACCTCGATGGAACCGGCCCGCAGCAAGATTGGGCGCAAAGACACGGCAAAGATGGTAAAGTTTGTCATAAATTATAAATAAATTGATTTGCATGGATTACGGGAGAGAAGTGAACGGAACGGAACGGAACGCGGAACAGTTTTTATTACGCGCAGTAGAGAGCAGCAGCAGTGGCGTGTGCGATGGTGCAAAAATAGCGGTTGGGGGGAATGAATGGAAGAGGAAGAATCAAGACAAATTGATCAAAGCATAAAAACGCATCAGATGTGTGTCTTGCCATTGCGAGTAAAGTAGATTCTCGGTTCCGTGTTTGTCTTTCTGCTCTTTGGTGCTAAGGATATCATTTTTTTGTGTGCCCAATTTAACATTTTGCCAGAGAGAAAGGTTCATTTTAGCACCAGCAGGGAATAATGTCTTTATTTGTGTGATTTTTTCCGTCTATATGGCAGGCTTAATGGCTGAATGATTGAATAACATAATTTGAAATAAGTGATTTATATTATTTTGCCTTTTCATCATTTAATTTTCTTTTTAACATTTGACAGAATGTTACACCATTTAATTCATAGTTATTTTTATCTTGTACATATTGCTGGGGGATATATATTGTTATTACATATTACTCCATAATTTTTTGTATGAAGATTGAGATTTGGCAGCAGAAATCATGTCAATATGATTAGCTCAATCCGGTCAGCTTATTAATGATTGAATTTATTTGCTGTAGCGTTCATATTTTGTCATATATTTCGACAAACTATTTTAATCGATGTTTACAAATATATTATAACTTATTTCATACGGAGTAAAAGAAAACAAAACAATGTTGAAACGTATCTTTCTAGAAGTGATGGAAAAAATGAAGATTTCGTCGGAATCGATTCCGGGTAGCTCCTCAGTTTTCTGGAATCGATTGTGGATAGTAGGTCCGGAATTAGTTTGCGGAATCGATTCCTGAATCGGCTCAGGAATTGGTTCCGGAATCGGCTCCAAAATCGGAATTGGCTCCGGAATCGAAATCGGAATCGGTTCCATAATTGGCTCCAGAATCAAAATCGGCTCCGACATCGGAATTGACTCCAAAATCAGAATTGGCTTCGTAACGGAGTCGGTATCGGCATCTTCATAGGAATAGGCGTTTGGGTCCAATGATGCCGCGTGTTAATAGCGGCAAACAATCAAAATTTACTTGTAAATGATCTATTCACATGGAGATTCCCGGACTTATTTCGCTTCCCACACTTCTTATTTCAATTCAAACCATTCCATTTCTGGAGTCAAGCCTGATTCCGTTACCGGAGAAAATTGCGATTCCCAGGTCTATTCCGGAACCAACTCCGGAATCGGCTTCGGATTCAACTCCGGAACCGGTTCCGAAACCAACTCCGGAATCGGCTCCGGATTCAACTCCGGAATCGGCTATGGAATCGACTCCGGAATCGGAATCGATTCTTGCATCGGAATCGGCTTCGGAATTGATTAAGGATACGGAATCGGAATCGGGTAGGTCCGATTCGGAGCTCTCAGCACTACTTTGTTGGTACACAATTAGCGAAATCCAGTATCTTAAATGATAAAAAGGGCCAATGATAGTTTTTCACTATTTTACTCTAACTCTGATAATAGTTCTATCTTTCAGTGACACTATAACCGTTCTAAGAAAGTTTTACAATTCTATCCTGGTTTTTCAAATTAGTTATTAGATAGAGTTAGACATTTTGCGGCGGAAATGACGTCATCACTCCTCTCAAAACCACCATCAGCTCTGTGATTGTGTGATTGAATTTTTCTACTAAATAACGATTGTAAATCAGTTAGTGAAAATCCAATATGACTAAACAAATGTGTCAATTGAGCATGGATAATATATTTACAGTGACAGGCTGAATTTGAGCCCTCAAACTGAAACCATCAAAAGGACCATTATTAGAATTTGTGTCAAACCCACCACAGATTTGCTATTTTGTAATAAACGTTGCTGGTTTCCAATTGAATATTCGACCACTAATAAATGTGTAATCTGCACATCCGACTTCTGGCTTGAAAATATTCGCCAAGTTTTTTCCCTTTCCAAAAATTTCACTCTCAATAAAACTCATTTCCTCCTCACAAAGCAGAAAGTTGTACTTTCCTCTGAAGCATGGCCCCACTTGAAGCGATAATAGCGACGTCTTGCAACCCGCAAATAAGGTCCCCTTCCATTCCGGCAAAAAGCGCGGGGGGCCGGCCGGCTTCAGGTAGGCAAACGAAATCGTAAAATCTTCCTAACGTTCCTTTTTTGTAACCTTCTTGACGGGCTTCCTGCCGGCACTTAAGCGCGGTCGCGCGAGTTCAAGTGCCCACGGCGGCGGCAGGCACGGCAGAAAGCCAAGTTGTGCTACGGCAATGAAAATAAATGTTCACCTTTTCCGGCCTGACCCAAAACGCCATTGACACACTGCAGAGTGAACCTTTTCCATGTAAAAAAACAGTCCTGCCCCACGGGTGCTAATCTAATAAGCCATCAAACCATTGAATTGTTCACCCTAGCAAGGGAGCAGGTTTGAGCCTCACACCTGTAAAAAGCGTGGAGGAGAGGCTGTCGGTGGGGCGAGCAAACGATGTACATGGTGGAAATAATACGCGAAACCACCACCAACCTGTGTGCTATTCTCTGTTTCCCATCGCTGGTGATAATAGTAAAACTAGAAACGATACACAATTCCTGCGTGTGTTTGTGTGTGTGTGTATGTGCGGGAAAATGCGCGGAAAACACGAGAGCTTTGTCGATCATCGTATGCGCGCGAGCGAAGTTCGGGTATGAGACAGGCGCTTGGCTCGACATGTTTTGGCATGTTTGGCTTCACATCCACCCAGCCCGTTATGTCCCCGAGGTAAGACGATGTTCTTTTGGCCACATGTCGCTGGCTTCCGTACGCCGGGGCAACGTTCTCCTCCGGCGCGTTTGGTTTGTTTTGTGGGTGCCATGCTCTTGGGTGTGTTTTTGGGGCCCTTTCTCCGTGCACAGAAAACTTTTTTTACTGAACTTCAGTAAAATTTTACTGAATTTTTTTTAACTGAAGTTTCAGTAATCCTTTCAGTAAAAAGAATGTTTACTGAATCATTCAGTAATGTCCGGTGCTCACCAAAATGACAGCTCGTTTACTGAAATCCCAGTAAAGCCATTCTCATATTACTGATTTTTCAGTAGTTGGTAGCGATTAAAAAATGACAAATTATTTATTTTACATTGAGTTTTTATTGATGCGCAGATATTGCCAGTCCCTCAATACATATTCATACATGTTTTGTGTTGTTTTATACAGTTTTTATACTGTATTTTGCTGCCCCAATTGTAGATGGTTCAGTAAGCGCTCACAGACACCACCCAATTTCAGCAAGCACAGTGGATTGTAGCAAACATTTTACACACCAACACGGCTGCCAATTGTGTTAAATTAATCCCGTAAGCCGAAATATCACCTGAAATTTCACCAGGGTGCCTGTAAGCGCCTACAAAATCAACTTTTCGCACATCACGAGCAAGTAGGTACCGTATTGTTTTGTTTTGATGTTCTGACTGACAGGTCGATTTGACAGAATGAATTGCTGCATTTTCAGTAATTTGTTTTACTGATATCCAGTGAAACGACTTATTTGACACTTATTATACTGATTTTCAGTAAAATGCGTATTACTGAAACGAATTCAGTAAATTATTTTGCTGAAAGTCAGTAAAAACATGACATTCATACTGAAAATCAGTAAAATATTCTATTACTGAACCGTTTCAGTAAAAAACTTTACTGAATCAGGATGAGAAAATTTGCTGTGTGTGTTTTGTATGTGGAAGCAAACGCAATGCGTTCTCCATCGTTTCGCAATGTTATTGCTAGAGAGTGGCCTTTTTCTTGGCCCGTGTTTTCTCTTGCCTTCTGGGTCGTACTAGTTTTTGGCAGAAAGCAGACAAACATATACATGTTATGTTATGATTCGGTATTAACAAGAAATCGATTCGACGGAACTTTTAGGAGAATCGATTTGCGCTCTGGTTTTGTTTTACGTTTTATTTCTGTACGATTTCTTCATTTATTTCCATTAATAGATTTGTCCAGCGATGGGAAACTTATTAAAAAAATTATCTAAATTATAAAACATCCACCCTGACGGATAGATTTTTTAGTGTTTTAACTCATCCTTCATTTCATTATACAATGGACCTTCATTCGTTCCATTTTGCGGCCATCAATACGCACTAACCTTAAATCTAATCGTACCAAACGCACAGTTAGATAATTTAATTAATGCTAATAATTATTGCGTCCACCAGCCACTGTCAGCTCGCCCTGTGGTACACTTTTTGCGTCTTGCTACACTGCTCTGCTCGGTGCGCGAGACGCCGCAACGTGTTGCATTACGTTCTTCCGCGTGGTCTAATAATACGGAAACCGCAACCAAACGACCCGGCAGCCATTGTGATACGTAAGCCATGGGGAGAAGGGGCATCCTCGAACGTAAGATTGAAGTTAGATACACAACAACAACAACCGAAAAACAAACCCGAAATTAAAGTGTAACAACAACCATCCGAGGCGAGACCCGAACACTGTCATCGAAACAGAGGGCAGAGTAAACACGTGTACGGCGAAACACAAAATGCGCGCACGCACACGACGCACCGCTTCGCAAAACAATTGCGCAAATATTACGCGCAAGCCTCCCGTGTGCGTTTTTGTTTTTGTTTTTTTTTTTGCGCTACTGCGTACACCTTGCTGCTGCGTGTCGATACGTTTGTAAATTCGTGCGTAATCTTGCTTATGCGCAAGCGATTGAAAAATAGAAAAATAACTCTTTTTTTTTCTTCAAGAAAACAAACTCAAATAAACTCTTGTGCTTGCTACTTGACAGCCATTTTAGTTGCTTACAATGTAATGGTTCATTTTAATACTCTCTTTACAAGACTTTCAGACTGCTTCAGTGCAGCTAATGCTAATGAATAAACTTAATGGTCTTACTTACATTTTAATTGCCCCTCAGACATGGAAGCAGAACAAAAATACTTTGTTTTATCTTTATCCCCACTGCAGTTTACATCCGCTCATCCCCGTCAAGCTCAGCAACGCTTTGGGATGGAAAACATTCCAATTTCAAATGTTCTGTGCCTCTTTCCCTCCCTTTTCCCTCTGTCCCTTCCAAGCTTCCCGTCGCTGAAACGTTTTCTAAATGAAGTAATTTATGTTTGCTGTAGCAGCAGCAGCAGCAGCAGGCAGGTAAACAGTGCGATGTAAAAGCGATTTCCTTTTAATAGGCGCTTTTAATTTAATAAAAGAGCCCGCTCATCGTCCGCCTCATCCCCGCTTGTTTACCCTCATCGTCACACACACCGGGCCACACTTGTACATTTTCTCACCAACTATTGTAAAGTTAGAAGATGATGCAAGGAAGTTTTAAAGTAAAGCATTAAAATGGGAGAGAGAACCTCGCGATACAGGGAAAAACAGTAATATCGTTTTGTGTCGGAAGATCGTTGAGCTTTTCTTTACAACTACAAATTGGACCATTCCGCGTCGAGGTGGAAGAGTGGGAAAAGTGCAAGAGGAAAGGGCATAAAAAATAAATAAATACACATGATAAGGCCCACTGTGTGCTGCTCGGCCTTTTCGTCGGCGCCATTCTCACGGATTTATGGGATTTTAGTAGAGAGGATGCTTCCTTCCTAGGCCGGTCCCTCCCAAACCGCTCCTCTCGCAAGCACAGTCACAAGCAGTCAAACACGAAGCTAGTCGAAGGCGCTCAGAAGCTGACCGTCATAAATTGTGTCCGCTTTCCTTATGCCAGGCCGTGTTGAGACCGTTCACTTATCGTGCCGGACAAGATCTTCCTGCTCGCCATATCGGCAAGAATCGGCAAGAAGGTAAAAAATCGGCATTAACTCTAACAGGGGAGTTGATTTATGTTTTGGGGTGTAAATTTTATTTGAAAAAAATATACCCATTTTTAACACACGATGCGCGTCGTTTGACCATTGTTGTTAAGAGGTGTGAAAATTATTATTTAATTCGCAGACGTGTATTTGATGTCTTAAAATAAGATCTATTCTTATGATTCAAACCACTTCCTCTAGCCGTCAAAACTCACAATTCTACCAAATCATCTCGCAAGCACCTCTTCCATCTAATCTGAAACTTCTTCCATCGCGCAAAGAGTTCCTCCGACTCTCCGACGCTTGGAATCAAAATCCTTCGCCCGCGTTGTTGGGCGCTATATTTACATCTGACAAATGAGAGATGATGACGTGCGCGCAGTTCGGCGGCCCCTGCACACCAAAATAAACCTCGCGCTTGCCTAGTCGCGACGGACACGAACGGACCAAGAAATCAAGAAATTCCTTCCCGAAAAGAATTAGGTCGACCGGAGAGACGACGGCAAGAAGCTGGGCGGGGGAGGCTCTAGAAATGAATGACCAGCAAGAGGAGCAGGAAGGCAGCTGTCCGTGGTCCGGAAGTGGATGCCATAAAAATGAGAGAAGAGTGAAAAAAAACCCATAAATTTGGAACAACCGCGTCCATCTGACTGGTTGTCGGTAGAGCTTCTTCACTCTCGCGTGGCCGGCCGGGATTGGATGGTTGAAGTGCATTGATTAAACTTGCGCTTGCTCTGGTGGTAGTGAGCTAACGCATTTATAAACACACTAACCAGTGAAGGAATGTAGAAAAAAAATTAATAAACGCGTTTCCACTTAATTGTAACTTGGCCCCCTTTTTGCTCGCAACCGGCCAAGAATTGACCGATCTTGTCGGATTGTGAATGAATGGAAGCACATGAATGGACCCGTATGTATGTGTGTGTGTGGTTTTTCGTCTGTGGGTGATTCTAAAGTGTAGAAGCAGATCTATAGATAGATACGAAGCTCCGCAGATGACGGATGATGGGACTGAGCGGTGAGGTTGGCAAAGCAATCGACCGACGCACGGCGACGACCACGACCAGCAAATGACGAATGGGTTGACATTCACGCGTTCACCACAGTTCCAGACGATGGTGGAGCGCCAACCGAGCCCTGAGGCCGGCGCCAACGCCAAACACCGTCACCCACCGTCAACTAGCAAGCGTAATAACGCTTGTGCGTGCCTAATTCGGCGTCCTCCTCTGCTGCTGCTGTTGCTGTTTCGTCCAAAGCAAAGGGAAACTGGAAAGATTTAATAATGGAGCACGCGCAACTTTAGGCGTTCGTCGTCACCTTTTGGCGGAGTGTTTTCATTAAACATTTGTACAGCTTCTTTTTTTACATAAATGAAGCACTTTGTGTACGTGTGTTTCCCCAGGGGTCGTTTAGGCTGAGAAGTTTTACATAGCGCGCGCTGCCAGCGTGATCAATTATGCTTGATAAATGTATGATGGCCCCGGGTACTCGCTCTTTTGCCTTCTTCTCGTCACTCAATAAGCTTTAGATTTATTTTGAAGAACCGAAGCGAGAAAAAACGTACACCTTCCTCTTCCGTCGTACGTTCTCCAGTCCCGCGCCAGGCTGACAGCGCTCGTCATCTCGACCAACGTAAGCGAACACCGTGTCAACCGTCGTCGCCAGTGTTGTCGCACTAATCGTCATTGAAAACTTTTGCAATTGTGCGAGAACATGACGGCGTACGGCAACGGTGCGGGGGCTAGTGGTGCTGATTGAAATGGAGTCGATTACGGCTTGCAGATTAGTGTCCGCGTGTCGTCAAGGTTCGGTTTGAAGGTTGTCACAAAAACCTTGCTGCGACGACACTGCGGGAGGTTGGCAGTGTTACTGCCGTCTTTAAATTGGAATTTATCGTCAGTACGTCGAATGTGCCGTGTCCTTCTCTCGATCGGTGAAGGTAGGCGCAGGAACGTTCGAGGTTCTCTCCTCCCAAGAAAGAGCTGCTTGTCTTTTGCCTGGAGATGGGTCCAACTACCGAGAAGAAGGGCTGTTCCATTAGCTACGGAGTATTGACATCGTACCGAATCGGTGTCGGTGGCGGCTACGCCTACGTTCAGTGTGTTAGGCTTAGTTGTTTGAACCAACTTCGATGCAAGCTTCCGGCTTTGTGCTCCACACACACACAAGTTGAAGACTCTCCTGGTTCACGATTAAGCAGATGTTAATCCCTTGCTAAGCTTCCACGTTTCTGGTGCGTCCGGATGTAAACTTCCAAGCACACACGCACACAGGCAGCCTACGGAAGCAAATCACTACTGCCGAAATGAAGACTAAAGTTTCGGGCATGTTTCCCGCCACCCCGTTTGACGGTCTACCTTTGGGGAAACATGGAAAAGTTTTCGGCACGTACGCCGCACCAACTAAATATCCCATAATTTGTGCGAACATAAATGCTCGTCTTAGTCTGGGCCTCCCTCCAGAAATACGTGTGAGGATGTACGTGTGCCGGATTGGAGGTTGTCTGACCTTACCCTCGCGAGGAGAGGATATTAGAGAGCACATTTCATATTTAATTTCGCTGTTCATGTCTGTCGTATCTTCAGATTTGAAGATGGTTCGTTCTGAATAAGATTAGAACATCCAGAAGATGATGTGCTTTTATTTTCTTAGGATTAGAGCTTAGTAAGAAGACCTTATGAATGAACACCAGGCTGATGTTTGAGCTTAATATCAGCATTGTAAAATGACAAAAAAATGAGCACATAAGCAAAGGTATTCATTTCTGAACATGCAGAGAAGAGTCTTGTGAAGTTAATGGGAAGCGAATGTTTCATCTTACTTACATCCGTTTTACTCTTTAGAAGAGATTCTTTAAAGCTTACGAATGTTTCCGGACACTTATGGCCGATGATTTATGGCTAGACTCATCTAATTGTTTAATGACTTTATTGACAGAGCTTTAATTGACGCCTTCAACCCACGGAGGGGAGGCTCTAGCATGCGCTCCGGTGTGTACTTAACAATTCGGTTTCATTAGACACCCAACAAATGATGCGTAATGATGCCGAGCAAGCTGTTGTGAATCATCGATCGTGTTTAGTGTTTTTTTTTTTTACATATCCGGTCTACTGACACTGACAACTCCCTACCCTTGTTCCCCTTGTTTGGCTGGTTTACCTTATTGAAGCTTACTCACCTTGAGGTGGCTTCCTTTTTTGGAAATGCTTTACATCCGCTTTGCACGCCAAAACGATGAACGTCCCCGATGTGTCGCTGCACGCAAAGATCGGCAAATTACGCACCAAACGCAACATTGCGATGCGTTGTCGCGTCATCGCAAAGCTCGCAAACACAGGAGAGGTTGAGGGCTGTTTGTAAGCTATTTCTAACTCCACCCTTAGTGCTACTTACCATACACGAACTCCACGTGCTGGCATTGTAAAAGTAAGGAAAAAGAAAACACAATCCATTGGCATGCATTTTTTCCCACAGGAGGAGAGGTGCGAGTAAACACAACGGAGTCGTTGTGCATTCCTCTCTTCCTCTCGCCCTGGTGTGTTTTCGCTTAAGTTAATTAAACCTAGCATTCCCAAACCCACCGGCCCCGGGGTCAGACGCGCGTTGCAGGCGAACCTTAGCGCGTGATTAGTGTCAATTAGCGCAACGACTAACAGTACAACCTATTCAACACCTCCTAACCAAAACCGTATCGCGCCATGTGGGCACGCGCACGGGGGATTTTGAGGAAGTGGTGTGGTGTTGCTGTTATGATATATGTGCGTTTGGATGAATGCAAGGGAAACACAGGATATCGTTAAGTTGGTGACTACAAGCAGGATTTCCATACAGATTGTGTACACAACGCAGAAGCAGGCTCATATTCTATACCACAACATCTTCTTGAAATAGATCAAGACCTCAGTACTTGACTCAGTATTAAAAACGTCTTCAGTATTTCCCCAAATCTGAATAAGAGTTTTGTAATTATTGCAATTAAAGGTGTATATTACGGACAAACATTCAGATTTTCTGTAACACATAAACACACGACACAATAGAAGTTAGCTGATATGTGAAATTACAGCGCTGTCGTAACTCGAATGAATGTCTTCAGAGTTCAGGAGTTCATTTTTCCCAACACCTGAAGCTACTGGGGCACTCACAGGGTCATTTATCGTAGGTCAACTAAACCATCATCTCATTCTGGCTTTATAAAGTTCGATCAAAGTTCACATAAACTTCAAGGAGTTTCGGTGCAGACTTTACGGGAAGTAGACGATGCATAATGTCATGTTCTTGTTGTTTTCATTCACTGGTTGCATGTACTGGTATTATTGAGGTATTAGATGCACAGATGAACGACTCAATAACATGCCAGTCATGGGTTCAAGCCCAGAATGGATCGTCCCCCCGTAGCAAGGATTTACTATCCGGCTACGTGGTAATGAATTAAGTCTCAAAAGCCTGTACAGGCCAGCATGTCCGCGTAGGACGTTACGCCAAATAGAAGAAGAAGATGCACTGGTCTTCGAAATGAGACCGTAAGATCAGGCTCAGGCCATAAAATAACCAAATAATACAAAAAAAAACTTTACAACGCATTTAACTATACTTCCGAGCAAGCGAAGACATCATTTCCTTCCAATGACGCACCAAAACCTTGGTCACATGGCCTTCGCCTATGTCAACATATCTGCTAACGTAGTTGACATCTCGCATTTGCTCGACTAGTCATAGAAATCCAGATGAAAATCACTCATCCAACCCAAATCTAAGGATATGCTATGACTAATTTGCTCTAGCGTTTCAAAATCGCACCTCTGCCTTGTATCTACGTCTATGACTATCAACCGGCTCTGCAACAATGACGCATTGGTGGTCGATTGCTGATGATGCTGCTTCTAACGTCACTTTCGTAGTTGGCCACACGCTAACCTTTGATCCTGGCGCAAAATCAGATTTCTCAAATTTCTTGGCACGTTCCAATGCTCTCCCATATCTTCCCTGATGTCCCATGAATATCACTCATCCGCTAAACCGCGTTCTTACATGCCCTTGTGTGTATGTGTGTTTGTGTGTAATCCGCCACCGTTGTTGTTAGTGCAATCGGAATGCAGGGGAGATGGGGGGTGGACAAGGAAAAAAAGTCGAGCACACAGAAAATGACGCAAACCGGAGGTTGTAATTTCGCAGACCGCGATCAAAACCCCCCGTTGCGTGGGTCGACCGGTTCGGGAAGAAACCCTGCCTCCTCATTTCTCCCCATAACGCTTCCCACCGTTCCTATCGCCACCTGTTTCGCGCATCGGTAGCTAAAACAGATAGCGACCAGGAAAAAATATAGAAACAAAATAGCACACTAAGGGACAATGTTCTATTTTCATGATCAATGATGAGTGTCAAATCCCGCCGCCACCAAACCCCCTTCTCCCTTCTACTGCTCGACCATCACTGTTGCTGATGAACGGCAGGTACTTTGGGACCGGATCTACCGCTCTCTTTCCACGGCGGTGTATAATACATTGTGTCAGTTTGATTGCGCACAGGCGGTTCTGCAAAAGACGCCGGTTCGCCGGTGTGTGCGCAAAACCCGCCATCGTTTGCTGTCTTTCCGCTTGCAGGGGAGGAGGGGCGGGTTTAGTCAACTGGAACAGCTGTTCTGTGGCTGGTCGAGAAAACAACTGTCCTTTCCTTCCTCTCCGCTTTGCTGCTTCCTGTTTCGTGTGGCTATTTCTGTCCACATTTACCTCTTTATCGTTCACTTCCGCTTCATATATTCGTTATTTGATACGCGCCCGCGCGCCGCAAAGACGCAAGAGCCCCGAGCAGAGCGCGTACGCGATTGTGTGTGTTGCGCGCTCTGCTTTGCGCACGTGCGCACTTGACGCCTTTACGGCGTCATCGTCGGGCAACGGGGGCAAATGTGTGTGCGGTCGTCGAACGGGGGTTTTAAAGGAGGCGCGTTCTTGCTTCAATGGTTCTGTTTCATTTTTTTTTCTTTTCGGCCCCGTTTGCCTTTGCTTGTGTAGCACATAAATAGAGATAATGTAAACCATTCATTGCGAATTCATTCATGCGCTGCTGCTACTGCTGTTCAACGGTTCGACTATGATGATGGTGATGATGATGATGCTGTGAGTAACCTCATCTATCACCACTGGAAGCCATTTGCGTACGCCCGCCTTGCCAGTTCTTCCCTGACATCGGTTTTTCTTATTATCGCGGTGCAAATCGATTAGTCAATTGTGCGCTGTTTCTGAAGCAATTTTCGAGCCCCTCCATGGTCGTGAGTGTTCGCAATATGGCAAGTGAAACAAGCTACAGCTGTTTTGTTTATAAAACATTTTTCAAACAAACAATTATACTCTAATTTATGTTATGCTACTGATTGTATTCAAAAGCGTCTTTTAAATAACATTTAAGCATGTTCCTTCTCCAGCTGAGAAAACACATCGCACCCGGATCGGTTATCAAAAAACACGTTTGAAATCGACCAACCGCAACCATAAACCTTTGCCGAGATAACAGAAATTACGTTCCGCCTGTCTGTCGTGCGGCACGCGTTTAACCGCGGCAATTTTAAATGGCGTGAAACGAAAAGCGTAGCAAACGCAAAGACGTTTGGTCGCTTTGCCTTAGACGAAACAGTACAACCGCATCGACGAAAGCTTCGTAATTTGATCAATTTCATTTCGAGCTGCCGTAACTGCAGCTCGGTCATTCCCAGACATCTTGAGGCACGAAACGTGTCTTTATTGCTGCTGTGCGGTAATCGTATCTTGCCGGGAGGAAAACAATCTTCGCTTTCTTTTACTATTGTATGCATGTATTAAAATGATAGCAATAACACTCAAAATTATCAAAAAGTGTTCAACATTTCGTTAAAAATTAATTTTATATAATTCAAAAGTATATTTTAAACCTCTTGATTAATAAACATTTCCTATTCCTCGTGTCTATGAATGTATGAAATGCCTTGTTTGCCAGCTTCGTTACCCATCACGAGCATGCATCGCAAATGGAGAAAATCCCCTTTTCAATCCCAAATCCCATACACACGTCGACCGTTTTTCCATCAAGCCCTAGACATATACCGGTCATCCTTCACAGATCTTGCGTCGAATCGACGAAAGGTGTGTGCGGGCTGCTGGTCTTTTGCATTTATTTATATGCTTGCGGGTAGCGTAACAGACAACCGTTTTGTGGCTCCGTTTCGTCATTGCTACCATCACTACCACTCTGGGGCTTCCTCTTCTCTGGTGGGCTACATCATGACCACACAGTGCTCTCGTGTTACGGTGTTTAATTTTCCTATTTCTTATACCCTTAAAAAGGAATCAGTGTGCTCTACACGGAGAACGAGCTCGAACGTACACTGCGAGCGAGCGTGAATGTGTGGCAGCGCTTAGGAGGGATCTTTGAAGTATTGTGCTCCAAGATCGTGCCTGTACCACGATGATCCACTAAAGGCCCCAATTGCCCGGGCAGGCGGGCAGGAATGATGGTCGCCTCTGGCAGAGGGCAAACATTATTGTGCTGCTTTGTTCGTTAGATGGTTAAACTTTCCTTGCTCTTCGAGCGGGCGCGCTAGCTAGTTAAACACCACGAAATATCGACACAGCGAAGTGAAGGTGTTTGCTGCAATTTGCCCTTTTCAAACTGCTGATGCTGATCGATTGCGGGCCAAAGGGAAAGGGAAATAGTAAGTGTGTTCACATCCTATATTTCCCTTTCCTCTCGAAAAAGATACATTTCGCAAGCATTTTAAGCTTTGAACCTGTTTGAATTGAGCATATCGATCTTCTAATAGATATGGTTGATGATTTATTTACCAATTTATTTATTGACACACTTAATTGGCACAAACACAAAACGATGAACCAACGGCTCATGCTGTGGATTTCAAACGATGGTTGAAACAGTGTTTTATCTTCGATGTAGGGTGCAGTGCTTCGTGGTCGTACAACAAACGCGTCAGGTTTTTACATAGCAGGTTCTTGGTTCAAATCTTATCCGGTTACATGGGTTTTTTTCTCATGACTGATTTTTCCAATTCTTTGATCAAATAATGTGAGATTTGCTCCAAACTCATTACCAAAACAATAACCAACGAAATGTTTGTCTAAATAAGAACTAAAATAAGAAAATCAATTCTAAATGCATGTTTCAGTTACGAGCCGGCTCGTTATTATAAATTGACATAACTTTTGATTTGTTTTTATAGCTTAACTGCGTCATTCTCGACTAGCTTGCGCAAAGCGTAACCATGTAATTAAAAGACCCATGATGTGCTTCCGGCCCCGGTGAACGTCCCGGATGTCATAACCAGGTAGCTTACTGTAAACTGTGGAAACGCCCGGTAGATTATCCACCACCGAAACAGTCTCGCCACCATTCGGGCTTACCGCTTACCCATGGGCAAACATCGTTGACATTTTCCACAACTACGCATAAGACACCCCCGGATTGTTAAAAACGTTCTTGTCGCGGGCGTCGCGTTACAGGACGCTATCCGGAAATCGATCCACACCGCCCAGCTCGGCAGCTCGGCTTGGAAAACAAATCCAGCACACCGCGTAGGTTCATTATTGCTTCTTTACACCGTCGTTACCCCAACGGCAACAACAGCGTACAGCAAATGGTGCTTCGTTTGTGCACAGCATCTCGCCCCCTCTCCATGCCGCACGAAAGCTGCTGTTTTCCATCATGGAAAATCGATCCCGAGTGTCTCACTCGGATGATTCTAACAGAGTTCGCTACGGCTGCTGCTTCATGCAAAATGCAACCCATCCTTCGGGGAAGTGAAAACGGTCGATAAGAGACGACCAACGCCAAGTTCAAGGTGTGCTCTGGTGGGGTGGCACACTTTGGTGCGGCGGCATGTGATGAAAGCTGTCGTCCACGGTAACCACCGCTGGGTTGGTCGTCCTGGTCGTGCCATGGGACCGGGCGGAACCAATTTAACTTTTAAGCAAACATAAACCACACACACACACAGCCGGTCCGAGAGAGTAGTGTTGCGCTGCTGGTTAGGTTGACGTTTGAGAAGATTTTTACTTTCTGTTGCTTCTGTGGTGGAACGGAAATAGAGTGCTTTCCTGCGATGGAGAAAAGTGTTGGGTAAGTTTTATGAAGGGTCCATCTTCTCACAACCCGGAGGATGTTCATTGATAACAGTTGGATTCATTCATTCATACAGGGACGACGGCCGACGAATTTCAGATGGCTAGAATTGTAATGATTAACTTTTGGGTGAGCGTAACAGAGCCACAATTTTCGCGAGAAGTTGGGAGTGGTCGAATCCACCTTTCATAGATTTGGCAACACAGGAAACAGAGTTAAACATTTCAGTTGCTATGCATTAAACAAATATTATGTTCAGTTCAAACGCATGCAGGTCAGTAAAATGTAAATCCTTTTCGCGTAAATCATTCTATTAATCTGTAAATAGTCTTTTACTAGTTATTTTTTATGAAATGTTCTTAACAGTTTTCTTCGATTTATTGTAGCAGCACAGAACAAAATGCCACACACCAAGATACTCACAACGCTTTGCAACCATTTGCAGGAAAGTTATTGGCTAAATAATGGTATCCTTGTTGGGCATTTCGATGTATCCCTTACCTCCCTACCATACCTGCTAACAAGACCTCTCTACAAGCAGAAGCAATTTACGTGAAACTTTATCAATTGACGAAACGAAACGATGGCCGGTACGTGTGTACCGGTTGCTCTAACGCAGCAGACCCTCAATCATCTGCGACTGTAAAACGTTCCTATTCTACTCTTTCTCTCTCTCCCTCTCTCGTTTTCTTCGTTCATTCGCTCCAAAGTAAATTGCTTCTTTTGTGCATTTCCCCAACGAAGAAAGCAAGGTACGCGAGTACGGGGAAAAGGGAAACACATTTTCGCACAATAATGGACTCAACGCTCGTTCTTGGCGAGGTCATTGCTGGCAAGTGTTTGGCGGACCGTGGAATACGGCTCTTTTTTCATGTAGCACAAAGGACCTTTTGCTTTCCTTTTAGCACAAGTACGGACTTATTACGGACGGTGGGAATATTTCGTCAATGATTAGTCTCTCCCTTTTTCTTCCCCAAAGCCTTAAAGAAAATAATTCAAACCCCTTTTAATTGCCCTTCAATCAGGTCTAATTGATGGCGGGGCATCTTTTCCTGTTTCTTTGTCAAGCTTTGTGTGCATGTATCCGATTGCGTGCCACAAATCGATTATCGGATCAGGACTACCACCAATCGTAGAGCTGATAGAGTAGAAGGGGGCTGCTTTTCGTGCGAATGAATCCAATTCCAGTGTGTGTTGCAACAGAACGGCGAAACAAACCTGACGGGTCGATCTACTTATCCTGTCATGACAATTTCATTCCACTCCCTTTTTAGGTGGGGTCCTATTCATTCGCTCCCTCTCTCTATATATATCCCTCTCTCCCTCTCACGTTCATGTATGCGTTTCTTATAGAAAAGTGTAAGGTAACTGCTGACATTAGTCGTTTCCTGTACAATGGATTTGGGTCTACGAACCAAACCAAACAAAAAAAGGGTTGAACACAATGCCGCACGGTTGTGGAAAGTCGGTTGGTTGATAAAGTTTTCCTAACTCAATTAAGTAACTACGGTGGACTATACCTGGCTTAAGCGACGCCCGAGCTAGGCAAACTCCCGTCGGAAACAGCTCGTTTCGTAAGTCAGGAAACGGATGGCGGTACAAAACCGGCCTTGTCATGTTCTTGTTCGCTCACTGGTTGAAGGTCGTTGAATCCTTTCGTGCGAATGTACATCCACACACTTTAGCACACTGATAATGGGTCCGCCTTTCATGCCACTGAGTATACGTAGCATGGGGAGCTGCCACGGTTCGAACACCAAAATCGAATCGATAATTTCCGCCCGATGAAGCGAGTGTGTGTAATAAGTGCTGAGAATTGTCATTAATATGTTCATCAATCTCAATCACCGCAGCACCTTGCAAGTGGAAGGGGCATGCGAGAAAAGAGGTGTTGGCGAATCTTTTATGATGACATTCAACGAGAAAAACACTGGGTTCCCCCATCATCAGCTTCTTTGATAATGGTGTGTCGTTGAAGAAATTATTACATTAATTCAATATTGATCCTTAATCTTGGGTAGATTGCGTTAATCTTGTTAGGGGTTGAAAAACGAGTTCCACTAGCACGAGTTTTAGTCGTTATAAGCACATTTTAGGCTCGAAGTGCGTAGAAATATTGGTCTGATTACAAAAAGAAGAGAAGTTTACCAAAAACAAAAGGTTCCTGACAAAAAACCTTAACACTTACAACATGTCTGTCACTTGTTGGTGTTTATTTAGGAAGACACCGTTTAGATTATTTTAACGTCAAAATTTAGTAGAATGTGCAATCAAGACTTTGGTATGTTGTTTTCGGATGTCTCATATGGCACAAGCGTTAAGATTTGCTGTGGACAATTGTCATATCTTAGAAAATCTGAAAAGCGTCCATCTGTCACATATATACCCTGTAAATCTTCAACTCTTCTCTCTTCATCTTCATCTCTTTCAAGAAAATCGACTCTCGAAGACTAACTAATCTTCGATGCCGGAAGCTTAAGTTGCCATAATCTCCTAATTCGCCTAAATCTCTAAAAGCCTTTTACTAAATGATCGATCATTGCAGTAACTTGCAGTTGAGAATGTATAGTATTCGCTGAAATCAAATTAGAACTACATTTAACTCCAACACTACGTCCTCAGTTATTGGACCATATCTACCACATTTAAATGATTTTCAGTAAAATGAGTTAGGCGTTAGATAAGGAATGTATTTACGTACCGAGAAGAAGGGTTCCTTCATTGATTCAAAAGGATGATGATTCGGACTAACTAAATTCCATCAAATGAGATCTAGAATTGTCGGAACTCTCACTCACCTGCAATTTCCGACAGCTTCAGACAGGTTATCTGTTACAGGCCAACCAGCGTTGAGAGTTCATTGAACGGAGCAGACTCGAAGCTGAACAACGTTTTCTTGCTGTGGTGGACTTATTTAATTAGAAGAATGCCTTTTCCACCGTCTGCCGGCCCTCAAGACGTCTTCCCATGTGGAAACACATCACACAATGCGTGATATATCGCTCGCACGTTGACCGACACTAGGCACGTTGTAGAAGGCTAGGTGGCAGGACGGACATATCCTTCTGCCAAACGTCATTTGTGCGTGTCGGAACGCTTACCGCAGCATCTCCCACAGCAGCGCGCTATACCACCGCCGGATGGACATGGCCAATTAATAAGGGCACTCCTCTCCTGTCGCTCCCATCGCTCCCGGTACGATATCGATCTTCATCGTCATGTCCTTCTACTTAGCGATTCTAATGGCGTCGGTAATGCACGCTACTCGAGCATTACGGTTCGTAAAAAGCTCCCATCCTACCTAAACTAGACCATCACCGAAAAGAAGAGCGAGAGAGCTGAGTACAACTCCTCCATTGTCATTGTTCCGCCACGTGAAGGATGTTGTGGCTTGATACGCCCTACGCCCTAGGTTCGCACTCCCCACGCCTTTTGTTATCCTCCGAAATAGCTCCGAACAAGCAAGTCTTCGGTCGCTTGGTAATTGGGTTATTGGCTGGAGGTTTCGGGGTTTTTTTTTTTGTTTCCGAAAAACACCCATCCATTCATCCCCACGGTTAAGAGCCGCCGGTGTGAAGCGCACAGCACGGGCACACGTGTACAAGGAGGGCTTGCGATGAGATTCTCCGAAAAGCCAATAGGTCGTAATCAAATTTACTGCCCCCTAAATGGTGTAGGCTTCACATGATGGGAATTTAGCGCACCAAAAACACACAAAAAAAAAACGCATGCCAACCTAGCGCAAATCTTTCTCCCTTGCTATCGCTCTAACTCTCGCTCTCTTCAGACAACGTGCACTCACCAATTTCATGTAAGAACCCTTCATAAACAAGTATGAGATTCGGAGGTAGATTGGAAGCTGGTAAGGTTGACAAGAAGAGGGAAGATGTGTCGTACCTTTTGTCATGGTTTGCTGAGGCGGCTTCGACAAAATCAACGGAACAGGCTGAAGAGTTCAGGATTATGTCGATGATTTGTGTAGCTTGCCCTGGGTTGGCGGATGACACAACAATCCGTGTGGGTGTGGATATGCATGGGAGGCAATTATTGTCATTAAATCATATCAGATTTAGCATCTTTTTTCGGTGCTTCGTTCGGGAGTTGTGCGTTGTGATACAGGGTTTACCAGCATAATAAACAACAGTCCACTTGTTTATAACAATAGCCGTTTTGAATAGACACCGCTGTCTACCACTTGCTCTCACGTCAGATGGTGTAAGCTACTCTGTCCAATTCAATAACACAATTTTCGCCTTCGATTGCACAACGGTTGGATTCGGCACGGTTTCTTGTGGTTGTTGTATAATTAACATAATTAATGTTTTGATTTATTGAAATGTATGGTTTATACTGCATATTTCTTGAATAAAAGAAACGTGTTTGAAAATGTTTTGTTTTTGCAAAATTTGTCAAAACAAAACAAACTGTGCCGAATCTGACAGTTGCTAATCGAAGGCGAAAATTGTGTTATTGAATTGGACAGAGTAGCTTACACCATCTGACGTGTGAGCAAGTGGTAGACAACGGTGTCTATTCAAAACGACCATTGTTATAAACAAGTGGACAGTTGTTTATTATGCTGGTAAACCCTGTAAGGCTGCTTCAAACGGGTTTCCTGTAGTAAGCAAAATATCCCTAAAATTACATCGAACGTGCAAACCATACTAGAGATTCTCGATCCCTCGAGACTGTGGAAACATTGAAGGTTGCTGGTTTAATTATTTTATTTGTACATTTTGTAGATCATCCTACGATGAAATTAACTGGAATTGTTTATGTTCGCTTACAGCAGAATTAAATTCCCCGAGTAACGGAACAGGCTTCTGTTTTCTTACAAAACACAATCATTCTTTCGTTTCATGTTTATGTGCTACCTCGGGCCTTCGCCTCCGTGTCCTGGCCAAGTCCTCTTCTCGTTTGGGGAGAGTTTGTGCAGCTGTTCCAAATTATTGCCGGCTGACATGCTCTGTGCAACCGTGGGGGTGGAAAACATTCCGTACCTTTACCACATCCTCGAACCGGCATCATCAATTCCAATTGCAAACATATAATGTGTAATAGCAGTGCAACCATTTGACCGGCCCGGGAATAATAAGGATATTGGCCAGCCCGTGCCCGGTAGCGTCGGTTACAATCGTTTCCATCATTTATCCCTGCCAGGCGAAAGCATTGGGATGGAAAATTTGAACATTACTCACAACTCCTGGGCAGCCTTTTTTTTTGGGGGGGGGGGGGATATGATTGTTTTTTTTTTTGGGAGAAGGGAAAACGATTGTTTCGTGGATTGGTTGTGGAAATTTTTATTTAATTGGAAGATACATCATGCTGCTCGTACGGCTTTGACAGGTTCAATATGAACATGTTATATTGCAATTGATCGTGCAAAATGGGTTTGAAGTTTGTACAATCGTCATTCAAATGTCATTACAGCGAGATGTGTCAGCAGACTAAACAGTCTTCCAGCTCACCAAGAGTGCTGCAGTTGTGGTGTTTGATGTTTAACACATTTCTCGACTAAAACCATCCTTCGAGCGTAAAATCAAAGCAAACAACTCACAACACCCACGGCCCTGGCCCTGATCGCCCCCAGGAGGGGGAGGCTGTATGCGTGGTTTGGGGAGAGCCTCCCATGTTTTCATCAACTTCACGCCCAATCGGGGGTTTTGGTAAGGTCTCCCAGACTCGTCGCCGCTGCACGCGCATACGTAGGACGCAACGAAATGAGCATGTTTTTTTCCAGAACTGTGCGAAGTTTGTTTGCGTTCATGTTTCACGAAAGTTTGGTGCTGTGCGTGCATCGGTATGTGAAGCAAATTCCAGATTAAAATAATATCTGCAAATGGGGAGAGGGCTTGCCGTCTTGTTGGAATTGCTCGGCCGGAGGCGTACCTGGTGATGTGCACGTAATGTAATTTCCACGAAACTCAGGCGCACGGTTGCAATTGAAGGTTTTCAAAAAGCCTACAATTTTCGACTATGTTTTTGCCTACGACTTTTCTTTATATTTTTTGAAAAGGTGATGGAGTACATACTATAATTATTTTGTATCTCTATGATTTCATTTTCTTATACAAACCATAAATAGATAAGTTTTGAAAGTAATTCGTTCAATATATACTAAACCTTCTATTTTTCTGCATTTCGTTTCAGGTAAATGACTTTTCCCATCCCAAGGACGTTTACGAACGAATTACATTCCCCTCAACATGCAGAGTAATGTATCGGTTACTTTACTTCTTAAATTAGAAATTCGCAAACTTTGCTTCCCCCCTAAAGGAGGCTGTAATGCTGTCTGTGGCACAGAGCATACCCGAAACTCTCCAAAGTGTGCTAAATCCATATTTAATGGCGATAAATTTCCATTCGATCGGGCGCGCCCGACTAATCCTGTCTGTAAACAGGCTAAGCACACGGACGGCCCGAACCGAGTTATACGGGTGGCAAATTAATTGTACATCTCTCCCTTTTCTCTCCCTATTTCTCTCTCGTTTCGATTTCCGCCTGCGGCCATACACCGGAAGCAGGTGGCTTTATTATGTTCCGTATCGCCTGCATACTTTGGATATTGGGTTTTGTTTTTGTTTTTAGCTATGAATATTTCTATCGCTGACTCTACGTCGCAGCTATGATACCTCCGAGTAGCTGTGCTCAGTCTGAAGGATTAATACTTTTCCTTTGGGAGCACTATGCCTTGCACTATGCATTGATGGTATTGAAGATTGAAATAATCGAGCCGAAACATCGTTCATCATTTTGCTCTCCGGCTCGGAAATAGCTTCCTAACTTAGGTTGCGGGGCAGAGGAAATTGTTTTGCCACCACAGCCACACTGATACGGCACGTGATATCCTTGCGGGATGAATCGTTGAATCGGGATGAATCAGAAAATGATGAAATTTTGCCTCTTTTTGTCATGTTTCTCACTGCGAAAAAGAACATCAGTTATCCTTAAGCGTCAGTTGTCTTTTGATAAAAAGACCTGCCCGGATGATGTTGGAACTTTGTGGAATTCTCTGTATTGTCTGAGAAACATCACTTCCCGAAGCAGCAACGAAATATAGCTAAATCTGAAATAAATTACACCTTCAATCAAACTCTTTTACTAATACAAAACGCTTCTGGAAGTAGTTCGAAAATCAGCAGTTAAGCGATGCTTCGGCCCTATTTCCAGAAAACAGGCTTTAAGAAGACGAACTTGCTCTCAGGAGTGTCTAGTTTGAACTTTAGTATCCTGCTGAGCCGTTTAACATACAGCCTAACGTCGACTGCACTAGACTTGAGATTCCCTCGTAGAGATACCCACCATGTCTGCACCATTCAGAGTTACATGCGACTCGATGCTGCTTAAACCATTTCCCAAAAATGAACGCCCACTAAGCATCATATCAAAGACAGCCAAAAGACATCGAAGATGTGCTTGCTCTGGGGAAAAACTGTCTGCGCCGTCGTCGTCAACGTAGTAAAAGCTTTTGATCTGTTTTGGAGGTGGTTTGAAAAGATGTTGTCACGTTGTTGCTAATCCTTACAGCATCTTGCGTTAATGAAGCAACCTTGAATAAATGGTACATACATTTGCTTGCACAAAAACTTGAACTCACTGGAGCGATTCCTGCTATTTGCTAAGACTTTGCAAAAAAACAATATTTATTCTTAAACAAATCAAGAGCCAAAACCTCCAAAATGATTTATGATCACGGTTAGCACTTTGCGTCTTTCATTGCCCCACCGGGACACCGCCTTCGCTCGGCCAAACGAGGAAAAACAAGCGCTCCATGCACCGCTGCGCCCCCTGTCTGTGCTGACGATCGGATGCTAATCCAATTGCCGCCAACGCATCGGTGTGTATGGTTGTTGCTTGGTTTTTTTTCGAACAATTTGATTCCGTTTGCCGGTTGGCCCATGAAAAATGGGGGCCCGGTTTGACGATCAAATTGCACATCTACCCCCACATCTCCACTCCCTCTAGCACTCCCCCAAGACAGCGAACAAAGCGCTAGCCGCGCTTTTATTTTCCACCAAAAGAACCGGTACGGGTAGAGTATGCTCCTGTTTCCTTTTCGGTTAGTGCCTTTAGTTGTCCTGCGCGCGCCCTCCCAACCAGCGGCGGCAAGTATGTGTTATCCGCCTAATGAGATTAGACACGCCATGTGCCTCTGCTGCCCGCCAGCTTTTTCTTCGCCGATCCTCTAGCGCGACGCTTCTGCCTTCGGTGCTCGACGCGCGCGCGCGTGTGTGTTTATGTGAGATGATGCCGTTGAATTATGGATGGAATAGATGGATGAATGCTTGTTTTGGTGGTGGAGATGAGCGCGAACCACCAAAAAACCCTCCCGGACCCCTCCGGAGCTCTGTTTTGCGAACAAACGCCCGGAAGAAAGGGGCTAATTCCGTGTAATGTAACTCCTTCCAAAGGGGCAACAAAAATATATGCAATAAATCACTCTCCCTCACATTGCCGGTACCCCGGTCCTTTGCGTGTATGTGTGCGTGTGTGTGTACCGTCAAAACATCCCAAAAAAGGCAAACATCGGCCAAAGGACTACGCCGGGCCGAGGGTCCGTGTAGGATGAACATTTTCTCTTGCAACCATCCACTTGCTTTTGCGCCTCCAACGCTGTTTTCTGTCCACTTTTTTGTGTGTGTTATGGCTGACAAGGATGTGGCGTTGCGTAGGTGGCAGAAGGTTGGTTTGCTCGTCCACCCACGCACATCCATCTTGTTTTAGACCATCCCATACCCAGCGCTATCGATCTCGTTCGCTCGTTCGCTCGTTCACTCTCTCTCTTTTAATCGCCCTCTTCTGTGTTCCCCAACGACACCGGTAACGACCTTCGATAATGGGAAATTTATTGGCGATGGTTCTTCTCTCCCAATCGCTCCTTCAACAACAGTTTCCCCGCCGCTTGTCTTACAGAGGATTATTATGAATGATGCTCGCCCGCCATGATGATGTAAAAATTGCGCGTCGCAAAATAAGACGCACCAGTTCCGCACGTCTTGGGTTTCGGGTGGGCTTTTATGCGGACATGTCTTCTTTGCGTGGAAATAGTCGTAAACAGTGGAATTGTCGCGCTTGAGCCTCCCGACACATATTGTGCACGCAATTTTGACTCAGTTTCACGATGGCAAATGCTGGTAGAATGCAAACGTGCCTTTGGTAAAGCAAGGGCGGTTACCAAAAAGAACATCCTGCCCGATGTAATGAACCCGACGCTCTATGTATTAATGTTGCGCTAGGAGGTTTCGCTCGCTCAGTGACGACGCTTTACTGCGCAGTTGAATCTCGTCGTGGCACTTTTGCTGGAGAGGACATGGTCTAGCATCAACTACATGGGTGCTGGCGCGTAACCTTCAGCGAACCACTGATTGCATTTTCCACCGCCCCGTTGTCGTCGTCATCCTCCACTGTGCCGAGTTCCGCCCGGGTGGGGATGCAATTTGATGAAGTTCACTTGAATAACACACGTCGCAACCGTACGATGATCCATTACACATTGCGCTTTCCATTCGTTACATAATATATATGGCGGCATGAAAAAAAACTGGAAAAAGATGCGAAACACATTCATAATCCCCAGACACTTATACGAGGGACGGAAAGGCGCATCACCATGGAGGTCACAAGTGCATCCCCGTTTGCTCTGCATGGTGGAAGCGACGAACCCTTACCCCCGCCTGGAAACAGCGCACAAAAAAGTGTCCTTTTTCTCAACGCTAGTAAGCAAAAAACTGCCCGACATCGTTGAATTGGTCGCTTGCAGTTTGCAGAAGCCTCTTGCGCCCGGTTAGCGTGGAGCAGCCAGCAGTAGCAACAGCGGCGGGCGCGACGTTCATTAGTATTCACTTTGGATAGCAATTTGTCTGCAACTGTGTTCGCTTTCTCCCGTGAGCTAACACAGAGCGATGGCGAAGGAAGGGGCGAGTTGTCAGGATCCTCACGACACACACTCCCACGAGGATATACTTGAAGCGCGACCTCGTTGACACATTTTCACATCACACCACGCTGCAACCGGGCGGATGGGTCACGGCTGTGTTGTGAACGATTTTTTGTAGAGGACAGGACAGTGCCAGCTGGGGTTTTGAAATATCTGGGTTAAGAAGCCAGCGGAATGGTGGCCCAGCAACTGTGTTGTTGCTGGGTAAAGATTTAGTTCTGGAGTTCCTTTTTTTATGCAACGATTACGTCGCTGGGATGCTGGGCTGTGGAGTTAGCGCTCGTAGAATTGCATCAAGAAAGAATGAAACAAAAGGACAAACAAATTACACGTATTCTGGGGAAAGAGAAAGAGAGTGCAATGTGCCCTTCAAATGGCGCGTCTCTGGTGTTTTTGCTGACCGGATGCGCACAGTGGTTTTGCTGTTCATTTCGGGTTCTCTTCTCTCAAGATGTGAACCGTGTTTGTGGGGAAGTTTGTCCTGCACCTGTGGGATGCTACACATAATTACTCTAATAATGGCATTTCAACTCCTGTTACCTTGGTCTTGGTAATGGTTGTATTGGGTCAGTCAATTGTTGTGTAAATGTCGTAACTTAAACCAAATGATATCACAATAATTGCACATGGAATCACCAAACCCAGTTTCTGAGCATGAAGGAAGCAAATGATGTATTTATTATTGGCTATTTATCCTTATTATGACATCTTATTTCAAGGACATATATCAACTTATAACATGTATCAAACGACGTTGTCTAATGTGCGATAACTTTGTAATATTGTCTGATGCTTTATAATGTATTCTGCTGTTTGTGTAATATTGAATGATTCTTTTGTCATTTCCAGTGAAAAACTCTGCAACTCTTGCTTTTTGTTGCAATTTTCTAACTACTTCTTTGCTCTGCTTTAATTGGAAAGCAATCGTTTTAAGGTCGGGCTACATTGATCGTACTCTCTGGTGTAATTTTGATTTTCACTAGCGCATCTGGCGGCGGCTGACCGAAGCATTTTGCCAAACAATTTGGAGCCGCTTCAGAAAATATGTTATTTTTCCATGTTTTTTACCTTAACTGGACTGGAAAAGCTTTGTAATTGATAGATGAATATGTTGTGTAAGTATTTCAGCCGTTTTCGCATCAAAAAACGATTAAAAAACAACTTAAATTTGAGATCCGGCATGACCATTCCCTTGAAGACCAAAAAAAGCTTCCACCAGACGCCGCCAGATGCGCTAGTGAAAATCAAAATTACACCAGAGAGTACGATCAATGTAGCCCGGCCTTTACACTTTCGTTTAATACTGAAACTTAACCTCCTCGCCCTGTTTGTTGAACCTATTTTGCAAAGGCTTGACGAGCGAGTTAAGCTACCCAAGCCTTCGTAAAAGGCACAGCCTTCCACAAATAGAGCAACGCGTGTCTAACATCACACCCATCATACCGACTGTGCTTCACCTTCGCTCTAATATATTGTGCTAGAAAATTAACACTTTTCCCAAACACTCTTTGTGTATGTGCTGCTTCCGCCACTGGCTCACTGATTCTGTCGCACCTGCGTGTGCAAATTAATCAGCGCTAAATTAGGTAGAGAAATGTGGCGGGGCCGATGGAATGGTTCGCTCTGCTACCGCTTTTTGCCGTCCCACTTAGCACCTTCTCCCATTGGGTGTGGAGATGGGCAAACAGTTCGCGTCATTCATTTAGCGCCACCAGGAAAGGACCAAGCCATCAGGGAAGGTCTCGCAACGAGTGCGCGATTCACGGCAGTGTGCTGTGTTGTGGTTTCGGCTGGCATTGGCTACGTGGCACGTTCTGTTGTGTTAATTTACCACGCGAAATGGGCTTCTTGAGATGGGAAAGGGGTATTCTTTCTTCCCGCGAGCGCCTATTTACACTAGCTAGCAAATTCAATTAAATCCTAGTCACGGCACCAGCAATTGCCCTTGTTGGTGTAAATCGATTGCCTCATTTTGCTACCCTGCAGCGGTACAAACGGTGCTATTCTTAGTGTCAATTTGTGAGTTACTTTGTGGGAAACTCTCGAACG
Organism: Anopheles gambiae; assembly: GCF_943734735.2. Lineage (NCBI taxonomy): Eukaryota > Metazoa > Arthropoda > Insecta > Diptera > Culicidae > Anopheles > Anopheles gambiae. Next base: position 84,527,110 of record NC_064601.1, on the reverse strand, counting down.
ACCATCTACTAGTTGCGAAAGCTTTATTTCATCGTTAAATTGTTAGCGATTATCGCTTTCTTCTCTCCCCCTCCCGACCATTAATAGCGAAAGTTTAAGCAAACTGAATGAAATTTGCATCAATCTTGAGCGATTTTAAGGTGCTTAAATGTTGGTCTATTACAGATGTTTTATTACCGTGCTGCAGATTGAATACTTTTTGCGCTTTTTTGAAAGTTTGGCATTAAAATTTTATCGTCTCACATTTAACTTCCCCCTTATCAGTGCAGGAAAACCAACCTCTGTGAGGCCCCTTCCTTCCCCTAATGTACTTTACCAAGACACGGAAAAGATTTAACATTTCCCTCTTCCCGCCAGTGTGTTTTACACACTCCCAGGGGAGGTGAATGTTTTTACCGAACGACACCCAAACGCTGTTTTTCACCTCCAACGCCTTGTCACTGCCGGGCGGAGGTAATACATAACCTCAATTAATCTACCTTTTCGCAGTTGCAGTACACACCGTGCATCGTTCGCGTCGCAAGTCCCGACCAAGACCAGAAAGGAAGCGAAATCAAACCATAAATTGGAGCACCAGACCACCCTCAATCCGGGGGCTCCAGACAAAGTTACGACGAGACAAAGGCGATTCAATTGCACCTTGCTTATGTTAGTACCTTCTCGTGTCTCGCCGGGTAACGGGGGAAGAAGATGGCGATGATCGGATGACATGACCGTCTCCGCAATCGACCCCCGAGGTAATGGCTAGCTGTAATTCACAGTTTTCTTTCATGCGCTCGAGGAGGGGGGGGGGGGGGGAATCATCTCTCCAAACCCACCCAGACAGAGGTGGAAAGCAGTAGGATCGAAATTTCCCACACAATTGTGGCGTAAAGCTCTGTTTCTTTGCCAGCGAAACGGTAGTTCCACGTTTGCTTCCACCGACGACGACAACCGTTTTGTCTTGTGGCGAAAGCGAAGAAAATAAACAGTGTGCACCTTTTTCACCACACATATGTGCCTGTTCCTCGAAGTCGAAGAGATTCATGTTCCGTGTGTGCTCTCGTCGAGGGAGCCCGCCGTGTGTGCTGATTTCTGACGGCGAATGAGCTTCTGCTTGTGCTTCAGATAACACTTGTACGTACACATCATAAATATGCTTCAACCGACTGTCCTCATCCACCACCAAACCGACATATGTTTTGTCGTATCGAACGAACGAAGAAACCACAAAGCTCCCGTACCGCATAGGGGATAGAAAAGGACACTTTTTTCTACTCCAGCAGCAGCTGCAGCTGGCGAAAATCTGTGCAAAATGCTACACTAAACCCAAACACGTATACTCTCTTCTCTCGTTTCGATTGGATTGAAAATGCTTTCCACAGAACATGCTTGCCATAATATCGTCGGTGTGTAGGAGTGTTCGTCTGTGAGGTCTTCACACTTCAATGATTTTTTACCACACACTTGCTGAAATAATCCTGTCACTGTGTGTGTGTGTTCGAACTTCATCGGTTCGGAATCAAGAATCGGATTTAAAATATCCATTCATTCTAGAATGAAAGCTCAATCGAGCATGGATTCTAACAACACACGACCCGGGAGACCTAGCGTTTTTCACAGAAGCAAACGGCAAACGTGAAACTGTTTTGCTCGATTATATAATCGACAGCTTTAAAAGGCTTTAAAAGAGCGAAGCAAACCCGAACTGGAAGTATTTTAGAAAGAAAATCAACTCTCCATTGCGGTCTTTATTAATTTCCCTATTAGATGGTATCTGTACGTTGCGATTGGTTCGTTTTGTTTTGCCGAGATTCTTGCCTTTTTTTCAATTCAAACAGCACACTCACACAAATGATAGAGTTGTGATTTATGAACCTATATCAGCCAGTTCGGTTTCACTCTTTCTTTCAACTTTTCCATTGCCGCCCCATCGTTTGATGGATTTCAATCGATCGAATCCTTGCCGAGCGACTTCGGAATTTCCCGACAGAGGCGGCCTCTGGCTGATCGAAACAGACGACGATGGATATGGAAAACGGAAAGTATTTTTTTGCTGTCCTCCTTCTTGTGCTTTTTCTTGCTTCGGTTGCGTTCCACGAGTTCGCGGCGCATGATTGATGTTTCGGTGTCACCGGTGTGCTTCACATTCACCGTTGATGGTGTTTTAACACAGCGAAAATGACGTGTGCTCAGAAACATTTGCAATCAATTTTGCCACATAAGCGGAGAGCAAAAAAGCAATCAATTTGGCTTCATTAAAGTTCGGTGCAGTTGAAATAATGATTTTATCAATGTAAGTAATTGTCATTTAAACGGTGTATTTCACATATTTCCTTCAAAGAAAATTTTAATTTCACGTGACATGCCTGCATCAGAAAATGAATGAAGGAAAATGAATATTCGGCTGCGTGGAATAAGTCTCGCAACCCTGTATAGGTCGTCTTGTAGAACATTACGCCGAATAGAAGAAAAAGATGAAGACTTGGGCTTGTGTATCATATTATTAAATGTTTCAATTTGCAAGCAAACTTCTTGCGTCGTCATATCTTCCACCCATAGCCTTGGTCAAGTCATTCACAGTGAAACGAAAATGCTGTTACTATTCCTTCCCTTTCCTTCGAGCAAGTTTGAACTTCCAACCAACTCAGTCCTCAGCCACCTTGTACCGCCACATTATCTACAGCTACAAAGTAACGCGCCTGGTTGGTATCAATTTCGATTTAAAATATCGCTCCCATTAATCCACCCGCAAGTCCGCACCGGGTCCTAACGAGTACGACCCACGACCCTGGCAATATATCATATTCCTCTGCAAGATAAACAACTATTTCACTGTGCAAAGTGAAAGTAAGGGAATCAACTCTGCTCTGCTTCAGCCCAGAAGCCCAGGACGCACGCTGACAACCACTACCCGCACACTTTTCGACTAGCATTTGTGCTCTTGTGAATCTGATAACGAGTGGAAGCGGGCTGAAATTTGCGTCTTGGCAAGTTCTTTGCCAACTTTCTTGAACGACCATCGTGTGTGTGTGTGTGTGTGCTCGCTGATAAAACGGAGAACTGGTCGTTTTGTGTAAACAGTCAACTAACCGCGTAACTTCCGGTCCCAGGCGCTCAGCGGCCGCACAGTGGAGGCCTTATCACACTGACTCACTGAATGTATACCGAAATCGGCACGGGTTCAGTTGGGGTTTGTCCCCGTAGAAACAGACACACTAACTAACGAAGGCAACGTAATAAAATCTGTTGCGATTGTCGCCAAACTGGAATGATTAGGGGATTGATTGTGGTGCGTGCGTTTTTTTTGCGGGATTTAACTACCAGTTCTGCTAGTGATGATGTTTTTCCGTTCTTATTCCATCGAGAACCATCTTTGGGAATCAGTTGGAAGGTTGATTTTTTTTTTCTTTTTGTTATTTACAATGTTCCAGTTGGTTGGCTGTTAGAGATTTTTTCAAATTATGAAATCACTATATTAATCTACAATAAAATATTAAAATAGACCAAATTCTTAATCCTTGACCCTCCGCTTGGTGCCCCCCAAATGGCCTAAAGTATTCATTACAATATCTCTACTCTCTAATATCCAAAAACTCTCTAATCACAATAATACCAATACCATTCGGCGATAAGCATTAGACATTAACTGCCGCGTATCGTTACTACGCTAAGTATTCAAAAATTGTGTGTGGCATTTTTCTCCATAAACCTATCCCATCACACCCCATACCCCACGAGACAGTGCAACGTTAAACGAGGTTACGATGGTCAGACGACCGCGCCTCACACTGCATCATACCAGCAGAACGTCTCAAGCGTCGATTCCGGTCATCGTACTTGAGGCACTGCAAATGTAACTTCTTGACGATGTCCCTTGCAACTTGCCCCATCCATCACCCCCTCCAGGTCCCACTAATGCAGCTAACTAACGTCCTTAGCTAACGTTTCCAAAGAAGTTTCCTGGTTGTAATTGGAAACCGCAGCCGCCGCCACTGCCGACCAAGGAACCGTGCGACCGGCTAATCCTTCAAAGAAAATTGGTACCGGCACCGCGCACCAGACGACGCGGGGGAGAGGTTGGGGAGGAGTAGGATCGTTTGTGCCAACTTCCAGAGCCACTTCTGGTGTACATGTGTGTGTGTGTTGGGTACAACAATTCCAATGACCTCCTAGCACACAGACGGCAATGTACATTGTGGTGCCCCCCCAGGCCCCCTCGGGAGGTTAGTCGAGGGTCGTCTTGGACATTTCTAAACCGCTTGTACAAAGGAAGTCTGCCTGTCGTAATGGTGTTTTATGCATTATTTGCAGCCGGCTTCGATTGGCCTGCTGCTGCTGCTCCGTTTCTTTTCCCCCATCTTTTCCATTCCTCTCTGTGGGCACCGGGGAATTTTGTGGTAAGAAACCTTTCCCTTCTCATTACGCTAAATCCTCCCGCGCCAAAAGCACAAGTTTGCAATTGCCCTTTTCTTTTTTCCGTGGCGGCGGCGCGGGGTGGCGGCTAGAATGGGATTTGGTCGCCTTTGCTTTGCTTCGACCACCGACCGTTTGGTCCTTGGTGGTCCGGGCCAAGGGAGCCCAAGACGACGACTCTCAAGTGCACCAGGAACAGCTTGTGGCCCATTGTGATTGTGTTGCTGTGCAGACGTGCGTGTGGGGTGGCTGGGGAAGAATTTTTCCTCGTACTTTGTGGTTCAAATTGCAGGGTTCAACATTTCACTTAAGTGTTGCTGAAACAAAGCCACGCTATTAATGAGTGGTAGGTAGGAAAACATGGTCTCTACTGTGGATTACTTGGCTGGGCGAAATGGGATATGTAAACGACACACAAACACAACACAAATCATACGAATCCTACCGTTGGAAATGTGATTTATTTTCCTATAATTGGTTTAGCAGAACAAACGCTAATGTTTGCAGGGCAAACGTAGCAATAGCTTTAAGCTTTGTGAACGATAATTTTTGAGAAATTTAATTATTCATCCTAGCACGAAATGGATTGCTTAGAATTTCACCAGGAAAGTTGTGTTTAACGAACGCTGAAAAGATTAACAAAGTATGAAACAATTATTGGTATTTTTATCATAGTACCATCATAGGCACAGAGGAACATACATATTCCTATAGTAGTTATAAAATCAACACTTCATTCTTGAAATTGTTTCAGAATGTGTTTGATAACTCTTTTTTTAATAAAACAAGCAACGGACATAAAATTCATGCGAATGATAAAGTTGATTGCAGTATTTACACAATGCAACTCGGTCAACATTTTCATCATTCAAAATCGATTATTTCTGACGGTTGAAATTCGATATTGTGTAAGTTATCCTTGTTATTTATAGCATACAACGATAACAATTCGGTTCCATTCCAATTATATTCTTCTTTTTATCATTTTCTTGATAACCGCCTTTATGGGAACGCAATTTATTGATTTATTTACTTATTTTTTATTTATTTAATGATACAAATATCTACCACCCTTCTCGGTTCTAGTTAGTTTTTTGTATGGAGTTTGACAGTTGGAGGCTGGAATCATGTAAACTCCATACAAATTCACACAAAAAACTAGCCTGCAATTTTCAGTCTAGATTATTCTAGCCTCAAAGTTGGATTAGATTCGAGTACTTGCACGAAAAAATGGCAAAACAAAGGGTGGTGTTTACATTTATCCCAAGGTGCAGTGAAGAGATCAGGTAATGGAATCCAGAATCAAAGTGTATGTAGTCCAGGTGGTCTCAAAGCATGTTTTTTATAACCAAATTTGAATATCACTTTTTGACAGAATGGGTGAAAACTTTCGCCCGAACAAGCTTTCTGGAGGCACACAAAACACTCTTTAAATCTTCATTCAGAAAAGAAGCGTTAAAAATCAGCCTTCTAAATTCATACACCTTGGGATAAACCCACCTGTATATTATACCCACTTTGATAGCTGCTCGAAAACTGCTAAACAATGCAAACAGCTGACTGGCTGAAATTTCAGCCTACAAACTTAAAACGGAAAGGGCCCCAAAGATAGATAATTGCAGAAATAACAATTCTATAATTGTAGAAGCCATTATGGGTACAAAAACATAATTTATACCCTTTAATTTATTGTGTTTTTATTGCAAATAGATGGTTTTCGGAAAAAATAAAATGTATTTTTTCTAGGCTATGGAAGAATATTGCTATTTTATTATTATTATTATTATTATTATTAAAGTGTACAAAAGTAGCTACAAAGGTCGACTAAAACACATTTTCATGCTGAAGCCGGGTTTATCATCAGAATCATCTAAAATCCATTTATAAATTTCATTCAATTTATTTGCCTTAATAAAGTAAACGTTCGTTTCGTTGCGATCATCGTTTATTTGCCAATAGCAAATCGAACCCCAATCATTCACCACACAAAGAAGCGCCCAAATCTCGTCACTTCGCCGATATCAGTTTCCCGGTTTACCGTGGACATAGTTTAGCAAACAGTGTTTGCGTGTGTGCTCCCCGTGCTTTATCACTACCTCACACTATCTTCGGTGTGTCGCTCCGATGCCTAAAAGGGCCCATCCCATTGCGGCCTAATGCTAACCAGAGCAAGTAAAGCTCCTCTGTCCTATATTTTCGGTTCATCTCCTCGCCCTTCCGCCAGCGCTCCAGCAGTACTTGCTTTTAATATAGTAGTCGCCCTGAATGAACGAAACTACTGCCCAACGCGTTGCCGCAATGTAAACGCGCACCTACAAACACAGACCGAACTTTTTCGGCCCTAAAAGCTGTGCCAGCAACGAGCGGTGGTCGGTGGAGCCTATGCTAACATTAACATATCGCTCCCAGGAGGGTGAGGTGGCACAGTAACGGCCGCTTTCATGTCGGAAGGACGTCCAACATCGTTCCGGTGGTGGCGGGGCTGTTACTTCCCCACGACACGATAGCGTGCAACAACGCGCGGCAACAGCACCCATAGTCACATATGGCCGACGGTGTGCCTACGAACACGTTATCTAGGTCCCGTTGAAAACTATTGCCACACATGTATGCACACACAAAGCTACTATCATTTACCGCTAGTGATAGCCGTGACAGTCTTTGCTGCTGCTGCTGCTGCTGCTACTCCATAGAAACAGCAACTAAGTGTGGGAGAAAAAAAATGCTCCAAACCTTGTCCCGCAAACGCTCGGTTGAACGAACTTGGTGGCATGGTGGTGGGGCGGCCACCGTTTTCCCAACGCACTCGCAAAAACTCACACGCAATGCACCGCCGATGCAGCAGGTGCAGCCCGCCGTGAGCCCAACGGTTCGACATTCGGTAACGCAATGAAAGAAGGACACCCCACTTTGGATTTCGCCACACGCAACACGACACATCTCGCTGTTCCCTGTGTGTTGGCCAAGTAACGGAGCAAGCTTGTTCCCTTTCCCATCGGGTTTAAGGTTGTGTTTGGGTAGATAAAAAAAGGGGGGGAAAAGAAGGGTGCTGCTGTATGTGTTGGCTGGAAGGCCTGGCTTGGCCGCTGGCTGTGATGAAATGTGTGATAAGATATGTTGTTTTGTTTTTTCGCACGCCTGTTTCTAGTGCTCGGTGGAAATGAGGCAGGTTCCTTGGGCGGGGGCTGCTGCTGGCTTGGTGAAACAAAATGCTCGAGGGACGCAAGCATGCCGGCGGTGCACCGTGTCTCGATAGGTAACGAGTTACTGTTGCTACTGGGGGACTGTTTTCACACTGATAAGTGAAGTGCAAATGATAGTTTTGCTGGTCGTGCGTATAAAATTAGCTTCCGTTAAATTAGCAGATTGTTTGAGCAACGAACGTTTTATGCGCTGTTGTCACCTATTTGAAAGTACTCTATATGTACAGGGGCTTTTAATGGAGCTCAATCCAGCTTATGGTAGCGTTTCTCTTCGATTTGATTTGTAAAATCCAAATAAATTTTAGCTTAAAATAGCTTAAAATAGCTCAAAAGCGTAATAGCACCTCAAAGAGCGGAGGATTTTTAATATTTTTTTTAATATTATTTATTAATTTTACCGAGAAGCCAAACACAGCATAATTCATAGCTGTACGAAATAATCGACAGGTAAGGCGGTGCTCTAGGACCAATCAAATGAGACAAACAAACACGACTCTGTTCGATTGGTGCTCTGTCAGCTGTTCGATGTCTTATAGACCTGTCATGTAATGCACTGCAATACGCCTATCTTTTCATCTCGAAAATGAAGTATTTTCATAGTTTAAATGAATATCAATCTGCAGGGGGAAGATTTAACAAATAATTTACTAGTTATTCGCATCAATAATAACATAAACATCATTCACATTTAATATTGAAAAATGTAAACAAACGTCCATGACAAAACACATACAGTGCATTATTCACACGCAATAGTTTAATACGTTTCAAACCTATATATTTGATGTTATAATTGATTGTGAAGCATTGCAATAATTATTGATAGTCATTTTAAATATTTTGCACGCAATTTTAAGAAGAAAAAGAGATAAACTGAAAATGTCCCAAATTGAATTCTATCTACTGTAGCTGTGAAGCGTTTGACAGCCAAGATACTCACAGCTCAGGTGGGTATCGAACATCACAGACAGAATCAATTGACATGTTCGACTCGACGTTTGTCTTGTTTGTTTGTTTGTGTCTAACAGTGCGCCTCCATCTGATTATATGGGTATGTTCGTGTCGGATGTCATGTTCGATTGCTGCTAGAGCGCCGCCTAACGCTTCACCAATCAGCAGTTGATGTTTGTCGTAAACAAAAAAATGTGAGCTTTCCGCCAAACATCGAATTCGCGATCACTGTGCCCTAAAAGTTAATCATTTTGGGATGATTTCTCAAGATTTCAAAATTAATAAAAAGTTCAACCGTTGACGTATTCGTGCAACGTTATTGGTCAAATGTTTCGCAATAAATTTCGCTGCGTGTTAATAATCGTACGTTCTGCGACTAAAAACGCAAAAACTTTAACTCTACAAACATGATTTGTGGCGCTACAATTGTTCCTAACAAACATTGGAAATGGTGAAAAGCTCTCGTGTGTGGTGGGTCAAACAGAAACTGCCAACGACTAACGCAATCGAAAGAGTTTTCACGGCCGGGCTCGAGATAAACAACAAACCCTTTTACAGTATTGAGTTTTACAGGTGGTAAACAAATTTATTCCACGTGTGCACGCTTTTTTGCTTTCGACAAAAACAATTGCGCTGCGGTAATGAAAACAAAAACAAAACACAAAAGTAATAACCACCTTCCTGGGAACCATTTTCTCACTCATTATTTAAAAAAAGCTCCCGCCTACACAGCGCCTCAACCTCTCCACCCGCCAATTGTTTCCACTTTGGTGTAGGAAGTTTCGCAATTATGTTTCGTCCAGTAGCACCAACTTCCCACATCTCGGAAAGGATTGAAATAGGGAGTTTTTTATTTTATTTTTTGTTATGTTGTTCGGGTCTCTCTTTCTCTGGCTTTGGTTTTTCTTCACAATTCCCGGATGAAACCTCGGTCCGACAAAAAATGGGAACCCAATAAACACAGGGAAAAGTGTTGAGCAACTTGGGGTAACCCACGCAAAAGCTTCCAAATGTAGAGAGTTAATATTTTGTGGGGGGGGAAAGCTTACTGTAACTAAAAATTTCCCCGCGATAAGCGCCGACGGATTTCTGGTAGAACTTCATCTTCTCGCCGACCGCAGTTTCGTAACTTCTAGCACAGTTGGGAGAAAAAAATACGTTTTCCTCTGCCCTGGTTGTACATTTTCTGCGTCTTAGGAAACAGTTTTTTTTCTCTGCGCTTGCAAGAATGTATGCTAATGAGCTGCAAACCCCCGCCATCCCGTGAGTGATGACAGTGGCTTTCCTCTCGGAAAGGAACATAAATCCTTAAGGGTGTGTGCTTTTGTTTGACCCCATCAACAGGCAAATGAAAAACGGGAACGCAAGCAGAAACTTTTTGCTCGATCATAAACCTTTTTGGTAATATTTTGAAGGCAGGGATAGCTACTTGAAAATGTGACAAATTTCTCACCGGATATGAAAAACTTCTTCGGTCCGGATTTTATCCGCGCTTCTCCGGTCGATTGTCTGAAGCGTCACAAAATGTTGTCTTAATGACCCTCTTCGGTAACTTTTGTATGTTATTTTAATTTTATTTTTTTTTATATTTATTCAAAAATTAACTTTATCATCAGACAATAATTTCATTTCCCCCAAAACACAACATCCTCTCGATGATGACAACTGAGATGCGCGCCCATCATCCGGCGCATCGGTGATGATTTCGTTTATGCACGGATAAGCATAATCATAAAACCCCCCTCTGCTTGTGGGGTTTTGAGCCGTCCCGCTTATCGGTCGCTTTTCCCTTATCGGGCAAAGGCACACAAACAGCTTATGTTTATGATCCGACACTAGGCTGGGCAACTTTATGGTGTGGCGGCCGGCCGGTCGGTAAACTGTAGCCTTTTAATTCACATTCAGCCTGTTTGTTCCGTGCCGATAGCACTGGTCGTAACTTTGCCGATGTATTAGCAGCATAATTGATGGCGCGATAAAGCTTCGCTTTCACTACACGGGAACTGCGCAAAGAAGGAGGGTAGTTTTGTGCCATCCATCTTCGATCTGCTTGACGCTGGGAGGCGTGAGCGTTACTACACCAGCTGTTGTGTATCTATTTTCCACCCATTTATCGTCTATTTACTTCTACCGATCACATCCGCCCGCTGATCGAATGTCACCGAAGCGCGGATGGAAGTGCTCTCAAACTTGTTTTATGCTGTCCATCAAATTCACGGCACCGGAAGCTGTGACGTGTTATTAAAGTTTAATTTGCTACAATTCACTGGCGGCTCGCTACACAAGATCTTTCGTTCCATCATATTATTTTTACTTGTTGTTTCACATCCCAAACCCACAACAACACGACCGTGGAATGGGTGTTTACCAAAATAAAATAAAATAGAAAAACATTCAAGGACGTCGTCGCGCAACCGCCAGCGATGGCCGAATTCCGCGCGCTCACAGCATCAAACGTCCGCCACGAAAACATAAACATCTAAAATCGAACGCGCTCGCTCGCTCGCTTACCTTTTCTCGTCTCTTTATGTCTCCCTTCGCCCACTTTTTTGCTTGAATGAAGTTTATATTTTTATCTTTCAATGAAAAACATCCCTTTTCCTCGTCGCCCATGGTGGGCAACAGCAGCAGCCAGTCGCCCAGTCGTTTGGATTTGAACGCTGAATTCTAACAAAATGCTTGGGAAAAAACACAATCCAGCAACCCGGAATTGATTAAGCATGAAGCTGCTGTTCTGGGTCAAGAGGTGTACGCATTTGGCAGAATTGACTGAATCGTTCGCTCACAAAAAAAAAAAACACACACACGAATTGACCCGGAATATTCTTGTTGGGGTGAGCACGTAACTTCTTTGTAAGACGGAACAAAGTTACGAAGACCGTCATGTTGCGATGGTCGACATTGGGAATGGAAATGGTCGAACGGTGTTTACGGTTCGAGAGCAATCAAAACTCTTTCGTTTGTGCGCCGTGTAGAAGGACTTTAATAGTTGGATAAAATTTAATAATACTGCACGATTATTTCCATACATTACACGTCATTCGTCAGGAAAGGTTTATTCCTTCAACCTCTAATTTTACATGAAATTTTTCATTATATTAGTCTCATAAATCCTTAAATCTTTTTTTTTCTATTTTTCGATTCTCTTTAATGCAGCGCATGATTTACGCTTTACGAATAGTTCCATTCCCAGAGCTCTCTCATCCACCTCGATTGCGTGCATTTATGTTTACCCCGCTTGCAACTGATTTTAAACTGTGTCAATCGTGCTGAAAGGTTCAGACACGGTGCCTTAATACATATTTATCTGTACCGTCCTGCGAAAGGCACCCCAAACTATGCAGATACGAACCGGTTCTACATAATAGTGTACTGCTATAGAGCTTTTATCCTCCAGTACCGTATTGAACATTTCGATAGTCGGCAAAGCGGAAAGCTCTCCCTGTTAAAAGCAAACCGAAAAAAAACAGTCCCTTTGCTCCAGATTTCAAAATGTTTCGCCAAAATCCTTTTGCTTTATTGCTATGGCTTTATAGTTTTTTATGCTTTCTCCTCCACGTTATCAATAAAAGAGCTGGGGGGGATCTAGAAAGCCAAGGCAGGCGCCCCTTTTAAACCCGCGGGAAGCAACGGGTGACAAAAACAAAAGCGCGTTTTAACTAAACGACGAAACTGATTTAATCAAATAGCAAAAAAGGGACAATAACTGGAGGAAATCGATCCCGCCGATGCCGAGAAAAGGATGTCGGGAGGTGGGAGGCACAACAATCCTCTTACACCGATGGCACAAAGCACACGCATATGGCTACAAGATGGCACACACAGATACATCAGTCAGTGCGTGACAGTGTGTTTTGTAAGATTAAGCGACGTGCACGACGACGAAATTGAAAGGAAGTTGTTCAAAAAAACAAGAGCTTACATAAACACTTTTTTTTAAACAATTCTATAGAAAAAAAAAACACACACACAAGCGGAAATCAGCAAATGAGAATGTCTCAAAGCAAATAGATTTTTTTGTTCACTTCCCCCCTTTCCGTTTGGATCGAGCGCAAGAGAAAGTGAAAGTGTTGCTAGCGCGGTTTATGGTGCTGCTGCTGCTGCTGTAGCAAAAAGTTGATCTTTTCTTCCACGACGTGAATCTTCGGCGTGAGTTCACGATTATGGAGACCTCGGCTGGAGCATCGACCAGCTCTTTCCTGTGTTTGTTTTATAGGATCAACGTTAGAAGTTGTTGTTGAGCTTGTCTGTGCCCAGACTTCTTGTCTTCGATCGCCGTCGTCCGATGCCGGTAGCAGCAACGAGCCTTTCAGACGACTTGTGTCATCCAATTTGCTTGTCTTGAAACGGCTTTGTTTTATGCTACTGTCCATATTGTAATGACTCAGCTGCTTCAGGATAGAACGAGACACAGACGCACACACAATTTCGTTATTTCTGCTGTCTTTACTAACCGCGAAAGGAAGGACAACTCTACGTTCCCCAATGGAAACGCATCGTGCAATCAAAGCATCACGAAACAATGACAGTAAAATAAATCTCGCTACAACCATTACCATTTTATTACGGACTCCCAGCGGAGCGTGTGTCCCGACCGGTTGAATGTTATACGATGTTGCCGCGGCCCTACATCATGTTTTATGCATCGGTAATCATCACCAATTTTAAGCTATTCACCAACTCGCTGTGGTAGAAGCGAAGAAGCGAACTGCGCTCATTGCCGATCGGGAGAATTAAAACTAATGAACCAGTGGGGAAGTTTATTATCAACTAGGCAATTAGTGTCTCCCTTTTGAAAGGTCAGCATAAGTGCTTAGAAGAATTGTAATGTACTGGACGCTCGTCGACACGTGGTGGTAGCGAGCAAATCCCATGTTTTGCGATCAATTCTCCAACCACACTATTGAGCTTAACTTTAATTCAATATACTCTCCGGCACATCGTGCCTCAGTAGTGTAAAATTGGTCGTTTGAATGTTCTAATGCACCATCATCCCCAGGGCTGGTAGAACGGAGGAAGTAAATGTCTGGAAATCATACATCCAATTGCCGTGGAAGTTAGACATTCATTGTCATCCACTTCCTCGAACTCTAATGAATTGCTCCATATTTGCTGGAGGCAAGGCAACAAGACAAAAAGAAACGGCATCCCATGCTGACTTCCAGTTCGTATGCTGTGTGGAGATGCTGTATCGTGCTGCTGTTGCTGCTGCTCTGCCTCTTCATACCTGGTGGTCTCGCAAACTTTCAACAGTTTGTACCATCTCCTTGTGCAGACGTGTTGTGTACGGTTTCGATCGTTCCCTTTGCTACTGCTGCCACTGCTGGTGCTGCTTCCGGTCTGGTAAGGGCCACCCAACCCCCAACCCCCGACAACGATGGGTGACGGTTTTGCGTTAGAAAAGCGGAAGCGCCCTCACACATGGGATGAGTGTTCGTCGTTCTGCCGTCCCTCAACCCTCTCAGCCTCCGATCGGACAATGTGTGTCCCCAGTGCAGCAACTGCCGGCTTGCACCCAACCCAGTCGCAACAGCATCGTTCGGTCGCTGTATTTCTAATGTACACACAGACACGCAGTCGGAAGTGTTCTTCCGGTCAGCGATTGGTCGGCTGATGATGCACTGACACTGACACTGGTTATGTGTAGCAGTTTGGGTTTTGTTGCGGTACTTGTGCGCGCGCCCTCCCTACCGGAACCTGCGATGGGGAGCTCCGGAGGAAAGAAAGCAATGATGGTGTAGTACATACCACCACATCACATCGAAAGGGAGAGTGGTTTGGAGCATTCAGGGTTTTTTTGTGTGTGTTTTTTTTTGGCTCAGCGCCGGAATAGTGTGTTTGTGTGTGGGTTTATGAGGGTGTTGGGTTGCTGATGACAAGTGCTCCGGGTGGCAAACTCGCATAACAAAGTTCGTTTGATCATTGAATGTTAGACTGGGAGGAGATAGGGCAGCGTTTGGGGTGGCGACCGTTCCCAAGTGGTATCTGGTTTTCAATGCACTAAAAAGGTTGGCAAAAATGCTCAAAACCAGTGAGATACAGTATGTCATAGCATACTCTCAGGTGTGGTGTTATGAGATGAGCTTTCCGGTCTTTGCAGCACTTGTTGGAGATAATTCATAGTAATTCAGGAGGACTTCAAAAAGGTTGAGACTCATCATTAAGATGACACCTGTTACCTTTTTATCACAGTTCTAATTCATGTGTACTAAAGATGATAATAAACTACTGTAAATGATGGAAGTAAGTAAGTTACGAGATTATCAACTAGTTTCAAAATGTCAGAATAATTAGAAAGTACAAACCAGTTACTGTAGACGGCTAATTAATGCTTCTCAGTTCTCAAATTCCCATTACTTATCTATTAATCCCAATAGAAATCATGACATGCTTGGTAGTTTAAATCTACTCGAATCCATCAAAATTCAACTTAAAATTGAATTCTGAAAACAAAGCAAGGTGTTACAGCCCCAAAACCACAATAACTCACTGAGAAACGTTATCACAATTCTGTTTCATTGAGCAATTATCTACCTTACCAATCTCGTCGAGCAATTATTAATCTGATTACCAATCTCGTCGATCGCCACAACAAAACTACCCTCTCCTGGCCTCTGTCCTGTCCTGCCCGACCAACAAATCCGGAACGTGTAAAACTCGCCAACGCATCTCAGGCATTCAAGCACGAGTGATTGGTGTTCAAATCAATTCCCGCACGGCTAGCCCAACAATTAGCCTGTTATTGCAGGAACATCGCTAAATCATAATACATCGTAACGCCATAATTGGCGAATTACTTGCCACAACAACGATCGATCATGGGGAGGCGAGCGATAAGTGAGACAAATAAAGCGTAACCTTAACGTAACGGAAGGAAGGCGATTCCGTGGAATACTGTGTCAAACAAAAATCAATCAACACCTTGTCAAACTTCTCAATGTACAAATTTGGGATGTTTGTTTAAAATCATATGTCATTCAACTTTTTGGTACAGGCACAACTTTGCCTGCAAAGTGACACCACACGGTTCTGACTTTGACGCACAGAACGGAACTAGAATGTTTGTTGTGTGTGCGGCGATCCCGTTGTGCTGTAGAATTGGAGGTTCCGTGTGACTTGATACAATAACCGGAAATGGAGTAAATGGGATCTGAGCTCAAATGCCTCGTGAATGCTGTGTCCGCTGCTGGTAGTGGTGTTGCACAGCGTGAAGTTGGAGCATTGACAGATCAACAGTTGTCACTAACACGCAGAAGAGCTTCCACACTAGAGACGGATGACCTTCCGTATTTAACGCACAGTCACCGCAGGTCCGTGATTCTGTGTGACCCGTTTAGAGCAGTTCCGCTTTGCGTGGTCTCTTCATCCGGCACTGTTCGACGCTCGCGCGCACAGACACCCTTTTCCAAACGTTCAAGCGATACTTGACGGCCGAACTGTAGACGGGGCGATCTGTCATGCAGACCTTGAGGAGGAGGAACTGTCGCGGTGCGGCTTTATATATTATCCAGCCAGCCAGTAAATTGGGGATAGAGAGTTGTCGCTCGGGATCTCTAGTTCGCTTTAGCCCAGCCGTTCTTAATGGCAAACCGTTGCTGTGAATCTTTTGGAATTATATGTACCGGTCTGGCACACACACACACAAACACAGAGATACTGGTTGGGAGATATATGTTGCTAAATCGTTTCTCCCTCCCAATCAGAATAGAACGGAATTCCCCAACCAGACACAAAATGCGACCCCTCGGAGCAATCCATCGCCACCGGCCGAGACCGTGCGAAACTTGATACATATTTTTACGGCGGTCCAATTTTTACGACCTCGGCAAACCCTCTTATCCTCCGCTTTCTCGGGCTGCAGGTTGTCGCTCAGAGATCTCGGTGAAAACCAATTCAACAGTGTGGTTTCTGCAAATGATCGCTTCTTCAAACCGCTTTTTTGCGCGTTTTCTCAAAGGGTTTGCAAAGAGTTTCGTTCCGTGACTCACTCAGACGGATGTGTCGCATTTTATTACAGTGTGTGTGGGTATTTGCACCTACCGTCTGGTTGATGTAGGATCTCTCTTTCCGCCTCTCCATCACCGAAGGTTCGTCTAAAATTATGCGACCATGTTTACCCGATTGTTCGGCGGGACGTATAGTCCACAAATGGATTCACTGGAATAGGAAGGAAATCCTTTTTTTCTTTGTGGTGCCGGTGACGCTGATGGTATGTTTGAACACACACACACTTCATAATGTGTGTGTCCCGACCACCGAGCGAGAGAAAGAGGAACATGCCGCCATTAATCATATCATCGCTTTCCTTTAAACCGTGTACACAGCGCCCCGCGGGTAGCACTTCAAATGGCATCAACCTGCCCCGCCAGTGCACAAACATCGGTTTTGACATCGGTGGTCCATCACACACTTGAACACATCAATGCAGCATCTCAACGATCCGCACGGTCGGCAGCACTGGATCCAATAGTTCCCACTGTGTGAACCCTTCCGATGCTATGTGGGCTGTGTTAAGCCGGGGAAAAAGGGTTCGCGCTGTGTTTGATTTGGCCGGGTCCTTTCCAACACAGACGGGAAGTTATGGAATATTTGATGGATTTTTGTTCTTTTTTTTTGGTCTCCGTTTCGTGTTTTCCTTTCTTGCGTGATTTTTACCATCGGATCCTTTGTTCTTCCAATTTTATTCCAATGGTGTGGCATAAAACGGCAAATGCTGTTCTGTGAGTGATGGGGAAAGGGCACGTTGTGACAGTTTGTGATTTTGCTGTGGGGACTTTTGTTATTGTTGTTGTTTTACTATTATCAAAGCATCGTTGAACGGGTTGATGTGTGTCCCCGCAGGATACAAACACACACACACACAACCAGATTGTGATGGATCGTTGCAGTTAATGCATTCCCTCGCCTTTGTCGTCGTCACCCCAAAAGCCAACGCCGATTGATATCTGGTTCCGGTCGCGGCAGGATGTGTTTGCTCGAGAAGGATACGGCTGTACGGTGTACCGTTTTTGTGTGCAAAATTCTACACCCTTGTGCTCTTGTTGGTGTTCCGCTTGACCTTGCCTGTTAGGAATTGCTAGTCCGCGCATCTCGCAGACGGAACGCGGGGCCCGTGTATGTTGAGCGCTTTTTATTAATTTTCAGCAAAATTGATGTCCGCTCTCCGGCTCGGGCGAGAATTTTTACGATTATGATGGACTATAAACTTTATCATGGCGGTTCCTTCAAACAGATAAAAAGGCAATATTGTGAACCTGAATCTGAGGTTAGAAGTGATTGTGTGACGTCCACGACTTTTGCCAAGCCAAGCCACGAGGGCATATTTATTACATTCAAGTTCTTGGGCGGAGTGACATCGCTCATTCCGATACTTTTTTGTGTGTTTCCCATAAACAATACCACGCAACAAGTCATACTGGAAAAGAATTTCATCTCTTCAGCATCTTCTGGAAATTGAGTTCAACAAATGGTCTATAAATTTTTTGAACTGCTCCCATCGCATTGATTGCATCTTACTTTAATGAGGCAAACGTCGCCCACTTTATTGAACTATTCGAAAGATCCAACAACAACAACGACAACAACATAATCGCGTTCTTCGTTCCCTTCAGTGCAAACACATTCTTGAGTTGAATTTGTTCACATAAAATTGCAACATTTTGCTTACATCGAAGCGAGGATGTCCCCGAAAGTGTGCATTTTCAGCTAAAGAATGCTCGCTCTATCTCCCTCTGCTGGGCGAAGCTATGCCAATTTCCCAGAAACAAAATTCGTGGAATGAGCAAATTTTACAAAGAATGCGACATATTTTGCTCTTCATGCACATTGAAAATTCTCATGCACTTGCGAGGGAAATTGCCCCATAAATTGGGCAAAAAATTAGATATTTTGAGATCAAAAATCTATCCCCGAGATTGAGATTGTGGTTTATGTGAGGTTAACTTGCTTCGAGCGAACGTGTATGTGTGTGCCTACTTTCGAGCTAGGTAAAACTTCATGCCGCACTGTGTGAAGCACATATCTCACAGCGACGACGGTACACGTGCCGTAAGCCAGGGAGAGAGGGGTCTGGATGTGGCCTAGGCCTCCAAAAACTTCACCAGAACAACCCCCAATCGGAAAGGTTTCCCCTTGTAAGATCCCTGCTTTTGCTGCTGTGATCCACGTCGCGAAGAAAGCTCGCAGGACGTGTGGCGGCAGGTGTTTGCCAGGAATCGCCCACTCAGTTCTGGCTTCGAGGCTTCGTTCTTCGGTTTCGTTCTGTTCAGCAGTTCCTGGGAAACGCGCGCTCTCGTTCCTTGCAGCATCCATCCGGGCGCGCCGCACCGCGCGCTCGCTAAACTTTTCCCTTTGTAGTGCTGCGGACGTCATTTCCAGGACGGTTAGATTTTCATGGAAGTACCCCACAGGCGATATCAGAGCCACATCGTTGGAGGTAGTTCTAGCGTTTTCTGATTTCTGGTGCCCACAGTTGCGATCATACCTGGCAGCCTGGAATGAAATGAAAACACCGGGCCCGACCGGTGTGCAATAAGCTGTACACGTGTCGCGCACTGTATGCGCCAGTGTTGTTGGCTGGTTGGGTAAGGTTTCTGTTTGCCAGAAAGGTCGAGCGGTGTATCGAACCGTGATATACGCTGTGCGCTGGAAGCGTTCAATTGATTTGCATACATATGCGGTTCTGTTTGGATTGTGTGTGGTTTTCGTGTAATTGACGCATTTTCCCCACGGAAGAGCCTTTCATTGCTAGACAGATGATAGACATCTGAATGTCTCTTTGACATGTGGTTGAAGAAGCTAAGGTGACAAATAGCGTCCCATGATATAAGACACCATCCATCGGGGGCGTAATTCTGTTGATGCTTAAAGTACGTCATTCTCGGAATGGCGTTCAAATTCTATTTCCAAAGTTCTCGTCCGTTAAGCACATTTGGCTTACAAAGTGGATCGATTTTGTGTGTACTTCGATCTACGAAAGTGACCCACTGAAACCGCTTCCCAGCACTGCCGACAAGGACCGGATGCAGCCATCTTTTGGTTGTTGCTTTTAAACACTTTACAAGTGCCAGTTAGTTCCTTGGATGGGCGAAAGAACCTCGTTGAAAGTTAAATTGCCTTGCTGTCATTTCGCTCTTGTCGTGCGTTTGACAAGCAAACGGGAGCGACTTTGTTGAGAAAGTAGCTGCCACTCGTTATATCTGTAAACAGGGAACAACTTTCTACAACGCGAAATGCGTCTGCTGTTCGCGCGTTGTGTTTTGTGATTGCACAAACAGGGAAAAAAACTCTCATCACAAGTTGCATTAGACAGCCTCTGCCACTCTGGCTGCATCTTTCGGCGGCAGAAGTGGTTGCTCTGTCCGGAAGTCCTTATTCGGCACCATAAATCAGGCTCTCGTCCTTCTCGCCTGGGTGTGGTCTTCGCGCCACTCTATCTAGCTGCATCCAACGCTACACCGAAGACACCATCATCGGAACGGCGGCATGTGTGTATGTCTGCCTCCTAGAAAAAGGCGGTACAAGCGGCAATGCGCTTAGTTTGTTAACAAACTTAGGCTGCTACCGCGCTCCGTATGCGCAACTTATCGCCAGTTACAGCACGGAAGTAATGCGCATTTAATGTGCATCTCCTGCTATCGTGTCCTTCATACGACGGTTCCACACGCTGCTAGAGCACAATGGCTGGCAGTTGTTGGGAAAGTGCATCAAACTGTCAAGGCGCACCCCACGTCGCGCACACACTTCGTTATCCACTTAACTTCACGCGTTCGTAGCTGTGCTGGAGTTGCAAAGGAGTATGACGATAAGAGGATGATTTTCTGCTACTTTGTAAATGTGCAGCTCTCGTTGCAAGGATAAACTGTTTCGTATTCATATTTTATTACGTGGGCTAGTAAACCTTATTTTTGAGGAGTAACTAAATTTCTTGAGCATTGTAATTCTTCACTTCTCACAACATCAGTTTTCCATTTTTTTTTTGTCTTCCAGTCTTTCAAGAACACGACAGACCTTTCATGTTGCTCGTTGTGAAATTATCTCGATCAACAAAACCCCGTTCTCTCGGTCCAATCTCTTCCTCCAATACGTTTCCGACGTCACTGTCCCAATGTCGAATGTGAAGACATAATTTCTCCAGATAAGCATCAAATAAAAAAAAAAGCAAGGACCAGATTTAGGGGCCAGAGAATTCTTCCACTTTAAGGTGCGTCGAAAGGACACCGTGTGTTTGTGTGACGATACATTAGCAGCTCACATATAGTTGTTGATCGTGTCGTTGCCTTGTGTGGCCTGTTTTTTCTCCCATTTTGCTTTTCGTTCTTTCGCCTTTCGCTCCACAAGAGTGAACTCGAATTGGAACCTAAAGGCACAAAGGAACCATTAAAGCCGACCTACTATCATCAACCCATACTCGTAAAGATGGAGGGTTTCCATGGTGCAGTTCCTTTTAAATGAGATCGATCATTATCTTTGGGTCAGATTTCATTAATTTAATACAGTCAGAACCCCATCGGTCGGGGTTGACATAGACTGTTCTCTTATTCTTTAAACTTCCTAGTTCTGCGTTCAAAGATCGAGACCATCAACGGACCAGTGACCAGTCTGAGGGTGCTTTTTCCTCCTACTTCTACGATTTGTTCCTGCCCATCTCCATTTTGAATTATAATGAGTGTTGCAACGAAAACCACATCCCTGTTCACGCTTGTTTTAATCCCAAGAAGAAGCAGAAAACAGGACAAAAGTGGCAAACAACATTAATTGATTTATGCACTTCATCCTGTGCCGCACTTCATCTGTTGGCGGTGGTGGTGTAATTTAATGAAAGGTAAGCCTTTTTCATGCCGTTCCTGCTTGGCTACCAGCTTCTCCAAACTGCTTCCACGTCCAAAAGCTTTGGGCAAGTCCCAGAGGTGCCTACGCGATATTTCCTCCCCACAGAAAGGAAGGTGCTGGTGTCTACGTACGCGCGTGTAGTATTATTTTACGGGAAAAGGGTTTTTTTTTCAATCGCCCCGTGAAAGAATGGGTAGGCGTGTGTCGCAAGTGTGTGCTGAGTGAGTGAATCCCCTAGTGCGGTAGGCGGTATTGCTAAATCTGTACCCGCGAGGAGAGAAAGTCACGAGGTGGATATATTTTTACTCCTACCGACTCTTAACCAACCACGCGGCAGTGGAAATGTCCCCCGTGTTGCTATCGTTTCTGTGGGAAATGGAAAAGCAGACACTCTTCCACCACAGCCCTCAAGTAATAATGTGTATGTGTGGCGCTATGCAGTGGTGGCAAAAAGGAAACAAAAAAGCGGCTGCAAAAAAGGCGCGCACAATATCCATTAAAAGCTTGGAAGTAAATTAAAAGTGATTGCTTTTTGCCCGTCAAGCTAAAGTCGGTCCGTGTCTGTGGTGCGGCTTTTTCCTCCACCGGGAAACATTGCCAGGCACTGGGAGGCATTGGTATAGAAGCAAAAAGGACACATTTGGAGAGGGAGATAGAGAGAAAGACAAATAAACCATCACATCTGCTGTAGCGACAAGGCAACAAGGACCTCTTGTACCGAGTGCCGGTTGCATTTTATGCCGTTTGTTACATGGATGGGTGGATGTGTGTATGTTGAGTTTTTCCTTTGCTGGTCAGGTAACCTAGGGAGAACTTGTAGTTTTCTTATTTAAAACACCAGCTTGTAGCAAGTAAAAAAGGATTCTGATATTGCATATTGCGATCCTTGCAAGATTTGCACCTTATACTCATTTCCCATTACCGATCGAATCCCGTGCAATATCCCAACAATAATGACCACCACCCACGGGGTGCAAGGGCGGCGGTGAAGCTCGAAGTTGGTTGACGCCGTGCTTCCCGGAATCACTTAAGTTCTTCCGTTTGATTTTTGTGTTTGCATTGAGGAAATTTTTTCCCTGTCCCAAAAAAACATTCCTGATGGAAAGGACGACCAAGGATACCCCGGACCTCTGGGAAGTCTTGTATTTTCTCTTATTTTTTCTTGCACGACAACACTGGGTGGGAGAAAACACCGGCACAAGGCCATCCTGCATGCTTGCCTTCTCTCCACAGTGTTCCGTGGGCTGTAAGATTTTTGCTTTTCAATTTTCCTCTTGCCTCCGTTTGTTGTGGCCGTTTTCCCGGTGTTTTCTGCCATTGTACTGTGTACCTGTATGTATGTGTGTGTGCGACCCTGGACGCTAGAAATGGGAACAACACGGCAATGGATGTGGGCGAGTAACAAAAAATGGCAAACAAATGACGAAGAATCATCCACAAACGGTGTAAGAAGCTGTGTTGGTTTGGTTGCTCGCTCACCTAGCGCGTCGCAGAAGCTTTAGCTTTAGAAGAGCTTTTTGTTTTTGTGTGGGTTTCATGGGAGCGGGGGAAGGAAGGTGAAGTCTAAGGTGAGAAATAGATTCTTGGTACAATTTTTCTTCACAGTTTGTGTTGCGCCTTTTTAAATCGTCCAAAACCCATTTTTTTAATTTTCCGGTTAAAACTGCTTTCGTATTTTACGAGATTTGAACGCAGGACTGGTTGTGCATACTGTTCTGATCCGCCTACGTTGTCACCTACACTACAGGGCTCACACCAATGGTGGGACATCAGTTAGATATCAGCTTTGTACAGTGTCGATATGGCAGCAGTAGCGACGTAGCCATTCGATATATTTGGAAATTAATTTAATCGTCAAAGTTAATCGGACGTTTGTTTTTAAAGAGCGGGTAAATATTTTTTAACTTTGGCTGTCGGCCCTGTACAAAATGATATCTTAAGCGGTGACACTTGTTTGTTCCATTGAGCCAACTTTCAATGCAAAAGAAGCGGTCATTAAAATGTACAACAGAGGAAACCCTTCTGACAGACATAGCGTTGCACTCCTTCGGATAACTTTTTGCTAGAATTGAACTGAAACATAAAAAAGGATATTTTATAAAGATATGTGCTAGGTTTGTTTTTTCTTCTTCTTGTATTGCATTGATAGCATCGAGAACGACGGCGCATGATGGCGCTACCGGTTTGTATTGAGTCTCGGCAGCAACAGACCGCCAAACAATTCCACACCGACCGATCTGTCTGTGCATGCTCCACTTCCATGCCGCCTTCTCTTTCGTGGCGGGTGATTTTTCACTCGGTTCACGATCCTCTCCACAACTACAAACAGCAGCACACGTGAGAAAGGTGTGTATGTGTGCATATGAAAAGGGGGATGAGTTTTTAATGATGAGAATTTCCTGCACCCGGTAGTTCCCGATTCTCTTTTTTTATCAAAAGCCATTCCGAACTGCAGAGAGAGCAAGCGGTGGGGGAAAAAGGCATCATTAAGCTTAAGTGTAAGAAGGTGCATGGCGCGAAAGGCTGCCCCGAAGGGTCGGGCAAAGGGTGCAGCGGTCTGGCGTCTTCTTTAAGAAATCGGACCAACGCCAAGCCTTCGCCCTCGCACACACTCTTTTAATGGCAAACCAATCCTTTTTCGAGCGCGCGCGCGTTAATGAAGTGGAATGAAATGGAAGCAAATGGGTTCGAATTCGTCTGCTCTTCTGCTCCAAACCGACACCCAGACGTTCGTAATAAAATCATGTAACGTAATGAGGAATTGATTCATTTGCCTGTGTATGTGTGTGTGTGTGTGTGTGTTTGTGTGCTACAAACCCATTCATTTCCCTTGCTTGCTGCTGGTTGTCGAGAATCTGTTTTCTTACCTATTTTCCTTCTGTTTGCTCCATTCTTCGAGCACTTTTTTGAACGTCGAGTGATTTGTAATTATTCATCTGACGCACTCTGTCTCTCAGTGTAATTACTTGACGGGCTGCTGGTCTCTCCTTCTGCTCCTACTTCTCCACCCTGGTACCTTCCATCCGCCTTTCTCCGGTCCGCGAATTTGCAGCACGACTGGCGTGCCAACTGCTGGCAGAGCGTGAATTAATCATCAGTTCAAGAGGGTACTACATTAACGTCTCTAATGGTGATATTTCGAGCGCCGATGGGCAGAAAAGTTCCTTTTTCCTCCTCCTGGTTGGGGTCCATTCTCTGCTCGGTCGGGTAAATGTTTGTGATTGCTGCTCTCCCGTGCTTGCGTTTTCGCCCCCGTGCCCAACATGAAAGGGAAATCAGCGACGATAGGGAAGAATGTTCGCCTTGGAACGATCATTATCATACGACACACCGATTCACGGTTTAAAACGTAATTTAAATCGGGTCCATCGGAGCTATGTTCTTCCACGATGAAATAAGTGACAGTAACGGTAATGAGGGCACAATCAAAAGCTAGGTTAACAGAGAGGGAAAGACCAGGACATAATGTTCCATTTCCCAGAACAGCATCGCTGATATATGTTTATCCTTCGCCTAATTGTATTGTTAAATATTCTCTAAAATATGTAATAAAATATTAACAAAACACCCAATCTTTTCTCTCTCTCTTCCCGCAGCACACTCGTACCGTGGAAGTTGTTCCGGTTCGAGCTATCCCTGGTGCATCCGATCTCCTCCGGGCTGGAAGCGATGGCGCTTAAAACCACCATAGACTTAACGTGCAATGATTATATATCAAATTTTGAATTTGATGTGTTTACAAGGTACGGTTCGATTCGATGGTTTGATTTTGGGTTCATTTTCCACTAAACCACTGTTTTTTTTTGTTGCTTTTGTTGCAGGCTGTTTCAACCGTGGAATACGTTGCTAAGAAATTGGCAAATCCTTGCTGTGACCCATCCGGGCTACGTAGCTTTCCTAACCTACGACGAAGTCAAAGCACGCTTACAAAAGTATATCACTAAGGCTGGTAGTTATGTTTTCAGGTAAGCAGCACCCCCAGAACGTTGCTCGTTTGCTTTTGGATAACATTAAAACATTAATAATATTGCAATGCCGCTTCGCCCAATTATTACAGATTATCCTGCACCCGGTTAGGACAGTGGGCGATAGGGTACGTGACGCAAGAGGGCGAAATCCTGCAGACAATCCCGCAGAACAAGTCATTATGTCAAGCTTTACTAGACGGCCATAGGTAAGGCTAAAGATGGTTACACTTGCTTTTCCATGTACTAACCTATCCTTATTCCGTTGTCTTGTCTTTCCAACCACGTCATTGGCACACTCCCCCCTGCAGGGAAGGGTTCTACCTATACCCGGACGGCAAACCCAACAATCCGGACCTGTCGTTCGCCGTGCAGAGCCCGCTCGAGGATCATATCACCGTGACGCAGGAACAGTATGAGCTGTACTGCGAAATGGGTACGTACCCGGGAACGGATCCATCCGACATGATCCTGGCTCGATTTAATTGCATTTTTGTTTCATCGTCACCTTTCTCTCTGATCTTTTTTTTTTTGTTTGCAGGAAGCACCTTCCAGCTGTGCAAAATCTGTGCCGAGAACGATAAGGACATACGCATCGAACCGTGCGGGCATCTGCTGTGCACACCCTGCCTAACGGCCTGGCAAGTGGACTCGGAGGGGCAGGTACGTTGGGTGGCGTGGCGTTGCAAGTGAGATGACCTTCTGCGCTGTGCGACAGGTGTCCCATCATCCCACCGGACAAAAGCATCATTTCACACGTCAATGCCAAGAGCTCTCATATCGCTCTCCCACACCCCCCGGGGGGCGAGGGAAATGTGCAACATAAACTAACATCCTTTTTTGTTGTTGTTTCTGTTGCTTCTTTCTTTCCAGGGTTGCCCATTCTGTCGGGCGGAAATCAAGGGCACGGAGCAGATCGTGGTCGACGCGTTCGATCCCAAGCGGCAGCACAATCGCAACTCGGCGAACGGCCGCCAGCAGCTACAGAACGACGATCACGATGACGATACGGAGGTACTGTGAGCTCATCCAACAACCTACCACCCACTCTCTTTCTCCCTCAACCACACCCTCCCTTTCTGCTACCGTTTCTGTATGTGTGTTGTGTTTTTTTGCGTATATCTGTGTGTGTGCGTGTGTGCATTGTTCTCGCTCGTTCACGCTGCCCGTGCGCGCCCTGTCTGCTGCCACACTCGCTGCCCCTATTCCCGTCCCTGTGTGTCCTGAATGTCCTTCATCTTAGACAGCACCGAAGCCGCGCGTATCCTGCCGATAGAAATCCATCCCAACCATCAACCATCATGAAAAAACGACCCACGCACCACCACCACCTGTCCCGGCATCTCGTGCAGCATTTGCATTACATGTAGTGTATGTGTGTGTTTTGTGTGTGCACATGCGAGTGTGTATTATCGTTTAGTTCGGTGTAACTATTGTGTAGCACACCATCATCATAGCGCTCATATCCCAGTGGATCGATTTAGACACGGTCGCTGTGCACAGCGTGCAATAGGGACGAGTTTAAATTACCGTTCATTTATAATTTCGAATTCCATCATGCCAAACTCCTCCAACTCTAACGTCCCCCACCCCACCTCAAACTAGACAGTTTTGTGCACGTTTTAGTTACGCACGCGCTTGACGAATGCAATGTACTTCTTCATTTATTCATGAGCATAGAATGTGTAGGAATCCCTCTAATGTGTGTGTGTGCGTGTACCGCACTAGAGCGAGCTGTCAACTCATCCCAGCCATAAGCTGGACCGACTCACACACACACACACAAACACCCGCTCATCAGCATCATAATCATCATTATCATGCTTCCCATTTGCTAATCTGTGCAAAAGTGTGTTTCCCTACCGATGGCGCAAAAGTGTTAGGAAATAAATTCCACCACACACACCTACCCTTCTCACGGCAGCACTACATTTAGTGCGCGTTTCTGTTGTTTAGCCAAATTTGTTCATTTTTAGTTAGTTTAGACAGTTAAGTTTTGCCGGATAAGTTTGTGTGTACGGATCGCAAAATAGGATGAGCAGCGCTTTGTGTATTTTTTTTATAAATTAAGCACTCTATTTTGCAGTACGACCGGGCAGAAAGGACTCTAAAACCACTGTGGTAGATGCACTAGGAGGTTTAGATTGTTTTCTTTTGTATGTTAAGTAGGAGAAAGGACTAACTGCGAAACAAATGGCAGTTAATTCAAAGGTTTTGTTCTCTTTCTCTCTCTATGGTTAGTTTGAGTAATACAACATAATTTCCTTGGCATGTCCAGTTTAAATGGAATCCCTCCGTGGCTCCTCTAAAAAAAAGCAAAAGAAAAGCCCCCTTCTCTTCCACTCAAACAATAGGATAAGATGCTTGATAAGATAGTTCATATTTAGTTAGAGCTGAACGTCGAACACATGTAACAAATAATACTCTACACTACTGCGTACGAAATGTTTCCAAAATGCAAACACAAACAAACTAAACCGCTGCTGGACAGAGGCTTCCAAAAGTACAGACGAAGAGAGGGAGAGGGTGTACAAAAAAAAAACGAGACATACCGCATCTGTGTATGTGTGTGTGTGAGTGGTTGGCGAAGATTGTACATAAAATTGCAAGAGCAACAGGCTTCCCTAGACAAACCCACGAAAAGGAACGAAAGAAGAAGAAAAAACAGGGCAAGCTTAACAATTCAAAACCTTGTGATGATTAGCACGAATATGTATTGGATAAAATGTGCGTAAATGTGCTGTGGGGTGGCCTTAAAATTAGTAGTGCGTTAGTAGTAGCCCTTCCATGTAGCCACATAAGCGCGTTAGATAGGAACTCTATTGATAATTGGAAGACGCTCGAGCTCTAGCAATTTATTGTAGGTAGTTAGTGTACGTGTAACATTTTCGAAACAAATTTCTGAACTGAGATTGCGAGATGCCATTTTGCCATTGCGTTTTGCTGCAATGTGTAACTGATTTGGTCATGTGTGTGTAAGCTTGTGTACTATAAATCGCGGCATAAGATAAATTAACTTTCCAACCACAAACAAGTAAACGATTGCTCGTCTTTTTCTGTTGTCTGGTCTCGAAAAGTTTATTTTGTACAAATCAGTAAAAAGAATTGTGTTCTTCCCTTTCCCTGTGTCCAGTTTGAGGTCTGTGTCTGTTTAGGGTTTAAGATATTTATTTACAGTAAATGGAAAAGCACTTAACTACTACTGCCAACATCCGATGGCGCCGCTTTAACTATGATTTATCACAAACACAAGTTAGATTAAAGACTATAGTAAAGTCCGCCCCCAAAACACGATGAAAACAATAGTAACCAATCAGAGAACGATTAAGATTAAAATTAAAAAGCTGAACAAACGGCCGACAGCGAACAGAAAGCAAAAGCGACACAAACTTATCAAGGATCATATTATGGAAAGAAAGAATCCATTACAGAGCGTCGTAGTAATGATTACTAGATATTTTAGCCCAAGCAATAAGCATGTTTAGATAGTTTAAATTCTTCTCGATCAGTAAGTGCATTATCGATAAAATAAAACCGAATCATAAGAACAACCTCACAGTCGTCGAACCTCTTCAAACCGATCAGCTCTCCATGGGGGCGGTTGATCGCGTTTGCGTTGTAGTAGTTAGTCGTGTTCCATTCATTCTATTTGTATACTTGTGCGTGTGTGTGTATTTGGAATATTCTTCCGCTCCATTCGTTTTTCCTTTTTTTGTTTGAATTTATTTATCTTCCCTTTAGCTCACGAGCATCCTCCATCACTCCATCACTAGAGAGCGCATCACGAGCAATAAAGCACCTTCTCATCACTCGCGTACCTACACACCCTAGCACACACAGCTCTGTATCATCACACCGCGTTTGCGCCGTATGGAATGAAACTGTTTGCATTGTTTTGTCAAGTATAGTTGTCGCATGCTGTTTTTTGACTGTATTTATTATTCCACCAAACTTGTTCTTTGTGTGCTTGTGTTTTGTTCAATTTAAATTGCAGTTGTTTAACCTCCCTTTGGTAGGTAGTACGCAGAAGCGATCATATTGAAAGGATAAAATATTTTGTTTAGCAAAACAAATCTTCTCAGTTGGGTTAACACGGCCAATTAGTAACTTTTGTCAAAATAATTGAAGCACAAAATTGCTCCCTTTTTCGTCATCTCGTTCACTTGGTTTTGTTCTGCTAAATACAACGCATCATTTGCTATGCATCACACGGGTACACCCGCGTTTGGCATTGATGAAAGGGTTAAAAGGCAACAAAAATGTACAATAAATCGCCCTAAAAGCGCACGGACAGGAAAAAAAAGCTTAAATAAACACAAACCAACCAACCAACCAACGAAACCAACACAGAACAGTTACTATCGGAGGCGGGTACTGTCGCTGGTGCTACTTCTGATGCGGCTGCTGCTGCTGCTGCTGCTGTGGCTTCCAAAGCGCAAAGCCAAATGTGCCATAAATCATGCATAACTTTCAGGCGCACCACGTACAAATACGTCACCGGTTGCGTTCGGTACAGAGGCATATCGCGCTCGTTTGTTTTCGGTTTTGTTTCCTTTTTTATTATCAGTGTGGGAGCTTTTTTTTTGTTCATATGGCCAACATAATAATGCCATGGTTTAAAAATCCTTTCTTTAATACACACAGCTCTGAGGGAAGTATTTAAATACTTCGCGTTGATGGACATAGAATATAGACACAAGAAATATTATTTATTTAAAAAAAACGTATGGAAATAGATTCGAATTGTTCATAAGTTTAAAATTACTCTTTTTGCGGTCCTAATGTGCTACAGGTTCCTCGTTAACACTTAGAGCTTCTCTTGGAAAATTTAAATAAACCCTCGGTGACACCATCTCACACCTTCTGGTGTACACTGTGAACCTAAAGTCCCAATTTTCGTAAGGATTTTCAAGAGGTTTATTTTTTTTGCGCAAACCGACACCGACCTTGTCGGTTGCTGTCCTGCGTGAGAATATCTGATATAGTGAATGCTGGAAATTTATTCACCGGAACCGTATTTCAATTCAATCGAGAAAAATATTCAACCCGGTTTGATAGATTTATAAAATCAGGACACAAAATAAGGATAAAAAGTAAGCCCTTCCGACCTTAAATTACCATTAGTTTGGGGTATTTTTTTGTTTGTTTTGCCTTCTCTCTTACTCTCTCACTTATCCTCTATCACACAAACACACACTCTCCATTGGCAATGATTAGAAAGGCAACGATTGAAGGAACCTGCTTAATCAAACCCTTAAACAGGACCTGCAGGCGTTCTTCGAATTTGGATTATTAACCCACCAGGCAGGCGGGCTAGTTTGTGGCGGTGAGGCTTCCCAGTCTAGGGATTCTCAGGAACATCCACCGGCAAGCAAAAACAAAAACGCCTACCTCACTACCAGCCACCAGCTAGCCAGCCCAGCTTACGGTGCACAACGGTTCGTATAATGAGGGGTAGCAAACCGCCGGTGAAAAATTGCACATCATTAATCCCCGGCTCTGCTCGTGAGGTTGATCTTGAAGTATTTCACGACCACCCCAATTTTGACCCCCAGAAATCCCCCCCAAAAAAATGGGAAGGAAGGTATCCCTCCGTAACTCGGCGTAAAACCTGGAAATTGAGAAAATTGATTCGTCGAAATAAGTCATCCCGTGCGCTTAACCGTATTTCGGCCTCGGGAAAATGGTTCACGTTTCCGCATGGTTTATGAAAACCCTCTTCTCCGCCTCCCGAACGAAGAGGAGTAATGAAATATGGAAATGCGATATGATTGAAAATTGGAAATGTGTGTGTGTGTTTTTTTTTTTCTCTCGCTAGAGGCGAATTTCTCCATCAATCTGTTTGTGTGTGCCTGTATGGGTATTGGTGGGTGGAATTATTTAAAATGTTTATTGATGTTGAAATTAAACCATTCCCGCCGTGGTGTGGCTGACCACCACGGTTTGACTTGAATATGCAATTAATATTGCATCGCTCGTAACAAAGGAAGCCGTGTGGGATTAGCCTACAAAACCACTTGTCAACACACTATGATGGTGTATGTGTGTTTGTGTGTGGCCATGCGATGCCGGATAGATGCAATTCTGGAATGGAAGCCGGTGCAAAATAGTCATTAAAGTGGACAATTGAAGCCTTTTGTCGGCTTTCAATCGTTCGCAGCCAGACGGAATCAGCCGAACATTCATTTTAATTCGGGTTCGTCGTCTGCTTCGTTTGCTGTGTAATTTAATTGTTTTTTTGTCTTGTTTATCTTCTCGTTCCGGGTTTTTCTAGTCGAACAATATTCTATAAGTATAGTACAATTTTATGAAATTTATCGTCTTTATTTCAAATCCCTGATTGTAAAATGGTTTCTACTAAATATGTGTGTTTTTATCACTTAACAATTAATACTTTTGCATGGAATTTACAAATATAGTAATTAATCATTAATGTCCTATTAACTTAAACTTAATATAATTAAATGCATGCTCCTATTTCTTTCTATAATCCGTTCTCGCTAATATTTCACTCCTTCCAACTTTGTGGTGTAATGTGTGTATCGATCGAATCGTTCGAATCGAATTATGGTAAATATCTAACAAACAACAACTGGAAAAACTAAATAATTTTTCCTTCTCTGGTTTTCTCTATTTCTCTTTCTCTCTCTCTCTCTCTCTCTCTCTCTCTCTCTCTCTCTCTCTTTCTGTCTCTCTCTTTCACCGCTGCTCAACACACTTTCCTTAATTTTCCTAAACTCGCGGCTTACTTTGATGCGTGCGTGCGTGTGGCTGTGTTGGCGTGGCGTCTCGCAAATTAAAAAAAACCTTCGCGACACGCTCCCACCTTGTACGTGTGTGTATGTATGTGTGTGTGTGTGTGTGTGTGTGTGTGGAATTGGCTTTTTCCGGTTGGTCGGCACGGGATTGTAATAACCTTGGTCATGGCGCAAACAGGACGATTTCAATATTGCCACCTCATCACTGCACGCGCTGAGCAACAGCATGACGCTGGCACGTAACAACAACGACAAGCAAAGCCCGCACTCATCGCCCCGTCTGCCCCGGCGCCAGCAGCAGCACCAACAACAACAACAACAACAACAGCAGCCACCTTCTTCGTGTCCACCGACCTCGCAGGCTCCCTCGGCGCCGGTCCTGTCCGGCAGTGACATATACGCGGCGGGAGGCGTCGGCCCCTCCTCGATGCTGCTCGTCGGAATGTCGGCCCAGTCGCCGCTTCCTCCCACCGCCGGCACCACCACCACCAGCAGCAGCAACAGCAGCGGGAACTTGGTGGCATCGGCACCGGTGGCGGCCTCCTGCAACGCCTGTCCCGGATCGCACCCACCCTCCTCATCCTCCCCATCCTCCACCACTACGTCCTCTTCCTCCTCCTCCTCCTCCTCCTCGTCCTCCTCAACATCTTCATCCTCTTCCTCTACCTCTTCCACGTCCTCTTCCTCATCCACCACCAGCTCCTCCTCGTGCGCGTCCGGTGCAGCGGCATTGACGGTCGCTTCCCATCCCGCGCTCAGCACCCCGGCGGCCATCGCTGCGGCAGTGGCCGCCTCGGCACCACCGCTTGCCGCCGCCACCGTCTCGCACACGGTCAATGGGGCCCTGGCGACGCACACCAACATCTCGCTCAGTAGCTGTGGCACGGGCAGCACCGCCAACCCTACCACCACCACCACCCCTACCGGTCACCTGGTGAAGTGTAACAAATCTTCCTCCTCTTCCCTTCTACCGCAGGGTGGCGGAAGTGCCGCCTGTACCGGTTCGTCCTCCTCCTCCCACCAGCAGCAGCAGCAGCATCAACCTCCAACCAACCGGTTGAGTGCGCCGGTGGGCAGTGCCGCCGTCACCGGCAACTCCCCGAGCAGCTACCTGATCCTGAAGGCGCTGAACAGGGCACTGTCGAGCGAGACGAGCTGCCAGGGCGGCTCGATGGAGTCGATCTACCAGCACGGCTACCGGCAGTGCACAACGACACCGCCCCCGCTGCCGCCGCGCAAATCGTCGCCCGGCATTCTGGCGGCATCGGCCGCATCGGACCATCGGCAGCAGAAGCTGGCCGGCTGTAGCAGCGGGAGCAATCGTGTGAGTGCAGCACCGCCTGCGTCCGGTCTGCAGCATCTGCAACCGAGCGCGCCCCGAACGCCGGGCCAGATCAATGGGGCGTCCTCGATGGGCAATCTGGCCAACCATACGGCCGGTGCGCTGCATCTCAGCCGCAGCTCGGAGAATCTGCCATCGTTGGCCGCGTCGCCGCATCCACCAGCGCCACCGCCTGTTCCCAAGCACCAGAACATCGCGGTAACATCGCAGGAGCATCACACGGCGACGTGTCCCTGTTCTAGCTCCCAGCAGCAGCAGCAGCACCAGCACCAGCAACAACCTTCATCGGCGAGTGGCGACCCGTTCGCGGCGGGCGACACCGCCACAGACAAGGTGATCGTCGGGCCGGCGGAAACGATCGTCGGCATTATCGATACGCGGCCACCGGAAGCGCGCCACCCGATCATACTGAAGGTGGACGAAAAGGCGGACCAAAGCTTGATACTGACAGCCGCCCTGACGCCCAACAACGTGTACCAGTTCAAGCCGACGAGCGCCTCGGTCAGCACCACCAGCCTGAACGGGTTCGTCACGGTGCAGACGACGATCAGCGGCGAGCAGACGACCGGTGGCAGCCTGGAGTCAGCCACCGGCAGCGCAACGACACCCTCGCTCCAGTACAAACCGGCCCCGGTACAGCCGCAGCCAACGCCGCAGCGGCAACCGCAGCCCCAGCCGCGCACCCAGTTCACCCAGCCTGCTGCCGCACCGGCCGCACCGGGTTCGTCGTCTGCGGCCGCCGTCTCGAACAATCACCAGCGGCACCAGTCGCTACCGGCCAACAGTGCAGCGGTCGGGGCGAAGATCCTGCCGCATCCGCCGTCGAAATCGATCACCTCGTCGCAGCTGGCCGCATCCGCTGCCGGTGGAGGAGGACGATCCGGTACGCCCTCCGCTGGGCATCCGCTGCTGTACGAGAACGTTAATCTCGCCTCCAGCGGGCCGGTAAAGGACTGCCCG
The DNA here is from genome assembly GCF_943734735.2 of Anopheles gambiae. Lineage (NCBI taxonomy): Eukaryota > Metazoa > Arthropoda > Insecta > Diptera > Culicidae > Anopheles > Anopheles gambiae. Next base: position 84,492,705 of record NC_064601.1, on the reverse strand, counting down.
AGTCAGCGGCATGCCGGCGGCGGTGGTGGTGGTAACAGCAGTAGTAGTAGTAGTAGCAACAGCAGCAGTAACAATAACCATTTGGCAAGTTTTAGTGCAGCGGGCGGTGGACCACCATCCCTCAGCTCGGCCCTCAACAACAACAACAACCCGAACGTGCCGTACGAGAACATCAACCTCGAGTACATCGCGCGGCTCATGCAGGAGGGCTACTCGAAGGAGAACGTCATCACGGCGCTCGGCATCTCGCGCAACAACATCGAGATGGCGTGCGACATACTGCACGAGTTTGTCAGCAAGAGCGGTGGCGGTTGAGCAGGGAAGAAGGGCAGGTTATAGCAGGCTCTCTAGTTAGGTGGAATAAGATTTTATTTGAAGGGAAGAAAGTGTCATACATGTAACAGGTAGGTTCAACGACACGATTCGTGTGTGTACATAGCTAGCGTGTATCGTATTAAAATTAATGATACAGCGTTTGAAGTCATGTGTGAGCGTGGAGTGCTAGAATTTTCAATTTTCCGTTAAAAGGAGCGCGATCAGAACGCTTCAGAACAATTATGCGCGCGCGTGTGTGTGTGTTTCGAGTGTGAGTTTAGCGTAAGAAGTGTATTATCCTTTCATCAAATGGAAGCTTTATTTTAGTTCCTTAGCTCTCGAGCGAGCAGACGGACGGTTTAGTGTTTACGTTATTACCTTTAGATAGACACGCGAGACAGGTCGAGAGGGGATTTCCCCCTTTGTACATCGATTGTAGAGCTCTCTGGTTTTTAGTTTTTAGCAGTAGTAGTTCTGGACTATTTCCCTGTCCCTCTATGTGTAGGTAGGGTGTGCGTGTGCGTGCGCAAACATTCCGGCGGTGTCGTAGATGCAAACTGATGCGCACAAAATGAAGCAAACATGTATATGTCGATGGGAAAAGGATATCGGGGAACGTATTAGCAACGGTACTGTAGACGGAAGACGGCGGTGCCAAAAGTAGCAAAAACGCGAGACGCAGGTTTTCGTTTGATTTAGAAGCAAGCATCCATAGTCGATATGGATGAGTACATAGTAATCTCCACTAGTCATCTGTTTACTGTCACCTTTCGCACGTGACGAATTGTGAAGCGGAAGGAATCCCAAAGCGAATCTGAATGGCGTACAGGAAGAGAGGGAGCACATTTCTCAACCCGATCATAATGTACAAGCTTTGTACGTTGCGATGATATTAGAAAACATTTTAATTTATCTTTACACTCAAAAAAGTGAGTTAGTAGACAACAGTTCACAACAATGTAATGTATATTTAAAAAAAATAACATTAAGGCACAATTGCTACAAAAACAAAACAAAACACACGAACGAAAGAGATTTGAAACAACAAGATCGCGGGGGGAGAGGCTTTTTCTGATGCTGTGAGTTGAATTAAATGCAACCGCATACGTTTGGCCGCATACTGTACAGTACTGGACGCATTTAAAACGCGATAACTAATTGAATTGAACAATTGTAAAGCAGTTTTAGAAGAAAAAAAAGCCTGTGTATGTGTGTGTGTGTGTGTATTAATCCCGTTAACGCAGTGGCACACACTATTCGCACACAATCGAAACGAAACTAATCTTTCACCCCTGCGCTCCCTCCCCGACAACTTTTTGACTGATTGGGAAGCTTTAAGCAATAGCAATTCAAATTAAACGTTCGTTTGCCATGTAAAAGTTTTCGATAAGTATAGTTCTTCTCCCTTGTTCTTCTCCAAAACCCCTGCCCCCCCCCCCCCCCCCTTCTTTTTTCGGCGTTACATTTAAGCAAGCGCATCGCAATCACACTTATCACGAATCACGCTAACGTTAATAATACTCATCCCAATGGAATGACACAGCCTATTCCAGTTAGAAAATATAGATGGAGAGGGGAGGGGGAACGGTGTTCATTATAAAATTATCCCAAATCCAGATATTGTTCCCACTAAACAAAAAAAAAACATTATATAGCACAATGAGCACATGTGTAACAGTAAGATATAGAAGCATCATTGTACATAAGGTAGCAAAAGGCAAATAGATTAGAGCAAACGAAACGAGAATCGCTCGAAAAGGAATGCTGGAAAGGAAAGCAACAGATAGAACTCGTGAGAGAAAAGCAAAGAAAGAAAAGGCAAAACGACAAAAAAGGGCAACAAAGCAAAGAAGCAAAATACTAGAATGAAGATCCATAATTGCAATCAACAAACTGTATAAAAACAACTGTGTATGTGTGTGAACATGATAAGAGGCGCAAAAACGGATAAATAATACACTAACAGTACTAAGTCAACAAACAGCTAGTAATAACAAAAAAGATATGCTTCTTTTTCTGTGCGCAGAGTAAGATGCAAAAAAAAAACAAACAAATTGCAGAAAAACAAAAAAAAAGCAGAAAAACAAACAAATAAAAACACATTTTAACCCAATACCAAAACTAAAAATAAACAGCAAACAGAATTCAACGGGCAAACAAGAGACATCACGAGTACACATATATATTTTTTTATAAACATTCTTCAAAGCTAAAACATAATATTAATGCCAACCATTTGAAGTTGAACAAACAAACAAAAAGCAGAAAAGAAACATTAAAAAACAGGAAAAAAAAGGAAGAAGGAGCAGTAAATTCAGCAAATACGAATGAGAAGAAAAAAACAGATTAAATTAAAACAAACCATTAGCAGGTTCATAGTTCAGTACCATTTATTTACTTCTGGTCCAATTTTGCTGCTACACTTCATGCTCTAAATGCAGAATGTGGATGTGCGCGTGTGTGTGTGTTTGCGGTACCATTATTACTGAACTCACTGTCGAAAACGAATATCTGCAAAAACAACAGGAATTAACCCTGCTACAGGAACCATACAATGCTGCACAACGTTACAGAGACAGTTCTTTGCACACGATTTGTAACAATTTTAAACAGATAAGAAATACGATAAAAATAGATGGCAAATCACATAATATACACACACACCCAAACACCAGCATGTCCATTGAAAATTGACAGTTGTGATGCACTGTGGCAGGCACAGCTCTCGCCCAAACACGGCATTGCGCAAGGCAAGGCATGCAGCAACGTGACAAGGAATTAACAAGAGTTTTGCTACAAAATATGAACCACAGTAATAGTGTGAAGGATGAAACGAAAAATATGTAAAACTTACATGACCCTCTTCTTCGCTGTCGCAAACATTTACACACATTTACACTGGTAATAATTATGGTTAAACAAAACTGTGAAATAGAAATTAAAAGAAGAAGGGAAAAGGATCAGATAGATCGTAGCCGTAGTAGGAGTGTGAGAAAACGGAGGAATTTCGCAATGCAATCGGCCATTTACGCTACCAAAGCAAAGGTGGGAGTAAAGTGTGGGAGGGATGGGGAAGGGGGAGTGGAGATGCGAACTGAAGGAACTGGAACAAAATATATGTATATGTATCTCAAACCAGAGCATATAAGAAATGGAACTGTTGTTGTTTTTTTGTTGTGTTTATCCAATTCTTGGCGTCCCTGACGTTAGGACCTAAAACGGGTTTCCATGGCGACACTCGACTTTGTTGTGTCTTCCCACTGCCTAGCAACGTGTGCGAGGGCAAACATTTTACGTGAAGCTTCTCTTGCGTGTAGTGTCACCTAGCTGTTTTTCCATCCAGTTGTGCCACTGCACGGAAGTATGTACGCCTAGATGGCGGAACTGCACATCATCGGTGAACTGCAGACGGCGTTGGACTTTGAGGAACCGAACCTGTTCTGCCGTTGGAGCATCCAGTACGGATCGCACTGGAAGGCGGTCGAGGGCCACACCGAGGGGCAGTCCTGCTGCAGTACGGCACGGATCGAGCAGCGGTCCGAGTTCGGCACACCGATCGATCTGCATCTGGTGACGCGCGGTCTCCAGGGTTGGCCCCGGCTGCACGTGGAGGTGTACGCGGTGAACGCACTGCAGCAGTACTGGCCGGTCGGGTACGGGTTCGCCTTTGTGCCGGCGAGTCCCGGGCAGCATCGGGTGCGAATCGCCACGTGGAAGGTGTCGTCGGCCCGGGTAGCCGACACGGTGCGGGAAAAGTTTCACACCGGTGGGTTCTCGCTCGCGAAGAGCGACATCGCGTTTAGCGGGATCGAGCGGTACAAGTTGCTGACGAAGACGGCCGGCACGGTGGAGCTGGAGTTGATGCTGATATTTAAAAACTTTGCCGAATATGGCGTTGAGCTGCGTTGAGGGGAAGAGGGTCGTCGCGCTTTGCTGGTCGTTGGTGCTGCTAGTGGTGGCTTGCGGCGTTGTTGAGGGAGGCGAACGGAACGTTCAACACTTTGTGAAGATTGATGTGGCGAAGATAAATGTAAAGAACGCGACTGATGCGAGTGGGAATGTGAGTAGTTCCACTATACCGATGGGAGAAGCGACCACGGAAATGTCTACTACGATCTCTACGACGGAAGGAACTACAAGCAGCAGTACGGCTGCTCTGACTACCAGCAAAACAACTGCCTCGGAACAGGCCGTTACTGTGGAGAGCACCGCAGCTGGAACAGCTACGACTGCAACGCCTACTGTAGATCCAACGGAGTTTACCCATCCTTCGTTTCCAGCAGGACGTGCGGCAAAGTTGGTCCCGAAAGGATATTACTGCCGATGTGACTTGACGGTGAGTAAGCAGTACAGCAAAATATATACAAAAAACTAATATGAATCTCCTTTTATTTCTTCCTTCCCTCACAGATTAACGTTTGCGACATTAACTGCTGTTGCGATATCGATTGCAGTGCGGCCATTTTGCGTACTTTTGACTGCGACCAGGAGCTACTGCACACGGACGAGTACCATCATGGCGAGGGATTGCAATCGTGCCGGGTACAGGGTGGACTGTTCTGTCTCGTCGAGCCCGTCTACGAGGAAGGGGATGAAAGTGTAAGAATCGACCATGTTGTGTCTGAAGATGGGAACTGTACACTTAATATGATTCTGTTACAATTCCAGTTCTACAACGCAGCAAAACTTCCCGCCGCTACGCGTTACAAGTGGAAGGAAGTGTTTCCCTTGGATAGTTCGACGGAAGAAGCGGTACGCCCTAACCACTATCATGTGGATGATGTGATCTACTTCTACAACGAAACAAGCGAGCTGGTGCAACCATTTGGTATGTATCATGACTCTTTCATTAAGATCACTCATTGAAGAGCGATTCGAATCGCGAAACGGGCCTCTAAAAATTCGTAAATGTCATAAGGTCTTAATATTGAAGAAAAGTTTCATGAATCTCTATAGATGTTTTATAGAGCGTGTAAGTTCATATTCACAGTTATTGGTGAACTTCTATAGAAATTGATGAAACTTGAATCTTAAAAGCGGCTGGATACACGGCCTCTTGCCTCCTCATCTTGGAACTACCAGTTCAACTGGAACGACCGTAAGATCCCAGTTCATCTCGAATAGCTCGTCATTGTTTCGGCTACTCAATTATCCTTCCAAACATACGGGGGCGGTCCCGTGGTACAGTCGTCAACTCGAACGACTCAATAACATGCCCGTCATGGGTATGGGCTCAAGCCCAGAATGGACCGTCCCCCCGTAGCAAGGATTGTCTATCCGGCTTACGTGTGGTAATGAATTAAGTCTCGAAAGCCTGTATAGGCCGGTATGCAAGCGTAGGACGTTATGCCAAATAGAAATATACGGGACCAAAGATCCTTCCGAACATCCTTATCTCGAAGATCTTCATCTCGATCGCGGCTAAGAGGATTTCGCAAATTTGAGCAATATCGATGTCTCAGAGGCTTAGTTATCAATAGTACAGCTTAGTTCTCAATACTAGCATCCTTGCTCAGGTAGCTCAGTTTCTATGGTATTGTCGGAGCTGACCTGAGATTTTAAATTCTTCGACGACTTCAAAAGTGCGTTCCCCGTATATCATTTCTGCATAGGACTGGATTTGTTAGTAGGCCTTCTGGTAGTGCCACCATCTGTGAGGCATATGCCTCGTTTATCTGTAATCTGAAGTTCTATACCGCCTTCTCGATTCTTTGGTAAGCTTTAGCTACATAGGAGTTCCGCAGACCAATGTTGTCTACGTCATCAGCGTGTGCCAGGATCTGGCTTGATTTATAGAAGAAGGTTCCCGTAGTCTACACCTTTACGTCACGGATAGCCTTCTCTAAAGCCAGGTTGAATAGAAGACAGACAAGCCCATCTGTATTTTTCCATCTTCTTTAGGATCTGCCGTATGGCGAAGATCTGGTCGTTTGATTTACCATTACGGAATCCTTTTTGATATATTTATAGTTTTGCTTCTGAGGGAGTAGTCGATCCTGAATAATCAGGAAGAATGTTTTAAAGGTGAAATAACATCCAAAATGATGTTGAACATTGTATAATCGTTTCTTTTGCAGCCATTCCTTACTCACTCACCGGCAGTACGTGTCAACTTGAGCATCCCGTGCGCTTCCTCCGCGATCGTACCAACCTCTGCCGGCGCCAAACCGTGGACGAGCTGAGTGAGTTCAATCGGGCCTTTCTACGACACGCCACTTCATCGGCCCGCTTCTTCCAGACGCCCAAAAAGTCCACCGTTATGGAGCACTACTGTGTGGAGGATGGGGACTGCCTGAATGCTACCGTGTCGATTTGCTATCATAACTCCCCGCACGGTTGGAACTGTACGCAGAGTTCGAATGTGACCACCAGCACATCGTCAGTGGAAGAGTTGGTGCTGGAGGAATTCCCTGATAGCATATGCCTTGAGCTTGAGATTACATTTATTCACAACTATACAAACCTGTTCAACGTACAGCTGAAGCTACTGTGTGAAAGAAGCGCTGACGAAGACGACCTCTGGATGGAATCCGTATGGCAGCGTATCACTGTAAGATTTATCGTTCCAACTCCTCCATCGAAGCCGAAATTGACTCGCACTGTTAGTGGCAACATTGGATATCTCACCGGCAAACCGTTGATCGTGTCCCATCGGGAGATTCCTGCAAACAGAACAACTCCACAGGAAGGATCACCTCCCGAGGAAAGCTTATCCAACAACCGTATGCTGGCGTACTTTACGAACGAAACCCGCCTACCGGACACGTCCTTCCGATTGCGTCTCCCAATCAGCCGTGCAAATCGTTGCACACTGACCGAGCAGGACCACGGAACGATCAACTTTGGTACGGATTCGTTTCACCGCTGCAACTACATCCCACCGGAGCTGATCAATCAAACGGCGGGCCAAAATTTCACCAAATTTTGCCAAACCCTTCAGGTCGGTTTGTACGCCCAGCTGCTGAATGGAGTGTATCCGGAGCTGTACCCCACCAAGGGTGAAGGATACGATAAGTTGAACCTGTACCTCTCCAAGTACGGCAACCCGCGGAACCGTTCCACCGACTGGGTGCGAGTGCGTTCCACGAACGTTGTAGCCGATGCCGAACCCGGTTCGGAACAGGCGTCGGCAGGCAGCTCCACCGACAACACCACCGAAAGCTACTTCACCTGCACCAACATGCTGATCAGCGTAAACTATCGCTTCTACTACGCACGGACCCGTGTGCGCGACGTGCGCCATCAGGCGGTTGTGCACGATGCGGAGATTGTGTTTGGACCGCGGGTAAATCTGCGCTTCCGGTTGGAGGAAGAGATCCGGGTGCCGATCTTCCTGCAGGTACAGTTTTTCGACCTAACGTCATCCTCGTCGTCCGCGTCGGTCGGGTTCGGTAAAGGTTTGCTCGTGTTTGGTGTGGTTTTTACATTCGGCGTGTTAAGGTAACGTGGGGAGAGGGAGGTAAGTTCCAGTGAGTAATTTAAAACGATAAAATATGAACCATCTTGTGCGGTGATTGATGAGTGGAAAGAAGCAGAGATCTTATTTAAATAAAGGAAGTGCCGAATCCAAAAATGTCTTTTGGCATTATTCTATCTAACAAAACAGACTATTATACGAAAACATTTCAAATATTTTTCTCTTTTTATTGAATTTTGCTTTCCTTTATTTACAGAAAATGCTAGCAGAACCTGTTCGTAGGTGCCGCTTGTTTTATATATACTCTAAACATCGTCCTTTTGTTTCTACTATAAACCATTCTAAGAGCCTACTTGCTTGTCGTGTCGAAAGTGTAAATTAATCAACCATTTACATAATTTAAAGCAAATTAACCATTCCATTCGTCGCTAGTAGTTTGTTGAAGGTAATGTTACGATCCTACCTAAACGGATTGCAGCCAACATGCTGGTGGGCAATAGCCTAGTCCTTAGTCTCTCTCTCTATCTCTCTGTCATGGATTTCGAAGCTGGCCTGCACACCTTTCCTCCTATTTCTCTAGCTCTCTATTTATTTTAATATATTTATCTCTCATACAACAAATAAGACGATTTAAAAATAAAATATATCAAAATCTAAACCGTGAGCAAACGATCCAGTTCGAACGACTACTGTCAATTAAATTAATTACGAATTAAAAACTCTGCTTTATAAAGATCTGCCCTTTCTTTTGATTACCGTGCTATTGTTGAGATTGGATCCATACAGTGTGCCTTTTTGTTTAATACAAAGTAAGTTGCTCTATCGAAAGGCTAAAAACCAAGCACCTATACAGGTGACACCACCCTAAAGTGAAGCTACTTTTCATCAATCTTCAAACTATGACGCTTCCTGGTGAATTCCTTATATCACGTTCATCACACATCGATTGGGATACTCTTTACTTTTACGAAAAATGTCAAAAAGTGGGTAAAATTCATAAAATCCACTGAATTGAACAGTGCAACAGACTCCATACATTGGCAAAATACTGCCAAATACTTGTCCAGATTGGCCAGTATGATGCTGATATTTAATAATTATAGTTATTACTCATTAGTGCTAGTAAATAGGTTGTTTTGGAACGTCATGTGCGTACCAGAGAACCTAAGTTGGAAATATCTCTTCCAATACATTCAACCATATATGGCAAAATGGCCATACTCGTGAAACACTAACCTTATCGAAGGAGGTATTCCGATACGAAGTTTAAGTAACCGTCCAGGAAGCTCCAAAGCTAGCACATGTCTGGGGTAATGCGTACGAAAAATTTGGTGTCCAACATCAGCGTGCCGTCACTGTATGTTGTTCAGCTGTTTCGAATAGGAAAGGCGCATCCAGTGCAATTTTAATCGGGTTTTGCAAACGCTTTAAGTTGACGTTTGAGACTATACTGACGCGTTTGAAGCAAAACGTACAGAGCAACGTCTGCCACAGTTTGGCATAGGCATACTAACGCCCCTAACTCTGCGTTTTCGCCGAACCGACCCGATATACAACGATTTCTATTGCATTTCTGGTTCATTGCATTCATAACGCAAATCCACAATGATGAAAAAACCCCTTTCCAATTATGCTGCCAAACAGCTCACTCGATCAGCCCCATCGTGCGCGCCACGCTCTGATATTCCGTCCTCGCCACATAGCATCCGGTCATCACCCGCTTCCCACTGTACGCCATCCGGCCGTGCAGCACGCGCCAATTGTCAAAGATTAGCACTGTGCCAGGCGTGAGTTGAAACTTCCACTGCACCTCCTCACGGTACAGCTCCTCCGCCAGCTTGCGATAGTCGGCATAGAACTGGGGCACCTCTGCCGCAGCCAGCGTGCGCATCGGTGCCCGATCGTACGGGTTAAAGCGTATCTGCTCGACCGCCCCGGTCAGCACACGATGGCGCTTTATAACTGGCGCCACGTACCGATGGTGCTTATCCTCCTCAATGTACTCCGCCTCGAGCGGATACTCGCACAGCCGGTCGTACGCGGCGGGATCGCTTTCGCGCAACCGTTCCGCCGCCGCGTACCCATCGACGAGCAGCGTCTCGCCGCCGCGCCCGTTAAACTGGATGCAGTGTAGCACCTGCAGCCCGGCCGCATCGCTAAAGTACGTGTTGTCCGTGTGCGGCCCCAGGAAGCCGTTCGTGTACGCCGTGTCGCTGTGGTCCATCTTGCTCTCGCTGAACGTCCACATGTCACCGAACAGGGTGCGCTGCACGGGAAAGATGCGCTTCACCGCCATCTCCGTGCTTTGCTGGTTCGGTGGCACTTTGGTGATGAAGGCAAAGCCGTACGTGATCAAGCTGCCCACAACCTGCCGCATCACGCTGTCCTCGCACAGCAGATCGTTTAGCGTGACGCGGGCGTAGCTGGGCGGGTGTTCCGCTGCCGCGATCAGTGCGCGATCCCACAGGACGAGCTGGGCGCGCCGCTCTTCCAACCGTTTGCGGTAGTTGTCCACGTGATTGTCCACCACCTGGCGCAGTTGGTACGACGATAGATGGCCATCCTGCCCTGTTGTGATGGGAGGGAGAGGAGAATGAGGCATGCAAGTGGATATGCGCACTGTTGCGGGTCAATGGCACCGGATACTTACAGACGATTTCGATTTTACTATCGGTCACATTACACAACGCCGGCTGTATGTCGAGCGGCAAATCGAGGATCGAGGTGGACCGTTGGAATGTGGCCACATTGTAGCACTCCTCGCACTGGCAGTGATCGCGCAACCAAACGTAGCTAACCGAAATAGACTCGCCCTCCTTCGGGTCGGTCCACACGGTCAGGAAACGGGTCGGGTCCGCCGTTCCGTCCTGCTTGTTCGACTGCATCGCTGCAAATAACAACACCGGAAAGCTCGTTGAATCAATTTAAAATTACGAAATCAGCGCACGCGTGACGATTGCAATTGCTCGTCCTCTCGCTTTGTGATAAGAAAATCGACCCTTTTTCAATGCGGCCAAAGTCCGGGCCCACTAACCTTTATCGCGCTCCGCTTCGTCGTCGCCATCCAGTCGTAGCAAGCGCTCGTCAAGGCACAACGCGCCACCTTCCGCCTCCAGCTTGCGCTGTAACCGTTGCAAATTCTCCGGCGTACACTCGAGCAGGGCCAGCACCTTCGTGGCGGGCTGGTTTGCCTTCACATCCTTATCGTCCTGCTCGCCCACCGTCTGACCCGGTGGCTTATCAGCAGGTTCCTCCACCGCCGTATCATCCGTTTGCGTCATCGTGCTGGTACATTTTTTACGCTCCACCATCGGCACTGGCCCCTTGATTCGCCTCAGCACCAGCGGGGCTCCCTCAGGGGGTACACCCAGGGGGACGATATTACTGTAAGCTGGTTTCGTAACGATCGTTCGCCGCAGCACGTTGTTCGCCCGCGTCGGGGGTACTTTCACTCTCGGCTCAATGAGGCTGATGGTATTGAGGGTACCCGGACTGGGAATTGGTTTGGGGAAGGCTCGTTTCAACGAAACAGTAGAGGCCGATCCTTGGGAAGGCTTTCGGAATTCATCGCTCGACGGAACGTTGATGAACTCTATGTCACCCCCGTACGTCGTCGCGAACTGGGACACTTCGGGGCAGGATTCTTCGACGTAAGCGTTCAATCCGGGGCTCACGGTGGAAGTATTGGCCGTCTGCTCCTGCCGACCGCTATCCTGTCCCCCTTTCGGCTCCGCCAAGCCCTGCCCAACGGGAAGCATCGTTCCGGGCCGGTTCAGCGGCGGTGGATCACGGTTCAAACCTTCCGGATCGTTCAGCGTAACCAGATTAATGGACGGCACCGCCGTAATGTTGAGGCTGCGGGACGCTTCGTTTTTGTAGTCGGAATCGCGGAAGTGGCGCGTGCAGATGAAGAACCGCTTCCGGATGACGTCGATCGACAGACCGACAAAGCCATCGATGGCCAGCACCCGGCGCCACTGTTCCGCCCGCTCGTTGTCCGACGGGAACTTGTGGACGAGGGAAAACTTTTCTTCGTTACAGCACGGCACACAGCATGAGCGTAATTTGCTCATGATTTTTCTGCTTTTCGTTTTCCCCAAAAACCAGCAAGCAAGCGGTTTATTATCGGGCCGAAATAACAACAATGTTTCCCGCCTCCACCCAAGCGAATCACTTTGTTTATGTTGTCATTTTATGCTGCCGCTGCTGCTGCTGGTGCTGGTGAAGCTTCGATGGAAAACGGCAAGTATCCAAGCTCGTTTCGAGAAACTACATACATTTATGCACGTGGGATTGTATTCGGGTTGTTAATTCATTTGTTACACATTTACCAAACAGTGCCTATTGTTTTGCATAAATAAAGCAAAAACCACAAATTCGTTGAACATTTTCAAAAATTACGACGTGCTGTGCAACGTGTACACGCTGCTTCATCGTGTAAACTCGGTACAAGAAAATTATAAAGCAGGTTTCTCTTTCAAGCAAACAATGGTGTGTTCGTTTGCTCGTACAGTGGGACACACACGGTGAAAACGATCAAAATATATCGCCGAGTACAAAATGTTGACTAAAATCTCGTTTTAGCTTCGAAATAAATCCATGACAATTAATTTTGATTTTTTCTCATTTTCAAACCACTCAAATTTGCTGTAAAATTCAGTTTTTGAATTATATTTTATTCAACTCGCCAAACCCTGGCGTCAACCGGTTGTCGTCTGTCATGTCCACTGTCGGCCCATCCCACACAGTGTGGCTGGATGATTGGTCGAGAGTGCGAAGAGGAAAAAAACGGCTATCAAACGTACACTTCCACCAGAGTTTGTGTGTGCCTCTGTGGAATTCCTCTGTGGCCCGCAGCAACTAGAGGCAGCAGCCAAGCGGGTGTTTAGCGAGCGAGCGAGTAGTAAGCAAAATCGGTAGCGACCGGGGGATTAAATTTACCATCAGCGGCAACAGCAGCAGCAGCAGCAAATTATCAACGAGGTGCGTCTCCGTATGGGTGTAGCTGTGTGTATGTGCGTCTGCTAGAATATTGCTGTGTATATATGTGTGTGTGTGTAAATCTGGTGTATGTGTGCAGCGAATAGATAACGCGCCGCCACCAAACCAACCCCTGTGTGTATGTGTGTGTGTGTGTGTGTGTGTGTGTGTGCGTATGTGCATATTTCTTTTGCCCCCGTGTCATCCAACCCTCCCTAGTAGAGCACACACTGCGGGCATAAAAAACGGCAAAGAAGAAGAAAAAAACACCCGTAAAGTCGGCCCTAATCGTGATTAAGCGGAAAGTAATAGAAATCGCAGCAAATCGTAGGTAGGAAGTGTGGTTAAGTTTCTTTGCCAATCCACCGTCACCGCCACTCAGCAGGGTGGGCAGGAAGGATTGTGTCTGTGTGTGTGCGGGAGGGGGAAGAAAAGTGAGTTTTCCATCGTGACAGAAGAGGGGTGCGAAGAGCGAAGAGGGTAAAGAAACAGTGAGGAAGGTACAATACCAACGGAGTGCGTGCGGTTGGTCGGGCTGTGAAGGGGTTAAAAGCGGTCGGTGCAGGTGCAGGGGGGCAGCCAAAAGTGAAACAACGTAACCGCCGTCTCCCCGCGACCATTCCACGGTTTACTTTAGCTCTCTCGGATTGACTGGTGACGGCCAATGGTGGTCTGAGAAAAAAGAAACAGTGCCATATGCAGTGAAAAACGGAAACCGTCAAAGTAATTTGCGGATTTGGGATTTTTTGTTTTTGTTTTCTGTCTGCATCATCCGGCCAATCCTAAAATCCCGACCCATCCCATTGTCCGATCGTAAATGATCCCGATTCCGACGCGTCGTCCTCCAAATTGGTTCCGTATAGCAGCTCGCCCCCCCCGGGGACCGACCTCCTGCTCAATCCCACGCATCCAGTTCCGGTCGCTCAAGGTCTCCCCGACGCTCTCGAGCCCTTCCTTTCCCACACGCCCATATTTTTGGACTGGGTGGTGTACCGCTCATAGTGGTGGTGGTGGTTGGCAAGGGCGACGGCAACTGTCAGTGTATGTTGTTTTTTTTTTATTCTTTATTCAGTCAGCACCACCAACTCTCGGATGGAATGATCTCGGTCGATGATGCGTGTGTGTAGTTGGAGAGCAAAAGGGAGGAGACAGAGCAGGGGAAGAATGGAGCGAAGAGGAGCACCAGTGTCACCTGCAGTACGGGCCGCTCCCCGGGTTGAATCGCCCACCGAGATAGGCGGCCCATCTGACACACACGCCGCCCGTTTTCACCCACCCCATTCTGCTCGAGTGATTCTGGGTGATGTTGATGTTGGTCGGAAAATTGCCAACGAAAGTGTCCGTGTGTGTGTGTTTCTTGTGTGGCAAGGTTCTTCCAAACAAGCCGCCCAAATGTGGTGCCGATGTGCCAAGGCAGTAGGGAAAGAAAAACACACTAAAGCGGTGGAAGGGGGGAGGTTGAGTCCCTTCCTCCATCCGTGATCATTCGTATAGACGTCAAAGTAGGCGCTTTTCTCTCTTTTGTGTGCGTGTGGTTGTGTGGATCTTTCTTCTCTATCCCGTGGCTGGTGCCGCGGTGTGTGTATTTCGATCGATGACGTCGATGCTCTTGGGGTTGAGTCAGCATTACAACACCCTCCTCCCCATCCGACGCGAGCGGGTGGTAAAAGGGTCTCGTTTGGTGTGGGGTGTGTTGGAGAGCGGTGGCAAAAAAAGGAAACGATCGGAAGCAGGAAAATGCAATTGCTCGATTCGAATGAACCTTCTTTCTGCAATTTGTTTGCAGTTTTGCTAGTCGTTGTTTTATGCACCTCTTGCCTTGTTGCTGTCACAACAACACGCACACACACACACACACACACACACACAGACATACACCGCAAGGGCGGGCGCAAAACGGGGGTGTTGATCGAAGCGCAACCACTGCTGCAAAACATTGTGTGTGTGACCGACCGACCCGATCCAAGTCGTTTGGAGTTGAGGCCAGCCAGCTTTGAATTTGAATGCGCGCGATGGTCATGTGCGCAATACGGGCGCGCATTGTGTGGTGGGATTGCGTATTGCACACCGAAGCCGCGAACGCGCACCGGAGCAGAGAAGAGCAGGAGAAAGCTGAGCGGAGGCAAAGCGCAGACGTCCCTCGGAAATCACTCTTGCTCCTCCTTCGTTGCCATACGTCTTTACGCTGGCCTGCCTCAAACGAACCTTTAACGATCTGATTATGCGGAACCATAAAATGCGCTTTCCGTGCTTGAATGTGCGTGTCATCGCGGCGGAGAGGAAGGAAACGAGGAAAACATCGACAGCAAAGCACCATTATCCCACCTCTCCCCACCATCCCCCCTGGGCTGGAACGACATGGCGAGGCCAATAATTATGATTCATCATCACCATACGGTTGAATAAATTCGATTTTGAGCGAGTTACATGGACGAGACGCAGGCAAATTGGCTGTTGTAAAAAGGATTATTTGCTGCCAGCCCGGTCATTGATCGGGTCCGAGGGTGTTGATAATAGAGCAAGCGGGGAACAGCTTAGCCACCATCACCCCACTGCCACCACCGGCATTTATAAATGCCCTTTTGTGACCGGAAAATAACAGCTACGCCCCAGGAGGAAGTTCACACTCTCCTTGGGTGCGGGCCGTGCACTGCGGGTGAAAGTGGCACTAATTTTCATCAATTGATCAATCTCACCCGATGGCTCGTTGGGTTCCCATGGACAGAAAGATGCTGCCATGCGCGTGCTTCCTTGTCTGCTCCGCCGATTACGCATAGCTTGGTGCGCTTTATCAATGAACTGGTATGCTCGTACGGGTACCACGGTAAAGTAAATGTCAGCCGGAAAGTGAGTCAAATTTCTGCGAAGAGGAGAATGATAGTGGGGAGTTTTTTTGTTTTTTTTTTTATTTTTTTTTATTTTTGAGGTCGTGTTCAAATTTTCCTGGGAAAAATGAAAAATAAGGCTTTTTACCATTCGTTCACATTCAATTTCCCTGTTTCCAGTGCCACATTGACGGGCGTGTGTTTACTTTGACCCGTGCGTCGGTTACTAGATGTGTGTTGTTTATACACCCCCCCCCCCCCCTCTCCCCGATCGTTGGTATGTTGTGCTCTATTTTTGGGGCGGTTGTGCGAATAATTGAAACCCGAAAGGAGTATGTGTGAGCTTGCTCGGGAAAAGCCGCGTGTTGGGCAGAAAATTTCCAAAAGTGGTGGACTTATACAAAAGAAAATGAAGCTTTACAAAGGTTTACGAAATGCACAAGTGTCATTACCTAATGAGGGGAACAGTTGGGGATAGGACAATCAAGCTTCGGGTGTTTTCTCTCTGCTATCGCAAAGCTTTGTTGTGCCTAGTTGGTTGCCTTTCTTATCGGACTCGTCGATAGCGATATCAGCGAAAATGGCAATCTCGTGCGCGAACGTTGCTTTGAAATTGATGGACTCTGTGATGAACGCGAAAAAAAGAAAGATTATCTAATTTCGAAACCTTGGATCTGCAGAAAACACCCCATTTGTCGTGAAATATTGTGTCCAGTGTGTTGTAATAGTGTGGAAATTATTCTAGGCAAGCTTATCATTCAGATAGAAATTCTACTGATTGTCCCGGATCCCGCGTGCACGCTCGAATATTATTGATATATTATTAAACCATCCTCAACCATTTAAACTAATGTTTCATTTTCCAACCATTCATTTTAGGCGCTGCATGTGATCGATCGCGGAAGCAAACCGCAAAGCCAAAAGAAAAGCGTAACAACACTTTCACCCAACCACGTGGCACGTACGTGAAAAACAGAACCACTAGCGCACCCGGCCGCCACCACCACCACCACTACATCCCGTTCGTCAGCCCTGAGCCCGACACAGACCCGGCAGCAGCAACATGCAAGCGATCAAATGTGTCGTCGTCGGTGACGGTGCCGTCGGTAAGACGTGCCTGCTGATCAGCTACACAACGAACGCGTTCCCGGGCGAGTACATCCCGACCGTGTTCGACAACTACTCCGCGAACGTGATGGTCGACGGCAAACCGATCAACCTCGGGCTGTGGGATACGGCCGGGCAGGAGGATTACGATCGGCTGCGGCCCCTGTCCTACCCGCAGACGGACGTGTTTCTCATATGCTTCTCGCTCGTCAATCCGGCCTCGTTCGAGAACGTGCGGGCGAAATGGTACCCGGAGGTGCGCCACCACTGTCCGAACATACCGATCATACTGGTCGGGACGAAGCTCGATCTGCGGGATGACAAGAACACGGTGGACAAGCTGCGGGACAAGAAGCTGTCGCCGATCACGTACCCGCAGGGGCTGGCCATGGCCAAGGAGATCGGTGCGGTCAAGTACCTCGAGTGTTCGGCGCTGACGCAGAAGGGCCTCAAGACGGTGTTCGACGAAGCGATCCGGGCGGTGCTCTGTCCGATGATTCCGCCGAAGAAGAAACCCAAGTGTAACATCCTCTAAAGATTGTTCGCTTTATTTTCTTTTTAAAAAACACACCCAACACATACACATACATGAAAACACAGAAACAAGAAACAAAACAACAAACACAATACAATCGCGCTTTTGCCTAGCTCTTCTTCTCGTTCCCCTTACGCGCCCCTCGGTATGGCCGGGGGTGCATTGGAGGTTGTGTCAATGCAAGGGGAAGCGGATTGGTTTATCCCCAAAATGGCACCTTCATCCTGGTTCCTGGTTCCCACCAACACTTCTCCAACCTACTTCTCCTGATAGAAAAATGACCCGAATTAGGCCGATTATATTAAAAAAAAAAAAAGAGTAAATCAAAACAAACGACACGCACGCGTGGTGAAAGAGCACAGAAACGCTACGACAGCAAATCAATCTATTAGCAAGCAAATTCCTCCGAGGCGCAACACGAAAATCGAGTACAAAAATTAAAAAGCTCTCCTGGTCGCGTTTTGATGTGATTAGAAGAGCATCAACACCGATTGGCAGATTGGAACAAAAGTGAGAAAAAAAAAATCAATTGGAACACATTGTACGACAGACGGTAGAATGCATTCATAAACCGCCCCACTTCCATCTCAGCCATCGTTCACTCATCAATTCCCCTCGGTCATGTTCATATTAACGTTCATTCACAATGGCTTGGCGCCACCGGCTCCCCGGCGGTGTTTGTGTGTGCGTGCGGCCTTCGGCGCATCCTTTTCAGTTTGTGTGTTTTATTGCGTTTTTCCCCCATCTATTGTCGTAAATGCCAGTTTTAGAAGAAGGAAGAGTAGGAATTACGTAGATCTGTAGCAAGGACAGCAGAAGAAGCGTGAAACTAAGCATGGAATCCCAATCTGCCTTACGGAAGGTGGTTTTGCATATTTGTTTTGCGAAGAAATGTGACCGAGAATGGAACGATATTTACGCAACAAAGCGTGAACATGTGAAGCCTGAAGCCGAAAACAATGCACCATTCGCGTGTGTATCCTGTGCCGAATGCAACGGCTGAGCAGTGGATAGGACAAGCAGGACAGGAGGGGAGGTGTTCCAGCAAATATCATCCTCAAACTATCGGCAAAACACTTCACCCGAATGGACGGAGAAGGCACACCGCCTGGTTGGTTTAGCGTAAAAGGTAATTAAAACTTTTCTCCCAATGTCTCACCTTTTTAGCCGCCGTGCGCTTAACTTATTGCTTTCTACTTTAAATTGTTAAACCTAATGAAGATTGGTTTCTATTAACCGCTTGAAAAAGGGGGCCAGTTTTTGCCTGTGCACGCACACGCACATTCAATCATCATTCCACAGCCCAATCTGGGTCATTGCGCGGTGTGGTGCATCATTCGCGTCGCAAATCTGTATCTAGCTTACCCACCCCATGCAAACGATAGAGATGATGATGGTTGGAAGTCGCATCATCAGCAACCCATCACACGCCCGACTAGTGGAAACTAATGGGGGAAAACTCACGAAACGCATGCGGGGAGTTATGCTTGTCTTTAACTGCGTCTGTTTTGCCGTTGTTGTGCTTTAGATCGTCCGACACGCAGACGGATCTCCACCGATTGGACAGTTGGTTGTGGTGGTGGTGTTGTGGGCTTTCTCTTTGTTTTTGCTTGCACACTGGATGGTCGGGAAAGTGATTGAATGCTCGCGATAAACTTCCGGGGGCTTTTTTTTTTGTTGCTTTCTGAGAACTGCTAAAGGGAGAGGGTTTGCGTTCCGGGCCAATGGATTCGGAGCGCGGGTGTGCGTTAGTCATCCGGTCGATCCCCGCGCGCTTGTGTGACTTCTATTTTGCTTTTATCGAGTGCTACGCGCGCGATACCTTTTTCCTTATCTTTTTGTCATTTTTTTCCTTTTTGGACAGTGCAAGTTCGTTTTATCTGGCTGTGTGCAAGTTTGTCCGCGTTATCCCATTCTTTCTTGGTTTTTCGAATCTCTGAGAGAAGTTTTTTATTATTGTTTTGTTTTCAGCAAACTCTGAATTAAGATAACAATTCTTCTGCTTGCTCTTTTTATCTAAAGCTTTTCTTGAAATATAGAAAATAACTCTACGAATGCTTTTAACCCGTAAAATTTAAAACAATAATATGAAAGATAACCATCTTGGCACTGTTTCTTATATAGCTGTTTTCTCTCTTTTTCCTTTCAGAACCAAAACTCACCAAATCAATCTAAAACAGAACCAGTTTAATGGTGGAACAAACGCATACACACTCAATAAGATCGGAGCCAGAAAAGCCAAAATGTGGAGCGGATGTTAAAGTTTGGCAAAAGGTTAAATTGGAAGACGATAGTGAACGATGGAAGTTTGCTTTCAATATTTTATTTTGTTCGTTTGCTTTAAACTTCGTAAGTATGAGCTACAACAGCAGTAGGACGATATGGATGGTAGGCATCTTTTGCGGCTATTCACTTCTTATTTTATACGCAAGGCTTGGCTTGCGCAAGTGTGTGTTGAATATTATTATGATTATTTTTGGTATTACTTCATATTGATATTCTAAACATTAGGATGCATAATGAGAGTTAATACACAGAAGATTTTAGAACTGATTTTAATTTGTAATTAAAGCATGTTCCTTGCATGCAGTTCATTATGATTTAATGCCTTTCGAGCTCTAATGGAAGTACATTATGTTCCAAAATTTTGATCTATTTTTTATATTATTTCTATAAACACATTAATGAAAGAAGAATGCATTTCTACCATACTTGTCGGATGTTTGATGATTTTCATGATCTTCAAAAAAAATTCCGCCTCCGCGCGCTGATAACATGCAGAAAACAATTGCTAAAGGGAGAACTTTTTCGTCACTGCAAATGCTGGGAGAAGAAAGGTTGTTAAGGTCGTGGTGTGGAGCATAGGAACAGTGGAAGAAGTAGCAGAAGACTAGGAATATCGGGGAGAGCAGGCTGCTGTAGTAGCCAAATAGGTGGGACCGTTTGCCGTCGTGTGGTGGAGCCGGTGTTAGATTTTAGTTGAACTGGGAGCATCCCGTGCGCAGTCCTCCCCCAAACACATCCATGCCCGTTAAAATTACGATTAAAGAACGGCAAGTAAAACCAACAAAGCAAAGCAAACAAAACAAAACAAAAAAAAAGCAAAATGCATATATACAAGCGAAGGAGAGTGGGAAGTGGAGGTACAGAAACAAACCTAAAATCAAACAAAACTATGTAAGATAGGTGTGCGTGTGTATGTGTAAAACGAATACACAAAAAAAAAATCGAGATTCGAGATCACGTGGTTCAAATTGGCCGAGCAAGAGGGACACGCCAGGAGGAGACGAAACAGTAGCAAGGGATCACATTTCCGTGCATGCGTGCGTGCGGCGTGCGTGTCTGTATGTATGTGTATGTATGTATGTATGTATGTATGTATGCGTGGTGATTGTTCTTTAGAAATAATGGCTTAGGAGAGTTGCAAATCATACGCAAATCGAATCACACGAAGCAAAGGGGAAAAATGCCGCCTGCAGCAGCTCTACAACAAGCTTACTTAAAAGCTCCGTTGTGCTGGATGCATCCTTTTGTATGCAATTATTGTTTATGCTTCCACCGTTTATCTGTGGTGCATATCGTTTATGCTGTCAGGCCCTTTTCGTGCTGCTCTTACCGTTTCGCGCTCTTAAATCGTACGTAGATTTCATCGCAAACGGTGATTGTAGTCGATAATGTGCGTGTGTGTGTGTGTGTGTGTGTGTGTGTGAGTGTGTTTGTGTGTAAAGCCAATGTTTCACTGTAATCACAGAACAATCATTTACACTCTCTGTACATCGCTCTGCTTTAAGTTTTTAGGGGCGAGGGAAAAACCATTTACCCTGAAGATGGCACATCCATCCATGCATATATTCAGTTGCTTCCTCTCCTTCATCTTGCGAAGGAAAACACATAAAACAGCCAAATCGGGTGTGCGTGTGTGTGTGTGCGCGCGCCCTTCGCCCTGCCAGTACACGCCCAAACACACCCACAAAAACTTGTCATTATTCATCTGTTTTATCACTTTTTTTCTCTCTTCTCCGTCTGTGTAAAAGAGTGTATAGATGTTTTGTTGTCTCTGCTGCGAATGCGCTTTTTGTAATCGCTATGTGTATGCACGCGTGCGTGTGTATGTGTGCGGGTGTGTGTGTGTGTAGCCCAGTTTTTCGTTACCGAGAACAAAGCAAAAAAAAAGGGAGCAAAGCACACAAACCTGCTCTAACACGTAATGCGGAAATAATTAGAATGGAAGCAGTAATAAGCAAACAAAAACCATACCAAGAAAGAACAGCCGTACTCCGTAACCAAATAGTTGTAAAGGTGAGCATAAAACACGCACACACATACACACATACATACGTACGTGAAAACCTAAAAAAAAGTAAGCAAAAGTAAAACTCTACTGTGAAAAAAAAAAGAAGTGGAGCGTGAAAATCCACTCTTTTGCGAGTGGAGATGTTGAAGCGAATGGTGAAATTTGTAGCTAACAAACTTCCTCTATCCTCTTAATAATCAGGACGAGCGTGTGAAGAGGAGGAGAAGAAGGATGGTGCCGAAGAAGTAGAAGAAGCAAAAGGAGGAGGGAGAATCGATGAAGAGAAGAAAAACTTTATAACAAAGTGTAATGCATTAATATTAGGTAGGCTGAGATATATAGGCGTGCGCTTTTCCTGCGTTTTTGTTTTCAAAAAACTAACAGATGGGAAAGTGTAGATTAATACAAAAAAAAAAACACACAGACACATACACACACAAGAAGAAAAAAAAAAGAAGAAATTAAACACGACACCGACGATGTGTGTCCCTCAAACGACAACGTTAGGGAAAGGTATATACAACAAAAGGAGAGGACAAATACACGAACGCGATTCTATACAACAATTGAAAAAAAAGATACAAAATTTCCAAACGATGATGTGTGTGTGTGGAAGATGAGAAAGTGTTCAAAGCACAGAACGAGTTGTTTTAACAAAAAAAAGGGAGATAAAGAAAAAAACATAAAACACTTCTATATCAAGCTAGCAGCAAACAGCAGCAGGGGTCTAATGGAGCGTTAAAGAAGAGAGAAACATGTTAAAACATTTAGCAACCCAGCAACTTTGAGACCCCGAGATTTTACAAGAATCCGTGCCCTCCCTTTTACCCAAAACTCTACTAACAAAGCAAAACCAAAAGAAGAGATAATATGCAAAACACAACACAGAAGTAAAACAGTTCAGAAACAGATCAAACAAAGAGACAGAGAAAACGCTATCACGGAAATTGGTCAAACACATACACACACTAACACTAACACCGTTGTTGCAATCAGAACAGAACAGACACAAAAAAAAACTCCAGACGAAAATAGGACGAAATGGCAAATAGAAGCAAAGGGCCCCACGTGCCGCTCTGCTGCAATGTGTGCAGGAGGACAAACAAGCAAACAAAAAAAAAAGGTTTATTGATATAACACTTTTTAATAAGTAATGGATTATTATGATTATGATTATTATTATTATTATTGAGTAATTAATAAAACAGAGATAAAATACTAAAAACAAAACCTCAACCTTTTGCTGCTGCCCCCAACACGCGTGGTGTTCCCTTATCAGGGAGGAGGGGCTTACTTTACCCTTGGTGTACCTTTGCGTTTGTAGGGAGAAAATTAGAGAAACATTTAACTTTACTCTGTTTACTTGTTTTTGATTTTGTTCTTTATTTTTCCTGCAGCTTCTGTTTCTGTTTACGTTACTGTGGAGGCCCTGGGTCAGAATTGGAGTGCAAACAATGTCCTTTGAATGGTGTATGCGCAACAACGAGCCCTGTTCGGGAGAAACGATCATTTCTCATCGATCCCCGGTGATTCATTCGACTGTCGTCCTCATCATCTACACCCTTCCATCATAGGCATCGTGTTCATCATCATCATTCTCATGCGTCATCATCAGCTAAAATGGACTTTCGAACACTGTGTCATTTCTCATTCGCACTCGTTAAGTGAGCGCTCGTTGAAGGAATCAAGATGATCGGTAGAGCAAACAAACTGCAGCTCCAAAAACTCCAAGTTCCACTCCACCACTCCTTCCTAGCCTATCCTGCAGTGTGCTGTGTGTGTGTCACAATGTTACTTGTAACAACACCACGAAATATGCGCGCGACCTATACGGCAAGACCGAACCAGATCTGCCTAGTAATCGTATGTTTTACTTTCTTTTACTTTTCGACTCACGCACTCCAATACGCGGCGCACCACGCTCACCATCCATCCATCCACACACCATTCACGAAACAACCGGTGCAGGCCAACCGTTGTGGCGTTTGTTCTCCTACTAAAGACGGAGCGCTACAACGCCTGTGCCCCCAAGAGGAAAGGAAGCGGAACTGGGACGAACGATCGGCAGCCTGGGGAGCTAACGTGCAACGCAAAACATCAACTACATTCAGTTTCAGGCCAGCAATACAATCACGCAATATTTATACCTGTACTACTGTTGCCATCATTCGCACTTCTAGGGCGTAATTAAGGCCCGCTGTACTGTTGAACACGTTTTGCGTAAATTTAAATAATCATTCTACTATCTTAATGGCTAAAAGTAATATGCTAAACACTCTAGGCGTCTGTAGGAGTTAATTCATTCGACTGTGTTACATTGTTTTATCAGTAACGGAATGTTAAGCAGTATCAGTGCATATAAGTAAGCATTTAATTCGTGTTGCATTTTGTTAGGGTATATTAGGTATATTAGGATAATACTTAGCAATAATATTTATTACATTCTTATCTAATGTTTAGCTCGATCTAATGTTTGCTAAAAGACCACTAAAGCATACTAAAACCAAGATTGGCCCTGAGCCGATCTGAGCAAGAGTATAGGTGTTTCTACAACGAATTACTCTATTTCAATCAACATTTTTATTTAAAAAATGAATCAAGGCATCATTCAACAGGCAACCACTATTTTTTTCAGAATTTTCATATGGGTTTCCTTATTTCGTTGTATGATGAAATTCATCTGTGTTGTTTATTTGATTCACTAATTAACACAACGAAATCGTTGTAATTCTTATTTTTCAAACCCACTGCTTTGATTTTTAATGTAATACCTTTTAAATCTACTTAC
This sequence comes from Anopheles gambiae, assembly GCF_943734735.2. NCBI lineage: Eukaryota > Metazoa > Arthropoda > Insecta > Diptera > Culicidae > Anopheles > Anopheles gambiae. Next base: position 84,468,444 of record NC_064601.1, on the reverse strand, counting down.
TATACTAATAATATTTCCATCTCTCTTAAATTCGTTTTTTTCTGAAATCAAATTCAACAAAAAAGATTGCATCATTGCATCTTTAAAATATATTCAAAAACACAAAAATCAAATACAACTTCTAGAGATATCAATATAAAACATAAAAAAACGGTCCTTTTTCCCAAACTGTGGTAAATTATTTGAAATAAATTGAAAATATTGAGAACGCGTCGTTTGCCCACATTAAAAAAAACATCTTCTTCCAAAGATGTGCTTTTGAGAAGAGATTTTAAAGGCACGCAAAACTCCACCATCTGATAAACCACCTCCAAGTACAGCATCCTTTCGAGAAGGACAGAGAGTGAGAGAGAGATACGCGTCCGGCGTTGGCGAATGTGCGTGTACACTGTACAAGAGCATTGTACATTGTGCCCGGGAACAATATTGCGCGATGACGGGGGGTGGCTCTCAAACGCATCTCAGCAATCTCCTGACCGCTCTCGTCATCTCTCACCAGCCTCCGATAACACAGCGGTCGCGCGCGTACGATCTCATCTCGCATTCGCTCTCACCGTGCTCACTCCATGCTCACTCTCACGCGTTTCTACAGCAACAAGCCTTGCTGCTACTACTGCTACTCACCACCGATCCTGAAGCTCCTGGAGATGGAGGCGCCCAATGGATGCAAAGCAGGCGAAGAAGCACTAGAGCGCTGGATTGTGCCAAAGAAGGATCCGTCGGGCGTCGGGTTGTGTACACGCGTATTCGGTGCGCTCTGTGTGTCTGCTCTAGCTAGTGCGCGCTTGTGCTGCTTGTGCGCGGGGTGCGGTCGCCAGCTGTAAGAAGAAAAAACAACAGAAGGAAGCAAAGTAAAGAAAACAGTCGTGAAAATTGTGCTTGTGAAGTTGTGAAATAGTGCGGGAGTGTCTGGCGAGTGTAAAAGAGGAAGAAAATCACCCTCACCCACCTCCCAGCAACGGATAAGCTGCGAAGTAAAAGAAAGGTGTGCGACCAGAGTGGGAAGCTTACAGGCTGCTTCTGCAGGTGGTTTAGTGCAGAAAAGGGTGGAAAAAAGACGCTCCCTAATCCCTCCCGGTAGGATTGCTGCCTAGATCAGCATGAAAATAAAATTCTAAATTATCCAAGTAAGCAAGCGAAAAGTGATAACAGTGTTAGAGTGTATGTGTGTGTTTGTGCGTTTTTGACAGCTCGTAAGGAATACGTCGACGGCAGACGACACGGCACAGTTTTTTCTTGCATGAAAGCAGGTAAGAGTGCAGCAGCGCATCCTTTTGCATCGATTTGATTTGGTGCCACACACGCACGCAATGAATATCCGCCATTAATAATCAGGCAGATTCACCCCCAAAGGCAATCCCACGGAGTCGCTGCTCCCGTGGAAATCAGTTCAAGGATATTTAGCGAGAGCGTGGGGTTGTTGGAAGGTGGTGTGCGAAGGATAAGAGATTTTCACCACACCAGCATCAGTGCGCTCATCATCATCATCGCCGTCGTTTTCCACCGCCTCATCTACGATGGCTGGGAATGAAAGAGTGAGAGAGAGAGAGTGTGTGTGAAAGAGAGCGCAGCGGGAGAAAGAGCTCGAGAGACGAAGACGATGAAGGCGCGCACAGCATCACGCACACACGCACACAATTAAACGGGCAGGACGAAAAGCTCATCAGTACCATAACCTTAAACTAACCACAATTTCACATCCCTGTTGCCATTCGCCCCTACTATCCCCCACTCGCTGCTCATCCCCCTTGTAGGGCGGCGGCTCCCGGAGGGTGGTAGTATTGCAAAACGGAAAACTACTTTGACGGGTTGACGAGCAACCGGATTCATCGAGTCATTCCGGTAATTAGATTAATATCTTCATTCAGCAAAGTTTATCCTGCCCGAAAGGGTGCAGCGCATCACCCGAGGATGAGCTTTTGCAAAAGGTAGAGGAGGAAAGCAAAAAACGGGCAGCCATAAATCAATGTCCTGTTCGAATCGGGAGGACACTCTCTCGCTCTCTCTCTCTACTCGTCCGGTTTCGTGTATTGTCTTCCCTCCGATATTGTTGCATCAAACTGGTATTGTGCAGTAGTTTTTTTCGTATTCAAGCCCTTCTTGATGGTTCATGCTAGTTAGTGTTCGCATTTTGGGTATGTGGAGCATTCGCTTGGAAGTTTGAAAGGATTTAAAATTTCGTTTAGGACTTTGTGAAGCTTTGAGCACGAATTTAAATGCACGGCTAGAGACACAAGTATTCCACCTTCCTGAAATATAGGGCATATTTTAGGAACAGGACTTGAACATGCCCGATAATATTAGGCGTTCAAATTTGTTGTAAGCGAATGATTGCCTAAAAATTATGTTCAAATGTTTGATTACGTTAAGCAAAGGTATGAGCCTAGGACAAGACAACGTTTTCTTGTTCTTTTTCTTCTTCTTCTTCGTGTGCTTTAAATAAAGACTTTCCTGTCAAGTTGGCCTAATAGCGAATAGCAAACTGTTATTAGATTTATATTACCTTACGTAGGATGTTCAAAGTGCTATCTAAGATTCGTTGCGAAATTGAATTCGATCAACGCATGGTCTGGTAAAAACAGGTGTGATGCATGTTCCAAGTACCTACATCATCCACTTTCTACTATAAGCCCCCTTTTCTAATGAACTAGTTAATTTAGACCCGTTACAGGGCTACGCAAAATAATTTTGACGCTATAGAATAACTCAAAAGTATTTTTTTTTTACAAAATATTCAATTCCCAAGTGCCCCTGCCATTTACTCTAGTCTGGTGTAAGGAGACACTGATTCTGAACTCTTTTCGAAAGTAAAACTGATCTTGAACCCATACCGGTCCTGCATCTATGCCATTCCTGGAACTGATCACTAACTCTTAACCGGTTCTGGAACTAGTCCTGAACCCTTACTGATCCTAGAACTGATCCTAAACCAATACCGGTCCTGGAACAGATCCCCAACTTTTAACCAGTTCTATAAATTGATTATCACTTATCGGTCCTAGAACATATCCCAATTTCTGGAACTGATCCCGAACCCATACCTGTCCTGGAACTGATCCCCTTACCGTTCCTGGGACATATCTCAATTCCTGGAACTGATCCTGAACCCAAAGCAGTTCTGAAACTAATCCTGAACCCCTTTGTAATTCTGGAACATAACCCAAATCCTGGAAGTGATGATTATGCCCTTACCGGTCCGAGAACATATCCTAAATCCATATCTGGTCCTGCCATTTATTATGGCATATATATTCTGACCCCATACTGCTCCTGGAACTGAACTTAAACTTACACCATTGCTGGATGTTGCACAGAGCCCATACCAGAGTGGATGTCAAACTGATCCTGAACCCATGGTCTGGAAATGATTATGAATCCATTCCGGTTTGGGAACTTTTCCTGAACCTTACTATTTCTGGAACTAAAACCCTAAAACCCATACTCAAACCATTCCTGGCACTGACCTCGAACTTATATCAGTCCTACTACCTCAGTAACTACTACCTTTTTTATTCCAACCTGTATCGGTCTCATTACACTGGGATCTGGCGAGATATGAAATATGCCAGAACAGGCCATGTTGATAATATTCAAATGATATCTAATCTAATCTAAGATAATGATATCATTGACATTATGTCAATAAAAACACATATTTATACAGTTGTGTCATTGTTGTGTCCGCACAAATGCAACATGAACACGGTGTGTACGGCACAAACAGAATATGTATATATTCACTATCTTTGGTTTATATTAGTTACACGGATACAAATACATTATAAATATTATCTCAAATAACTACACGCAATGCGGGGAGAGGACGACTGGTCCTTCTCGCGCCGCGATCCTCACTGAGGACGTCACCGGATGACAGCCCTGCTGTCAATGGCGAGCCCTCAGGATGAGGCAGCGGTCTGTCCACAACATCTCCCCGTTTTAATTAGGCCGGCACGGCTTAAGCCGACGCAGCGGTTTTAATGTAATTAAAACCGACGTGGCAAGCGTACGGCTCAAGTGGCGCTGTGTAAAACGGGGGAGAGTGCTGACCGGCCTCCGTGTCTAACGCTCGAATGGGATGAGCGTTGCGGGCTGCAACAGGGGGCAGCCGATGTGCTGCGCTCGCTCGTTCCGTTGCAGCCGCTGTGGTGTTGTTGTTGTTGGTGTTGTTGTTGATGGTGCAACAGTAGCGGATAATCCTTCCGCTGTCGATGGCTGTTGCACCTGACGCCGATGATGATGAGACAGCTCTCCCGGATGCTGCTGCCGATGGGGCGTCACTGTGCGGCTGAGCAGGTGGCGGCCGTGGTGCCGCGCGCGCTTGGACCGCTCAGCCGGTACCACTGCACAGGGGCGACCGTGATGTCGCTGCCGGTGAACTGCTGTGCAGGGCGCGCAGGATGATGGTGATGATGATGACGATGCGAGTGCACAGCGGGCGACCGTGATGCCGCGCACGACGACTGTGCACTCGGGACACATTAAATGGTGCTGCACAGGGGCGACAGTGGTGCCGCCGTCGAGATGCACCTGTGCAGCTGGAGCGCCGGCGATGTAGATGCACAGGGGGCAGCCGTTTTGCCTCAGCACTGTGCCTGCTCACCGGGCTCGACGATGATGCTGGTGCAGCAAGGGCGGCCGTGATGCCGCGCACGACAATACTGCACCAGTGTGTGTCCGATGACGCTGCAGCGGGCGGCGGTGATGCCGTGTGTCGTCGCTCCAAGGCGGAATATCCCCTCGCCTTGGCCGGAATACGCTGCAGCGGAGTGAGGATCCTCTTCGGGGCTTCGCGCAAGCCCGAGCGTGCCCATCCTGCGCGATGGCGGTTGCGCGATGGTGGAACCGCGATGGTGACCTCCGTGCTGCGTCGGTCCTTTGTAGGATCCCCCCCTACGCGAGGAGGATCCCATCCTCGTCGCCACTGTTGTGTCCGCACAAATGCAACATGAACACGGTGTGTACGGCACAAACAGAATATGTATATATTCACTATCTTTGGTTTATATTAGTTACACGGATACAAATACATTATAAATATTATCTCAAATAACTACACGCAATGCGGGGAGAGGACGACTGGTCCTTCTCGCGCCGCGATCCTCACTGAGGACGTCACCGGATGACAGCCCTGCTGTCAATGGCGAGCCCTCAGGATGAGGCAGCGGTCTGTCCACAACAGTCATAAAACTGAGGCACTTACCATGTTTAACTGTCTACAGAGGAATATTACATGATATTTTAAAACTCTCGTACCTTTGACCTGCATATTATTCATATTTTGCCATAACCACATTCACAACGAAATGCAAACCCTCCCCGCCATAAGTATTACATTTTGAAATTATAGTTTTTTTCCCTTGCTCCCTTGTTCACTCTTTCCTCTCGGCAATGACCCCGTTTAGCTGTCCCTTATTCCACCGACAGCATTTCATAACTGAGTTGTTACACTCTGTTTTTTGTTACTCTCTTTTATGCGAATATATTTCCCATAAAAAAGAGTATACTTGGCGCACATCACTTTGCTCAACTGTTTGCTGCCATTTGCGTGGCTTTGTGATGTGCCGCCACTTTGCCTCCACTTTTCCAGCACAGTTTTCTTTCTGGCTTTGTCTCTTTTTGTCTTTATCTCACCGTTTGTTCCTCTCCTGAAGTCTTACGCGCGCCCCGCACATGTAGCATTTGCGCCTTGCGGGGCTCGTGCGTATGTGTTTGTGTCTATGTGTGTGCGCGAAATGTTGTGCGCTATTATAACTAATTATCATATGCTGTTGCCGTTGTTTTTGCGATCCATTTTGACGTTTGTTTGATGTTTGATTTGTTTTGCAAACACATGTGCTGAGCACAATTACACCGCCGCCATCTCTCCTGCCATTCCTTCTTGTTGCCTCTCCGATGGCGCACAGCACAGCAAGATCAATCGGAGGTCGAGATAACCGTAACAATCGCAAAAAAAAGGTTGAATTTTGGCAAAGTATTTCTCAACACATACACACGCACATACAAACTGCTCGCTATGATAGCCATCCCGAGCAAGAAGCGCATTGAAAAATCGTAACAAAATGGTCGACACAAGTGCCGCGCCATCTAGGAAAATGGCTCAGAAATTGAGGCGATCATGATCGCCTCATGAATAGTAAGGCGCAAAAGAAGACAACTGATGCGTGTACCCTGTGACCCTGTTTTTTGTTATTGTTGTTGTAGCATGTGTGTGTCCACAAAAAAAAACTTTTCTCACAAGTGAAGCTTTACGAATGGGAATGATAACAAACCAACTTCGATCTTGATAATATCGGCATGCGCCGTGCCGGTGGTAAGATCGGAGAATGGCCCGCAATCTAATGCGGCGGGACGGCCAACGCGATTCCTCTATCTATTTTTAATGGATGTTTTATATAATTGGCATTATGGCGGGAGGTGAGGGTTTTAGAGTCGCACAGCACACCGCACACGACCCCATGCGTCGTGTCGTTTCTGTGCGGTACGGCCGTGCACGGTTCCATGCTTCACATTATAATGTAGTGATGAAGTTGGTTTTCTGCCTTAATTTCCCATTTTTTTTTGTTAAAGATACAAACACAAAAATTCACAAAGGGGATTTTGTAGTTGGAAGCATACATGCCCCGCCACTGCCGACACGAGCTCGATGCGTTTGTGATGATTAATAATATTGTTATGATTATTTAATGTGTGTGTGTGTGCTGCTTCTTCGTTGAAGAGGAAGGAGAGTGGTTGCGATGACGTTGATGTTATTTGGTGCATGTCTATTTTTGCATCTCGCTGCTGTTTGGATGTGTGGGTGTTGTATGTGTGTGTGTGCGTTGAAATGCATGATTGTGTCGTTGAAGATGCAGGTCAAACCAAAACATGCTGTGCGTGGGATGTAGGATAGGTGTGCTCAAAGAGATTGTAATTTATTTAATAACAATTCCCACCACTTTGCTATCCATCGATCAAACACGCACAGAGGTGTGTATGTGTGTGGTGCGTAACAAGGTGTTGATATGATTTTTTTAGTTGAAATTTAAATCAAATGTGGGAGACAATTTGATTGGTGGAAAGAAATGTACATAATTTAACTTCTTTCAATAACACATGTAACACAAACATCGCAAAGAATCGAGAAAGTGTGTCAAGCGTCTTAGTAGGGTAAATGTACCAATAGTGGTGCAATTTGTGGTGGTACAGATGTATTTTAATGGATTTAAAGTGTCAGAAACGACAATTTCTGAATATGTCAACACATAACAGTTGGAATATGTTTTATCTTCGCAATCACAACCATTTTTACCATAAAACACATCGAATTTACGAAAAAATACATATTTTTGTGATTGCTTCGTTGCACCTATAATGGTGGTATGGTTCCTATAGTCGTCGTATTGTGTTCCTATAGTGATGGTAAACAAAGATGCCTCAAAACAGTGTATAATATCAATATAACTTAGTTTTGAAGCTGTTTTCGTATGAATAGCATGGATTATTGCCATTATAATGATATCTTTCGTAATTTGATCGTAAAAAATGTATGAATTTGGTTGATGAAAATATTGACTGAAGTACTGAATAACACCTGTCGTCAATCCATACTCAGAAGAGTTTGCTTGATTTGAAGTCGATTTTTCACTCAGCCAGATAAGCGAATTTTGGCCTTTGTTTCATAAATTACTTAAAGAAAACTAATTTTTTTTGCTTATTTTAATGAAAACAGTACGACATGTCAAAAATGTCGTCGAAAAAAATCAAAAATTAGCTGTTTTTATTGATTTTAGAACTAGGACCACTATAGGAACATGCCTGTTTGGTGTACCTATAATGGCACTATCGTAAAAAACATTTAAAAATACGTAAATATGGTCAAAAGCCAATGAATTTGAATAAAACAATATAATTTGATAACAATTATGTTAAAAAACTAATAATTGCATTGTTATGTGGTCATTTAGAACGTTAACAAGAATATGAGTATCGTTATGAAATCCTAAGGATTTTGGAAAAATGTTGATACCTTTCACAAAATAATGGATTTTTCGGTCACTAAGAAACGGAATGGCCCCATTTCATTTTTAAATCCTTTGTAAAAGGCTAGAGAACATTTCACACTATCATAAAAAACTTAACTACTGTTAATTTATCGTATGAGACGCATTTTAGTGCAATACCACCACTATTGGTACTAGCACCACTATAAGTACGTTTACCCTATAAAAAAACCCAATAAAATGACAAATGCATACGTGAAGCTTAAGGCTATTGACGTTTCCATTTCTTTTGGTTTTGTCATAGGATCTCTATTTTTCTAGCATGTTTTTGTACTTCTATAATCACCTTTACAGTCTCATTTTCTCTTTATGGAAAACAAAAATCCATCCTCATTGCTTGCTTGGTTTAGTTTAGCTATTTTTAAGCACACGTTGATCCAGCGGCACACGGGATACAAAAAGACACCCTCCCTCCTCCCCCTTCTCTGCGCCGATCAATTAACCCACATGCTCCACATGATTGAGGTTGCATCCCCGGTGTTGTGGTGGTGGGCGCCATCGCGAAAAAAAGGAAACGAAATTACTTTAAACCCATTACATGATCTTTCTCGCGCTATCTTTCTCCACACGTCCACACTTTCAATCGACGTCCGCTGGTAGATCACTGAGCCAGGGAGCCTTTCGGTTGGGGGGTTGGGAGAAATAATTGAGATGTTCTTGGCTACGAACGGGCCGGGAATGGGCCCCTACCGTTGCTAAGTATTCAAAATCAGCAGCATTAGCCCGACTTACGGGAAGCTAGCTGGCGCGTATTTCGTGGGCGCCTTTTCCCGAATGAAAATTAATATTCAGTTGCGATGGATGTGTGCGTGTGTGTGTGTGGGTGTTTGATAAATTGTACCGATAAAGTGGTGTAATCAGAGCATTGTAATTACATCGCACCATTACGCGATGTGGTGGTTTATTGCGTTTCTGTTCCTAACGTCCATTCCCGAATGCCTGCCCGCGGGAAGTGTTCCAGGATGTCGGATGGAGCGTTGAGGTCAAGGGGATAAATTATAAGGTCGAGTAAGAGTGATTACTTTGAGCCGTAATGTTATAGGTCACATAGATGGTGTATATTCGTGTTTACATATGCTGAAAACATAAATGTACTAGTTTTTTTATAATTAGAACTGAAGCACAATGCCGAATAAACGACAAAGCAGAATGTTACAATTTAATCAACCTCTCTACCTAATTGATCGAAAAAATACAAAAAATGATTGAATCTGTTCAATGTACACATTGTTAGTATAAAACGATCCAAAAAAATTGATTTTCGTATCAAACATTAGCACAGCATCTTTAAAACAATTTTTCATCCATTTAACACCACCTCTTTCCCTCGCATCAGAACATCATGCTAACAAATTTCCTCGAATCAATCACTTCTGGTTGCCTGGTTGCCCGTGCTTCTCCGGGGTAGAGAACTACCCTGACCATAATTGATGGCGTGTTTCATTTAGCTCCTTACCCCCCTACACCCGTCGGTGGCCGTGCCGAACAGGATGAACCATAAAACACGTTTGCATCCGGTCAATGAATGATAGTTCGATAAGAATTATTGAACCTAAAAATGGGAGCCAGAGGAAGAACAAAAAAAAACACTCATTCGAGAAGATCACTCACTCGTCTCTTTCCACACGTTCGTGCTGCCGCTGCCGAAGATCGTTCTAATCTGACTTATACAGAGAGAGAGAAAAAACGACCTAATCGAGTGCTTGAGTTTAATGTGCCTCCCTCCGGAGCTGTACGTGTGTGTGTGTGTGTGTGTGTGTGTATGATTTTCGCTTTTCCTATCCCGAGGGCTGATAATAGGGCTGCTGCTGCTACTGCTGCCTCTTTTGCTTTTATGTGCTCTGGCTTGGTCTTTTTTTGTCGGTTCATACAGCAAGCTATCACTCTTTTAAATGTACCGAACGAGATTGGTACCAGGAGACACACAGCTGAGGGAGGAAAAAAACAGACCCCGAAAAGGGAGGTTTCGATTGATACGGGTGGTCTATGCTTTATCACGTCCTCTGGTCCAGATGGTCTATGAACATGTGTGTGTGTTTTGTGGGCTTTTTTTGGAGGAACACTTCTTTTTTTACTCCATTTACCGAGGCAGAGGCATTTCTGATGCATCCAAGTGAGGGGTGATACCGTGCGGATGAATGCATCGATTGATTGGCCAATTCATGTTGATGGAAGAGAATGTTCCCACTTCCACATCCCCATCACACACACACACGCTTTCATGTACACTCAATTGGGTCGTTATCAATGCATAAAAACGTCCCATTAATGGGCTCAATTAGAAAGTGAGAAGGGCAAGCAACAGCTTGTGCAAGTGGAGTGAAAAAAACAAGCTCTGATGCAGACGAGTTGCGGGAGATGCTATGAGTCGGAGCGCTGTGTAAATGAAATCGAGAGAAATAGGTTATTGCGAATTTGGTGTAAAATTAATTAGCCGCCTGCTGCCACACACTGTCTGTTGGTGTAATTAATGTTGGTTTTTCTTGGCTGGGGCAAGAAAATGATTGACGTTGTTTGGAATTGAAACATCCGCTATTAGTTCTGCATTGATGTTGTAGTTTATACGAGCTCTTTCAAATTGTGTACATTTTTTATTATTATTTATTCACATTTTATAAAAAAAGTTGAAACGCGTTTAAAAAAAAGGTTCGTCGCTTCCATTAAAAAAAGCACATTTTTTATAAACATTTCCCCGGTAATAGTGGCCCCAGAACAACACGCCACAACATAATATAAATTTATTCCCTTCCCCATCTCCACTCCTCCCACACATACACCCACCCACCTTTCTGGAGAACCCTTATCGGCCACCAGACACTCATAAAGCGACGGTCCATCCGGCGCTACCACCAGGCGAGGAAACGATGAAAAGTGAAAACATGAAAACGATCACTCCCGGTTGCTGTTGTTGTTGTTGAGGCGCAAGCAAATCGTATCTCTCACCCCAATGGGTTCCGCCCGCGGGACCGGATGGACGCAATTATTCACTTTTGTGCTGCCGCTGCTGCTGCTGCTGCTGCTGCTGCTGTGAGGTTCGAACAATACAAGGGAATGATGGATGAATTTGAGAAGGATGCATCAATCCAAACCAAAGCCTCTAGAACCGAAGCAATGCGATGTATCGGTCGATCGTTCGGTTGCTACCTGTGCGCACCGGAATGATCGTTTGAATCGTGCCTTTTTAAAAACGCTTGTTTTGCGAGCGCAAGTTGTTCGTGCTTCTCGGTGTCAATGGACGATGTAGCCTATAATTTAGCAATTGCTACTGTATTTTCACGTGCCAGCGAAAAAAGCGCGTTTGTTGTTGCAGGGTTTATTTATTACATTGAGGTTCTCAGGATATGAACCAGGCCATTATACAAAGTCTAGTCGAACAGTCTAGTCTAGTTGCGTGGAAAATGTTAAATCGTTCTAATTAGTTTTTTTTTATCTCAGTAAGAAAGCTATAGGATTTTTTGTGTGAGACGAAGCCCAATCAACATACTCATTTATCAAATAGCATAAATGTAGGCGTTTTGAATTTTTCACTTATGTTTCATTGGCTTATTTGTTCAATTTAAGAGCCCAAATCACAGATGTTTATGAAACAAGAAAAAATATCTATCTATATTTATTTCATTTCTACAATATCCATTGACCAGTCCATCCCGTCTGGTGATCAAATCAAATCTACCAATCCTCATTCTCATTCGAGAAACCAAAAACAAAGCCATAAAAAAGAGATATTTATACACAACTTCTGCAAACCTAGACGACACACTTCAGAAGCGCAAACAACTGATCAAAACGATGTTTACCTACTTCTCGGCAGTTACAAACCCACACGGCGTCTGGTGTGCCCGCCGCCTGATCAAAACCTTATCCTTGTTTATATCCTTCATTTCCAATGGAGCATCGTTTTTCCGTGGCATTTCCCTTCACATCTACTACTTCGCCCGCTGCCGTCGTTCGCTCACTGAAAATATGTACCTATTATGCTGAGCTGAAGCACTTCTTTATGACGACGCTGTGCAGGGACAACGCTACGATTGGACGGAATGATGGTGATGCTCGAAAAATATACGTTGACAAAAGACCGGCAGCCCCACAAAAATCCGTCGGGCAATCAGCGCTGCCGAGCGATTCAAATGCGGAGACGGTATCGATTTTCCCCGTCTGCACACTGCGCACACGGTGGTGGTTCAATCTGCTGCTGGCCCGAAACGGTAATGATTTTTCGTGAGTTTTTCCCCACTCATAATTTGGTTAGAGTCACTGGGAGCAATCAACCCGCAGCGTTGCTGGTTAGTTGGTTGAAGTTATACACGAGTTGCGTTCTTCTTAGCGTATTCGGTTGAGATTCATACCTTGCGCAGGAGGAACATCCCTGGAGGCATCGCAAGTCCGCCGCAGTGTTTCTTCAATCTAGAGGGACTAAATTATTTAACACCAGCTTGCGATTTCTTTTTTTTTTTGCTCTTGCTCGCGCGCACAATGCTGAATCTCTTCCATCCTTCACCGTCTAGCGAGAGAATTTCACTCGGTGGATCAAACACACACACACACAGAATTGAGACAGCGACGAGAGAGCTCACCATTCTCGTTACAGGCTGGTTGAATTTGTATGATTTTTTACCCCTGCCTCAACCCCCGGTTCACCGGCTAGACTCCCGGCCGACAGCCCTTATTCACGATGAAAGGGCCACGACACTGAAACGTGGGAGGCGTAACGTGATGCACCAGACCGTATGTAATCGAGTCGCCCGGCTGTGCATCATCGCTCGAACGACGCCTGCCCCCCGAGAACCGGGTAGAACCGAACCGTTTGGGGCAGGAAAATCAAGTGCATTGCACCGGAATCACATTGAGCGTGTCCGGATGGGAAGGACCCATCTGGCAGGCTTGTTAACGGTGCGCTAGAAATGTGCTAATAAGACCGTTTTTCACGGCGCACATTGCATAACTAGCGACGCTTTGCACTGAAGATTGCATACATTGAGGCGGTTTATAGTTTTCTGCGCCGTCTAGACACTGTAGTATCCTTTTAGTAACCTCTTTAGTCCAGGCCAACCAGCGGAGCAGCGACACAAAACTGACAGCGAGAAAAGTGCATTACCGCGAGAGTAATCCCTACCAGCATCAGTCGAGAAGGTTCCAGCATGAAACTTCCGGCTGCATTCCCGTGCCGTGGAAGGAAAACTGCACCAATTTCCGCCTGGCGGAGTAGGATAGATATTCTTCCGGAATGGATGGGCGGAGTGGTGCGCGCGCGAGAAACACGTACCACGAAAGGTGCCTACAGGATTTATGATACTCTGCCCTTCACACTCCGTTCGCTGCCGTTTCCCATCCGGCGCTTAACGAATGGTTCCCGAAGGTGTGGAAGGTTTTATTTTATGGTATTATTTTCTCAGTTCCTCCCTTGCTTTTTCATACATTTTGAGAGCATTTTTACGACTTTTAATTGCAATAACGCGTCCAACCGAAATGGCATAAGCGTGCGCAGCCATGTGCAAGTCAGCACCACCAAGGGCGTGAAGATGAATTGGCAACGTGTTCGTTCTGTAGGGCATTTGGGGCAATGTTTTCGCCACCTTACGCCTCACTCCCGCGCCATCAGGACACTCAAACATAGCTCAAACAATGTTGCCGCCCGCACTTGCCCGACGATGGACGATGCAAACGAATGCAAATTGTGGCCCCCTTCATGGAAGTGGGACTCACCTGCAACAGCAGCAGCAACATCAGCAAACGACCGACCGGGTGCATGGAGATGTAAATTTTTAATGAAAACCTTACCACACTTGTCGCTCTCTCTGCTCGCATTCTCTATCGCTCGCTCTCGGGGTGGCTTAATTTGTATTAGCACGAGGCAGTAGCTCTGCCCCTACCGTGGCCATCATTATGATTAATCACAAACTGTTGCCAATTATGTAGATGCACCCGATGGACCGCGCCCATTCGCCCGGCCCAAGGGGCATCCGCATAAGCTACCAGTACATTGTTTCAGTGCTGGTAGCTGCCGGCGCGTGTTTCAATTGACACATGACAAATTTTTAATCAGCTCAATGGGATGATGTCACGTTTTTTTTATTATGCCTTTTCTTTTCCAAAGTCCTTCTCTTGTCCCCTTGTTCTTGAGCATTTGGGAGCAGATTAAAACGATGATGGTCGACGTGCTTATCGGACGAGCGGGGCGGAATACATTGCTTTTACGAAACAGATGGACCCCCGCCGACCTGGATGGGGGACTGGAATTCCGATTGGAGAAGGAAAAAAAAGAAGGCTCAATGAAAGGAAATCCCGACCCAGCAATCAACAGCAACCCCCGACAGCCATCGGCTTGTAATCGGCGTCTAGATGATGTAATGTGATGAAGCGGAAGTGTACCGAAGTTTGACCCGTTTCTTAAAACCGTCTTATAATCTGTTGGAAAAGCCCACCACCAACACTGACGACGAGAGCCGAAATCGTGACCAAAGCAATAACAACAACAAAACCCCTGTCCCGGGATAGGTCATTAGGGTGGCATCGTATCGCGGGCTTTGAGTAACCATTGAACGGTTGGGTTGGGTTTGAAATGGAAAGTTTAAGCCTTTTGCCCTATCGCCTACAAACGAGGGCGCGATCCTTCACCGTAGAGTCTCATCACTTTCCGTGCATTGGCTTCGTACGTGACTCATTGCTTTTGTAACACTTTTGATCCACTTTCCACTACTGGCCGGTTGGGTTGCTGGTGGCAGGAGACTAAGACTGGAGCGCCTTATGTCGTCCATTTGGTCGCTTTTATGGCTGTGGACAGCCCGGCCCTGCGCAGCGAACGTTTCTTTGATTCCCCTATAATTTACACCACTCAAGGCTCATTGACACACAATCCGGGACATTACGACAAATTACGGTTGGAGACGACGCTGTTAAAAGTGGGATAAAGGGGTCGTCGTTCAAGCTGCTCAAGAGTGTGTCCTCGTAATATCGTTCTTGGGCAAAAGTGTTACCAGAAAAATGGAATAAATTGTACTAGTTGATCCCTGCGTACTTAACCCCGTTCGGCGGTCGCTGGAGTTCATCCCGAACTCTGTGCACTGTGCAAGTCGGACACCCTTTCGACCCACCCTTGCTTAGCTGTGAGCTCCAATGGAGACAGTGTCGTACTACTTGGAGGTTGCTGACACGATGTCCTCGTTTTCCTTTTTTCTTCTCTTCAATCCACACTCCAACAACAAGGAGTTGGCTCCAAACCCAGGACGATTTGGCAGGAGCTGCAGATTGCTTTTGAAATCATTGATGCGCGTACTATTGAGCAACTCGCATTGATTGGTCGAGTAATCGTGTCAGGTTGAAAATAATCGCCTTCCCTTCGTAAACCGATGAACACCTCCTGGAGAAAAGTGCTCTATCGTCACTTCCGTGCGATGGTGAGATCGACGCAAACAGGATGCAACGGGAAGGCATGGAGCAGCCGATGGACACTTCTGGACACAAAAATGGAACAAACGGACAGGCGTCTGTACCAGCTTCGGTGTGGGATCGTTGCCTTCCGAGAGTGCGCGCACTGAACTGCACTGGACGCATCGATTTGTCAACAAGGACAAATGGGGACACATCCTACGGCGAACGCCAGGCTAACGAGTTCCACAGCAACGGCTCGGAGCCCTTATCGTGATACGGTAGCGTTGGCAAACTGGACATCGTCACGACATCGTTCCTGGATTTGCGTCTCTCTTTTGCCCCAATTAGGGTCACCGGTCCAATTGAGCGTGTGCAATAAATAATAGAGTGTTGGGCCACAGCTGTGCCACATGCCGGGAGCACTTGTTTGCAGTGCTAAATGGCTGTGCCTGAGATTTGTTCCATTATGCAAGGAGTTATTATGGGAAAAGGGTTTTTATTTTCGGATCAATTTTGATGGTAGAGAAATTCGAAAGATTGCTCAAACAAGAACGCTTCTGACATTATCTTAATGAATGCCAGTTACAAAGCAAAAGAACGAGTAGCAGTTCTGCAATTAAATCCATCCTCAAGAACCAGTTTTTTTGTATATGACACATTGCATTATTAACGCAAACCGAATCGTTCGGCTGGTTCCATTCCTTCCACTTGCTGGAGATTAGCACATCTTGTCTGCATCTGCTCGTTGCCTGAACCGCACAGAAAAGCCCACGCCATCCGGTGCGAACCGCTTAGCCTCAGCTGCTCCGATGGGATGCTGCGGTTGCTTTTATTAATTTTTGTCTTCACTAATTTCTTAGCACAGACCGTCGCGCGTGCCAGAACGAACTCGTTTCCGGCCGGTTTTGATCCATCGTGGGCGTGTGTATTTGCATGCTAATTTCTGCAACAACAACAAAAAAGCCTCAACCCACATTCAGGGTGGCACTGTGGTGAAGTTGGTAGACAGAGCTGCCATGTGCGCTGCCTGAGGGATTAAAAATAAAAGGGATTTTGAAAACCAATTATTTCTTGAATTGTTCAGGTTCATCGTCAATCGTCTTTTATCTTAATTTTCTGAAGAAGTTCCCTGTAGTTCTTTGCTATCATAAAGTGCACGCCGTACAGTTTTGCAACAAGTCAACCACCTCTAGCGCAATAACGACTGCACCCTTTCGACAGGCAATCTCTCGGGCCACCACCCTAGCTCGTCTCAATGTCTGGTGCGCGTCAGCTCGTCTCCAATTTATTGCGGTCGGTATCGTCCTCACCCATATCTTGTGTCCCCTTGTGAGGCACCCCTGCCGGGGGCAATGTGGCCGCACGGTCACAAGCACCATGCCTGCACCGGCACGAGGGACAGGCCGAAACATGACCCCGGGCCACGATCACGTTCCCTTATTTGCGGGCGGGTGTCCAGTGGCGGCCTGTCGAAAACGGATTCACTGCCACCGGTATTTGCACCGTTTGTGTCTCTGTGAGTGCTGTAAATCGAGCCCCTTTCGGAAGGATCACATCACCAACACACACACACTCAGACACACAGGAGACACACATTGGACTAATGATGATCTGGCAGAAAACCGAAACGGGACAGTTTTTGCATCGATTTCTTGCCCGGTTGAGTTGCCTATTTCATAGGGCCGTTTCTAATGCACATGGCTGCACACTGCCGAGCTACGACCTTCCCGTTGGCATGTGATGCGTTCGATGTGCGTGTATCGGAATGTGTGACTAAAGCAGGCCCGGTGGGTGGGGGAGGAGGGTTAGTGCAAAACCACAGCGCCAACACCGCACGTTCTAGCTTCCTGTGCTTGGTGCCGTGACCAGGAGAGATGACATAGCGCCGCAGCACAGCGCCCGGATCCAATTTCCTTTCGCACTTGCCTGTACAGGCCCCCGTAAATCCGAGCACCGAAGGGTTTTCTGATGAAGGGTGATGCAAAAAAGGGCATCCCTTCTCCACCAATGAATCCACCAGATTTTGCCTGCATATTGTACAGTTCTTGCCCGCGAGACACCAGCAAGACATGAAAAATCGACCTGTAATAGAAGAATGCGTGCCATGCAACAGCAGGGTGTTGCTTCCACTGTTACCACACACTCTTTCGCACTCACAGGTGTGCGTTATGTTGGCCTGCCTACCGTTATGCTCGAGCGCGCCCCGTCGGAAGCTTCCACCATTCCGAAAGCCATTGAGGGTAGACACACAGTGCACAGTTTTATGGTTATGGCCGCAGTTATAATTGGATTAGCCCGCACCAGCACCAGGAGTATTTTTACACAGCGACGCGCCACCTCAACGACGACGCGCGTTGCACTTGTTGGACACCCATGAGCCATGATGCTTTCACCCGCCAGAGCAATGACGTCCGTTCGTATAGAGGCGTACCAGCAAACCCCAATCGATAGAACCAATCGGGACGACAAAAAATACCGGCTGCACTTTTGCAGCACGCGTTGCATAACTGCTGTTGCATCCCGTTCCCTGGCTTCCAAAGACCCATTGGTGCAGCGAGTCCCAGGATGAGGCAGAATGGATGGATGTACCTCCTCCCCGGTGGTGGTGCTCTAATAGGAATTTTGCTGGGGTAAAAACATCCGAATGACGTCATTGCTCGTGGACGACGTCGTTCCCTCGGCTGTGTGTGTGTGGTGGCTATTTGTTTTTCCAGGGAGGGAGGTTGGGAGTTTGGAGCGCCAGAATGGATGGATCTCTGTGGCACAGAGTCTGGCGCACGAGAAAATCAGGTCACCGTGCTGGGGTGGGCCGGAGCGGACGAAGGATAATTTTCGCTGTCCCAGGGAGCGGCTGGGAGGTCCGGGGTGTCTCACTCCCAGCAGCCAATCGTTATCGCGTCGTCGTCATCCCACTCTCGGCTAGGTTTGGCCGAGGCGTCGAAAACGGAGTGGACGTGACAGGCAGAAGAAGGCACGACGCCAAAGGGGCAGGTTCGTCGCCGTGTTTGACAGCGTCGCTAGAGCACTCTCGCTGGTGAAGCTTTCAACTCTCTCTCACACATACACTCCTCTCTAGTAGCTCTTCAGTAAAGCAGCACTCTCTTGTGTGCCTGCCCTCGAACTCTCTCAATCTCGCAGAGAGACGCGCGTCCCAACAATGGGAGAGAGCTTTCGAATCTTCACTTTCGCTCGCCGCTTCGATCTGCCATTCTCAACTCACTCCGAAAGCTCGAGTGCTCGAGAAGAGGGCAGCCTCCGCCGCCACCAGCTGATTATCGGAAAAGGAGCCCTGTCTTGATGTTGGTACAAACCTCCCCGAGCCGTTGCTGGGCCTGTTGTTGTCACTTTCCACCTCCACTCGCGGTCGGTGCAGCTGCACCTGCCCATACACACACACACATTTGCACTTATCGTTTAGCTTCACTTTCCTTTAGCTCGCTGCGTCATTCATCGCACTTTCGCGCTCCCCTGGCCACTGCTTCCGGGATGATGCTGCTGACTCGCGGTTGTGGTTGTGCCATCGTCCACCATGAACACCCGTGTTGATGATAAGATATGTAACCCATGCACACACACGTCCTGCACCACCCGCCCCTTATCTGAGAAGACGTCCGCTGAAAGCAATTGCACAGAGGTTCTCTTCGCCTGCATGTTTCGATCTCGCATCGTCGTGCCTGTGGTACGTAGACAAAAGCGCAAAAAAGAAGCAGAAATTTGCATAGAAATCGCGAGCCTTGATGAGAGCGTGCCCACGTGAGCATGTGCATCGTGCGCGCTCGAGACTTCCGCATGCAAACGCCGCGATGTCTTCCCGAAATGCAAAAAAAACGATCGCTTTTACCCTCCGTCGAGATGGAAAGGGCAACCGGCCCTTTGGGTGTGGGACACAATCAAGCAAGGGCCCGACAAGCCGCATCGTTTGTTCCCACTGGGCGCCTGGGAAGCAGGTGAAATTGTCGACCGGCGAAGCCATGGGGTGTAGAGTTATGTGTTTGGCAAAGTGGCGAGTGTTCAGGTGCGATCACTTATTGTTTTAATGTCGGGTTTGTTTAATTCGTGCTGCAATTAATTGTGCACTGCTTCGGGGTTTTGTGTGCTACTGGAAAATGGTTGCAAAAGCAGTGGCAGAAGATTGCCAACGCCGAATGGGAAAACATTATGTCCGAGGTGTTTACTATTGTTTTTTTTGTTTTAATTGAATGGCAACAGATTTCATAACGTAATTGTAATTCGATCAGCTAAGAAAAGACATGCGGCATAAAACGAGTTGCACATAAATGAATAAACCTATGGAAATGTTTAAAAGCGAAATGAATTTGTTACGGGATGATCCTTTTAATTTCCACGTTGAGCGTGAAAGTTATAGTTTTATTGATCATTGAAGCCAGCATGGTTTCTCCCGCGTAGTTTAATTGAAATTCGCATAAAAAGCCAATGTCGATATGTTAGTTTTAAAACCATCCTCCTAACTACCGGTTTGATTCAAACTACGGACATTCAGCATATTTTTATTGAGTTTCTTCATATCCAGCTCCAGACGATGCCGGTGTTTTAATTTTACATAATTGACATAATGTACTAAAATCAATTAAAAATGTCTGACCCGCAGTAGGATCCCTTATATCATGGGAATAAATACTTTCTGTCGGCCAGTTGATTTAAACCGACTCCTGTGTATTGGTCTAGATTTTTTTTTCTGGTCTAGATGCATTGAAGTACATCGAAACCCATTGCAGAAGTAGATATCAACGTGATAACAACGGGGTTTTAAAGATATTGTGCTCTGAATAACATTAAAACGCGAAATACTGTGCGGAATTCAAAGCAAGATGTTTTATTATCTTGTTTTAAACTCCGGACAACCGAAGTAAATTGTGATAAATTGCACAAACTTTTTTTAGACAGTAATAGTAATAAGAAAACAGCGATATTCGAAGATAGATGTGACAAATGCCTTGATGGCTGTACGGGGAAGACCGTCGGTTCGTGTAGCAGTACTTCAGTTTAATGCAACTATGAGTACAAGATAAAAACTGAACCCATACCTAGTTCTCAATAAGACCGACCTCCTGTCGGTTTAGTAGAACACCACGGTTTAGTAGGACCTTTAGAATTGCGTGTCTGGACCTTAAAATTAGTTGAAAACTAGAAAAGGTGTAGTGTATGAAAGTGAAGATTTTTTTTACGAATTTTAGAGCCTATCCCAAGTTACTTAAATTACTAGAGGCTGGGGCCGTCCAGTGTACTTAAAATAAGCTTCGTTTGACAGCCTGGGGTGTTCAAAGTAACTTAGCAACTCTTATGCTTCAAATCCGCGGAAACACTCGTCGTATATTTCAGGCCTTGCAAAGTTCTTTGCAACTCTAACTTTCTCTTTATCAATTTCCATAGAAATCATCATTCATCATGGCTTCCAAAATCAGAACTAAGAACCCACCTGTAGTCTAACTTACCACCTTGAGCTATTCGGGATTTGAATCAAAACGTTTGTAATTTAAAACATGAGCTTGAAACTGTCCGGAATCAAATGAATGAATCAAAATATCGTTGCATTTTCATGAAATTTTGGAATGCTTTTCAGTAAAATTTTTGTAACCTTTATTTCTAAAATTAAGAAGGTTTATTTTCGTTTAGAGGATTATGCATATGCATGGACGACTAAATTTTAACTATTAAGAAAATATTACATGCGAAAAATACCTCAAGTGTCCGCAATTCGATGCAAAACGGTATTTCCTTAAACATGGTTTTTTATTCTTTATTTTGTCTTAGGATTTTGCGAGTTTGGGTTTTCCTCGCCCACGTTGCCCAAATTTCACTTTTATCAAACGGAATAAAAACACTTTCCCAAACACGGCGCACCTTACAGTTTCCATTTGGGTTGCCATTTGGATGCAGTTTTTTGCCCAAAGCCATATAGTGAGCTGGCAAAGTGTGTCCTATAAAACAATTTCGGAAGCAGACCTTTCCCACTCTCTAACGCAGCGACGTGAGAGATTAATGTGCTGCTGTTGCTGATTACTGCCAACCACCATCACCACCCTGAAGCAAACACACTCACGAAAATCAGAAACGAAACAGCGCTTTTTAGTGTATGTGAACCCTGCTTTTCATCCGTGTGAAGAGTGCGTGTACTACATTGCCAGCACGAAACGGCGCGCGAATTTTCCCTTTTTTTTTTGTTTTCCCAGCATATATTAAATGGTGACGATATTATGTAGGGTATGAGGTTGCCGAGAGAAGAGGTTTCACACACCCGCCATCACATCACACACATGGCTGGAATGAAATGACCCAGATCGAAAACTCGCAACCCGGCACCAGAACTCGAACGCATCGCTGCGACGAAAGTGCACACGAAAACAATTAGACGACGAACCTTAGCGCGCCGAGGAACGGCGGTCAGACCCCCATCCGAATCTATTACGATGCCAAATTACGACGAAAAGAAGCAACCGTTTCACGCAACGCAAACGGGAGGCACACATCTGGTACGGCCAAAGATCGGTTGGTGCGATATTGGTCCGTTTCAAGGTTTTGTGGCAATTCACCGCTTCACCGTTTCTGTCCATCTTCTGAGCCCATCACAGGATGTGCTTTTGGCTGGTGTTTCACTCACTCCCTCCTACCACATGTGTGTGCCCACTTTCGATCCTCGACAGTTTGTCGACATGACGCCTAATTATCTCGGTCGTTTTGGAGTCATCACGTTTTGGTGCGGCTGCGATGAGAAACGGTGACATTGACGCAGTGTTTTCTGTAAAGTCATGCCAGCGATTACACATGTTAATTTGAACGCATCACGTGCTGGAGAGTGAGATTGTCTGTGGGCACATTAAGAAGGGCTTCAAGGTCTGGCTTGTCTGCTGCTGCAGCTGCTGTTGTTGCTGATGCTTGCAAAAGATATTGCTCAAGTATATTGCTTGATTTGAGATGTTTTCAAAAGCACGACTTCATAATGGAAGACAACTGTAAATACTAGAATGAGGGTGTTCTGAGATATTACTGAGAGATCACGATCACGATGCAAAATTGATCGGAAGTTGGACAATTGGTACTTAATGTTAGAGCATCATTCGGGCATTTTTGAAACATAAAAATCTGTTAGCATATGTATTTATAGAGGAATTCACATATTTACACAAACGCATTTACCAGAGGTTAAGAAAGAGCATAATCAAGAAGATCATTTAGAGATCTTGGAGAAGTTAGAGTCTCTTAGACTACCAAACAGCTTCAGGCTCTAAAGAGTATATTTTCAGTAGCACAGTTAAGTCTACTTGGCGTTACCTCCCTCACGAACATGCCATATACAGTTTGCAATATTTATTGAGTACTACGTAGCCGGATAGTATTGATGTTTGTCTCGGATGTTTTCGTAATAAAATGTTGTTAAATTAAATACAACCACAATATTGTGTGGTTTCAAAAGCGGAATTTATTTTAAACAGTTCTTCAAAACCTGAAGGGAATCTTGCTCAATTACGATACCTAAGTGGAAACTATCAATGAATCATGTGAGTTAAATACAACTGTGATATCGTTTGCTTCACGATTTGCGAAATAAATAATGAAAAGTTATCACCATAAACTCTGAAGTGTAATTAACGTGACAGAAGCATAACTTAATATAAAATACAAGTCGTTGATATTAGAGTTATTCTAAACGGTTGGACACGTTCTCTATAACAGCAACTAAGAACTTCACGTACCTCTGTTATTTTAATCACTCCTTCGCTTCTTCTCTCTCTTTTCTTTGTAAATGAAATGTATCGCTCCTCTGAAATCTTCAATGACTCATCTGTCACCAGCCACAACATTATCGTTACTTTATTTTCGTATCAATTGTCACCCAGTTGCACAAGGCTTTGATCGCTAAAGTGGCTATAAACGATGCTCTTGGTCAAACGATTCCCACAAGAACATGCCGACGATCACGTACAAAACCCATGAATCGTCCCTCCATCAATCCCCCGGGGGGAATTCAAACGTGAATGAAATCACTTTTTTGTGTAATACAAACATTCCAAACTTCCGGAGCAGCCAAACAATCTCAATGGAAAGTGAGTGAACGATTGCAACTGCCAGCAAGGGGATCCCGCTCCCTCGATTTGGGAGCATCTTGCCGTGCGGGAGCAACAGACTTCCAAAAATAAACGCCTCGTCACATTTGTTTTCACTTCGAGCGCGGGCAGGGAGACAAACTTTCACGACAGGGAGAAAACTAACGCTCTTAAGATTAGAACCAGCTGTCTGTCGGTCGGGGCACCGTTGGGTTGGGCTACCCTTGGTCGCCCTTTATCCCGTTTTAAAAAGAGGGGGGTTGGGGGGGATGATGAGTTTGTACCTATCTCTAACACTCACTGGTGCACGCTCGAATTGAATTTCCATTCCCGCAACGTATCAGAATGGACCACCCGACTATGTCGCCGCCCAAGTGTATAGCCGAGCGGATGAGTTAAATCCTCCGATTAAACCTCCGACCGAAAAGTAAAAAAAAAGCGACAACCTCCGGCCATCAGCATGGCCTTTCGCTTCATTTAAGGGTCCCTCAGTGAGTAGAGTGTCGTCGCGGAGTATCGAATTTCTTTCAGATTGGCCTAATCTCAAACAACAGCAGGAAAATGGAGTTTTGGACACAGACACGCACACAAACACACCCAAGTCGACCTTCTTCCCAATAGGTTGGCACGGGTTTTGAAGTTTGGTCTGGTGTGAGTTTTTCGAATTTCCCTTTCTATTCCACGTTTGTTCTGTAATGCGATCTCGGGGGGAGTCATTAGAGCGGATCACCCTCATGATCAACCTATTGCTGGGTCGCTTAGTGTGCGGGTATTTTTGGCGGTTGGGGGTTGGCTAGTGAAAATACAGATCTCTGCGGAGCATTTTAGCTTTCGTAAACGTAAACAACAGCAAGTAGCGCTGTATCTCTTCGGTGCCGGTGTGTTTACGTCTCGGGCCGTTGTGACTGGGGGCTTTGCGTAAATTGCATTCCCATGTGCAGAATGCAGAAGTTCCAATTCCGCTGTAAAGGCCCGAAACATTGGTCGATGTGTGCTACTGGTGGTAGAGTAGATCGAAAGCAGATGGATGTCTGAGGGAAGCCAATGTTCACGATGATCGTAGATCGTGTCAGGTTGGAATTTAGAGCAATACATGCCGGTTGGTGTTAGGTTAGTGTTGGACCAAGCAGTGATGAACACATTCCTTTTGAAATATTCTGAGTATTTTGTTGGCAGCTTGTTGAACATACATTAGTAGCTTGTCACAATCGGATGTAGTAGCATTAGTAGTAGGTATGTGAGTCAACATTAAATGCTACAACATATCCAAAAAAAACCTATGAAAATGCAAACCATGTCCAAAGGGACCAGGATAGCACTGTTTCGCCTTTAATTGTTCTTCAACTAACCCAAGGAACGGTTCTGCAACTAATAAAACGTACACTCTAATCCTTTTTACCATCGACAATACCATTGTTTATCCCCTTTAAAAATGACGTAAATTACTTGTGCGTAACAACACGCGCCTAACACGGCTACCCTGTTGCTAGGCAATACGCAAACCACTGTTGCGCGCGTCCTTCGAAGCCCCTGAAGGTTTGCTCGCACAGTTCTCACACACACACACAACCACAAACAGTTCCTGGGCAGTAGTGGGGGGTGCAATAAATTGCACCCCGCGCCTTAGTCTTGGGCAGCTTGCCAGGAGCGGGCAGAACGAGCCCAATCCTCACCGACATTGGGGCACCCATAATGTCGATGGCTCGTTGGCGCCATCATCGCGTCCACACCGATCCTTTCCAGGCGATAACGTTCGCTTTTGCGAGAAAGTTTTGCCAATAATTGGCTAAAAGTATGCCTGCCGTTCGCCAACCCCTTTTGCATACTAGCGCAGGGGAGGGGGGGAGGGGCTAGCTGACGCAGACCTGTAATTCCTTACAGAATAGTAACCTCGTAAGGGTTACGGAACTCGCGATGGTTTCGTCGGACCTGTTGTGTGTGCGACGGGAGCACAGCTAAATCACGTTTTTGCACGTGCTGGGAGGGAACGGGTGCTTGCCGTCCGACAGGTTGGTGAAATAAGCACTGCCATAATGGTGCTTTGTAGGTTTTTCCTTTGTAAAGTTGTGTTTTTTTTTTCTTTTGTCACTGCGCCGTCATTGTCATTCGGTTGTCTCCAATCCGCTTACAATGTTACACCTGAAAGTGCTATTTATTATTGGTTGCTCCGTTTGCTGCTGGTACGTGACGAGAAGCAAGGAGCGGTGTTGAATTATTGTCACTTGGCAGGAAGCGGGAAGGGGGGGGGGGAGGGCAGCAAGCAAGTGCAGAAAAGTGTACGGCAACAAATCTGCAACGCTGGAATTCCAAAAGAAATGGCCCTTTTACGAATGAACGTAGAAGTTTTCCCAGGAGTCTTCGCTCTTTACTCGTCACAAAGTAAAAAAGTACCCTCCTCCCCCGTCGTGAATGATAGCTTTTCCTTTTCCTGGGAAGGGGGTGATGAAAAGTTTTTCCCTATCCTCCACTAAAATGACCAATCGCGTGCCTGGTTCTTGACTGCCATGCGGTTAGGCTTCGCCGGAACCAACTTCGATACCGATTTGGATCGTTCAATATGGACGGGAAAAACAATTTCCGTTTCTCGTCTCGGCAAAACCGATTCTCATGATGCAGTTGTTTGTTACATGTTTCCATCTTTCTTTCCCCGCTCTCCGTCTCTCTTTATCGCTTGCTTACTTATCTGTTTGTTCTGTTGCTGTTTTTTTTTTCAGCTTGACCCAACGTGTAGGCTACCGCCGTTCCGCTAGCGACCGTCCGGGCACCGGGTAAGTCATGTGCAGCGGTCGATCATGCAATCAACTTGAGCGTACGAAAGTTCGACCATTAAAGCGCCCGCCGGCAGCAACAAGGGTGGCACGGCCCTAGTCTACCGTCTAGAAAATACAGCCTTAAGCCTACTGGATCCTCTAACAAACGAAAAAAAAACGCGACACCGCCGGTGCAACCGACCATCGCTTCCGAGTGGAACTTTGATGTAAGTGCAATTTCCTTTACCAAAACGCACGCAATCGCGCACGGGGATGGGGAGGCAATCGCGTGCTTGTAATTGTGGCCTATCCAAGCATGGCTTTACCGCGGCACGGAAATGCGGGAATGGAGGTGGGGGGGACAATCCCAATGATTAGACGCTTAGCAAACGTCAATGCACTCCCAGGGCGGCCATTAAATTGGTTGGAAATAATAAACAACATGGCACCGCGAGACGCATCGCGATCTGAATGTTATGTGTTTTTTTTTTCTTTCAATCTAAAACACCAAAACACTCCCAATGGAGTAGCTCGTCTAATTGAAACAGTTGGAGATGATGGAGACGCTTTTAAAATGATTTATTTGCTGCGTCATTTGCATAGCTTTAGGCGCCGTTTCACGAATGGCCGAGGTACGTGTTATCTAATATCTTCATTAAATCATGCCACATCCTATCGTACCGTTTAATGATCCTCATCTCATTCCCCCATGCCCCCACCAATGCTTCCGCATTGGCCGGATATTGATTTGCGCTCGGTGGGCGGTGGGTTTTAATGCAGCCCACTGGCAGGCTCTTGCCAAACAGCCTCCTGTGACGCTCGTGCTGCTGCCTAGCGTCACCGATCCCGGGGTACACATTTATGCGCGTTTGTTTCCTTTTTTTATTGTTGTTTAGCGCAAAACATAAACGCATACACAATCCTCATCGCTCGTAAAGCGGGACGATGTAATGATGCCACACATAAAAGTGTCCTGCATCGGGAGTGTACAACCGCGAACAACCGAAGACTTTATTTGTGCGAGCGTACGCTGTGGAATGAGAACTCACGCATCCATCACCGTTTTGAAATGGACCGTCATTCTTCTCTCCATTTTGTTTTGCCATCAAAAAAGAAGAAAAAAAGAGCCAAAATCCGTGATTTGGCGCCAAAAATAGAATAATCAATTCCGTCCAACCCACGCCACAGAACGAAGCGCGGTACGTCGTCGGGATTGATGGATGGTAATCGAAATCCGCGCACAGTGCGGAAGCAGCAAAAGGCCAACCATCGTTTGGAGTTGGAGCAGATTGTGTTTGTGGGCCGTTTTTTTCTTCTTCTTCTTCTTTTCCTCCCCACCATCAGCTGTGCGCTAACCTTTAGCTCATCAAATAACAAAGTTCTCGGCTTTAATTGGTGCCAAACGGTATGACCTTTAACCTTCCCGTTGCGGGCACCATTGCTTCTGGATGACTTCTGGCCAGCTGCAAACCGGTGTGTCAGCGTCCTTGGTGAATTCATGTGCTGGAAAAGAATGTCCATTCTATGTTGAGCCATGAGGGAGAGAGCGAAGGCGCAAAAATGCCAATCAAACCAAAAGGAAAGAATACTTTCCCCAATAGCTTATCGCAATGAGAAAGATAGAGAGAGAGAAAGAGAGAGATTGAGAGAGAGAAACAGAGAGAGAGAGAGTGAGAGAAAATATATGTGTTTATGGAACAGTTAAAAATGTCAGCTTGGTTGTGTGTAAATAAAGCACTCCCACACCGGAAATGACGATGTCGGTGGGCTGAAACTTTACCAAAAACAATAAATCATAATCTTTTTTTTTATTATTACTCCACGACCAGTCGAGAGCACGAGTTGTGAATTGTTATTAGTGGCAAAGGAATAAGTTTGCATGTGGGGTACCACCACCACCACCTTCGCCATTCCGTTACAAAACCAATGGTTGGCATGCGCCACCAAACCCTCCAATGGAATGGTAAATTAAAACAAGGGACGCGAACAATGCAAGAGATCATGAAAAATGTGCCACAAATTATCATTTAACACTGAAAGTTCGGTACACATTGTGCTTCATATTGAGCATGTCGTGCTCTGTGAATGTGTGTGTGTGTGTGTGCCACCATCCCGAAACAGACACACACACACATATATAAAACTCGAACAGAAAGTTCGTTTGCGATTGTGTGCCAGGAAAAGGTCAAAGGTTGACTGTCTGTGAGCGGCTCCTGCTGAACGCAAAGCGGCGCCCGAATGGTAGGCAAACCCGCACCGCACAATCGTGCGATTGTCGAAAGAGGCAGGAGACGTGTAAAAGGATTTCTCCACCAGGATCTTCCCCAAGGCACGGTGTGACCTTCAATTCGGACTTCAATGAGTTGTAGAGTGAAGGGGGGGGGGGGGGGGGGGTGTTAGCAGGTACAGGCAGGTCGCTTTATCGGTCGGTCGATGCAGGAGTCCTTCCAGCGCGTACTTCCAGGCGCACCGCCACTGTAACACAATGAATTTTCACCAATCGATTGGAAGGGGGAGAAACAACAACCAAAACAGACGCGCACACACACACTGTAAGAAGCAGCTCGAACTTTAACCTTCTCGCAGGCATGGGTCGGCTGGAAGGCCACCGGCAGAGCAATAATATTACTTCAGCCAAATCAGCTCGAAATTCACTCCGATCGATTTGGTGCCCATAATTCCTTGCGTTTGTTTTATGATTTCCACCAATCGGCCGCGCTAGACAGGGAAGCGTTACAATAAATGATGGACTAAAGTGATGCGAGTCGACCTTTTACCGGGGCGGGGATTGGAGGCCACCTTAAACTGTCTTATGCAATCGCAAACACTTTCGCTATCAGACCACACAAACCGGCCACCTCTGCTTTGGAGAGCTCTTTCGATCGTTTTAGGGGCCACTTTTCAAAGATAGACAGCACACACAAAAAACTTGACCCTCTAAAGGAAAGTGAACCGTCCGGATTAGAGGCTCGCTTCCACCCTTTCCGGCAATCCAGAAAGCCGTTTGGCGCCACACCGTGCCGTTTTGGGCCGTTTGATATAATTTGTTCAAAATTTTATTTTCACCCCACCTCGCCATGCCTTCGCGTCAGCCACGTGGAACAACGTGCCCTTACGGGGGAAAAAAGGTTACGAAAACGGCTTTCCTGCCAACCTGGACCTGGCGCAAAGTTCCGCGTCGTGCTTCGCTGATCCGCTGGCAGCCAAACAGGTTCCCCGTATGTGTGTGCATACTATCACGGCCAAGGTAGTTGGCGAACATACTGCTCGGTAATAAGGAAGCTAAAGACATGCTTTCGTTCCCCTCCTGCTGCACCACGGCTCAAGACACCGATAGACCGATTGGCAAACTTTCACCGAGTGGCGTGTTTGCGCTGTACAGCTGTTGCATTCGATGCATCTTCGGCGGGGTATCAAGTGACACCTTCAATCAGCTATTGCACCACGGCATGCAAAGACGCCGAGCGTACCCGAGGTACGACCTAGTTGTGAGCGCGTAGGTCTCAATCATTCCGTGATCTTTCTAAAACGGTTCGCCCGACTAAAGACACTTCTTGCGAGTACTGCAGCCTGCCAATTGGGCGAAGATCAACCAGGTCCAAACGATTGCGCTTCAGCCTTCCTAGAGAGGATTCGGCACGAGGTGTTATGACCGTCCGTTTTCGTCTTTTCATCGGTTTCGTTAAGTTCGTAATTTCGACACCGCCGTGGAACGGCATGACTCGCAGCAGAAGCGAACTGAACCGGCAGCGACGACTCCGAAAAGGAGGAGCCAGCTCAATCGTTTGGATAATTGGAACCGTTTTGCCGATTACATGATCGATTTATCGCCATGGTTCAAACTGGACCACCGAAGCATGATTCCGGAACCGATCGGTTGGCGGTTGGTGTGCAGTCGTGCAGTTTGTTTGCCTCGTGCTGAGGTAATTCCGAGTCAGTGTGTCACAGTGGGTCGGTTATGCTAATGGGCGGATGACCCAAAACGATCTGCATTCTGGTGTGTTGGTCAAGCAACCCGGCAGAACCCAAAAGCGGGATAAAAGATCGCAAACATTTACCATTCCCACAGTGGTCTGGCATGGGCGCGTACTCGTTCTCCCGCTGTTATGTCATCTTAAAGATCGCCCGTTGCGTGGTCTGGTGATTAGCATGTGTGCCTTTTTTACCCAAGGCGTCCTCAAAAGCGAAGTCATGCTGGCCAACAGAGCAAGCTGCATCACACATGTGCACTGTTGACTTTGTTTTGCGTTCTGTTTGCTTGAATCCAGAAATCGTCCGTCCGGACCGATGTGTCACCCGATGGTTGTGGGACTACCCGTCGAGCTATCTCCTTTTGGTACTATCGTAGCTGTATACGCTTCGTTCGCCATTGGCGATATCAGTTGTCAAATTTTATGTCCCAAAGCACCCATCCCGCACCATTGCGAGTTGCGCTTCGGTGCAGTTTGCTGATAATGTAAACATAAAATTCCAACCAACCCAAAAAAAACACACACACGACCCGATCTTTCACGGTGGCAAAGCGTTCAGACTGCTCCTATCGCCTCGCAAAAGCGTTCCGTTCTGCACATGGCGACGAAAAAACGGAAACGCTCAAGATATGCGCTTCTTGGGTGTTCGAGCGATGTTTGTTTGCACAGCGAAAGGATCGTTCGGCAGTGTGTCCCGCACTCCATCACCACCACCATCTGGATCCGATGTGCACAACCGAATGGTTTCGATCGATACGAAAATATAATGGATATGATGTAGCCTTCAGCAAACTATGCTAAACAAACATGTCTTCATCAATGGACGCGAGAGACGCGATCTGCATCTGCCGTCTGGGGGCCCGGTAACCTACTTGTTTGGGATCATCTTTGATCTGGCGGACGTCCGAGGCCGTGAGTTGTTGTTTCTGGTCGGTGCGTTTCCTTAAATTGTGTTCATAGCGCATTCGGATGTGTTAGGGCTGGGGGCATCAATTGGGTCATTCGGGTTGGGTGGACGGGCGCAGATCGCGTGCTAGTGTCGTTGCACCACGCTGAGTGATAAATGATGTCCCTCCGCAATTGAGGACACACCGACTACACTGGAGTGGATGGAAGCGCGTGAACTTCTCGCTTTGGAAGACGCGTCGAGTTCTGGTCGAGTTGAAAGGGAAAACAGGTTAGCTTCTGCACTCCGGTGACGTTTACACCCAACTCAACTCTTTGAGCACCATTTTATAACGCTATTTAATGAACAGACGGAGTTCGCTAGGGTTCCTAAGAAGCAGATTTTGCTAAACAGACGCAGGTTACGCTCCTTTCACCTTCGCCGCATGGCTGATGATGGCCATCCTTGCTCCATCGTGCAGAGGGTTGCGATTGACGGTAAAGGCAAATGTTTATTCGTGCCGATTTGCCATAAATCGCCGCAACACCCGACTCGCCTAAACTGCACATCACAGCTGCAGGAGCGTGTGGTTCCACGACGGCATGACACGACCGATCCCAGTTGCTTTCCGTCGATCTCGGCATTAAACTAACAGTGCGACCTCTGGTGTCGTTTAGGTGCCATAGACGCTGAGTTTGAGCCTTTTTTCTTTTTTATTTTAAACACCATTCCTTACCTACGCGAAGGTGCAAACGGTGCAATCGTTGAGTGCCTTCGTGGTGGGATGATTTTTGTGTGTGTGGAAGAGTTTTGGTGTCGATTAGATAGTTGAAATGGTTGTTCGCTAGTGGTGCTCATTCGCTCGTATGCCATTCGCCCGACCGTCGTCTAAGGTGGGCGGGTGTTCGTTAAAATCACGATAAACGATCGGGGAGGACCAGGCCAGTAATTAGCTAATTAGTTCGTTCGGTGGTGGACTACGTCCCCGAAGCTTGCGCACAGTTTCTTTAACGAGTTTGCTGTTACTTGGGGAGCTGAGTTTCTTTTCATTGTATTTTTTCAAACGTTTCTTGGACTACACCACATTGATTGTGAAGTAATTAGTTGAGCTTTAGTCCGACTTTGAAAACGTTGTAGTCGGGCTTATAGTTTTGTTTTATATTAGTTTTCATAATATTTATTTGATCTTCAAAAGTTTGGGTTCAGCTACATCATAATTTGAACCTTTCTCTTGACGCTGTTGGGAATTGTCATCATTTAAATTGCGCTGTTTAGATTCAATTAATCCTTGGACCAAAATGCATTATGCAAGTACAGTATGACCTTAAACCATACAAAATTTGCGCTTAATTTAACGCTCACAGGCACATCATAAATGACAACTCAAACAGTTCATACGTTAACCTACTCTCGAAACCGCAACGAGCAACAACAAAAACATCACCCAAAAAACTCGATAACGTGTAGCGGTTTCTGGATGGGATCATTAAAAAGTCATGAAGTTTTAAATTTGGCAACGAAACCCTGCCCATCGGCTCGGAACGAAACCGAAAACCGTAAAGCTCCAGTTACCCCTAGCTGTGTGTATGTGCGTGTCTGTGTGTTTTTTGTTTTTTGTTACATTTTTACCACGCAAGATGAAGAGCCAGCTCTCCTGACCTCATTAAGCTGGAAATCGTATGCTCTTGTGAAGAAGGCACATGTCACCGTCTCCCCTTCAGGTCCGACAGCGAGTTAAGAATCTATTGCCTGCTGTTTTTGCTGTTGTTTCCTTTGGTTGCTTCGTTTTCTGCCTTAGAACGGTTCACCTACTTGTCGCCGGTGATGCGTAAATCAATCACGTGAACCTCCCAAAGTGACACGTTGCATGTAGAAACGGTAGTGCGGTTCCGTCTGTTTGTCACGAATCGAGCCGCATAGAAAAGCAATAGAACTAGACGAGCACACACATACACACCCATGCGTGCTCTGCACCGTTTCTGATTGCATCTGTGGCAAAGCAGCGGTTTTTGACGAACACGTGCCCACGTGCGCAAAGGGGAATGCCTCGTGACACACACCCAACCGGGCACAGCGCTTGTGAATACCGGTTTCCCCGCGCGGGCACTGGCCAGAACGCAGGCAACATCAAATTATTCTGTTTTGCTGTCTTGTTGTCGCCCGCAGTCAGCCCACTTTCTCGGAGCGAGCTAGAAAGGTCTGTGTCCTCGAGCGTTAAAACGGGGTCGGATCATCTTCCTGCCTGTTACGACAGCCAGCTTCCAGTCCCGAAAGTGTTGTTGTTTTTGAATGGATGCAATCGTAGAGATAGTGGTGCACGACACGGGGATGCGTAAGCATCCGCCTCTATTTGTTGTCACGTTTGTTTCGTCCATAAACCGCCATTAGGGAGCGAATTGTTAATGAATGTTTCTGTTTTCGGTTTTCCCTTTCCCATCCTTTTCCGAATGTTTCCAGAGCGGTATTAAATGATCGTGCATCAAAATTTATCTTGTTTCAAATGCTAATGCGATGTGCTTGTGCAATAATTTATAGCTGTTTGTGTTTTGGCCGGATCGTAAGAATCGCTTCAATATTTGGCATTTTGATTTAAACGAGGCTGGAGGCGAGATAGAAGCAGGACGAATCCCGCTGCTGTATGTATTTGAAGTGGAAACAATATTTGAAGATTTAAATACATCTTAAGAGGGGCATGATTTCGCAGAATCTTTTCTATGAATTACTACAAAAACAAGCATCTAGATAACTTCAGATAAAATCAATCCTACAAACCCATATTCTTCAATAGTCTC
This sequence comes from Anopheles gambiae, assembly GCF_943734735.2. Lineage (NCBI taxonomy): Eukaryota > Metazoa > Arthropoda > Insecta > Diptera > Culicidae > Anopheles > Anopheles gambiae. The sequence goes on along the minus strand of NC_064601.1, from coordinate 84,434,572 downwards.
TATGCCAAAATCTATTACCTTCAGAGAGCAAACATCGTAATAGAAGATACCCAAAAAAATATCATAGCTCTTACACCACCAGAGTACTTTCCTCTCCTATCCATATTGCTCCCTAGCACCAAGAGCAAGAATATATCCAATCCAGTCAGAATTTGGAGTAAGATACACCTCTAGTACAGCAGACTGGCAGCTGGATCGCCGGCGGCATAGTCTGGAAGCACCCAGATGTGACCACCAGACCAAGGGGATAGAGGGAGCGAACAAAGAACCTTTCGGAAATGAGGAGCCTCAGCTCCTGTCGGTATGGGACGAATTGTGAAACGGCTTTTTTTCCTCCGAGTTCCTAATATTACTCATTTCCATTTATGAACCCATAGCGCATCACCTTTCTACGACCTCTCTTCAGACGGCCATAGCCGAACAAAAGGCGGCGGCCCAGCAGACATGGAATTGTTCATTTACGATCCCTGCGCGTTGCCACCACGGGTTACCGTTTGGCTGTTGTTCGTCCTGGCGCTGCCAGATTCCTGAGCTTTTCACTCCACTCCACCCCATTTCTCCCTGCTTCCTTCTCCATGCTTAGCGACGGTAAGCATCTGCTCGTAACTGACACGTAACCTTCACAAAAAGAGAGCAATCACACACACAGGTGAGAACCAGCGGTTGGTGGGTTGGACAGGAGAAGGGTATAGAAGCGGCCAAATGGAAAGAACCAAACAACAACAACAACGTAAGACTTTCATCTAGTGCTCCCGGGGTAGTGGCTCTTGCGCTGGCCCAAGTGCTGGCTTATTATAAAAGATGTACAGCGAGCAAAGGGTACGTACTGTAAAAGTGAAGCAAACGAAGAGAGGCAAAAACAGGCAGCAAAAAAACACAGAAATAATCATAAAAGAACTAACAGACGTACGCAACTAACTGGCGTATGTGCGGTACCGGTGTTCTCAAGTGCAAAAGCATAAAAAATAAGGAACATCCACAACAACAAGTTTCACAGTGCCTTGTGTGGCAGGATATGTTGTAAACCTGTAGGCAGAAAGCAGCGAGAGTAGAGAAGAAGAAAAAAGCACCATCTAAAGGAGTGATGAAAGTGAACCAGTTATGGAGTGGAAGGGGAAGAGGAAAGAAGAGTAAACAGAGAACCGACGACGGCCCTGCAAATGGAAGAACATCAACCGAGATAGAGCATCTTCGCTATTCAACAAAACGCACAATAATATGCGCACGCGATGATGGGCTCGCCGCGTACACCCGCGATTGCACTCGCGCATCGTAGGGTAAGCGTGTTGGTAGAGGGGGTGGTGTATGATGAAAGGGAATGCTGCCCCGCACTATCAGCGAGGTGCGTTCCATCACACAACGGTGTGCTGCAGCAATGCACACCGCGGTGCTAGAGATGGTAGCCGAGCCAATGATAATAACCTAGTGGACGCACTACGGCTTCTCGGTCGCAAACCGAGGCGCTTCTACGGTTGGCAGGATAACACGTGTACAATTTGTATTGGTGGAAACATATAGAAACCATAACCGGCACCTATACCACGTCACAACACTGCGTGTGTACCAATAGGGCAGATTCATTTGGCAAAAAGGGATTGTGATATACTACCAATAGCTTAGTTCTTATTACTTAAGAAGTTGATAGGTTCCTTATGCCAATTTGTGTGTTTAATTAATCCAAAAATGTATTGTCTCAAATTGGTAAGAGACATTCATACATGCTGGCTTAATCCACCTTTTTCTTTATTATTTAATAATATACGTTTTATATACTTCATACCAACAATAACATACACAAGAAACCTTTATTTCTTGTATTTTACTTAGTCCTTACTCACTAAGAATCATGGCAGCTCTTTGTTATTGTTTTCATTGTTTTGTGTTATTTCTTCATTTCATATTCAGTTGTTGTTTCCTTATTTATTATTATAAAAATAATATCACTCATTAGGTTGATGTGTTATAACTAGTCGAATTACTGGTTAGTTCAAACATTTTTGTATGTTAAATATTCGAGTTTATTCATTTTCTCGTTCATTGTTAGTTCGAAGTTGTGTTCTTTTCTATTTGTTTTCGTTTCCGTATGCTTCTTTCATGATTTAGTACTCGTGTATTGATGTATAATTCCCTATATTCCCTAAAGTTGTAGTTATATTTATTTAGTTGGTTTTTTATCTTCGCTTTTTACACTTTAAAGCTCATTACCACATTAATTCGGTTAACTTGAAAAACACCCAGCAAACAGCGTAAAATGGAATTTCATATATTTTGTTTTGTTTTTTTTTTTTCAACACTTCGCCAGCCCTCGTTGATGCATTAATGTTTTTCTCTACAGCACTATTAAAGACGAAGCGCAGAGAATCTGGTCGTGCGCCAGAGCACTTTGCAGGGAATTGGCAGAGTGTGGGTGCTGGCACGTATGCAAACTCTTGTCGGCAGAGCCCGTCCAGCATGATGCGGCGCTATGCTGTGCAAGCTTTAGCTCATCTCGAATCCCATCTCGCTCGCAGGAGAACCAGACTCACTTACTCACTTTCAAGGGGTGCAAACATAAACATAAAAAAACACACACATACATACCGAAAGAGAACGACACTGGCAAAGAGCAGGAGAGAAATCCTCCGTCGCTCGAAAAGCATAAACATCTAGCTCTGACTCCCAGACCAACCTTTAGTATGCGGAACGTTGCTTGCGTTCGCGTCCACAACACGCTCTCTCTCGCTCTCTAGGCTCTTGGCCACTCGACAATCTCTTCTGTGTTGGCACAAGCTTCTCCCAGTCAGGGCGACCAGGCCCCCATTCGTTCGCTGTAAGTCGGTTCGAGCGGAACGTGCAACCGGCTGTCCGATTCGTAAAACACGCACCCCTAAACCGTGTGCATGTGTCCCCGTCCAGCTGGCTCGGCTGTGGTGGAGCAGTGTTTCTATCTCTCCATAAGGTGACTAGACTATCAAACGTGTCCGAAGTAGCGGTGCAACTGTTCCAAATCAGCATCATCCCCCAAGTGCATCCTCGCGGCAGCACCCAAAGCCCTCCAAATTGCCTCGTGCCAGTGTGCCTTTTCTAGCGTGCGTTTCTGTGTGTGCAGTGTGTGTGTGTGTGCATTGAAAAAGGGGGCGTTTGTGCAACGAAAGGGAAACCACCGAATCTTACCAAAAGCGCCCATGTCTCGAGACGAAGGCTGCAAACTTGATTCCAGCGTCTGTGAAGGCAGCCACACTCCTTCTTGCGTGCCAGCCAGTGTGTGCCAGGTTTGATGTGCCCCAAGTCCTCCCCCCGCCCCGAAAGGTGTGTTTTTGCAAATTTTCGATCTCGAGCCTCGATCCACCCCCCAATTATCTGTGTACGTGTGTGTGTGTTGGGTATGTGTATATACGTTCGATTGGCGTACGTGTGTTTGTGGTGATGGTGGTCCAGTGAAATGAGGGTGCAGCATAACATATATGTGAAACAGGTCTGCCCGTTCTTCGTACCGTACCCGTACAGCCTGGCCGGGCACGGTGGCCTGTTGGTGCCTATCAAGATTGTGGCCATTTGACCCGGTGACGGCACGACACGAGTGGAGTCGAAGCAACAACAACAAAAATAACGCCCGGGTGCCTTCTAATTGAATTTAAGTTTTCGCGAAAGGTTTTGTGTTAAGTGGGGTAAGCAAAGGCGCAACAACGAAAAAAAAAGCAAAAGGGGTAGCAAGTGTTTTGTCACAGGTGCCCGTGTGTTTTAACATTAAAAAGATCAAAGGCGAATCCTAACAAAAGGGTGTCCCATATCGGTACCCTGTGCTGTGGTTTTTGTGCTGTGTCTGTGTAAAGGGTAGTTGCTGCCGATTCGTAGAGTTTGTTCAAGGTAAGAATAATGGTCCTCTTTGGGCAAGGAAAATCAATCACCTACCATTGCCAATTAGTGGTGTAAATGTTTCATGATTTGTTGATGTTTAATGTGCTCTGAGTAAGTGAGGTCAAAAGGAGGTCAATCCATTTTTGGAGGACGTGTTTTTTGGAGGTGCAGCACACAAAAAACGCCCTACCTTCGGGAGCATCTTCGAATGCGAAACCTGGAACATTCTCGCCAGTTCTTGCGTTCTTTTACCCTTATTTGGAACATCTTCAGCTCGGGTGGCTCTCAGCCGTTCGATCCTGTCGCCGATCGGATTGGCACAGAAGTAAATAACTTCCAACAAGCTCTGCACTGAAACAAGAATCGGGCTCGCGAAGCAAGGAGAAGAACGCGAGATGAGCACACACACAAAAAACGAGATCAGCCCATGGAAATGGTGAAGGTGTTGTGTTGTTCTGTGGCTGTTACGAAATAGCGCCGGCGAGGTGCCGTTCTCACGGTCTGGTTTGTTTGTTGCGATCTCTGTATGTGTGTGTGAGTGCTTTTTTATTGCTATATTCTTCACCGATGTCCGATTGCCGCCGCTCCTTCAAGATCAGGTTTGAATGGAGGTAGAAAGAAGGCACCACCGTAAGCAATTGCAACGTGGGCGAAGGTGGGTTGCAGACGCCTAAAGGAAGCCGGCGTCTGACTCTCGCACCCCCTTTCCTATCTCGGGCAATGGGAGTTTGAAGATGTGCGTTGATTGTTTTCCGGATGGAAGAGTACTTACCTTCGCGTCGGTGCTGTTTTCCCTTCCATTTCGGGCAAATCTTCTCCGAACGTGCTGAAACACAGTTGAGTTCTGATGTAAAGGTCTTCTCGGCACTGGAAAGATCAAGATGCTGCACACCGGACACTGCCTGCCTGAATGCGAATGTAATTAGCTCCAACTAGCTCAAATTGGGCAACAAAAAAACGATTTGCGAGTCTTAAAACAAAAACAGATTTGGAAGCTTGAAGCTTTTGAACTTGGGTACAGGCAGCATTAAATTCACAATTATCTAGTCCAAATGTCGCGTGCTACAAAAAATCAACAGCATGCGAAGCACTCTAGTTTGTGTCTAAAGTGTGGTGTCGAGTGGGTTCGCTGCCGGCTGGGCCTAAGGCTGGATCCGGTGATCAAGTGTCATAAATCAATTGGCTGTGGTCGCGGCATCGCCAATTTGTATACACATCTGTGTCGCCCGGCTCGCTCTGGACGGGAGACGACTGACAGATACGCTAACCGACGAAGAACACTGTCCGCGGAAGGTGTAATTGCGTCTAATGGATTGTCTTTATTGGGCGCAAAGTGTACGTGTGAAGTGTTGATAAACGCAACATGAAAGCGCAACAAAAGTCCAAAGTGCAAAATTCCGACACCATGGAGATCACCGATTTGCGTGATGAAAACACTTACCCTCCCCAAAAGTCCAGCAATTAATCTTTGCCTTATTGCATGGTTTGGAGTTGGCGACTCTCAACTTTAATGTGTTTGTGTGTCCTAACGTTCCGCGCATAGCGGGCGTTAAATGTACGATTTAATAGATCGCAAAACGATTGGATACCTTTTACTTCGCAAAACGTCATTCCCCCCCAGCCAAATATGATTACAACATCCAACTAGCCGGCAGTATGGTGGGTGGGTTTTAGGAGTCGATGGTTTAGCTCGCATACACCAGTTGGAATTGGTTTGGTTTGCAGTCAATCGGAGCTCACTTTGGCGAAGGTTCAAATCGTGACTGAACGTTCTGTTCTGGTTGATTAGATCTGCAGAGTAGAGCAGATTCCCTGCTCGAGAGCGACACGATCAGCCGGCACACGCGGTTGATCGAACTCGTTAACGGAAAGGTCGTTTGCATCCCATGGTGTGTGTAAGTGATGCTTTTTTTAGTTTAAGACATAATCATGCTAGTTACGAGTGTTGCGAGTGATGGTTTTAATCTTCCCGCATTTCGTAACACGTAAAACGGGGAGCAAGAAACATTCCGTTTAGCCTCAAATTGCTGGTTATGTCAATGTAGGAAGCTCTTAGTGTAATAACACAAAAGAACATACTGACTGTTACACAATTGGTAAGAAGCTGTAAGAAGCATGGCTTGTCAGTGATTTTAATGTTCTGAAAAGCGAACTTACGTCTCATTCAATTTCCCAGAATGAACTCTACGAAGTAAGTCTAGATCACGATCAATAATTTTTCATACTTTATCAGAATGTATGTTGTAAATGTATATAAGCACATCTATAACGCCATCTGCTGCTGCATATGTTTAGCTAAACTCCATTAACAATATTAACGACATTTTTAACATATTCCCTATTCCAATGGTTTAGATCAGAAATGGTGATACCGACGAACGGAGTACACTTTGAATATTTCAATGTCGGTAGTTATTTAGGTCTCCCAATACTACATTTTCAAGATTTCATGAGCACGTTTTCCTCCGACCTATTTTATGCAGGAATTTTACGACCTCCACAAAGTCCACACAGTTGCTTATCAGTTCCCTTACCATAAATCCCCAGCCGCTACGCCAACCTCACCCTTACCTATCCACCCATCAAGGTGCTAGTCTCCCCAATAATTCAGCTCTAATTGAAAGTTCACCCACAAGGCTTACCGCCCAACGTCCCCGGGAGTCGCACAAAACGGAATGAAAAACTCCCAAAACAACACTCCACCACGCACGGTAATTTTTCACTGATTTTCACATGCTGCCACCACTCCATCCGTCCAACGTACGCGTGCCGCTGCTTTGTGCGTGTGCCATTGCGCGTCATTGGGTCCTCCGGCTACACCTACGCTTACTCGGTGCCCCTTCGCCGTTGATCTCTGCTCAGTTCCGCCAGCCGATGCCGATGATCCACTATCGAAATCGATCAAAATCGATCAATTCGAAATCAATCGATGCATAAGAGACGAACCCCGCGGTAAGATGGGGAGGTTGGTTGGTTGGTGGCCGGACCGAGTTCGTCCGATTGCGTCCGGGGCGGTGTTTTACTTCAATTTAATGTTTTACATAACCAATGAGGGGTACATGCTCTCGCGTGCGTGCGCTTTACCCCACGTTTCCCTTGCTTCTACCCCATATGCTGAGTTATGCTTACGCGGGGGCACGTTCACTTTCTTTTTCGGTAAATTTCATTTCCACCGCAACACCTTCAGCATCTTCTTCATGTGGCCACTGCCATATTGAGCCCGCTCACATCAGCTGTCGTGTTGTGTATCCTTTCCTTGGATTGTGCGCTATCGCTTGTCATCTTGAAGGTGAGGATGAGATGAGCACACTGCCTGGGCTGATTGAACGATTGTCGTATTCATGCTTTTTTTTTGCAATCACAAAATTCATTGTGTTGAAGCTTTTCAAATGCCGTCTTGGCTCAGATTTCTAGAGATTTGCGTGTAAAGTTGTTGGAAAAATGATTTGCTTTTTTTGCATGGCTATTTACTGCATGCGATACCGTACTCTCGGTATCGGCCACTGAACTCGGAGTGTATGGGCAAAATTTCACTTTCCTCACGGCAGCACATGCCGACGATGATATGATCCTCTATCTGACTTTATATAGTATGATACTCTGCTTTGTTTTTGCTTTGTCTATTTTCTATGTCTTTTAAACTAACTTTAAACGGAAAATTTGTATGAAGCTGCCCTGCCATTGGAAGTATTGGATTCACGCCCACCAGTGCTCTATTAAATTTACAGTCTTTAACGTTAACCACCGAGCCATGGAACGCCTCTCCCCAGTGCCATGATCATTCGATTGATTCATCGTATAATAGAACCCAAAATTGATTCCTTGCGCAATAATCTTATCAGTTTGCAGCAATTTACGAACCAATTTTCGGCCAAAAACAGCACTCGTTGTGAAACAATTACAAAAATTATCAACAATTACAGCCCAACCTCCGGTATGGGTGTATGTGTGCGTGTGCCTGCCAGCAAACACCGTCCTCCAGTTGTGCATCTCGCTGACTTGGCGCGCGGACACGGGTCGATGCTGATTATGGCAGCTCGGGATTATGATGATTACGCCTGTCGCTTGTTTTGTTTGCGCCTGAGCAGGGAGAGAAATTTTGCATCACATGCCTTCCCCTCCTCCGAAGATGCGGCCCGATAATGATGTAAATAATCATTGTGCGATGGTGCGAACGCAAAAGCCTGGCCGTTAACTTTGCTCCCATTAGGTGCGCTCGCGCGCGCAAGGGTTGTGCCTCGTGTTACCCTGTGCCGACCCGGGGTGCCCTCTACGGTGGTCGATCCCGCTGATAGGGATCCACAAATCCGTCCATCGGTAACGACACACGTAACCGCACCTGCTGACGATGGAGGAATATTCCCGCTTTTGCAACATTGCAATCTGCCCGGAGTACTCAGAACGCTTCGAAAGCAAAAACACACTTACCCCGGGGAGTGCAAAAAATGCTTACGCCATAAACTCCCAGTCAGCGTGTTTGAACCACATGGTAGCAGTGCTGGACGCATTGAAATGGTGTAATGCTTTCTCTCGATCTACTGAAACTTTGCGTCGATCGATCAAGGTAACGCGCACGAGTGCCCTATTCCCATGTTTGTCGCGCGGAAGAATGCAAGAAGATTACAACTGCTCCGCCACTCTTTCACACACTTTAAAGTTATGAAGATTAGCAGGCAGTAGCAGCAACAGCAGCCGATCACACGAAGAGTAAACGAAGAGTAGTGAAAGTTTCAATTTTCCGTCCACGTGTGGGCGGAGAAGGGTAACGTAACAGAAGGCAATGTGGTAAACCTCATTTCTTTTGGCAACCAACTCCGGTGCTCCGGTTTCGATAGATACTGATCCAGACATTAGTTTTATGTCTTTTTTTCGTTGTTGCTGCTATTGCGATGCTCTTTCAGGTCTCTTGCCAATCTCTCATAATGGCCCCGAGAGTGTTGGCCTGGTGGACTGGCCACTACGCGCAGCGCAGAAAGTAGCTTTAAACACTGTACTTTCGGTGGGTGTTGTTTTTTCGACGTTTTTTTGAAGATATTATTCTTCTTTTTCTTCCTGTCACCTAAGATAATTCAGAGGAGCATTGGGTTTGCTTCTCACGGCATGTACGCAGTAAGTGCATCATAAAAAAATTGAGATGAAAGCAACGTAACCTATCATGTACATCACCGCCCATAAAACCTGCATCATGATCATGATCAGAAGAGGTGCTGCTCCTGTTGGACAGCTACAAGTGGGGGTTGTGATGATACTTTTACCCTTGTATGCAGGAAAACGGTATCACGGTGAAACGAAGGTTTACTGCATTGGCGTATGTACTTGTGTGGGCTTTTAGTAGACGATGATGATCAGCGGAAATGATGAAACCTGAATGAGCTACGGTGCGTGTTTCGTGTCATTTCGGCTTTCCTTTTAATTTGTAGTAACGATTAAAAAGTGAGATTAAACTACATTACGGTTACAACCTCCAATTTGAGGTTTTGAATTCAGCTAATGTCCCTTTATACACGAAAAAAGCATAATACTACAGCGACATTAATGCTAGGTTATTTTCCGTACTTTCTTTCAAACGCCAAGTACACCAAACTATACAGCAAATATTTGATCACAATTTCAGCCAACTATATCCCCAAACAAAACCCTTTTCCACAAATAGCTTCCAGCTAACGCACCGTGCACGGACACGGCTTACCGGCCCGTAAAGCGCTGGTCCACTCCTCCGGTACTGATCTAACCACACAAAAGCCACCACCAGTCAACGTCACCCTTCCGGCACAAAACTAAACCCGGCGCAACTAAAATCAGTCATACGAAACGAGAAACCATTGATCGAGGCATCGTTTCGTTCGCTGGGGGGAGGCGAACGCCGTCTTGAGCGGCTCTAGTCAACCGCCAGGGGGAGAAAGAAACCAATCTCTTCTAATAGGACGCGCACCGCACCGTCGACCGTGTTTGCACTGACCACCACTACGCCGCAACGGTTCGGAAGAGGTTCAAAAGAACGCGCTGGGACGCAAACGGTGGGGGCACAGTACGAGGGAATGTTTTCCTTTCTCGATCCGCTAATTCGGACCGTAAGCTCTCCTCCGGGAACTTCGCTCCGGCGATGGTGTGTGCATTCGTTGCGGTGTCGGCGTCTTCGTTTTCTTTTAATGAATGAACGGACCACTGCACGTCATCTATGCTTGTGTTTGTATGTGTGTGTGTTTGTGTCCGATAGACCAACAGATGACGCAGTCGGGCATCATGTCTGCGCCGGCAGCGAGTCCAGCCCCAGATCAAGTACGATCGTAGCACACTGTTAGCAGGTAATAATAATCAGTGGCAGTGTGTGGGGGATTCGATCGCCAGCTGCCAGCGTTGCGACAGACTAACGGGGGTTAGAGTTTAGGGCTGCAGAAACCGGATCGGCCCCGATCGCGTCCCAGGACTGGGAGGCTCCAACCTACACAGCAGCGTACCCAGAAAGCAAATACAGGGTTCGTCGCGTGTCGCAAAATCGTAAGAACTTTGGACGTTTCCATTACGCTTCGTTAGGTCATCTTCGATCTCCAATATTCTTAACGAACATTAAAGTAATCATCATATATCTAAACGTTGCATTTCAAATAGATGTTGCTTTACTTTCCTTAGCAAAAGCCCCTGTGAAAACACCTTCAAAGTAACCCCAACAAACACCGTCGAGCTCAAACAGGCCTCCGAGTGGGGTCCGGGAAGATAGTCCCCAAACCCGAACTCGACATCGACCTGTTCTGTCCTGTATATGACAGCAGCACCACACGCCACCGTAGGAGGCTGCTAAACCTGTTTCTGTTGAGCCCGCCACGACGCCTAGATGTGACCACGGTGTGTGATCACGTTCTCCACAGCGCACACACCGTCAGCGCCAACGGGGCATATACGCGAGTGCCCGAGTGTTTCGCCCGTTTTGTCAGAGCGCGGCTTGTTTTGCGTGTTTGCGTGCCGGTGGCTCAAGAAGAGGGATCCGGGATTGCGTCTTTTTGGTGGAAGACTTTCTTCTCTCCATTTACCCACTACAGCGGGCTAGAAGAGAGGACGAGGGAAGCCGTAAACGATCATGTTGTTATGTGTTGTTCGCGTTCGAGGGTGGAAAGTAATTTATTTCGCTTGCTTAGTACGTTGCATCGTTTTGCCAAGAGTAGTCGTAATGTTTGTACTTCTTAACTTATGACTTATTTTTAAACTTTACAATGCTCGTCTACTACTTAGTCGTATAAGTCATAGATTTTATGGAGTATGAATCTTATTGATTCGTATTGGCGTATGATTTTATTTTCAAACAACATCTTAACGTTAAACTCAACTTCACAAAAATGTTGGTTTACCCAAAATCTGCTCAACCCATTTTGTACCTTTTTCAAAATAAACCATGAATACAGCACTCCCACCGCCCTCGTGTACACGTCCTGCGACGAATCAAACGCACCTATGGTGGTGCAGACATCATTCATCAACGGCTGTGGGGACCGGTGGAGGCTCTCACCGCAATGATGTGTTCCAAGGTGTCACACCGCACTCATGCCGCTGGACTAATGGAACCATAAGGCTACATACGGACGAGAAACGGACAAACGACACACAAACAACAGTTGAGCATTAGCGTACACACAAAGAGCTGAGAGCTTGCTGTGAAGCTCAATGCTGATGATGTCCATGGATCTCCTCCACATGGTTTGCCGATCGTTCCTATGCCCGAATACAACTTTCCAATTCTACGTCTATTCAAGCAATGCTCCAGCTTGACGTCTACCTTCAGTGCGACGAAGTATTAGATTTTCCGATTACTACTCTGTTTTGTTTTGTTTTTGCGCCACAAAAAACTCACAACATTTATACCCAACTCCCACGTATCTGCTGCAGACCGAAAAAGGCAATGACGTCGATGCAGCGCTCAGCAAGCGTGATCCTGCACAGCTAATGGGGATTAGCTATTTCTGTTAGCCCGTTTGATTTCTGCTTGATTGTCGGCCTTTTCAAAGATCTTCATCCGTCCGGCCGCTTACCGAACACTCCGACCGGCTCGGTGGACAAACACACCAACGCACTTGAAGGTGAGTGTCCCCGGCTTGGGCACCCAAACATACAACACCAAGAGAGAAGGCCAAATTTATTCATATCTGATGACTTGGACCACCCCATCCCGTCCACTGTTTCACGAGTTCTTGTCGCTGAGGGGTGTCTTTTATTTGTTTTGTTGAGTTAGCAAAAAAAAGAAGAAGGTTCTAAAGGTCTTCGACCAACCAATATGAGCCCGTCCGTGAGGACGTATTCATGCATTGTGTGGAGGTCAGTGTCTCGAAGAAAGTTTACGGTCGCTTCAAACTATAACTTTCAACAGAAGCCCATTAGACATTGTCTGCTTGGCTAGAAGACATCGAAAGGAATCTGCGATGGAAATTGTTGTTCTAAACCAATCCACAATGCCACATGCCGAACTGTTGGTCCAGTTGTGAAATAAGATCATTGGATTAAGTAAAACTAGCACAGCTGTCCAAGACCAGGCCCTTGCCTTTGTGCTGGCAGTCCCTGAACGGTCCCGCTAGAGTTGGTGTTTTTGTTTTCCGAGCTGGCAAGGTTTCGGGTACCCTTCGGTGTGTGTGCCCTGCTGGAATTCGTTTCAGCGCACTGGAGCGCTATTTACTCTGCGGCAGCTGAAGCATGTGTATTTTGAGCGAATGATTTATCGCTCTGTCGTTCGAGGGCACGATTAGTTGGTCTAAATTCTTCACCCAGTAGAAAGAACCACGCTCGAGAGCTGGTGGCGGGTTTCATACGATTATTGGAGATGGATTAATTGCTTATCATAAAGTTTCCATTAAATTGTTCTTTATTGAAGCTGTCGATGATGTTACAGCTAAGGGAAGTTAATATCAATTATTGACAATCTCGCTTCCGATAACTTCCTTCAGGCGAGCTTACAATTCACTCTCTTCGTTCCGCATTCTTGTCTACTTCCTTGAACATCAGTTTGCCGTCTCACAACCCTTTTATGGGCATAATGCTACTAAGTGACAACCGACGATGATAATGACGATGATGATGTTGTCTGCCAACCATCTGGTGGTCATAATTGTTTGCAAAATTTACTCTCGCTACAGCAGAACACGTAAAGAACTCGGATTCACGCAAACAACGAACGGACACTGGTATCATCATGTGAAAATTAATATCCTCCTCAGGCGTAGGGAGACGACTCATTTTAGTTTTACTCGATGTCATTTGATTTTTCTCTTCGTTCTCTTCAATTCGTATCTGTGTAGTGTCGATGGTCGAAAGGTCGTGGGCAGCAATTATGGCGCATGCTGTGGAAAGAACGCATTTTTTGTTTTGTTTTAGTTGTCGGTCCAACCATCATCCGACCTTTATCTCTTACGACAGAAGGCACGGATGATGGACATGGCGTACAAAGCGTGAAATAAAAACAAACTGCACGCCCCGGCCAGCGAGGGCAATGTTCGCGAAAGACCGGAAAGAAAGGATTATACAGTTACAGTGCTGGAGGATGCAGTGTGCTGCCCCATCTCGAAATCTCATGACGGATGATGGGTTGGATGACGTGTGGGATGAATGGAAGACTCCGGGAGGGTTGGATAGGGCAGCATAGACAGCCAGTCTGCCCGGGATGACCGATTATGGAAGTGGGAAGTAATGCAATGGCAGTAAACCTTTCAAAAAAAAACCCTCCATACACCCTGATGCTACTATCTACAGCAAGTCGTTGTAGTTGGACCATGTCCTCGCTTACTTCCTGCTCACACTGCGGGAGTGGTCCCAGGGTGTGTGTGTATGTGTGTCCGTTAGTTTCATACCGGCATGGGAGCGTTGGGCTCTGTAGCTTCTCAGGCAGAAGTACATTCGTGACCATGAATTAACAGTTGTTATTAAGTGATCGGTTGCAAATTGTTGCTCCATGCAAGGCTTCCAAAGGTGCAGGAAAAAGACTTACACAAAGTATTGGAAGCGTTCGATCAGATTTACCTTTACGGAAAATCCCCTCAAAGTAGCATCACCATCTCTAGATTGAAGTAGGGTGCCACAGGATGATTATATTTTACCTCACCTACTAAGTGTACTACCCAAGACGAATGAGCTTCGATATAATAGGTAGCACACAAATGCGGATGCGCAACCGTGCGTCTTCTGAAGAAGGTTCTTGTGTCGGCTATCACCGACTGTTTGGCTTGCTGCCGTAACTATCGAGGTGTCATTAAGTTCAAACGATTGCGGTTCTTTCTCTCTATTTGTTCTACTACGTTCGATGCTCTACTATGCGTCCCACAATAGGACAGAGGCTAGAGAAGCTACTTCGAAGACGGCTGCTCGTACTTGGTAGCTACACACGCCGGCTTACACCGGTAATGATTTTCTAAATAAATCAATCGAATCGGAAATGAGCAAAACAAATAGAGTTAATGTGTTGCTAGGTTTAGCAGCGGTGGGGCTAGTGGCTTTCTTGGTGGCGGCATTTCTTTTTGCCGCCGTCAGTAAAAGCAAACAGCGCAAACATACTGCTACACCGATTGTGGATTCGCTGTGCTCGTGGCAGGGGGGCACTTTAGTGGTTTTTAGTGGTGTTAAATAAATTTGTTCAACATTGTTGAGAAACAGAATCGATGGAGTAGAGCTTCTAGAAGGGAACAAATTTTGCACGGAGAATTTGCCATCTCGGAAGCAAGAAGATATAACAAAAACCACAGGGCCTTTGATTGATGGCGTCATTGGCATCGTACAATAAATTGCAAACAGAATATCTTGATAGAAAACAAAACCTTCTAGCGCTGTTTTATTGAAGAAAGGCAACAGCACGATCGTGGCACTTACCCACAACCACAATATTCAATTTAACAAACCATAAATAAATTGAAGAAATTAATATCAGATCCTCGGAAAGGGGGGAAACCCCCCAGCGCCACAAAATTAACCTCACTCAACTCGGCACGACAACCGCGACATGGCGTTGCGTTCGGCATACGTCTTTTACGCCCGGCATCTAATGACTGAACTCGCGTATACAAATTTACTTCACACGTGTTAGCGTAACACACCATAAACGCATCGGCAAGGAAGAGTCGCCGCCCTCCATCCGCCGTGGGGCGTGCAGTCGTACCATTTCTCCAGACCGTTCCATCGCACGCAAGCGCGGAAGCGAAAGAAGTGGTGGAACGTGACGAACGTGTCAAAATTATAGTTTCGTTCTCTTTTTTTATTTGGAACTTAAACCGTACCCGTAAAAAGACCAGACCGCGCTGGAAAAAGGCTACCCAGGGACGCGCAATGGGTTTTCCTCGCTTCCTAGTGTGTATGCCGTGTGTAGTGTCTAGGCATTGACTGTGACCTAATTCTTGATAGCAACCGAATGTGTGTACTAATCGCCGTAGCCGTGGTCTGTTCTACTTTCAACTTCCCTAGCATCCAGCGTGACTGTTTAGACTAACGCTGGCGTTCTTCAAGGCTGTGTTGCTCCATTCTTTTAAGCGTGTTATGCATTAGACGTCTACCAACAGACTCATAAACTTACTCGTCCTGAGAAAGATAAACGGAAGAATATAATTGCACCTCACAGCACCTCACATTTCTTGCTTGAGCTCAGCCGACACGTCGTATATCTGTCAGAGGATAGGGGCATAAAATTGACACCATCTGTATAATTTCCCAAGTCACGACCTACGCCAGCAGTACTGGTGGGTGCAACTGATTGACGCTTGCGTACCGTACAGCTCCTCTCTGCTATGTACAGTTCATTAGCTCTGTTTCACCATACCTGATAGGGAATGCATGGACATCTTCGGCATTTGTTGGAGCCAAGATACTTGGTTACGATAAAATAGGACACTATTTTTGGCCACACCTTACCTTGGGACATAATACAACAGACCACCCAGAATCGTGCGTCAAACTGACCTTTTTGGCTCACGGCTCCTCTTCCACATTTGTTTCGATTATTCATTGACCTCAGAATTCCGGTTAGCCAATTTGTCCATGCGTTGGAACCGTTATTAAATTTATTGTTTACTACTACCGATTCGATCGCATTTCCTTCCCGGCGTTGACCATCATCGTATCGGTTTCGTACCAAATTTAGCTAAGAATGGGTGGAACGGACCTCTTTAGTTGGGACACCGTTTCCAACACTTTTTTTCCGTGCCTTTCTTTTTGCACTGGTTGCTGGGAATTGCTTCAACGAGACTAGCGGACTTGGCCAGTGATCGACAAATCATATTTAAATTGCATTTCATCTCACAAAAGATTTTTGAATTAAATCAAGATTTATATCAAGAAACTACTCTCAGAGTGTGTCGATTAATACACTATCAGTTCAATGAATTTCAGAATAATTTTGTTATATATGTTTTTATAAAAGCTCTACCTACTCAAAAAAGCTTGCTCACCCCTGCCAGCTAGTGCATAAATGAGCAGCAAAAACCCAAGCCACCCAAAGCCGGTTCCAGCAACCATAGCAAGAACCCAAACACAGCGTTGCCCAAATGTGGGTGAACGAAGACAAGTGAATCGATTAATAATTCATGACACGTAGACACATTTACGCGTTTCCCACCCATTTTCCCCGGGTGCCCGGGTCCTGTAAGTGCGACACCGGCTTGTGTCTGCTGAAGCTGAATCTGCTGAAGTAGCAGCGTATCGACGGCGCACAGAGTAGCATTCTCATTCCCAATCCCGGTTCGATGACTCGATTTTTTGTTTGTCCCTCGTCGTTCAATAACTTAAACTTTAATGAACCTACCGGCCCAGGCAAGACGTTTGCTCGGGACCATCCGCACACCCCGTAGCATCGTGGCCCTTGTTCCGGGTTTGGTGTGTCGTCAGGGGGGTGGGGTAGCATAGTAGTATGAAGAAGGGCAATGAATGTTGTTCCTTCCTGTTCAGCTTCTGGGCGAAAGGGCAGGAAGTTGTGTCACCACCTGGTTTCCACGGGCCCATTCTAGCAGTGGCACGACGAACCGTGTGTACACATGGCTATCATTGCAGACACATCGTGAGATATTTAGTAGCAGTTTTTGTTCTTGCCAGCCCGGCCCATGTCACATACTGCATGCGACGGTACAACGGTGCTCTCGCATTCTGTAACTGTAACTCATTCTGTATGCTGCATCTGCCACTGCATTCTCGCCGTGTCGATGCTCCTCCATCTCCGGGACACCTCTTTATGGACTGGAAAGTATCTAATGAAGCCAGACGTTTCCACCTGTCTCCGGAACCTAAAAGTCCAGCGTAATGAGGTCTGCTTCCAAAATGCTCTCCAATACCAATTTATGGGCAGAGAAAGCGACACGGCCCCATGACATCAAACTATCGAAATGGATGACATCCTAACCTACAACAACTATGCTAAATTATAATGCTAATGGCGAAAACATTCTACAGAAAATGTATGCTTTTCACTTTTAGAATGGCCCATAGCTCTCTCAATAAACATTTTCAGTAGTCTACGACCTGCAGTAGTCTACGACCTGCTGCGCAAATGCTACGACCTCGATTTGCGGTCAAGTTCAGTGTACCGTAGTGTGGTTTTGCTCACAGCAAATCAGCACTGTACTTCCGGAAGTTGGACTTTTCGTACCGCCACCATTGTCATCTAACTGTGTCGCTCTAACACTTCCTTCATCAAAAGCTTTTTACAAAAAACCTACGAATCTGCAGTAGAATACAAATGGGAAATGGTGCCGCACCGGACAGATCAGTTGACGGGAGCAGCATCAGCTAATGGGCACGTGCTGAACCGCAACGAGTGACAACAAAACTCCACGTCACGCACTGACGATCATCAAACCGTACAAAATTCTTTGCAATCTTTGGGCCTGTTACACGCTACCATATAGTCTCTCCAAATGCAATATTGTCACACTCAACAATGTCAACATACTACCCACTGCTATACTGTAAGCTGAGCATTGGCAGCTATTTTTTTATTGTTTTTCTATCGGCAGTTCTTCGCCTCTATTTGTTGTTGCTCATCGGCTCGAACACTAAACGACACAGCCTCCTCCGTTGTTGGTTTGTTTACAAGACGCGCAGCAGGTCGACGATCATTTCGAACATGGCGTTGCGTGTGTACGCATTGGTATGAGGTTCAGCATCGCGAAGCACCGTACCGTTTCCCCAGGTGACATACTTCTTCCGATGCTACCTTTTCGTTGCGTTTCCATTTTTCTTGTCCCCTGCTGTACTGTCATTCTACCGCGTCGCACACATCCGGGATTGTGCAAAATCTTGCGCAAACCCGATTCAGTTACCGGAAGAGGCAGCTGCACTTTTACATTGCGCTTGGATATGAAACCGATCCATCGCTAACAATTAAATGGCTTTTTAAAGACAGTGGTACACTACGTGCTGCCCGCTGCACAAGGCTGGAAAGAATCGGTTGCAAAAGTTGCAGAATTCCGATGTCGTAATCGTGGCCGGTACCATACAGCTTGGCGCCAAAAACAATGACTTGAGGCGGACGAATTGGTCATGGCGAACGGAGCGTCGGCTTCACGGGTTGTTAATTTGTGCCAACCGGCTACTTCGGGGCGCGCACCCGACCATTCATTGCGCGATGATCGTTTGATCTGCAAACCCAACTCATCTAGAGAAGTCACACTTTAAGTAGCACGGGCAAACGTCACACGAACATTATCTCACACCAGGCAGGGGAGACTGTTCGCACTGAACTTGCTGGTTGAAGTCTGTATTTATATTTCAATCACAATATTTTGACTTCACCTAGATCATCTGCATGCCGTCTCATAATTTACATTATTTTAATTTTGTGTTTTAAAGAAACAAAGCCTGCAACATAAAACAGCAATCTACTGATGAATTTTTCACTAAATTTTATTTAACCTTTAATTTTCAAGGTTAGTTTCACCCCTCTTTTGAACACTTTATGGTCCAGTCAAACCTTTTTTTTATACGACCTCGTGACAATTTGCCAGTGGTAAAATTATTTCCCTTTTTTTCGGAGGATTGCGACAGCTACCATCAAAACGATGACAAGCGATCGTACGATTCATATCCACCACTACCAGGCCCCAGTGGACGTTTTCGGATCGTCCGATGCAATGGACCACTTTTTTATTATTTAAACAATCAATTCACACCAGCTAGTCGTGCGTTTTACTGTGCAATGTTATATTTTCAACAACAATAGCAAAGAGCAACACAAAAAAGCTGACCCCCGCAAGCGTGGACGAAATTTTCCATTCGCGCTATCCGAAAATTGATCCATGACGTCCGGGAACCGGCACTTGCCACCCAAGCTGCTGATACGGCACGCGAAAAGTGTCGCCACACCCACCAAACCCCACACGAAAAAGGTGGAGGAGTAAGTAGCAGTGTGGTTTCCGTCCCACCGAAAACGTGCCAAAAGAACGGGCTTTTCCATGCTGGTCAGGTGGATCATTACATTTTTGTCTTTTCGGTAGCAACACAAAAAGCTGTCTACTAAAGGTTTTTAAACTGTGTTCGCCGAAAAACAATCCAACAGGAAACACATATACACACCTCCCCCTTCGTCATGGATGCGGCCGGAGTTATTTTATTTTATTTTTTCATGCTTGCCCATGTTTAGGTGCAATCTGCTGACGATGTTGTATATTTTCAGCAACACGACCATGCGTACCACCACACCGAAGAGACACACCACCAATTGGCACACGCCAAAAGTATCGTACGATCCGTGGTAAGAAATCAGCGCGTACACGTTGCTTGGGACGCGCCTTGTTCTTGTTGCCAACCGTTTGCCACATGCAACCCGCGCATGCCCCTCAGTCAAAAGGATTGAGTCTATAATGTGTTCCAGGTGGTGGTGCTAGTGATGAACGTCTCCGTCTCCAGCCCCGAAACGCCATGGTATACAGGGTGGGTAGGGAGGGAGAGCGAAGGCTGTCGAACTGGTTGGTGGTTTGCATAAATTGTGTACGGTTAGGGGCGATCCAAAAATAACCGAAATAACCTACAACATCATACACAAAAAAAAAACGTTCTGGCGTCTATGGCCTGTTCGGGGGCCTGTTTTTTGGTACACTCGAGGTGTCGATCTTACTTAGCACAGGCGGAAGTTTTGTCAGTTTGCTGTCAATCGGTGTATCGGGTGGAAGTGTTTTTGTCTCTCTGAAGCGCTACACCGCAAGCTTTTTTGGTGGTAAGAAAGCAGCTGACTACCTTAACCGTTTATTAAGGCAAGAAATGTGAGTTGGGTGGGAAAGATAAGCTTCGGTTAGCATCAATCCATAACATACCATGTAGAGAGGTTTTGTTTGAAACACGGCTCATACCGCCCGGTGCTTGATAAGCGTCGATCTTGCACGAAGCATCGGTGGTTCAGTGGTAGAATACTCGCCTGCCACGCGGGCGGCCCGGGTTCGATTCCCGGCCGATGCATTGAATTTAATTATTTTGTTGTTGATGAGTACTGCCTATGTGCATAATAATCATTATTAGATGAGAATAATTTAATGGGGTATTTTTAATAAAAAAAATAGAGTTACTGAGATATTATAGTTAAAAATATAGTACTTTGTATCTCTGTAAAAATATACTAACATTTTTTTATTCTTTTTAATTACAGAATCCTCTGCAGAAGCTGTAGTATCATCTAAATACTCGTATTCGGAATTGTTAATAAAGTGACGGTTGTTCTACAATGTACTTAAGCAGAACTTTTTGTCACCCATTTGAACTCTAGCGCTAAGAGACAAATACCGTGATCCTTAAAAAATTGAATTGTTCGTTAAAGTGTGCGAGAAAGCCAAACTAGTAGTCAACAGAGTGGCAGTAAGCGATCGATCGTACCAATCATGGCAGCTGTAGTGTATGGAAACAGTCCGCGGCATAGCAGTCGTCACCATCAGGTAAAGAAAGGGGAACCCAAGAAAGGGGGTAGCCTCCTTTGCTACCCATGACCAGCACTCACCATTTTCCAACATCCTTTCGACCTCTTTTAGGGTCATCTGCTGTCCCAACACTCGCCGTACCACACGCAGTCATCGAACGCCGGCCAGCATCACTCACTGCCACCGCCGCCCGGTCACCATTCCTCCCATCACACGCTGTCGTCCGTGTCGCCACCGTCGCAGATCATCACACCACCCACCTCGTACCTTTCTACCGCCACGACTGCCATCTCCTCGCAGCAGCAGCAACAGTCATCCGTGCAGCAGCAATCGCAACCGGCCTACTATCACCATCACCACTCACAGTCGGTATCGCTGCCGCCGCAGCATGCGCAAACACTCAGCAGCTACCATCAGCTGCGCAGCTCGAAAAGAAAGTCAGCGGTCGAGCTGCTGGCAGAAAGCAAACCGTTCTACGTCAAGTCAGAAACCGTGCTCGATCGTCAGCAGCAGTTGCTGAACAAGCGTTCGAGTGCGGGTGGTGGTAGTGGCAGCGGTGGTGGTAGTGGTGGAAGTAGTGGGGGTGGAGGAGGTGGCTCGCAGCAGAGTAGGAGTGATGGTGCACAGTGCGGCAGTACGGGCACACTCAGCGGATCGTGTAAGTATACTTCCATTGAATAGCGATGACGTAGAATCTCCCTCCCTCCGGGGGTCTCTCTGGGTCTGGCAGGGTAGACGATCCTATGAACAAAGATGCTTACCTAATATAAAAAAGATCTTTCTGTTTCCGCCCGGGATCGAACCGGGGGCCTTCCGCGTGTTAGGCGGATGTGATAACCACTACACCACGGAAACAGCTGATAGCAAGGGCTTTACACACCATACAGACTGTCTGACGTCTCAATTTAAAGGATCTAACTCAAATACCACAACTCTTTAATCATCCAAATTTCTTGCCAACTGTGCCAACCAATTCAATCGAAATTTATTTTGGTTTGTGCCATCTGTTAACAAATATGACTATTGGCATTTTCTGTCATATCTTAATATTGTGCACGCTTTTAAACACTCTTTTAAGACAAACATGTATGTTATATTTTTTGTTTTAGAAACAAAGTAGAGCGTTTAACGTCTTTAACCGCATAGTTGGATAACTGCTATCATATGTGCATGTGGTTTATTTTACACTTATTTGCATATTTATTTCAAGTCACAAAAAAATGAAAATCCCATTAAGTTTGATGATCTGCATATTTGTTGAAGAAAATATCTGAGATTTACATGTTGTGTCACACATTTTGCGTTGATATCATAGCAATTATTGTATTTATATTTATGATTTATATTCAAAAAGTTTTTCTGTCAAATATACTTCTCAAGTTATAAACCATACATTTATACCAAAAAAACATTATAGATAGCATTAAATTAAGCCATTAGACGGAGTGTAAGAAACCAAGATTAAAATACGATTTCATCGACTGTAATTTGAAGATAGCGGGAAGTTATCTTCATGCATATGTAATCTGTTCTTGATCCCTCTATTAATCTATTTCCAAACACGATTGATCCAAAACCAAACATGCAAGCCAACAACAAGATTAGTATGTTCAAATTCTAGTCGCCGGATGCGATTTAGACTGCCCCTCTTCAATCAAGCATCGGTGGTTCAGTGGTAGAATGCTCGCCTGCCACGCGGGCGGCCCGGGTTCGATTCCCGGCCGATGCATTTAGAGGATTTTTTTTATTATTATTACTAATACCTTACACGTTACGTCGCTTTCATTTATCCACAGACATGGTATCGCCCTCAAGAACACTTCCATCGTCCGCCGTTAGCCAGGCACTGCAACAGCAGGTGCAACAGCAGCAGCAACAGCAACAGCAACGATCAACCAACCGAAGAAGTGCTTCCTCCGGTTCGGATCTGCTGCAGACCAAGCTGCGCAAGCTGCTCAACGCGGCCGACAGCAAAGAGACAATAATGCCCCCGGCCGGCGACGTGGGCCTGATCAATTCTAAATACGGCCAGCCGCTCGAAACGAGCTACATCGGCACGGGAATGGTCGGTGGGGGTGGTGGTGGAGACAGCCTGGACGATATCGGCTACATTCAGCCGCCGAAAAACTACCAGCAGCAGCTGACCGTCCACCCGGAGCAGCCAAGCGACGTGTCCGTGTTCTTCCCAAGTGCGTTCTTATCGCCGCAGTCCCTGCCTCCGCACCCGGGCGGCGATGACGATCTCTATCTGTACGGCGGGCTGCACGACAGTCTGGTGCTGACCGATGATTACCGTGCCATCAGTCCACCGGCTGAGTACGCCGAGCAGCAACAGCAGCAGCAACAACAGCAGCAGCACGGTGGTTCCCCTGAGGGTAAACATTCGATGGGAGGCGGCCACAGGTAGGCTTGCGCATTATGATTTCGCTTTGAATGCTTCTAAAAAACGATCTTTTTTTCTTGCAGCCGCTACAACTACCAACGATCGTACTCGCACTCGCAGGCCGTGGTGCCGGGCTCCGGGCATCATCCGACCGACGAGTCGGACTACTCTCCAACGCAATCGTACAACATAAACAGCCACAAGTCGCTGCCGGACCTGCACTCGCAGAGCAGCCGGCATTCGCCACACTCGGAGGCGCTCAGCTGCTGCAGCCGGGGCAATCGGTCGAACCGTTCCGGCAGCTCCTTCAACCGTGATTCGGGCGGATCCTCGGGTCACTACACGCACCACAGTGAACCGTGCTGCAAGCAGCAGCAGCAACAGCAACAACATTCACAGCAGCACCAATCAAGCCATCACCAGCTGTCCCATCTTCCACACTCCCAAATAATGATGCAGCAGCAGCAGCAGCATCATTCACAGCAACAGCACTACCAACAGCAGCACCATTCGCAGCAGCACACGCTGTCATCGCAAGGGGACCGGCAAGACTCGATGATGATGCTCGGCGACTATCGGCGGGACAGTGGCTCCTCGACCCAGCACAGCGGCAACTCGTACTACGCGTACGGCATTCCTCCACTGCGCTACGACTGCATCGAGTGTCGGGCGAAGATCCGAGAGGAGGCGGACTGTCTGCTCAACTTCACCACACCGGAGGTGCCGGAAGCGTTCCAGGACGGCTACAGCGAGAAGCAGCATCAACTTCAACAGCAGCAGCAGCAGCAGCAGCAACAGCATCAACAGCAACAGCAACACCATCAGCAGCAGCTGTCGAAAAGCCAGCACGCCAAGTACTACGACGAGCGTGGCAGGAAGTACTACAAGAACCCGCCCATGTCACCGCTATCGCCCGTTTCCCCACTGTCGCCCCCGGAGCAGGCCCAGCTCGATCTCAGCCCACCGCTCGGTACGTTCAAGCGGCAGAAGTGTTTGCGCTTCAAGAACCGCAGCGGACGCCAGTCGGCCGTCAGCAATCCGTCACCGTCGTCCGGTGGCCGGTGCGGACCGGGCGGTGGTGGACCGGGTTCGAGTGCCAGTGCCGGTGCGGTCGCTGGTGGACCCATGGTGGACGACGATCGTCGTCCGATCTTGCGCTCCAAGAGCGATATCAGCGATCGTTACTGGAACCGTTCGCAGCCCGAGCGAACTACCCTGCTGCCGGTCGCGGCGGCCGATGTGCGGGACCACCATCGCGAGCGACGTGCCGATCGTGAGCGCGAGCGTGATCGTGAACGGGACCGCGAGCGGGACCGGGAGCAGCAGCTCGAGAAGCAGCAGCGCTCGCGCTCGGACAGC
This sequence comes from Anopheles gambiae, assembly GCF_943734735.2. Lineage (NCBI taxonomy): Eukaryota > Metazoa > Arthropoda > Insecta > Diptera > Culicidae > Anopheles > Anopheles gambiae. The sequence continues at coordinate 84,410,140 of NC_064601.1, read as the reverse complement.
CTCACCCAGCTGGAGCGGTTCTTCGACCGGCTCGGGCTGGACGAGGAAACGTACGATCGGTACATCGCGCCGAAGGGAGGTTCGCTGCAGCGCCGATCCTCCGGCTCGTACCATCACCACAGCACCGCACACCATCACAATTCGGCGTCCTCGGACATCCATCGCCTTTCGGACGATTGCTCTACTGGTGGTGGTGGTGGTACACCGGGTGGTGGTGGCAGTGGCGGTGGCGCTGATTCCGACGAGTCCAGTGCCGTCTTCTTCTCGGACGTCTCGACCATCGATTCGACCAAACTGCCGGACAGTACGGAAACGGCGAACGGGCCGGGAGCGGGTGGAGCTGCGCCCGCTTCGCAGCTGTTGGTCGGTGCCGTTGGAGCCGTCGGACAGCCGGGCGTCGGTGGACAGGCGGATGGCGGTGTGCCACTGCTAGGTGGGGCGGGTCCGGCCCCACTCTACCGCACCAGCGAACCGCCGTCGATCATCGAGCGTAACGCGCGCATCATCAAGTGGCTGTGCAACTGCAAGAAGATGCAGCTGGCCTAGGGCCGTCGACACCGGAGGCGGACCCCGCCCCGGTGGTCCCCGCCGACTGAGCGCACCGGTTACGGCCGGCGCCGGCATTGATGCGGCTGTGAGAGACGCTGAAAGGGAAGCAGGAGGAGGAGGGTTCTCGCGAGATCCGACCAAGCCAAAGAAAGACGAAGCATTGGAAAGAGGGGTGTGAGATGAGTGAGGTGGAGGACATTTACTTAACACGTACAGCAAGGTGGCCATCAGTTCACGTGAGTTTGTGTACTTAGCTGAGGCAAAAGCTTGATCCTTGTCCTCTTCTCGTTCGAAAATAAGACGAAAAAAAAACAGGGAAGGACTTCAGATGTGTATGCTAGAGATGGACCGACGAGATGGTGGAAGACTGCCAATACGAGGACTCGCTACTAGAATAATTGATGTAGATGTGTAAACGAGGCTAGCGTGTGACGGCTGCTAACTACTACGACGACGTAAAAAGTCTTTTTTAGCGGTTAATGTAGAATGCGTTTGATAAGTAGAGAACGAGTAGGTCACAGTAGACTTGATCGATCGATCACATATACTAACCGGACGGCCTGATTGAATACGAAGCGAAGCGACCGTGTTTGTGGACAATGCAGGGTTTGCAGGGATGTAAAGCAAGGAATGAAACGAACAATAATTAAGGACTATACCGAAGGAAAAGGAAAAGGGAAACACTCCGATTGCAGACGTGAAGCAACAGGGCTGGGAAAAAGATAAGTACGACAACTACTTACAATCTCACCAGCTGCCATGACACTCTATCGATGTGTTGCGTGTATGTGTGTTGCGTGTTTGTATCGGTGTTCGTTAGTGTGAAAACATTGCGGAGGTTTAGACATTTCGGATTCAATCGCATAAAATTCATGGTTCGTGGAGCAAAAACTGGTGGGATCAATCAACAACCCGTTTATGGTAGCTATGCGTAGTATCTTAGTCCACACGAGACTCACGCACACACACACACGAAGGGGATGGGGAAACAAGCCTACAGCTTTGTAGGGTTCTTCGGTCGTCAATTTGTGTCACCACTTACTTAAATTACGCGACTTTTTCAATTTTACAAATACACACGAAACAGCACATCTAGCAGAGGGAGGAGATAACAAATCACTTTAAACAACAAAAAATCGATCTCTCTTTCTATCTCTAGCAAATATAGTTACACTTAAAGGGAGAGGATGTTTTATAACGAATCGAGATCTTTTCTCCCTTACTTCCCCTCCCCGTTCCCTGACAGTGATGATCGCCACCCTGTTCAGATGTAGCTAAACAAGGAAAGGGAATATTCTTTTCCTGCCTTCTCTAGCCGTCTCATGGCGCCTCATGTACGTTCAACATCATGCTATCCGCCTTAGAACGTTACTTTTCCTCTAATCTATTCCAGTAGGAACGCAGTAGGCCGGTTTGTAATGTAGACCATGGTTAGAGGAGATCCACATCCATCAGTAAAAGCTCGCGAAGCTTTCAAAGTTTCGCTTCGAACAGTAGCGGAAAAAGGGAAACGAACCAGAGCAAATGCAAAACGAATAAAGTAAATTAATGTAGTAACGTACCACACCTTTGAATCAGGCGTTAGTTTTGCAGCCAGATTACACTTCGGGCAGTGCGTTATTCCGAATTCTCTCCCCCCTCGAGTGACTCTAGGTGCAAGGATTCATACGAATTGATTATAAAGCAAGCGCGATCGTATATAATATTTTCTAGTCTAATGTTAGATTCTTAAGTCATGAGGCGAGATACACCTGTAGTGCTAGATGATCGTATGCTGAAAGGAACAAAACCCAATTGAAGCAAACACTGTGGAAGGAAATTGAACTACTTGAACAAATCCGAAACCGATTGTAAGGCAACGTGGTGCGGAATAAGCGAGAACTAATCAAAAAAATTGCGAAACAAGAAAGCGATCAAATAGAAAAAGTAGTACAATACGAGCTCGTATCTTTAGATGACGGTCACATATAGCAAATCACATCAAATAAATGAGAGGAAATTTGACTATCGGGAACGGTGAAGCAAAATAATAAAATCACCCACGATCATACAGCGTTCTAACCCAACCCAACTGTACCCCTGTTTCTGATATCAAAAACACAGCAGAGGAAACACCCAACTACTAGAAGCTAGTGATTTTAGCGCAAAGAAAGTATAGCGTAGCGTATATTTGTTCCTCCCTTGTTTGGTATCCGTTTTCTCTTTTCCATTTGTGGAAACAAAGCGTTTTTCCTTTCGCACCCACCCTTTTCAAACGCCATACCGAATACCGCTGAAGTGAATCAAAACGCATATACAATTCAAGCTCGAATACTGCAAACTAATCACACGGTTTTTACACCACTACTGTAATAGAGAGAGAGAGAGAGAGAGAGAGAGAGAGAGAGAGAGAGAGCAGCAAAAGAGAAAAAAGAAAAAGTAGTGCCGGTAAGACGAAAAAGCGATCGGCGCCGAAGTCGTCAGCAAAGTTCCGTAGCGAAACATTAGAATAGAACACTGCTGATACTGAAAGGGAAGTAAGCGGGAAGGAAGCGGAAAGGCAAAATCAAACGCGATTAACCATATATTAAAATAACATGCAAAACGACACTCAATTAAAACTGTTATAGAACTTCTCATAATAATAGTAATAGTAATAATAATAATCAAAAGATCGATTTACACACGACGTAATGGACGCATCGGAAAACGAAAGGAGTCGTGGAAATTCGTATGTACAAGCGCATGGAATAAGCCAACCAGTTACTAATATCGATGAAATAGTCGAAACAAAAAAAAAACAAAACACGTAAATCAAACCAATTAAATACACTCACATTTAAAAATAGACATTCTACCAACTACTACTACTACTCGTTCTTGTAACAGCAATGAACAAACAGCAAACCAACAAAACTCGTCAATAACACTTCACTTACAATCAAAATACTTAAACGCTAAAAATAATTAAACCGTCACGTAACGAAACAAAAAAAAATCTATACAATAATATTTCAATCAAAACCCTAAACAATAGCTACATACACAGCGAATACACAGCGTAGCAATATAATCAACGCAACAACAAACAAACAAAGAAAACACATTTACTTTCATACTACGTAAGCGAACGAAAACAGGATGCGGTTTACTTAAGCCGGCCGAAACAATACAAACGCGTACGACAAGGAAAGTGATGAGTGGAGGAAAAAATGTAAGAAACACACAGTACGATCTACTCCGCTCTTTCCAGTTCTTTTTCAGACCCTTCCCTACCACTGAAAGAAAAACCAACCCAACACCTATAATCGGACTAGAAGTCAGAGCAGAAAAATGAAAACAATGTTACTAGTAAAAACATTAATGCACCGCATTGTAATGGACATCTTTAAAATGAAAGAAGAAACAAGAGGTTAAAACGAACAAAAAAAACACACACACACACAAAAATACATTCGAAACAAGCGGGATTTGAGTTGTGTAGCAGATTACATATAAAAAGGGGCGTTAATGATATGAAATCAAAACACGACAATGAAATAATACGGGCTGAGACAGAGACCGGTAGAAGGCAATGGGGACGGGTGTGTACGTAAAACGGGTGTGAACGTGGGTGAAGGCACGTGTGAAAGGATGAGAGAATGATTTCTGCGTAGAAACGAAGATCGACAAATACTTGAAGAAGAAAAAAGCATACAAACAACAACAAAAATCCTTTCTTTATAATAGGCATGAATCAATAAATCAAAAAGTAATGATGAAATATATTAATGAATCAAAATAATTTCATTTGCGTTGCATTTTTCTATGAAATGTTGTATTATGATGCATTTTGGATTCCAATTATTCATGCAGAACGGATGACGTTATGTTTAAACAACCATTAACACTAAAAGGTTTACTGATGATTCTTGGTAAACCTTAAGCTGAAACAAGTCTCATTTGAATGAGACATATCCCTAGAAAAACATATCCCTAGAAAAGTAGTATTTTTAAAACAGGATTAGTATACCAATTAGTAACCCTGCACTGAAAACCGTATTTGTACTAATATGGCACCCAATGCTCCATTTTCTGTTTATTTGGTCGTTGGTATGAGATATTATAAGGGTATCAACTCCCCTTCCTACACGAAGCATCGGTGGTTCAGTGGTAGAATGCTCGCCTGCCACGCGGGCGGCCCGGGTTCGATTCCCGGCCGATGCAACCGGAATCATTTTTTTTTTCCCTTTTGGCCAAATCAACTTTTTACCGACGTTAATGAGACCCTCGTTTCAGCTATGGTTCGTTTGCCTCCCTTGTTCCCTTCTTTCATTTAAATACGCGTATTACATCGCAATGCTTCCTTTAAATGACACATTTATAGATCAGTTACAACCGCTTCACTTTAACTTACTTTCAATATGTTTTGACACCTACAGCTTGACCCCTACTTCCGTCCCATGGACCTTCCACCTCCCCGGCCACCTCCAGCAAACTTCTTACCACCTCCTCTACCCCGCCCAAAGCCACCACCGCCGCCGCCCCGCTTCTGGAAATTTGTCCTACCAGCTCCTCCACCTCGTCCACCGAAACGCTTTCCGCCGCCTCGTCCATGATCACTAAACCGGGACGCTTCCCAGGCAAGCTGCTTCATCGACGACGCATCCTGATTGAACACCTCGGCCTCCGTACCGTGCGCCTCGAACTGTCGTTTGCTTGCCTTTTTCATTATTCCACCGCCACCCTTCTTCTTGCCGGCACCGCGTCCATCCCCGCTCAACGGATCAACGTTGCCTTCCAGCAGCTCGGAAAAGTCATCGGCCGCCGCGAACAGCGAGTTCACATCGGACGTCTTCAGCTTGCGCGCGAACTCACGCTGGCTCACCATGCCCGTCGACTTAGCGGACAGCTTCTTGCGCTTCTTCGGCATCGGCTCGTCGACAGCGTCATCATCCGACACAACATCATCATTATCATTATCATCATCCAAGTCGGCCATGTCGAAATCTTCATCCTCATCTTCCTCGAGCGAAATGCTGCCCCCGTCGCTAAACTCGCCATCATCCTCACGCACATCACCATCGCGACGGATCTTTCGTGGACGATCGTCATCCGAATCATCATCGCCACCATCGTCATCGTCCTCATCGTCCACAAAGTCCCAATCGTCCAGCCCATCTTCATCGTCCTCGTCGTTCTTGCCAGACTTTTTGCCTGCCGACTGCTTACCCTTGCGTTCCTTGGCCAGCTCCTGTTCGAGCTCCTGCATGAAGTCAACCTCGTTCCCACCGTCCATATCGGCATCTTGGCCCGTGCCGCCCGGCACACCGAGCTGGTCCAGGTAGGCATCGAACTCATCGTCGTTAAGCGAATCCACGTCCGAATCCTCGTCCTCATCATCCCCGCCCTTGGCCTTTTTGCGCTCTTGGGCACGCTGGAGGCGAAGCCGCTTCTGCTCCAGGAACCTAGCAAGCAAAAGAGGAGCGGAATATGTGATCACCGTACTATTAGAGCACTCATCTTGAAATACTTACTTGAGAATGAACTCATCGTCCTCGGCACACTTATCCTTGGCGAGTGCGTTGACTGGCAGGGCGCGGAATCCGGCCGGTGCGTAGTCGCTCTTCCGCATGGCCACTCCGGGGATCTGTGGGCGCAGTCGTTCCTCCCCATTCTCGTCCTTCACTGTTTTGGGCTTTTTCGGATTCTTAAACGCAAACCGGTCCAGGAAGCGACCGAGCGAAAAGTCCTGCAGCGGATCGCCGTAGTACGTCAGAGCGGAATCTGCGGAAGGGAGAGAGATACATTGACAACCATTACCATCCATGCACATTGCACACTCGTTGCATAGCAACGGAGCCTGCTCCATACTTACTCGCAAGAATGCTCTCGGCAAACTTTTGCACCGTGGGATGGAAGTGTGACCGATATCGTACCAGCTCGTACCGGAGCGTGTACTGGGCGCCCGCAAACTCCGACGCCCGTCTGAACGCATCGTAACGCGTTGGCGCACGATGTACCTTGTTTTCGGCTTGCTTGCTTACGTCCTGCTTTCCCTCGACGTCCTCCTCCTGGTCGTCTAGATCTTCCTTCGGCTCCTCCACAGCATCCTCCTCGACCGCATCGACGTCCGGAGGCGTTTGTCCGTCCTTCAGCAAAACCTTGCGCTTGCGCAGCACCTTACTGACCACGATCAGCGCACCGCAAAGCCGCGCGGCCGGAAAGTAGAACGCAACCTGCAGCAGCCGCTTCACGAACGCTTGCGCCCGCTCCGGAATGGGATCGTTCTGCATCGCCCGGTGAAGTATGTAAAAGAACACGTTCGTTATGCGCGGCCCGATCGACGCCAGCTCCGGATCGAGCAGCTTCCTGTACAGCGCATTATAGAACCGGTCCTGCTCGTACCCCTTGCGCTCGGTAATTTCCAGCAGCAGCGACAGTCCCTGGCAACCGATCGGAAAGTCCGCCAGATGGATCATCCGGTATATAACGTCCAGCAGCCCCGGTTCGACCACCTCCGCCAGATCGACGTCCCGCTTCACGTTCGCAATCGCTTTCCGCAGACAGGTCAGGATGGACTGCATCGTGCGCGAGTTGATTTCACCCTTTTCGGTGAGAATTTTAAAGTACGAGAAGCAAATGTTGATCATCTTCTGGCAGGTCGGAAAGTCGCCGAACGAACCGATCGCGGCGAGAAAGGAGAGCGAATAGTACTGCGCCATCGGGGCGACATTGTTGCGGAACAGCAGCTTCTCCACCTCGCCCGTAATGATGAATGCCATCGCGCTGTGGCGCCGCACGATCTGCTGCAGATGGTACAGCACCTTCGACGCGACCGGGCGCAACGGATCGCCCAGCTTGTTGACCAGGGCCGTCAGCAGCAGCCGCTCCAGCTCCGGCACGTTGCTGAACAGCTTCGCCACATGGCCGATCACCTTCAGCTTGGCCGGCTCCTGGCCGGTGTGCAGGATGGTGGACAGATTGGTGACGAACGCGAAGTAGTGCTCGCGCAGCTGGTCCTCAAAGTGCCAGTGGGCGTAAATCTGGTCCCGGATGGGCTTCTCCAACGTTTGCAGCTTCTGCACGTTCTTCCAGTCCGTGCCGCGCATCGGCAGCGTGATCAGCTTGCGATGGGTGGGCATCAGCGATTTCAGCATCAGCTCGGTCAGCACCTCGACCACGTCCAGGAAGCCCTTGTTGGACGGTTTCACCATGCCCACCAGCGTGTCGAGCGCGTGCAGATGGCAGAACGGGTTCGTCTGCACCAGCAGCGCCCCCGCGTTGGCCCTGTCCCGCAGCGTACCCTTTTCCAGCGCGCTCAGCAGCCACTTTGCATCGGACGGATCGTACCGCTTGCGGGCCCGGCACTCGGCCTCGAATGCCACCTTGCAGATGTTGCGCAGTTCCGCCAATTCCGCGTCCTTCATGTCCACCATCTCGCCGACCAGATTGTATGATTCGAAGTTGTTGTACCACAGCTTGGTCAGCTGGTCCTCCTCCTCATCCTCGTCACCCTCGTGGTCCTCATCTTCACCGTCCGCATGTGCCTTCTTGCGCCTCGCACCGGTAGCACGCGACGATGTGCCGGTTTCGCCAGCCGTGTAATCAATCGGCACCACGCGTTGCTCACCTTCATCGTCGAATACGATTTTGGCCGGACGGGCTTGCACTTCACTCGGCTGTGGTTCTGGCGTTGCTGATTCGTCCGCCTGCTGCTCAAAGTAGCGCTTTTTGTCGCTTTTCTTTTTAAACTTTCCTCCGCCGATCGCCATCGTGCTGTGGACAATACAAAAACTGTGAACTGTTTACTTTGAACGAACATGTGCGCACGGGGCTGTCATCATTGACAGTTGGCACGAGGGAGGCTGTCAAATTTCGCTGATGATGGGTGCCTAGTGAAGGGCTAGCTTCGGAGGTTCGTGGATTCATGTTTGTAATGTAAAGTAAACTAAAAACTCCAAAAAAGTTGCCCTTATTTCACAAAACACAGATAAATGAACATGCTTTTTCGTTGAATTGAGAGTGTAGCTGTTCAATTGGCTAATTTGTCCGCTATATTCCCACACCAACCGCCCGGAACCATCGACCTTCACGCGCGAACACTTGTTTGTTTATCAATATCGCAGCTCTGTCAAAGTGGTGGCCGCGCAATCGACGCAGCGCAAGTTGTGCATTTTATTTTGTTTACCCCTTACAATTTGGCTTGGTGCAATTGGCGCTAATCAGCAGTGAACGCATCCGCCGCAGTGTACGCTACAGAATGCCACCGAAAAGAAAGTCCACCACCGACGAGGAAGACGACGAGTATCGTCGCAAGCGGGACCGTAACAATCAGGTAAAGTGGCACCGAAATTGCATCACCCTGGAAACGGGAGTCCTCACGTTCCGAATGTTCTTGCTCGTTGCCGTTCCCGCCAGGCCGTCAAGCGCAGCCGGGTAAAATCTAAAATGAAGACGGAAGAGACGCAGCAGCGTGTGAACGATTTGCGGCTCAAGAACCAGCTGCTGGAAGACAAAATTGACAACCAGAAGAAGGAGCTGAAATTCCTCAAGGAGCTGTTCATCACACAGGCGCAAGCCAAGGCGGACAAGCTTGTCGGTATCAATCTGAACGAGCTGCTCCAGGACGATGATAACGACGATAATGACGAGGACGAAGGGGAGCCCAGCAAAAAACGCGCCAAGGAGCAGTCGAAGGGCGAGGGAAGTAGTAAGAGCAGATCGCGAAGGTAAAACAGTTAAGCGGGTGTCCGGGAGTTGGAGTTAACTTTTCCGGAAGTCACATGCACCCTCTACACGGTGGACATCGATTGTTTTTTGGGTGGATTATTTGTGAACGATCTTCGTAAACAAAATCCTGAAGGTGGGTGTAGTGTGGGGTGTACTGTGCGAAAGTATTTACAATTCGGTAATACGGCGTTTGAGTGTGTGTGTAGTCTAAGTACATTGACCTGAAATGTAAAGTACAAATGTGCTTAGGAAAGTGGAATGTTAGGCGCGCAGTGCGTGTGTATCAATCCAAGTGCGCCCATGGATAGCTCGCACAGCCAAGAAACACGCCTGAAGATAGGCTCGAACGGAGCGAAAGGGTTGAAGAGAATGTGTTTGTAAATAAGCGCTGGGCTGTCAGCGGGGCCGTGTGGCCTAATGGAGAAGGCGTCGGACTTCGGATCCGAAGATTGCAGGTTCGAGTCCTGTCACGGTCGCATACTGGGAATCTTTTTTTTTGTTTACCTTTTGTTACTTCCTTCGTAAGTGTTCGTCGACATGCGTGTTACTATGAGTAAATTGATTTTATTTATACACAAAATAAAACTTTATCTTCAAACTGACCACAAAATCGCTTGCTATCTTTCTTGGACGGGAAATTGCAGCTGGTTTTTGTTTATTGCTAGCCGCGGCACTGCCCACTAATCCAGCGGATATTAGCACAGCAGCTCTTATCGTACGCTTTTATCCAGCTTTATCACCTTCTCAGGGCCTGTGCATTCGGTCCGTCGTGCACCGGTGCACCTCCCTATCGCTTTCCATTTCAGTAACAACCGCTTCCAGCAGGAAGAAAGAGAGAAAGAGAGCGCTTGCCGGCTTTCATCGTCAATAGCGCACCAGGATGTTTTCCAGCGGTTTCCGCTGCAGATCCGGCACGGTACAGTCGTCCGCCGGGTAGCCGACGGGCAGCAGCACCAGCAGCTTTTCGTTCGGTGGCCGCTCGAGCAGGGTGCGCAGGGCAGGGCCACAGTTGAGCGGCGTGGTAACGAGCGAGCTCAACCCGGCACACTGGAACGCGCACAGCAGCATGCCGGTCGCGATCGAGGTCGATATTTCGTTGTAGTAGTGCTGTTTCTTGGCCGTGGCGTCCCCATCCACCTTGTAGCCGTACGTCTGCTTGAACACCAGCACCAGATGGGGCGCCTCGGTCAGGTACTCCTTCACGTGGTTCGTACGAATGGGCCGCAGATCGGTCACCCACTGTTTGGCCATTCGCTGCGTGTAGTTGACGAACTCCTCGGCCTCGATGATCTCGCGCACGCTCGCCTTGATCGAAGGGTCGGACACGAGACAGAAGGTCCACGGTTCGGTGTGGGCACCGCTTGGCGCCGTACCGGCCGCCCGGATGCACCGCTCCACGATGGCCACATCCACCGGGCGGGAGCTAAACTTGCGCACACTGCGCCGATTGTTGGCGATGGCGTAGAACCGTTCGGCTGCCTCTAGTGGGTCCTGGGCTAGTGTGACCGTTGCACCGGCGTACGGGACGTGTGGTTTCTCCTCCAGTGCAGGCAGTGGGTCGTAGTCAGCATGTTCCAGATCTGTGGCGCATGAAAGGGAGAGATGGGTCATTTCGGGCACCTACCAAAGACACATCGCAAACTCACCTCCAACATACTCGATACCGTCCAGCTTGCTGCCATTCTTCTCTGTTGCCGCCGGTTCAGTAATTCTCAGCTTCTTGTTCCGTCCGTACCGGTGCTTGTCGTACAGGGAGATCGCCAGGTACAGTCCCACCAGCACGGGGAAGATGTAGTTCCAGTAGGTAACGAGCGCCGAGCTGCTGAGGAAATAGTCGACTAAATCCTCCAGATAGGAGGCCATGACTCTGCGGACGGATGGGGATGGGGTGTTACCGAGCAACAACGACGCGCGCCAAGAACAACCGAACGAACGAACAACACCGTACGACGCTTGCTGATGAACTGCGAACTGCAAGGTGAATCGTAACGGCAACCCGACTCTCTAACGCGCGGACACATACCCAAACACACACACACACACACACACACAAAAGCCCCATTATCATCAATTCCTCAGCCAGTCTAACGCCTTCCTAAGTCACGCACGTTTTGCCTTCTCGTGCCATTTTCATCGTTATCTAGCTTTATCCGGCGCCTGTTTCGCACACTCCCATGCAACTGCAACAACACACACACGCACGCATTGTGTGCTTACCCTTGCCTATCATCAGTGGACCGAAGGTTGCGGGTGAATCGTTCCGACTGTGGGACAAGGGCACGGCAGTGTTGTTCCGAGTTATGGTCATGACTGGTCGATCGCGTCGGTGCCTTACGATGCCCTGGACACACATACCACCATCAACTAGCTGATGACGGTGATGATTAAGATGATGCTGGTGTGAACTGGCCCCGAGAGGTTCTTGGTTTGCCATGTCTCGTAACCGACCTAGGGGGAAGCGGTAAATGTAGCTACAACGTTGCTGTAAATAATAGAGATCGCGCACTCCGCTTACCATTACCATGCCACAAGTTGGGGCATCGAGGGGCATCGAGGCTCTGGGGCAGGTTTATGTTTTCACTTGGAAAGATAATTGCTATCAGGTTTGTCTTTGTAGGCGAGCCGTTTAATAATACTTTATCGCCGCTAGCTACGGGAGAGGGCATTTGATAATGAACATTGAACTTCCCTTTCTCCGTATGCATATGATGTAAGAATGAATGGATGGGAGATGCGATTTTCTGTTCAGTACATGATTTTGATTATTGTTTCACAGTAGTTTAACGCCCATACTGATACGTTTGCAAAGCCGCAACAATGTTTCACTTAAATCGAGGTGTTTTCATTCCATTTCCAATCCGAACCGGCTCCCTGTCGCTTAAACCTCCGTCTCTAAGTATGGCGGAACATCGCCCTGGACGACCATTTTCCACACGAGAATTCGTTCCCATCGTTCCGTTGCCTGCACTTCCTGCGCGACGGTTGGATGCGAAGCTGCTGTGACTTCATCCGGCGGAAGATCCATCGCACCGAGTCCAAGCGTCGGCAAGGAGGAGACTCGGCGTGACCCAACGGAGCTCAGAACAGTGTCAGATGTCGGATCGGGGCTGGGGAATGGCATCGAATGAAACTCAACCGTACAGGTCCGACTGGTGGTGTTGCTTTGCGTGGTTAGCTGCAGTGAGTGCACCCCGGACATAACCTCATCATCATCCGGCCGTGCATTGTACTGCTCGCTGTGCAACAGTAACGTGCGCTGCTCTAGTTCGAGCAGTTGCTTCAACCGTCGACGCTGCTCAATGGTTTGATGCTTATTGTACAGTCCATGCTCTGGAAGTGTATTTACGGGAAGCGAAAGAAATGAAAACTGATGTTCCCCTCCGAAAGAACTGAATGCGATTGAGGAGGCTATACCCACCCTTGAGGAACTGTTTCAAAAATGCTTGCTCCACTGCTTCGTTAATGTTTCGCTTGGACCAGAAGCTGCTAAACAGCGGTCTGGGTAGGCTGGAAGGTAGTCATTGGTAACACAAATGTATTTGATTTGATCACCGCGGATAGCGGGGGGATTGTTTTTCCTAACCTGTGTTGACGTGCTCCGGGAGTCCAGTTTTCTGCATCAGCAAATTCGGCCGATCCTGTGCATTCCGACCGTGCTGGTGCATAATGGCACCGGGTGCAATTGTTGCACCTGTTCCGCTGCTTCGCAAACCAGCTCCGGAATCGAGAAAACATTTCCTTGGTAGCTTTGAGCGAACAAAAATTTACCCAAATAGAAGAGACACAGGAAATGGGCAAAATTTTGATTTGTTTATGAATGGTTCGACAGTTCGTTTCTCTGAAATACGAACTTGATTTTGCCCGTTCGCGCTCTAAACAAAAAACCTTCTCACATGCCTACATTCAGGCGTAAACGGCTTAATTTCGCGCCACACTGCACAGTGGGAGCAGAAATGTTGCCGGCGCCTCAATGTAGGCAATTTGTTCGCCGCTCATGCAGGCATTGTTTTGAAGCGGCAAACAGGAATGTACAGGAATGTCTATCGCTCGCTAAAACCGGTGTCGTGCAGGTGCTCGTTCGATCGCAACGAGCTCATTCGATCGATTTCCCTTCAACAAGCAACACCGACAGTGGCAAGGACGATAGAAGAAATGTTCTCCCGATTCGAGAGCTGGCTAGCTAAGCAGCGGGCAAAGTGCAACAGCTTCCCGTGGAGCCATTGTGCCAGCCGGCCGGACAGGGCAGCGTCAGCTGAGTTTTCGTTTACCGGATACCGCAATTGGACACCCGAAGCACGTCACAACAGGTAAGTTCGCCACGCCGTTCTACGCTAAAATCCAACTGGAAAAGGCAAAGATTAAGAATGTTTGTTTCGTTTTTGCAGCTTACCCAGGCGCCAATTTACAATTTTCTTTTCGGAACGAAATATAGGCGATGGAGAGGAACAAACAATGTTGAAATTACTGCTTAAAGGTAATGAAAGTGCGCTAGCGTGGTGTTCAGGGATAACGACAATAGTGAATCTCTTTTCCCTTCCAGAACATGGCTTGTACAACAAACACCAGACAATTCATCAGCGTCGTCGATTGAAATATCTGCTGGAGCTGGAACAGCGTACACTATCACCTCACGACGATACTGCGATCATGTCCCGCTGCCTAAAAGTCTCTGCCAACAATAACCGGACCTGCCCGATTGAAGTTCATTCGATGCCATTCCATTGTCCCCGACCGGCAACAGGTGCTGCGAAGTGCTGTGCCACCTCAACTGCCAGTTCACCGAAAAAGGTCCGCCGAGTTGCTTCCTTACCGTCACTCGCGTCAACGAACGATAGCAATCCTCGGACGGAAAATCCTGTCAACGCTTCACATCCAACCATCGCACGGGAAGCGCAGGAACGAGATAAGTCCAAATGCCTGAAGACTATTTCATGGAAAAATTCAGCATCCAGCGACACTCCATCCACCATCGAGACGGCTGTATAGCGGTTTTAGTGCAAGGTCATAGTTTATTTCATAGTATGTTTCCTTTGAGGAATGACAACGAATTTATCATCGCAGATGAATGCAGTTCTAAAATGTTAATAAATGGTGTAACCATTTCCCAAAATTCTGGAATGTTTTCTTGTGTTGATTGAAGCCGAAACGCCTTTACCCTTCCGCATTGGCATCCAGCGCAACCGTCACCAACGTCGGGATGTTCTCGGTCGCCAACGTCGCTACTTTGCCAGACTGCATTTCCATCATTTCGAATTCTTCCGAAGGTTTGAGTTTCTTGTGAATAGATTGGCCTTCCGGAACGGCAGCATCTTGCACAATGGGAGATTCCTGCTTTTGATCTTTGTGCCAATTGCGCATTTCGACGCAACCAGCTACGCTCAAATTGTCTCCTTCATCTTCCCGCATGCGTTTCGCTCTGGAAGGTGAGATTTCATCGACTTGAATGTTTCTGAAACAAGAAAAACAATCATCACACAAACACACACTGCCATTTTAGGAAACACCATTGCCGGCAACTGCACTTACGCTGGTACCGCTTGAGTCAAATCATCATGCGCCTGTGGCTCATCTTCGGCGGCATCTTCCGGGCTTCCGGAGCAGCATTTGTTAAAAGGTGCCAACAGTGAACGGAACATTTTTCTCGCAATTTGAACGATTGTATAGCTTCGTGTAGTGCTGGCGTTCAATGCGTTTCTGCTGTTGTGTGCTAAAAGCCACTGCGTCAATGCCAAGGTGTTATAAATGACAAGGTGAAGTTGTTTAGAGCAAAATGACATTTCTCAACTTGACATTTCTCTTCCGGGGGCTCCGGTATAAAAATCGGGGAGGGCTGGTGCGGGGTAATGAAATTTGTATGCAGAGAGTGACAGATGTCCCCCACAATGTCGCCCAGCAAAAGCGATAAAAATCAACCTTCTAAATACATTATCCTTGGTCAATGCTGTACCAAAAATAAACTGTCAACTGCAACGGGCCGAGGCAACAGCACAGGTCGGATCGTCCGGTCCATTTTGACAATTCATAGTAATTGTTGAAAAACAAAAAAAAACTGAAACATTTCATGACACAATCCGAATTGAACAACTGATACGCGTTTTCGATACGGTGTGTTCTCAATAGGCCATGACATATTTGTGATTAGCCGCAAATGATCACATTCATAGCTGTCCGTATTTTCAAGCAAGCATACACATATTTTACTCAAAGCAGTAGCAACTTAGAAAGTTTAACTGATATAAACTTTGAAGATCGTCCTTACGAGAAATAAAAAAAAAAAACTTTGAAGACGATAGCAAACACAATTATGTTAGGGCTCTCCTGTTTTCGCTGCTGCGGAAAGAGCAGGAACGGACAGACAGCATCAAAAGAAACGGCACGAAACGGACGATTGAACAGGGATGAAATTGAAACATTTCAAGTGAGCCACTGCTCTTCATTCCGGATGGTTGGGCTTTAATTTTGTATATAAATGTTTATTATCTCTTTTTTTGTCCAACAGGAATTCTCTGACCAGTTAAATCAGCTAGACAAACGGAGCAGGATGAAAAAATCAAAATAGAATTTTGTTTCGTCAGAATGAAAGAAATCGTTGCTACAAAAGTACTCCTTTTCTGCAGGATGATCTAATTATTGGGCTTTTTTGTCTATTTTTGTAACTCAAATTACACAATTTAACACATGCAAAAAGTATTTTCTTTTTCTTGTTTTCAAGCAAACGACGTTCAACTTTGCAGCACCAAATAATTTACCACACAGAGGGCGCTGTAATGTAACTCTCTCTAGCGGATATAAGCTTGTCACATTCTTGTCGGCCAAGTCCAATCCTCCGTACAGGATTGATAGCAGTAAAATTCACGCTGGTTTCATATTAAATTGCTCGACCGTGTTTGCATATTGCTGATACAGTGCTAAGAAAACAATCAAAATGGTTGAACTATATACAATAATTTGTGGTTCACAACACTGCACCAGCTTAACAGCCGTGTTGCCGAAATTGCTTGCGCAAGAAAAATTGTGCGATGTAACCCTGTTGTGCAGTGGAGGAAATATCAAGGCACACCAGATTATTCTAGCTGCCGGAAGCTCTTACTTTGAGGATATGTTCGTCCAAAATCCGCATCCCCACCCCATCGTGCACTTGCCCAACGTGGAGGTAAATGAAATGCAAAACATGGTTAAATTTATATACCATGGCAAGATAACCTTGCCCATGAATGATTTGCCAGACTTCATCTTGAAGGCGCAGAGCTTCCAGGTTCGTAGGTTGCTCGGAGTGAAATACGTGCATATTGTGAAAAGTTCGGAGTATATCATGGGGAATTTGAGCGGTGACGAGGATACGGTCCAGATATCGATAAGTGAGTTGCTTGAAACAAACGGCAACTACCCCACGCCAGAATGCAACAGTGTAGATAATGCACACAAAACTCTTCATGTTGTACCAGACGTTGTAACTCAACTCTACGGAAACAACACGGAAGTGGATGGACAGTTAGAGGATAGTATGGATGATCAGGAGTATTGTTACATCGGTGTGGAGGATGTGCAGCAGCAGCAAGTTGACCAAAGCGGAGAGATACCTTCCACTCCCGAGGAAGGAACGAATTTTGCTACAGAAGAAATGGAATCGTACGTTGGAAATGACCTTCCATCGGATACAACTCGTTTTCTGGAGAGCATCGAACGACCAGGGACTTCCGACCAAGATCAAACATCATTGCAAAACAGTCCTCAAGATCCGACCCAACAACCAGGGACCGCGAATCAAGCTCAAACGTCCCCACGACTCAACCCAGGAGACGTCAACTTGTTTGTTGATCTTTCTAGAAACATTGAAACCATGCATCAGGGCGGAACCATTCAGTTACCAGATGAGCCCGTCACCACCAACTCAACTGTCCTTCCACCGAACTTTGTTGTAGGACGAAATGAAACGAGCGTTTCCAATCCTTCCAGCTCGCGAACGTTCGAAAGGCCTGTACCATCGGAGCAGCAGATTCGCATTCCGCCGATGGGATACCGCCGCGCAAGCCATACGGTAGTCTCATCCACACAGGCGAAAAAGACGTTGTTTGGAATGAGGAACAGACAAATGTCCGTCGGATATGACTTTGCCTCGATTTCAAGGACTACTGTTCTAAAAATGCATAGCGTGCGCTTACAAATGAATCAAGCGTTTGAGCGTGTATCAGATACCCATAGCCGGTGCAAGATTTGCAACGAACTGGTCAGACTTACTAACAGACACTACATAACACACTTCCCGAGTTTCTTCATCTGTACATTGTGCCCGGCTATTTACAAGAAAAGGGCAACCTTGGCCACACACTATAAGCTCAAACATCCGGAGTTAATATCGGAACGGATGTAGTATGAGCAACGTCCAATGGAAACATTGTCGGAGGGGTGGATTCACGTTGCTGTGTCGGCGAAAAACAGTTTTTTTACATTCATCTAATTTTCGAATATTTCAAAAAGGAATTGAACTTGAAAAATAAAAGAGTAATGAACTTCCACCATTACAAAGAACTATAAACTCTTTCGGTACTATTTTCATTTTTATGTAAAGGTTGTCATGACATATGATACAAAATGATCTTATGAGGGTAAGTAAAATGATTTGTATTTCAATGTTTCCTTTAAACTATAGTTTCACTTGAAGGGTTAAGTCCACTACAATGGTACAAAAAATACACTGCCCTGTTATATCTTCTTGAGTCATTGGAAACTATTATACATTTCCATTTCCATTCAAGATCCTCATACCGTCCGGAGAGGTGTTCCAAAGTGTAAAAAACAACACTTGATAAGGAAAGTTGAAAATGCTGTTGCAATACGAATATTTGTTGGAAAAAAAAACTTCTGCCGACCTTGCCCCTCTCTGTTTATTTTTAAAGTTCCTGGAAGCAACGTCTCTGTAGAGGTGGACCGCCTTACAGACGAGGAAGAGAGGGAATTACTGGAACTCTTGAATTACAATAAACGATTTACTCACCGTGTCGTTGGCGTAATAAGAGCAGGAATGATGCGCCATGCGTTTCTCGTACGATACCACGAACCCGGACCGGAGTTCGCCAAGATGTTCGTAGTGCTTGGGCAAAGCAAGGTGGCTAGTACAACATCCACCAACCCCATCAAAGCATTGGAAAGGACCGTGCACAATGCGATGTTTCGTGTGATATACTATCCCGAGTTCGAATGTACCTGCTTCCGCTGCTGTCACGTTGCCTCGCGTTGCAGTTGAACATTTCTTTCAACGATCAAAGTAAAGCAGCATCTTTTGGATTGTAACTTTGGGGATTCCCCTCGGCCTACGAGTAGCTAGTTGTGATTTTTTGCTTTCAATTTTATTACAGATTTTCGCTTAGTTTTTACTACTTTCCTTTTTCATACGCCCTAACACACCACGGTACGGTTTAAAAAACAAATGGTTCGACACAACGGAAATACGAAAGAAAAGCTTACTTAGACCGAATAGAAGAGTAAAAAACAGATTATGGAATGATCATTTTGAATGAATCACAGTAACGCACTACTGTCTTCCACGTGGTCATTTTCTTGTTTGTTATTGCCTTTTCTGACATTGCATGCTAGAGATAATTACAAATAAACATTGTGTGTTTCTATTAACTTTCAATAAAAAAAAACAAAAGCTGTGCTTCATTGCTAGACACACTTACACATCTGATGTTCATTCTAGAGAAAACCTATAAAAGGAAGTATTTTATGTCCAGAATTCGTACTTTGTGCAGTGAGATAAGTTTTCACATACCATTACTATGTGCTGCTGCTACCGACTTTTCGTCTGTTTCTTGACCGGTGTTTGCCGTTGTCTTTTATTTTAATATTTTGCTAGATCATTTTTTTAATCCTTTCCACTATCCACCACATCTCTCGATAGCAGCGAATCGTGGTTAGCTGCAAACTATTGCTCTTAAGACAAGCGAATACAGTACACACCTGGCTAAGACATAAGATCCGATGCGAAAGCACAGTCTCGCAACCGGTGTCTCACACCTAAACCGTTAACATTAAAACATAGTGGACGGTGTTGTTAAAAATGTTAAACTGATTCAAAATCCTTCTACCCAAAATCGAGAACAACGACAGTGTATAACAACGTGACTACACAGGAAAGAAAGAGAGAGAATAAAAACTATGCTAACTAATTTAACGAGAATACTCTTCTCCCTCGGGACGGAATGCATTGCCAAGTTGGTAATGGAACGTGTGTTGTTTGCTTCTAACGATGATACTACATTAACGCTTATAAACTTGGAAGACCACAATAATTGTTACGCTCAGGATATGTGTGTAGGTAGTGTGTTTAAAGAGAAATGTTTAAAACTACGCTTACCAGCTAGTGAATTAAAACAAATGGCCCAACGTAAGGCTGCTGCGCGTGTGCGCAAGCGTGTGAGAAAGGTGCGCCGGTACCACAATTAGAGTACTCTCTAGTACTCTCACGCTTAGCGGGTATCGATCCTTACAAACATCATGGACGGTAAATGGGATCCAATACTTTACACTATCATTGATACTACGAAACAGCGGGTGCAAACACTTTCACACGAACAGGAAGTGGAGAAAAATGGGGACGTGAGATTACGCGGTGATTACCCTATTTCTAATATGAAATAACGAGCTTTGCTAAAATACTTTCACATTCCAATAAGAACAACCTAAGTAAGGCATCCTTTGTGTTACTTGGTCCTGATGTGAGTGGAACGATCTGCCACACAATTTAAGATAGGAAAGCAATAGGAAAATAGTGCACTACACGTGTGCCTCTGACTGTCGACACACTAACGATTCTTGCACTCTCTCTCTCTCTCTCTCTTATAAACTCTTACTCTTAAATTCGATATGATAGTGCTGCTGCTGATACCAATTGATTGATTTGTTGCTGCCGATTATCGATTATCGCTAATATGGATTGTTTCGCGTTTTAGAAGATAGCACACGCCGGCATAGCGACAGCGACAGTTTTGCGCATAAATACTATTATTTACAAATCAGTACCTTGTTCTTCTCTGTAAGCTTACTACAGCTGGACGCTTGTGGTTTCCAATTGGACGGAATGTTTGAAAAAGTGCGCGAACAGAGCGACCCGAGAGCGATTGGGCGTGTGTGCGTGTGTGTCGTCACCCGCGCGCTCTCTCTCTCTCTCTCTCTCTCTCTTTCTCTCTATTCGTGTTCGACGATTGACAATCTTTACTCACTAATTAGCCATTCACTAAACATCTGTGCTGTGCGTTTGAATGCGCACCTTCTTAACGCTACCGTTGCGCTGCATCCGTGGCGACTGATTGCCGCCGGAGTAGCCCGGATTGCGGATGCCCAACCCGTCCGTGGTCGAGTTGGGCGGGCGGGGCTTCTTAAGGCTCGATCGTAGCGGCGTCCTCGTCACCGACCCGGACCCGATCGTCGAACCGTTCGAGACGGTCGTGACGGTGGTGTTGACCGACTGCATGCTACCGTTCATGCCGGAGGAGTACGGCCGTCCGGATGAATCCGTCACTGCAATGCCTGTTGGGAGGTAGTAAGAGGTGTGTGAGATTGTGTTGATGTAATTTGCCCTCCCTTCCCACTTACCATTTGGATTGTGTGATGTTTCTCGAAAGCCGGGATTGTTGTACGTTGACCCGGTGCGTGCTCCTGCTCCTCCTCGTCCATTGGCGGTAGCGTTCGACAGCATCGTCGGATCACCATCGGGCCGGTTCGTCAGGATGCGATCGTACGCGGCCAGCGCGAGCAGGGCAAGCGACAGCGCAGTGACGAGAATCTGCAGATAGAAGGAGATCCCCCGGGTGATCTGGTAGCCGCGGGCGTAGTCATCGGTCTGCAGCGCGAACAGTATGGCGGCCGCTATCGACAGACCGGCTGCCAGTATGGTGGCGACCAGCTTGAGCAGGACGAGCGCTTTGTAGCTCATGCAGACGCGATCGCGGGACGATATCATCGCTATCTGGATGATGCTCAGGATGCAGAAGATGCCGAACAGGGCGCATCCGCCGACCGCCAGCAGTCCGCTCACGAACACGACGGCTGATAGAGATGTGGCAAAAGACGTATGGAAGAAGTTTTGGTTCAATATTGCTCTACTTAATTAGCTGCACGATTGAGATTGAATATTTGGAGAGTTATCATTTTCTATTATCTTTAAACTTATTAGATAGATGATTGTGCAAGTACATCAGAGACTGGGCTAGAGCATGAACAACATAATTGACTGACTTTGTAGTTCACACATGGCTAATTAGGATAAAATTCCTTCTTCGCTTTATACAAATTGAAGCAACTTTTTTATTACCCCAGAGACATTACATTTCATTACATAAATGTAAATGTAAAGGCAAGGAGTATGACCAAGGAAATTTAGCAAATAAGCAAAAAGAAAGAGGTTTGGACACTGAAGAAATAATTAATTCACTGGTGTTTTAAACAGATGATTCAAATTCATAAAAAAACAACTACTCATGAGATCAAAAACTAAAGGTAAACTCGGTAATACGAAGACAAGCTGTTAGCGTTCTATTCGCTTATACTAGAAAGACAAAACAAAAATCTGAATAAAATCGATAACATGGACAAAGTTGTTTTTGAATTTTGTCAAGTGAAAGAAAGACTTTTTTTTCATAAATATTGAATAATTCATCAGGAGGATCGTTATAACCGCTAAAATACGGTATACAAAATTCCACATCATAAACTTCTGATATCAATTTTTAACGGTACACAGAGTTTTTAAACGGTTCTGATATTTTTGGCACACTTTCTGGACTCTGTCGCACGGGAAGTGATCTGATTCTTCGAGAAGCGGATGCGGATACGATTTCATCCTTATTGGAACTAATTCTAGTTTGCAATTATAATTGTGTGGTGTGTGAAAGGCCGCGATCACACGGTACAGTACAACCATAACAGCCGAAACCAGCCAAAGTCGTTCAACATCATTAGCCAATTTGTTCCATAGTGTTCCGGCGTCCAACCCCGGAATACAACCGAGAATAGTTACGCCCTAAAATTACAATTTCCTGTGTCTCTTTTGCCGTATCCTTGGCTTTAGAGGCTTTAGACGTGTAGAGCATTCGGTGAACGTTAATGGTGAAGATAGAATCAAGTACTATCGGCTCACCTTTCGGGCATGAGTGGTGTGTGTACTGCCCCTATGAGTCCAGAATGTTGAAGCTAGTAGGATCAACATCTCTATTTAAAAAAAGAGTCTAGAAGATTGTACCCAAATGTACACTACGCCTGAAAACCCCTGTAAGTTCATCAACAAAGTGCACCAGAAACAAATTCACCAATACATTCTCAGAAACACTATCAATAAAACATCGCACCGTCTTGTTAGCGCTGTTCCCGTAAACAAATCAGAGTTCAGCCTGTCCCGTCGACACAACTACCACCAACCATAATTTGATGATCGTTCGCTTTGTCCGATAAGAACCTATCAGTCTGTGTCAGTGGCTTGTAGACAGTACATCGCATATTGTCAGTAAAAGTAGCATTTTTTTCAGCTAGAATGTCCCAAAAAGTACAACCGTTTCTTCTGCTAAGCTTGCTCATCGCATCCACCAGCGGATTGTTCATCAATCCCTACGAAAAACTTTGGCACCGTGATGCACGATTTGCATCTTCACCAAACAAAGGTAACAATGGTGACCCGCTGCTACTGACACCGTACATCGAGCAGGGACGCATCGCGGAAGGTCAAAAGGCGGCACGGGTTGAGCACAGCCGCATCCGTGGGTTCGAATCGTACGCCGGCTTTCTCACCGTGGACAAGCGCTTCAACTCCAACCTCTACTTCTGGTACTTCCCGGCGAAAGCGAACCGCACCACGGCACCGCTCGTGCTCTGGCTGCAGGGCGGTCCGGGCGCTTCGTCCCTGTTCGGGCTGTTCGAGGAGAATGGCCCGTTCCGTATCACGGCCGACCTGCAGGCTGAAGAACGACCACACTCCTGGTACGAAAACCATAATCTGCTGTACATCGACAATCCGGTCGGGACGGGCTTTAGCTTCACCGACAGTGAGGCCGGATACGCCCGCAACCAGGTGCAGATCGGCGAAGAGCTGTACTCGGCTGTGGTGCAGTTTTTGAAGCTTTTCCCCGACCTGCAAACCCGTCCGTTCTACATTACCGGCGAATCGTACGCGGGCAAGTATGTTCCCGCGCTGGGCTACACGATTCATCAGAAAAATAGCAACTCATCGAACCCCTGGGTGAAGCTGGCCGGTATGGCGATCGGCAACGGGTACAGCGATCCGGTCAATCAGCTCAACTACGGCGAGTACCTGTACCAGCTCGGACTGATCGACGGCAATGCGCTGGAACGGTTCGAGCAGGACGAGCAAGCGGTGGCGGCCTGCATTGCCAAGGGCAACTATCGCTGCGCGTTCGAGATCATGGACGATCTGCTCGATGGCGATGCGAACGGCGGTGGTTCGTTCTTCCGCAACGTGAGTGGCTTCGAGACGTACTACAACTATCTGCACACGGCCGAGGACCCGTCCGATGCGGTGCCGCTGGTTGCGTTTCTAAATTTGGACGAAACGAGACGCGCTCTGCACGTCGGCGACCAGCCGTTTCACGATCTGGACGAAGCGAACCTGGTCGAACGGTACCTGGAGCAGGACGTGTTCGAGAGCGTCGCGCCGTGGATAGCGGAGCTGCTGCAGCACTATCGCATCATGTTCTACAACGGCCAGCTCGACATTATCTGCGCGTACCCGATGATGGTCAACTATCTGCAAATGCTGCAGTTCGACGGGGCCAACTACTATCGCGGCGTGGCGCGCGGCACGCTCGAGTTTGACGGGGAAATTGCCGCCTACTTTAAGCTGGCGTTCGGGCTGGTGGAAGTGTTGGTGCGCGATGCGGGCCACATGGTGCCGCGCGATCAACCGAAATGGGCCCACCGGCTGATAACGGCGTTCACCCATCCGGGCTCGGTGGTTGGGTTCGTTTAGCGAGAGATCGTTTCGCTGTACGCCTTTCCTCATTAACTGCTGGAGCAATCTGTTGCCCATTCAATTAAATCGTTTACAAACAAAAACATGATGGTATGTATGTTCCCTACGGTAAAATAAAGCTTCATGTTCGTGTATTCTCCGCATCTTCCAATATATCTAATCTACTCTCTTTCCCTCTCGTGTTTCACTTTCACTTCACGTAGTCGGGGGGTCGCACGTTCTTACCGTCCGGTTTGAAGCGTCCAATATCACCGCACCGTTCCCGATAGCTGAGCACCTGACACTTTTGCCAAGGACCGAAATAGCCACGATCCTCTGCAGAAAGGCGAGAAGAAAAGAGCAAACATAATAAAGCATTAGTACCGTACACCACTCTCCTTCTTTCTCTCTTCGACTGACCTATTACACGGCCCTCGTAGTACGCCCATACCGGCACGCCGACGGCTGTCGCACTGATGACCAGACAGAGGAATCCCACCGAGGTCACTATCACGGCGTAAACGTTCGGCTTAATTCCCGCCATGTCGCTGCTGCTGCTGCTGTCGCTGGTGGTGTTGGTGGTAACGGGCCGCTGCTAGCTGTTCACGCGAATGCTGTCGCATCTCGCGCGCTGCGAGTTGATCCTGTTCCCGCGTTGTTCGTCGCCTCGCTTCCTCCGGCAAACGGCTGCGCACTTCGCGCCTCTAGCCCCCCCGCTGACTATTGGCGGATGGCTCTTTCCTGCGTGTCCGGCGTGATTTGTCAAGGTGAAAAGGTACACCAGCCAGACACAGGAACCGCCAGCCGAGAGGGACGAGCACTAATTACAGCTGTCCCAGGTTCCCCCCGACGTCGATCACAGGACGGAGTTGTTGACCGGTTTTTCTTTGGAGTGGAAGAACTAATCGCTTGAACTGGAACTGTGTGCTGCGACGCGACGAAACGGTGCTGAAAAGTAAAAAACAACAAAAATAGAAACAAATCAATTAACGGGTTCACTGAAAGACAAGTTTTCTTTCGCCCTGCGCATGATGTTGACTGGGCTGATGAGCTAAACGATTAAAGGCGCGTGCCTCTTCCCGTCTACCAGTTCGCCTTACAAACCGGATAGAGGGAGAGAGGGAGAAAGCGTAGAGCCAGAGACAAACAACTCTGCTGCTGGACAAAGTGTTGGACAACACACACGCGACAGTGAACCTTATTCCCCTGTTCGGTATGACACACCGATCAGTTCCTCCGGCGACTGCATGTTTCCCCTTCGTTCGTTTCCCGCGTGTGATGGATGGGCGGTTTGGGAAAGTAATTAAAATTCCAATTCCAAAGATTGCATCGAGAGCAAAGAGCCGTGATTGGATTGCAGCGAGTCAGTCTGGAATAACAAACAGCGATACAAACCTATCCACCACCATCACTCACCACCACTTCGTTTGCATGTTGAGTGAGTTTTGGCGGGTCGCTAATAGAGCGCTGCGGCTTTCAATAGCACATTGTATTCTAAAATAGGGGTTGTTTCTTGAGAAGGCTGCTAGGGGTGGGGAGGTTTGTGTCGGAGCTGACGGATTAATGCAACGGGTTACGATCGTTTCAATTAACGAGCGTTTAGAGAAGCACTAAAATAAGGTTGCATCGGTGATTGAAAACACGATGAGGGTAACAGACTAAACATTTATGAGCTCCTACATACATATAAAAGCTAATAATCTTAAATGAACAAATATTTTTTTACGTTGCAGAGTATGTTGTGTGTGAAGCTGACAAATTCTACATCTGTTAGCACGTTTATATTCCCATATATTCGCAACCTGGAGTGGTTCAATAGATTCTTTTTGTTTAGCACAACAGCCCTTGTCAGTCAAGGCTTGCCACTAGTGAAGTGAGCTCGGCTTTCAGTGTCTTATTGTTTCCATAGCAGGATAGTGCACCCAAAATTTTGCAGTTTTTTTTTTACATATATCTTGGTCAGTTCTGAGATAATGTTTCTGATCATCGATTTGGTTTCAAACATGTAAGGTTATCATACTTGGTATGTTATTTTTAAGCCAACGTTAACCAAAACACCTTAATTCGACGACAAACAATTATGATTGTGGATATGAACGAATTAACATCTTTTAAGGTCATAATATGATTTTGATGAGCAAAAAGTTCGTGTGACCCTTATTATAAATATTTACGGCAAGCTTGTTGGAAGCAAATCCACCATCGACAAAATTTTTACTGTTCGGCAGATCCTCCAGGAGTGCCAGATCTCTACGCACCACCTATTCATGGACTTCAAGGCGGCCTACGACACCATAGACCGGAATGAGCTATGGAACATCATGCAGCGGTACCATTTCCCTGGGATGTTGATCCGGCTGTTGGAAACCACCATGAACGGGGTGCAGTGCAAGGTGAGAGTATCGAACTTGACGTCGGCGAAGCGAAGAAGCGTTTGAATCTCACAGGGGTCTGAGGCAAAGCGACGGACTCTCCTTCAACATCGCATCGGCAGATGTCATTCGAAGCGCGGGGCAAGACAACGACATCCTTGGCATGATCCTCACTGGTCTCTTCAATTTCTTGACTTCGCGGAAGACATCGACATCATCGGCAGGACAACAGCGAAGGAATTGGATTGAGAATCAATGCGACAAAGCGAATCCCTCCAATTTCTTGACTTCGCGGATGACATCGACATCATCGGCAGGACAACAGCGAAGGAATTGGATTGAGAATCAATGCGACAAAGCGAAGTACCTGCTTGCCGGATAACCAGACCAATCTCGAGGTGGTAAGGTAAAGAAGTCCTGCTATCTTGGGACAGTCGTTCGGGGTTTAGACGCAGAGGAACACAGCGAACTCGATGGTTGGATCAGGTGAAGCAAGACCTGTCTGAGATCGGGTGTCTACATGAAAGGGAGGCTACAGCCAGGGACCGAGCATCCCGGAGAATGTTTGTTGACTGGGCCATGCCATGACGCTCGACGCGGACCATGTGCTCATTCGTGAGCAGGCCAACAAAAGAGAGAGAGAGAGAGAGAGAGAGAGAGAGAGAGAGAGAGAGAGAGAGAGAAAGAGAAAGAGAGAGAGAGGACATAAAAGATAATAAGAGTCAAAAAGAACTCATTGTTATTATCCAAAATCGAGCATTCTGTCAATCAAAACTGGTAGACAAGATAAATCATTTAACAAATCATTTGAAATCCTATTCTAATCTTAAATTTTAAGCATTTAATGCTTCCTTATTTATTGTATTTTTTTTGTTATCAACATGCTTACATACTTATTTTGAATTCAAAGAATCACTATATCAATTAACAAAAGCAATGACAACAATAGAACAGTCACTTGAAGAGTTTATAGTTTGTCATTTGAAACGGCAACATTAAAAACAACAGTCAAGAGTATGTGTGAAAAATGCAACTTTTAATAATGTATAGATGATAGAGTAAAAAAACTTTTTATCTAATAAATTGCAATTAGAACAAATAATACAGGGTTTTCAATGATATTATTGACGTGTTCAGCGAGTTGTTGATTCGTTCGGGCATATAATTGACACTTTCAGCGAGATATTGAATTGTTCGGAAGCAGGCGTTGACAAGTTCGGAGATACTATAGAGCTGTCACTTTCGTACCCCTTGGACTGCAGCTTGGATCATTCTCATCAGAAGGTAAACAAACGGTTTTCGTAAAAATATGTTTGTTTTAACTAATTCATGAATTAAACAGCTTGGGGAATGATTATTAGCTACTTTTAGGACTTTTCAGAATGAAAAATTGAACCCTGCGGCACAGTGTGTAAACAAAACAAATGACAACACTACAGAATTGCTGAACTTGTCAACGCCTGCTTACGAACAATTCAATATCTCGCTGAAAGTGTCAATTATATGCCCGAACGAATCAACAACTCGCTGAACATGTCAATAATATCATTGAAAACCATGTAAATCAAAACTCTTGTACAAATGCATAGCTGAATATTTGAAAATAAAATAATTTGAATGTGGAAACCGTATAAACATGAGCGGGACAAAACTTGAACTGAAAGTTCTTACTGAACATGTCAACGTCTAAATCGAATATAATGCTCGCTACAATAAGAAAAAAGATTACAAATTCATATTCCTCCAGTTCGTCTCGCAAAGTGTCAAATAAATTGCTCGCTGAAATGCAGTCTTTTCTGATTAGTACCTCTATTAATACAATCCACAACTGGAAATGATGCCTGCATGAGTGTGCACGCAAAAGAATCATCGTATTGATCGTCTAAATGTCAATCGATCTCTAGCTTGTTTCAATCGGAATGCTTCTGACATAACCACACAACAACGCAGCATAGCAAATAGCAAAACCACCTGTTGTTACACCAACGAGCTAACTATTTGCATAACTATTTCCTCACCTAGCCCTGCTGCTGGCGAGAACACGTTCCATATCACAAGCATATGACACATGAGCAAATGTGTGTTGGCTCGGCTGATTGGACAATAAATAAACGACCAAATGGGCAGGTTGCTTATTCTCCTGAACTCATCACCCTCGCGGGACCTAAACAACACCACCCTCCTCAACCCAAGACCGATCAACCAAACAGTGATCACACATCACCGTAATTATGATGACGGGGGCGACGTCGGTCGATGTGGTCGACGCTGTAACGTAGTGACCCTTTTCTTGAACCATTTTCCCCCACCGGGACACATTTACAAGACCGGTGCGACATCATGTCAACATGGTCAGCCCAGAGACAAATGGCGTCATATGAACGCCCACGTGCTGCTGGTGATGATTGTCGGCGTCCGTGTCACACACTTCTTCTTCTGGCGGTACCTTCACATTCGTAGCACACAAAAAGGTGATTTCTTCAATAACGAAATTAATCCTACCCCATCCCTTGGTTTGCCCTTGGCGGTAGTGTTACACGATAGTGCCATATTCTACCACTTCTTGGCAGACGCGGCGGCGTTGCACCCTCTCTGTCACTCCCAGAGTTCTGGCATTGACACACTATATGGTGAACAACAACCTTGTTGCGACCGAACCATCAAACGGTACCGGATGTTATTTTTGCTCACGTTTCTCCTTTTCTCCAGAACGAACTCGTCGCCGTTTGCTTCAAAGCACCACAGCTTAACACCAGTTGATCTTTCGATGCTTTGACGATTGTGCAAGTGGGGTGTACAATTACGCGCCCTTCAGTGTGGTGGTGGTGGGGGATTGCAACATTTGGGATGGTGTTTTTTTATATCTTCATTTGGTTTCAGATAGACCACCACACCACAGCATTCTCTCGTGCGTTTGAAGAAGAATGGAAATATGAACCGAAATTTAAAACCAAACTAACATTTAACTTATGCCACCTTCTTTTTGTCTTTCGAAACACGGTCGAACAAAGTTCGGTCCATTTTTCTTCTCCTTTTCTTTAAAGGCAAAATAACAAAACCAAGCATTTTGTAAAGTGGTTCAATCAAATAATAAAATAGCTCCCAACGGTCTGCTAATGAAAGAATGACATCTTACGTCCAACAGCCAATTACTCCAAACGATGAATACATTTCCCCCCTCATTAGAATGTACTGCGAAATAATTATGCTAATTGATGGAAATGAAAACGCACACGTATTGCGTAAATCTTGCGGCGCACTTTTTCGAAACCGACTCACGACGTGTTCCGTCTCTTTCACTCGCCCTCTCCATTTCTACGCAAGGAATAAATTAGTACCGGGGAGCCCTCCCCGAAAGTACCCGCCGAATTTGCCCCTTCAACACCTGTTACGCACAGTCCCTCACCACAGATTATAGAACTTTGTTCCGGATTGCTATTGTGCCAGTTTGGAAGAATGTGTTGAAGTTGAACGAAACAATAAAAGAACAATTACACCTTTTTGCAATACCCTGTACACACACCACCAGCAACGTCACACCACATTGTTGTTCGGTTCTTTATGGTGTTGCAGTTGTGCAGTTGCTTCACTGTGTGCTTCAACTGTGTTCAGCCCAGGCCAATTTCATTAGAACACTCACTAGGAAAATGCATACAAAGCCATTCAAAGCACACACACACACATACACAGAGGGAATAACTGAATGCAGTTGCGTGATTCAAAATGACGGCTTAGTAGAAGTTCCCGAGCGGGATTTTCAACGACGCAATTGCAAACGCTAAGAAATAGAGAGAGAGAGAGAGAGAGGGGTGGGGATGGAAAGACCTGGAGACACAGCAGGAAGTCTGGACGGGGATGGTCATCTCATTTGAATATCGTATGATGCGGAGTAATTTTCTTTAGTGCATTGCACACTCACATTGTGTGTACGAGGTGTATACAGAGAGGTGGTCCACGGTATTAGTGAATCTCATGCGAGACTAATTGGATACCTTCAAGCGGCAAGAGCGTAAGGAACAATGCTGGATTGTGTTTGATTGCTTTTTTTTGTTACGCAAAGGTAGTGGCTTCAGCTTAGAATATGGGTCAATCGATATCAAGGGTTTGAAGGAAGGTTGTACCATTTTCGTTGTACCATAGAAACTGAAATACACTGTGAGGCCTTGTTTACTGGTTTTTTTTTTCAAACAAAAATGTTAGTCACATACTGAATTTGGTACTATCAAATTAATACCTCAACAATAACGTAAAACTCTTCATTTGAACGTCCTCTTCCTAACAGCCAAGGGTTTACGCTTCGAAGCACCACACCCGTTCGAAAGGAAATTCAGAAAGTTCAGATGGTTAAATCAATTTATCAATCACGGCCTGCTCGGAACTCATAAGTCACCTATCACATTTCGTGAAAATTCTCCCATCCCTTTCGGCGACCTTTCAAACCAAAGCCAAGCCCTCCTTCGTGTCTTCTTCGGCGTCAGCAATCTGTTGCATTATGCAATTTGATCTAGTTTCGATTCGATTCTGGTCGATAAAAACTGACCCACATCGCTACTGGTTTCGCCTATCCGTCTGTATAATTGAGTGTAAGGTGTTTCAAAAAGTTATGTATTACATTGTGTTTTTTTATATATTGATCTACAAATTACAATCTACAAGTAAGTAACAAATTACAGGCTCTGAATGTGTGATAATGATTTGATATTAAGTGATATCAGAATTGAAGAATTTGATATTACAATCTCACGGCGCAGCTGGAAGTGAATTTACATGAGACCGATATAATACAGTGACAGTACCCTAACGTCAGACTCCTCACATATTCTCCAACATTGCTGCTATCTGGACATGTCCTTTTTCCCCTTTTCGGAAAACTGTCTTGACACATGTATGATCATGCAACAGATCTGGCCGGAAAGTATACATTTCTTAACGAATCTTAACGTCCATATTCGATAAAATGTTGCTGATATTAGATAAATATAACTATCAATCATTAACGTTAGGCAAAAGTCTATATTTCGGAACTACATGATCGTTTGAAATGACTTATGTCGTGAAAACTAGTTTCAGAAATGATAAAAATGATTTGTTGAGCCAGCATAGGCAAATCGTATCCCCATCCATATGTGAAAACCAAATTCCGTTACGTCCTTTAAGTAGCTTCCTTCGTGATCTAAGTTTTAACTCTCGTGATTTAAAGATTTTCGCCCACTGTCTTCTGCACAAATGACACGACTACAAATAAAATCATTTCTTATATTACTTTATTACAAATTACTACAAATAAAATCATTTCTTACATTTATTTCTTTATTCACTCAATAACCAAATTAGCCTGAGTAAGACAATGAACAGCTTAGAAATAAGAGTATATAAATTACAATCTCCGTTAGTGTTGTTCTTATATTTCGTTATTTATTTTTATTTAGTGTTGTGATTTAGTTTTGTTCTCAGTTTAAATATGCCAATGTCCTGATCGATTTACATGTAAAATCTTCAGTAAATTTGAGCAAAGATAATTTATTTCACATGTGACTAAAGGCGATTAAAAATAATAAGATTTTTAAATCACAAAACAAATGTTATGTTCAGCTATAATTTATAAACACGTTGGCTCTTTTCCTATTAAATATTCACCGAGAACTCATACAAACACCCAAACCGAGAAGCATCAGCAACACAATGACCGCATGTCATCGATCGCGTTCTGTAATAGAATTTATTAGAACACTATCCTACCTTCTCTATCCCCATCTACCCCTCCTCACCCCTCTCCATACTCACACACAGACACACCGCAACCGGTCAACCGTGACGCCTAACATGATGACACAAACCACAGTAATGTTCGGAAGGAATTCACCGGCGCGGTTCCACCATGTGGGTCAAAAGAATGTGTGTGTGTGTTTGAACGCCCTCCCCCAGTTGATCGATTTCGTAATTCGCTGCGAAGCTTCTGAAAGAGGTGCCATCATCAGCATCGCCTCAAACCGCCACGAACAACAGATGGACGATCGATCAACGGGATATATGTGGCTTGCCCCTTTCCATCGCAATTCAACCCACAATTCGCTGGCTTTGCTAGATGTGTGCGAAGTTTGGTCCACTCCAGTTTTGGACGTTTATTTGCCTATCCGAGAGCTCCTCTTGGCTCTGTGTACATACCACCAGCTAGCAACCAGCCAGCCCCCAAAGGGAACTGAGCCGTTAAACCCCCGTGAACGGAAACTAATCAACCATAAAGCGTCATGAATTTTCGGCCAACTTTTACGCCTTCCGGTGGCTAACAGGGGTGGTTGGAGCAGGGCTGTACAAAAAGAAAATCCCGAAAATAAACTGTTCCAGCCCCAGCTGCTCGGTGGAATACACAGCGCGCTTAGCGCTGGGAATTAGCATGTGGAAAGGAACGCCAAGTAGTGATCCACATTTTCCACAGCCCGCAGACACACACACACACAATCAACGGATGATGTGATGACAAGTCGGTTGCCGCCGCGGATGAGTTCTTAACTTTCCTGCACCCCATCATACGCTCATTAACAGTAGCGTGCGCTGGGGAGAGAATGGGAACTATGCAAAAGGAAGGCACGGAAAAAGGGGTAAATCACGCATGCAGCGCAATTGCTACACTTTGCTGGAGCTTCATCGTAACTGTTTCGACACCCTCTGCTTCCCTTCCCGCTCGTGATGGTCCGTTATGATCGTTTTACGTCAAACATGGACACAAGTGGCCCACAGCGCTCCAGATGAGCAAGCAATCGAGCGTCTAAATTCATTGCACAAGTGTTGGGGGAGAAGATCGCTTTATGAACAGGAATATATGGTTTTATGTGGAAAAGACGCTTTTACGTAAACCAGAGCAAGCGATATTTCTAAAATATAATACATTTGAAAACGTGTTTCGAGAAACGTTGAAAGATTGTGAAAATATACTTGATAGGAAGCGATAACATGCTTTGGAAACAAGATCACAAAACTTCACAAATTTGGATGAATTCTGTTCTATGCAATCTGCAAGCAGACTCTAAACATGCAGTGTACATACATTTTTGTCTCTTAGACATGAAAGTTTGTTTGTTAATGAATTATGTTTCACTCTAGTCTAAATCAAACTATTTTTACATGATATTTAAGCATATTTATGACAAATATTATGTTCTATTAGAATAGGATATAAAAAGTCTGAAAAATTATTGTTAATTTTTTTTAAATTTCAAGAAAACACTTATTTACATGGTTTTCCAAGACACTTTCGGATGTGAACATAATTTTTCACCGAATCCAATATGTTTTTCAACAGCTGTCAAATTGTGTATTTGCTGCCAAATCAAATTGTGCCAAATCAAAATCAAATTGTCAAATTGTGTATTAGTTTGACAGATATTTATGATGTGTTGAAAATCGTGTGAAAGAACTGAAATTTTATTATGATGCAAATACACCATTTGACGGCTGTTGAAAAGCACCTTGGAAGCGGTGAATAATGATGTGACTTGGAAAATCATGTATTAACAGAGTTGTTTATACCTCAAAATACATGCCAATTTCGAAGACTCCATGAATATTGTCCAAATCGCTGTTAGTATCTTTTTTTAGTTCCATTCATTAAGTTATTCTGATCAATCTGATTAATGCTGGTACAAACAGTTCCTCAAGTTAACTCAAACAAAATTATCTATTTACAACTAAATTTAGAAGCCTTTAAAGACGCAATTTAACAGGAACAACGTGTATTGATTTCAAGTACTGTTGTAGAGGTGTTCCCCAATAACCACAACCGTACAATTCATTCAGGTCATTATAAAGAACGAACGACCTACGTTCATCTAATCAACGTTCGTTTCTTTACAAATCATAATGTACAGAGTTGTTTATAAAAAGAATGTCCTATCCGTCGAAATAAAGGACGCCCTAGTACGCCAGGTCGTTCATCTCCTCCAACAGAATTATGAACGTGAACCGTATGACCAAATCATTCACAAAAAGAACGTCCTATCCGTCGAAATAAAGATCGTCCTGGTCTGCCAAATAATTTTCAAGATGTAATAAAGTAATTATATTCTTCTCGTGAAGTGAAACCATGTACCATATATGCATAAACTGAAATGAACGAATGTATCTCTGAACTAGTACAAGAACTTCACGTTCATGAAAATGAACTGAATTTCCCAAGCCTAGTTTCGTCCAGCTCTTTACAGTTTTCTTTTGCTACTCGATCTTCTCAGCTGCCCTGTGCCCTATAGCCGATTAAGCTTTACTACCAAACCATTTGGGAAAGCATTTTCCCATGCTAAACATTCCTTTGAATATCTCCGCAGATTGCCGTCTGCAAAAAGCTCGGCCTATGACAAGAGACAATTAATATTGACGGACTGAATCAAAACTAGAGTTCGCCTGGGCAGATAATGGTGGGAAATTGAAGAAAAAAAAAACAGAAATGTAATAAAATACCCACAACAACAAAAAATAGAACCATTTATTTTGCACAAAAATGAGCAATAAAACCTGTTTGGCAGAAAGGCTTTTCTCAACCCTGTTGCGGAAAAAAGGCAAAGCTAAAAAGAGATGTTTTGTCTCTAACCGTTGGATGGAGAGGGCGAGAATGGGGAGCATCATTGCCGACACTCCTAATGTTTCACTTCCCAAACCCCGACCCAGCGAAAGGTGCATTTGAAGGGTGCAACGTGAGCCCCATCAACAGCAGTAATTGCTATCCGGCGTCCATCCCATGTGACGGCCAGCGGCCAGTCGATCGTTGGCCGATAGTAAACCCCCTCCTCTTACTACAAGTTTTCACTTCCGTTGCACCCCAGCCTCACCACCGGAGGAGGCGCTAACGCACGGACCGTTGTGTGTGAAAGCCGGCAATGCGCTTTTGCGTGCCGGCCTTGGTGCGCGTTTCGCTTGAGCTGGAAGTGTTTAGCACAAACGCACTGCACACTTCTCACGAACCTACTTACGGCATTGGTGGGATGGGGGGAGGGAGGGTTCTATAGAATTCAAGCACGAGATGATATTAAATATTACTCTCCGCCGGTAAGATTTAGTTCCACGACGCCACACAGTTGCTGTGCACCGTTGCACACGCCCTGCCCAACACCCGAGAAGGTCATCAGTATTCATCGATACCACCACCCTATCGGTCTCATCAGCGTATCTTGTATCAATGGAGATGACGATGGGAAGGGCTTCTTTGCAACTGACCTGAATGAGGTGCACCGAATGTGCGATGGCGAGATCTCCCCCCCCAACGTCCCCCACACAAACCGGTGCATCTAATAAACCCAACTCGATGTCGGCTCACCACACACAACAGGGTGAGAGATGTGGCAGAAAAAGTGCTTTGTCTATAGTACTGAATGTTTGGTGTTGCTTTCTATGATCGCGGGTGGAGTATGTTAATTGATCGAATCATACTGTTATATCGTACAATTGCGTACGATCGTGGTCTACATCTGTGCGTACAAACATCGATGTAAGTCTACTACATCAGTGAAGAGAGGCAGAGACAGCAAGAGGTCACATGAAAATGTACAAAATTACATAAGCCGCAAACAAATTTAAATTAACATTTGTTATGTCATGTGACAAATGTAAATTAACGCTGCTTTTTGACGTAGGGTAGGTGTACTAATTGTTGTGCTAGCACCAATTATTGTGCTAGTGCTATTAACTTTCAATTTATACGTAAACTAAAGCAACAGAATGATGTTAAAATTTCGATTATGACTCATTTACACTGAAACAGCACAGTTTTTGATTATGTAATTATGTAATTCTTCTTCTTCTTCTTTTTCTTTGGCGAGAAAGGCTTTATCCTCCTATGTTCTATCAGACTTAGGCCCGATTTTCCAAACTCAGAGGCTTACTTTCTCTATTATTAGCTTCGACTATCCGGAGTCATTTGCTTTTAGCAAAACATATCTGGTTTTGTATGTAAGGTGTATTGTGACATTTGTGTTCTTTTATCGGCATGTTGATGTTTATGGGATGTTGATGGATTCTAATTGGATTCTAATAGTAATAA
This sequence comes from Anopheles gambiae, assembly GCF_943734735.2. Lineage (NCBI taxonomy): Eukaryota > Metazoa > Arthropoda > Insecta > Diptera > Culicidae > Anopheles > Anopheles gambiae. The sequence continues at coordinate 84,373,542 of NC_064601.1, read as the reverse complement.
TATTAAATAATTATCTTATCGAATAATCGAGTTGAAAAAAAGCACAACAATTGATGCAAGAAAAACGGTCATGTATCAATTGTTGTGCTATTCCCATACTTACAAGTTTCGCTGTCAGATAGCAAAAACCAGTTGTGTCATTTCGCATGGATTATCGTCCAAAATTGACATTCAAAACTTTATCTTTAAAATTTAATATTTAATTGATTTTCAGCATCAGCATTTGATAACTAATTTTGTGATTGTAAATTCCTTAAAACATTCAATCAATTTTACTTGATAACACAATTCTAGCACAGTGTTTTGACTAGCACAACAATTAGTACACATAACACATCATTTGGTATATGGAAGAGGTTTTGGAAAACGGTTATAGCTTTTGTAAAAAGTATTTTTTTTTTTCAAAAAATAAAAGCAATAATGTAGCTAATATATGTGCCTATCTACTTCCCCTTTGTTTATGAATTTTTATTCAGTAGTTTCGTCACAATTTTTGTTTTAATCCAAACGCGGTACCAACTCGTCCATAATTGGTGCACCTACCCTATGTCTAACAGTCCCATGCCAAGCGTACGGTCTTGTATACCGCAGATTGCTAGTACAAATCGAATATGCTGCTGCCTCTGTAAGCTCCACCAATACTAGATTCGCGCATGAGGAAATATAGTTCATTATCTCTATATATTTTTAAATTAAATTTGCTTTGAAACTGTGAAAATGAACCTCCTGCAACGGACGATGATACATCACCACCACCACTGCACATTTATTCCCTCGATTGATCAAACAAGTAACAGAGAGAAGACACGAATTAAATTATTTGGCATCCATCCATCACGCACACGACGCTTGGACAGGCCATGGCCCCTCCATTAGGTGCTCTTTCTGCCGGATGGTTTACCCCACGCCCCACGAGGAGGAGGTGCACATTGGAATGTGACCATGGAAACGCACTTCCACCTGTGACCACCGATTGCAGTGGCGGTAGGTGGGGGGGGGGGGGTGTATCCATTCACTTTTAAACGTCTCACACGCCAGCCAAGCTGGCAAGCTGGAAACGTATGCGCAGTTCGTGTCCGTGACCAACGCGTTAAGAAGGAAAGGGGTGAATCATCCCGGCCGGGGCACACACCACACGGAGCTCGGTCGGCATTGCGGCAGCGTGTTGGTGAATTCATTAAACAAAACGATGCAGTTGCAGCTAACAAAAAGCGTAGTAACTTGTAGGCCGATGGTGGGTCCCCCCATCAGCGTTTCTGTACTGGTTTAATAGAGAAATACATTTTAAGTACGTAGTAAATAGTTGCTTCTTAACACAGCGCAAACAGGTAGATAAGGGTTTTTCCTACGAATGGAGGGGCTTTAAGGGTTTTTTTTTGCTAGCTAAATTTTATAGAAAACGCGCCAACCCTTCCGCTTGTGCCCCGCCTCATGGCAGTGAAACTTTTGATTCACACAGTCATTAGCATGCAAAAGGGAGGGAGGAAGCCGCAAAGAAAGAACAATTGCATCTCTCACTGGCCAACCGCCGTACTGCCAGGGCAGGGTGAAGAGGTGCCACGTACAACTGAACGAAAAGTATGGAAAGCAGGGAGGGAGCAGGGGGACGGTTCACTGCGAAAAAGGCTCGCGTGAAAATGTTTGCTAACGTCAGTAGATAGAAATCAAAAGTTTCATTTCGTTGTTTGGTGGTGGTGATTGTATTTCTTTTTTACTTTTCTTCGTGCTTCCCACAAGCGAAACCAATGCCACCTCACACAGGTTGTTAAAAAAGTGAGCAGTGTTTAGGAAAAAAAAATAAAACAAATGGGAAAACTGTGAAAATCTCTTAGGCCGTGTACTGGTTGAACAGTTCGTCAATATCTTCAACGATCGCGATCAAAAATTATGTTATATTAAATGTTATGAATTAGATACCGTATTGCTTCGAATTACGGACTTTTAAGACATGTTTGACATGTAATAATTTCTTACTGATTCAATTGTAATCGACCATGCCTCTGTCTAACTACATTTACTAATCAGCAAACCTTCTAAATTTGAGAAAAAAGCAAAACTGCTAAGAATGCCTCCGGCGGTTAACTGACAGGCCGAAAATATTTGTTTACCGTGGCATAAGGGCCTAATATGAGCTGAGGACACATTTTTTAATTGATTCTAGTACATCATGGTAATTAGGTAAAATTAAAAAGCGGTATGGCCAGAAACTGGATATGAAGAAAATCAATAAAATCATGACGAGTGTCCGGAGTTTGAAGCTGTCCTTATTTTGGATCTTCACGGTACACAAACACATAGTTTTATTTAAATTTAAACCACCCTAACCGAACAAACAACGTTACAAGGAATTTCAAGTATGTTCTGATGTATTCAAATAATGAAAAATTGCTTCTTTTTGCAAGTAGCGGAATCTTGGAGTATCAATACCATGTTTAAAAAAACAGTGTTTAAAGCGTTTTAAAAATGGTCGTGTTGGCGTCAAAAAGACGTGATTTTTTGGACAATGGAGCAAGAGGGTCCCCCGCATAGGGTAAGGCGGTAATCTCAATATAATAGGCTTTTTTTTAAATATATTTGCACTTTTTCACCTGTGTGGCACTACTGTATGTCTTGAGTAACTTTTGGACCCTCTCTCGACCCTTCGTTCCTCTTTGTTTTGAGAGTCTAATTGATATGGTTGAAAGGTATAGTTTTCTGCTCGATGATGCATATGAATGCATATGAAATTAGGCACAGTATATCTATTCTTTGGAAGAAAACCATCGGTGTACTCTTTTGGACATTAAACTAAAGTTTTAATGAAAAAAAGCTTGTGAGCACTGTTGCCCCTAAAGCACTCTTACCCCAAATTCCGCTATCTGATATTACAAAGATGAAGTATATTAAAATCATCCTTATATATTAAGCCAGCCAACGAAGTATACCCAAGTTTTGATGATCGATCCATGCGATCCCGACAATCGCAAGTCAAAGCGTGACCGAGAGCACAGAGCAAACCTTTGTGCAAACGTTTGCGCCCAACCGGTGACCGGTGGTGGCATGTGTTGTCACAGATGTTGTGGGGGGCCACGATGATATCGCCTACCCGCGCGCATGCAACTGTGTAAACTCGAACATCAACAACCATGTGCACATTAATTTGAATTAGAATTTCCGTAGTCCCTTAGAACCGGTAGAGCGCATTAACTTCATCGCAGCCACGCCACATCTTCCGCCTCTGTTCCGCCATAGAAACAGTCCCGCGCAGACGGCGAAGCATTAGGCTGGAAGATCGCGCCAGTGTTGGTGTCGGGCCTGCTGGAGAAAGAAGAAACAAAGCTCAGCAAATTGACAGCTCAACTACGCGCAGCCGCCCCAGCGTTGTCTCAGCTCGCGCGCGATACCGGTTTCCTTTGCTGTTGCGTGGCGATGTGGTACGCAGCCCAGCCCAGCGCGCATTCCTTCCAGAGCCTTTGCGCGCGCGCACAGCGAAAGCGATTTGCATAATACAAGCTCTCCTACGCGCAAACGTCGACACAAAGCGGGACGGAAGGGAAAGCGCCGAAAAAATAACAGGAGAAACAAGTCCTCCTCATATCATCAACCTTGATTCCGGTGGAATCACACAAGCACAAGCACACACACACACACGTCCGACTCTGGATGCCCTTGTGCTGGGAATGTGCTGGGGACGCGACGTTGGCTGGAAGCATTTGTCTCGCCAGCAGGGAAAACAAAACTTGTTGTTAGCCGCCCAGCCCAGCCCAACACACCCTTGTTTCTCTTCCTTCCTCCCCTCGTTCCAGAATTATCATGCGCACACCGGTGTGGAAGGAGGGGGGGATTACGCGCAAAACAACTACGCCCCAGAGCAACCGGTTGATTTCCGCCGTCTCGCTGACCACGTTGCGCCGACTGGACACGAGTTTTGGAATTCATATTTTCACCCACTGCTTTCTCGTGTCTCTCTCTCTCTCCCGTTCGGTCCAAAACGCGCTCTCGTTCAACGTGAGGGGTAGCAACGTGAGCACATTTTCCACCCGTTGTTATTGTACAGGTGTGTTCTTTCCGGGTTGCTAACCTCTGTGTTGCCCAATTTCTTCCCAAGGCCCTCGTGGAATGCCTTGGGCAGCGCGCATTCGGACCACTAGCACGATTTTTTACTAAACAAAACACACTCACCACCGCAGTAGGCACAGGCGTGTGATGTTTGCACAACTTGCAGCAACAGAAGTGAAGCACTTTGCAGCTTCCTCTACCCATTTTCTCCGCCCTCCACCCAAACTACAGTGGAAAAAGAAGAAGCTTGCCCTACCTTTTGTATTTCCCGATGCAGCAGCAGCAAAAAGAAGACGTTCAACAGGCTCACATACACACAACAGCACATACACGCACGCGCCCACCTGGGGGATGATGCGCGGATGGTTTATGTTTACTTTTTCTTTTTACGGCTTCTCAATTGCTTTCTTCGGCCATTCTCCACCGTACCAACACACAAACGCCACGCCGCAGAACAAACGGTTAAAAGAACTACACACTAACACACAAGTGCACACACATGCACGGTGAGAGTGAAGCTATTTCTCCATTTGTTGTTTTTTTTTTATTCACCTCACTTCCGATCACCCCAACATGGGCTTTCTTCCCGTTTTTTTGTTGTTTGCGGTTGTTTGGGGGCCTAAATTTTGGGGTTAGTCACACACCGCACACACACACAAACACTCGGACGCCCATACACACCACACCTTTACAAGCAAAACCGTACACACCGCGAGGGTGACGCACCTGAACGGGCTCCCCTTGACTTTTCTTCTTCTTACGTGCAGGGGGGAGGAGAGAATGGGAGGCCGATTCCACGGGAACGATGACGACGTCGTCGACCACTACACAAAACAACAGAAACACGCACACACTGAACACGCAAGCAAAATGCAAACGGAGCGACGGTGGGGGGAGTTGTTGCTTGGATGCCGCGTGCAAAAAAAAACACCCACCAACAAATGGACAAAACGACGGCGGATGGGTTTGGGCGCAGTAGGCGAGTACGGGGGGACCACACACTACACGTTTTCACTCACACCACTCCAGCGGACAGTGAACGCGCGCGGCTCTCTTGGTATGCGGTGGATCGGCTGCATGCATACGTTGTATTATTATTATTATTTTTCTTCCCCTTTCACTGCTCCCTTTCGCGGGGTTGCCGTGCCCCACATTCAACACGACGCACCGGAACGGGCTGTGCTGCTGTTAGCTTGGTGGCTGTTTCGGAAATTGACGCTTTCATTCATATTTCACACAACTGGGTAGTGAGATTACGGAACACTTTACACGGGACAGGTACGGACGGGTTACTTACACTACAAAACAAACAGCGTTGGGGAAGCGATGCTTTTTTCTTTCTTTCTTTCTTTCTTTCTTGGGCTGGGATAGCGCTAATCCCCCACGGACCGGACGGACCGCACAAACACCGACGACGGGAGATGCGAGAGAACTGAACTCGCACACACAGCCCCGCCGAATCGGAATGAATTCCAGGAAAGCTCGGAATGAACTGAGCGACGAGCAGGTGAGATCACAGGTACCTTAGCGTGGCCATAGCGAACAGTGACTGATGGGGTAAGACATCGACTTTGTTATTTTACTTCCAAAAGCTAGGGAATTATGTATTTAGATAAAATCCAAATGAGCGCATTTTTTGTATAAATTTGTTTGCTATTATATTTTTTCCTATTTTTTATACAACTTGTTCTCTCGCGCTCTCTCCCTCTCTCTCTTCAATTCATGAACGAACTACCCTGTGTTGCCCTCGCCGAACGAATGTCAAACCCGGCGCAGTAGAGAACTCGGGCGGAAAAAAAAAGAAAAAGATTTGTTTGGTGTCCAGCAGCTAACCTCCGTCGTTTTGCATGATCGTGTGATATTGGACCATTTTCCAGGCGGCGAGCAATAGCAAAGATATAACACAGCACAACAATGGATGACCCGGAACTGGAAGCGATCCGCCAGCAGCGGATGCAGCAAATGCAGGTACGCCTACCGAGCTTTCTCCCCCCATACGGCCATGTGTTGTGTGGTCCGAAATGAGTAATCCATCCACAAGTTTTGATACATCTGCGACGTATTGTGGCTATATTTAGTTGTGTTTTAGTAGCCACAATAATGATTGTTGTGAAAGGAAAGCGGTGTGGCACGAAATAATGTAACTCCATGTAACTGGTTCCCATCGACAGGGCGGCAATCCGGACCAGCAGAAGGCGATGCAGGAACAGCGGCAGGCGCAGGAGGAGATGAAGAACGCGATGCTGGTGCAGCTGCTCGATCAGGACGCACGGGCACGGCTGAACACGCTCAAGCTCAGCAAACCGGAGAAGGCCCAGATGGTGGAGGGCATGATCATCCGCATGGCACAGACGCGCCAGATCGGCGACAAGCTGGACGACGCCAGCCTGGTGAAGCTGCTCGAGAGCCTCAACCAGCAGATGCCGCGCAGCAACTCGACCGTCAAATTCGACCGAAGGCGGGCGGCACTGGACTCGGACGATGACGATGACGATTACGGCATTTAAGGTGGAGCTGGATTCTGGTTTCCTTCGTACAGCGCGTCCAAGCCGGCGCACGCTTTGCCTTCTAAACCGCTCTAAACCCGCACGGCACACAGGCGGAAACAGTCAGACCTCACAGATATTATCTATTATCTCCCTTTCTCCCCCCCGGCGTGTCATCAAGCACATCCACACCGAATAAACGCAATAACGGCAATACGCTTTTTGGGTAAAAATTAAGATGATTCTCTTCCGGCTCCATTGCCACTGCCTAAAACTGAGAACATTCTAAACATACATCAGATACATACACACACACACGTACACGCACACATAAACACGTACGAAACCGCCCTCCGGAGCCGTGTGCGCGGCCGGAGTGGTGGAAGGGACAGATAGCTGCCGGGAGTTAAAAATTGTCTAAAATGATCCTAATACATTGTACCTTATGTAAAGTGTGGTAAGTCGTTGGCCTCGGCCTCGGAGCATCTGCCCGCCAAACAAACCCCAACGGGCCTCGCCGGAATGGACACATCGTTACAGTTTGAAGACAAACCAAGTGGTATGACTAGAAGTAGTAGTGTGGAAGTGGGCCTTCCCCCTCGCCGCGTTTCAAACTGTCATGGATTTCAATGAACCAGCCGCACCTACACCACCTGACCGTTGCGCCTGACCGCCTTACTCCTTCTTCTCGTGCCGCTGGTCGGCCCCGTCGTCCTCCTCCTCGGCGTCGAGAATGTCCGCACAGCAGATCGAGTACATGATGAGCGACAGGAAGCCGAGCGGCAGCCCGAACAGCACGGTCGTGAGCACCGGATTGCCGATCCACATTTCGTACAGGGACGTTTTGGCCTCGAACCAGGCACGGTAGATGCGCACCGGCAGCGAGTTGCCACCGAACGTGGGCGCCGTCTGGTTGTGGATGCTGTCGAGGAAGATCTCGATCGCTTCCGGCGTCAGCTGGAGCGGATCGTCCTCAGGGATGTGGTGCTCGTTGGTGGACGCGTTCAGCACCAGCAGATGGGGCGTCGGCAGGCTGTCCATCGCGATCGTGCGGGCCAGCTCGGGCGTACCGACCCAGCCGAACTGGAACCGCCCGTGGTACTTGTGCTTGTTCTTGTGCACGAAGATCTCCACCATGTCGCGGAACTCCTGCTCGTGGGCCGCTATCTCGCTGAGCTTGTTCTCCTCCACCACCGCCAGCACGAGATACTTTTGCGTCTGCACCAGATGGTGAATGTTGCTGCGCGTCACCTTCGGGAAGGTGGCGAACCGCTCCTCGTTCACCCAGCGGAACAGCGTGTCGTTCAGGTGCGCCGGCTCGATCCGCTCGAAGTTGTCGGAGTAGGGGAAGTAGTAGTGGCTGCGCTCCTTGTACACCAGCGCCGCCGGGACCGTGTCCACGTCAAAGTGCCGCTTCGCTATTTCGACCGAGGTGGCGTAGAAGTAACCGTGCGCCTGGTACGACTCGGCCGCACTGTAAAACACGTCCCACAGCAATCCCGACTGCTTGCCGACGTACGTGAAAAAGATCGGGTTGTTCGACTTGAGGATGTCGATACTGTCCGCACGCGTTACCAGCTGCACCGGTGGGCCGGACATGCGGTTCACGAAATGGATCAGCTCCTCCTTCGAACGCTCCCCGTTGTACACATAATCGTACGGTCCTTTAACGCTGCAAAGCAAAGAGGAAAAAGTATGAAAACAACTTCTTTTCACAGCGCATTTGGGTGTGGCTCGCCCATCCGCCGGGGCAGTGCCCGGAACAAACGGTACGTACAAAATAATCGTCGGATAAGCGTTGACCTTAAAGTGCTGCGCCACGGCAGTGAAGCGTGTGCAGTCGACCCGGCCGACCCGGATGTTCGTGTTGTACAGCGCCTGAGCGACGAGCGCCCACACCGGCTCGAGCTTTTTGCAGTGAGCGCACCAGGGCGCATAGAACATCACGAACCATTGGCCCTCGTTCCGGACGTCCAGAAACCGATCGCTTAGCTCGAGCACCCGGGAACTGTGGGCTAGCGTTGTGAAACCTGCGAGGGGTGGACATAATTTAATTAAAATTGCGTCAGTGATCGAAGGAATCGATTTTGTTTTTTTCTCCCCTGTGCATACTCACAGCACAGCGCAATCAGTAGCTTGCACAGCGTGTACATTTTATTAATTTTCTGGTTTGAAAGGTGCACAGCAGCGGCAGTAAGGTTTGTTGAGAAAGTTTTTTTTCCCTCGTTCAATGACCGAACATGGCGAGAATGCAATAAATTAAACGAGGCAGAACTTTGTTGCTGTATCGTAATCGTAGCCCTTGATAACACAAATGCAAAGAGAATTTGATTTTTTTTTTGCTGGTTCTGCTCATTTGACAGTTCTCTGCAGAACGGAGTGTTGACATTTTGCAACTGTCAAAGTGGCTCCACGGCGTGTGATCCACGAGGAAAATTAAACAAAAATCAATAGAAATTGCTCTCGGAAAGCTGAGGCACATTTCAAAAGGGAGATTAATTTAAAATAATAAAAAAAAACTCAGTTTCATTAGCACAATTCGCTCGTCACTCTTCATATTTTGGATTGCTGGGTCAGCAGAAAAAGGCCGAAAAGCTTCTCGCTGTCAAAGTGTATTTATTTTTTTCTTCTTCTTCCTGCCTTCGCGCATATATTCCGCGTCAAACATCAACACTGCGGCCCCGCAGAAAACTGTTCGAGAAAAAGGTGAATCCTTCGCGCACCAAATATGCCCACTGCTTAGTCAGCATTCCAGCCCGGGCAGAGTAAGTGTATTTATCCGAAAAGGTGTTCCTAATCCTAATTCACAATTGGTCGTCGCAATCGCTCCAAAATGTCCCCGTCGGAAACGTGTGAGGGTGAGTGCGAGTTGTGGGTGTCGGTGCTGCTTTGATTCTACTTTGCTTAGACTCTGTTTTCGAACATTTTGCAGACCTGAAAGCATTTGAACGACGGCTGACGGAAGTGATTGCCTGTCTGCAGCCGCCGACTCTACGATGGAGGCGTAAGTGGCTGCTTACCGTGGGAACCGGAACGACTGATCTAACACACTACGATTTGTTCGCTCTTCTCGTTCCAGTGCTGCTCGGTGTCACCGCGTTAGTGACCTGCGTCAGTGCATTTTACTGGCTAACGGACCCGCGGACCTCCGTCGTGCCGCTGATGGATTCGCTGCTGAACCATGGCATTTTTACCATCTCAACCCTCTTCCTGTGTAAATTGGTGTTGCTTTTTGCGGCCGGAGTCGCTACAAACTCAATGAAACGTCCTCAAACATTCCCCTTTCTTTTGCAGTGGTTCTGTTCATGTTCGGCATCCACAAGCTGGTGATTGCGCCGCAAATCATCACATCACGCACGAGGAACGTACTGGCCGAGTTTAACATGTCCTGCGACGAAACGGGCAAGCTGATCGTGCGTCCCAGACCGACGAACAACTCTCGCTACATGGATATGAGTTAAGATGGCGAAATTCGTGCCCCGTACGTAAAGCACACCATTATTACCTGCTTGCCACGCGTCGCTGTAAATAGAGGATAAAACTACCCATCTTCATCCACCCCCTACTCCGTTCCCTTCTCGCTGAATCAAACCCGAAAACGCTAGTATTGGTATTGGGGTGCGCGGACACCCTCCCGATCGAGTTTATTTAGTTTTGCTCCATATGCTTGTGTTTTGTACATTTTGCGTCAGTTTCAGGAATAAAAGGATTGATGCTAAACCACAACAAAAGCGCTGGCCCCTTACCGTTTCGCGTACGTGTTGAGAATGATATCACGGTAGGAAAAGTTGGTGCACACATCGATCTGTGCGGAGGCGCCGGCAATCGACAAGAATCGGTACGGTTCCGTCTGCAGCGCTACACTGTAGACGGACGAGCCGGAGGTGGGTATTTCGGCCGTCACATCACCGTTAAAGTTGTACTGGTAGAACTTCCGGCAGTCGCCACCGGCGTAGATAAGATCGTCCACGAACCCGGACACGTGCACGCGGTCGGGGAAATCGAAATCGGCCGTACAGTCGAGCGACCGCAGATGCCAGAGGGAGAATCGTGGACCACCGCCACATACCAGCCAATCCTCGGTCATGGCTACCGTGCCCTGCCAACGGCCAAACTCGGACCGCTGTAGGGCTGGCTTAGTGTAGGGTTCAATCTTGGCGTACGACGTCTTCTGCCGGCTGTCCCACAGCAGCACGGACCCATCCTCGGAAGCAGTTGCCAGCTTGCCCACACTAAAAACGGAGAATTGGAGTATTCAGAATCGATCCCGTTTGATGCACTTCATTTGTTCCCCTTGGCTTACCATCCACTGACGCAGTGAATGTAGTCCGTGTGGCCATGGAACTCTCGGCAAACTTTCCCATCCTCCAGGGACACTCCGTACAGCACATTATCACCACACCCGGCGTACAGCATGTCGTCCTTTGCGTTCAGCCACATGTAGTTGACTTCGCTCATGTCCGCGCTCTCGGGCGGGGCTGGCAGCTTTACCGTCCAAGCCTTCTTGCCAATCGTGCCGGCTTTGCTCGACCACTGGAAGCCGCATATCTCCCCGTTCAATCCCACGATCAGGAAGTCCTTGTGAAACGACAGGCTGTAGATGGGACAGCGGTCCGTAACCGAGAGCGTCTGCAGGGGAACGGTGGGCAGTTGGTCCAGCTCCAGCGGGGGCGAATCCGCCGCATTGCAGGACGTTATCCGTTCCACACTGAAATGCGAAAGCGTCCGCCAAACGGGAGTGAGATGGTTGTGTGGTGCAGCAACGACGCGGCAGCAAACGCAACCGCAGCCCTTACCTGAACAAAAATATTTCCCCGAAATTGCTGCCACAAAACAGGAACCGGCCATCGGTCGACAGTGTTTGCGAGTGTATCGTCGTGTAGTAGCAGCGACTGATGTCGATCATGGTTGGATGCTGCGAGTTTGCGGAGCGTTGTTTATTTTCTGATTCTGCCCGGCGTCCGGGGAACAAGCTTGCTGCGTTGACAGCTCAAGCCCACAGCGAATGTGTCAACGGGCCGAACGTCAACGGCGCAAACGTCAACATAAACAATTGTTTCGCGAGCAAAACGGGCCGACGCGGAGGTGCATCAATACTGGATTTTCTTCGAGTTTTATAGCTTCTCCGGCGCAAATAATGGCTTTCGAAGCAATTCCAAAAGATCTGCGCGCTTTGCGAGCATGTCTGGTGTGTTCCATGATCAAGGTAAGTGCGGAAGTGCAGCATATTCCCACCAGACAAGCCGCATTCCTTACTTGCTCTTCCAACTCTGCTCGTTCCAGTCATTCGATCAGTTCGAAACGGACGGCTGTGATAACTGCGAGGACTTTCTGCGGATGAAAAACAACCGTGAACAGGTGTACGACTGCACCAGCAACAATTTCGATGGGTAAGGAAGAACTACACAGTCCCTTTTGGTACTGTAATTCACTTTGTTTTGCTTTTCCTTCTCCGACTCGTTTTGGTGCAGAATGATCGCGGTGATGAGCCCGGATGATAGCTGGGTTTGCAAATGGCAAAGAATAAGTATGTATCCGGGTGTGAGAGACGAGGAATAAGGTGGACTAATTACATTGGAATTAATTGTAGGTCGCTTCACAAAAGGCATCTACGCGATATCCGTCTCGGGACGACTACCCAACAGCATCATCAGGGAGATGAAAAATCGTGGCATACCGTATCGTCCCCGTGACACGAGCCAACGATAGGATTAAATCGTCGCTTATATATTTTACAAACAAAGAAGACGGAATCATTAATATAAGAACCAATAAGCTATAAATAAAATACGATTTGACGCTAATTCTAAAATATCCGCAACCTACAGCCACAATGGAGGGGTCTGTTTAATCATTTTCTTATAAGGGGACTGTAGAATTTCAAAATGTGATCCAGTGGCAGCGGAGCATTGAACAACTTCGCTAACAAAGTGGTTATGTAGGGCACCAAGAAGAGGAACTCACTTCTCGCTCACAAGAGAACTTGCTACAGAATCCTTTATACATTCTCCCCGCTTAAGGTCTTCTTTTTTCTTAATTTGCCACTGTTCTGTGATAAACAAGCTTAGCTGTATTAAGAGCTAAGTTTTTCAGGGTAGGGTCGTTATATTGGTTTATGTATCGAACCAAATTGATAAATTCAACATGTACGTATGATGGAAATGTAGAAAGGTTTCAAGAAGGGAGAAGACCTGCCATGCTAATAGCAAAAAGACGCATGCGACCGCGAGGTTAACCACATTTCGACGAGAATGGTAGCGTTTCAAAAACATCTAACCCCGCGTGCTTTGAACCCATCGAATGTTTTTAAACGCGATCTGTTTCTATCTTAGCATATTTCTCACACATCTCAACTCTAACAAAAGCACGAAAAGTTGCCAAAATAGGATTCAAGTTTTTATTATTTTATATCCTTTTCCCGCTTCGAATACCTTCCCATCCACGTGCAGGTTTTCTCTTACCCTCTCAGAGAGCAAGAATCAACCTCCTTCCCCTCTCAAAAAGACGCTTACTCGGCCTTCTTGGGAGCGGCAGCCGCGGCAGTACCGGCGGCAGCGGCGGTGGCTGCTGCCGGCGCAGCTCCAGCCTTACCCTTTCGGGTCTTGGTGGGGCGCTGCGAGCGAAGGATGGCGCTGGCACGGCGAAGGGCGGCTCCGCGCAGATCCGCACGGTACCGGTTGGCCTTCATCATGTTGGCAATCTTCTTCAGCGTACGACGCGGTCCCTCCTTGAGCGTGACCTTGACTGGCGCCTTGGCTGGCTTGTTCTGTTAAAAGGGCGAGCAAGAAAATAGAGTTTCCGTTAGTTATTTGTTGAACTATTTGTCCTAGGATGGGTTGATTATGGAAAGCAAGTTCATTAGGAATGTTATTTTATCAGTTTTGGGTAGTGGACGTAGTCGTCATGTTCTTCGGCCGACACTGTTCCTCATGTAAAACAACAATTCCCATGAACCATACAAAACATGTGCTTCTTCCTGGCTTGACACGATTGCTAACTTACCAAGACCTTCTTGCGGTTGTACACAAAGTTGACGCCCTTCTTCTCAGCCGGCGTAATCGTGATGGTCTTGTGGTGGACCAGCCCACTGTAACGGAACGAGCTCAAGTTGGTCAGGTTTCCGGGCTCCTACAAAGAAGTTGGGTGGTTCTGGTGAGAATGAGAATCTATATTAACATCTTATTAACCTCGTGTATCCGTTTCTAAGTGGAAACATTCTCCACGCGCAATGTGCTCCGCGTGTCCGCTATCAACCACCAACTCCGCAACCGTTGGAGAGGTTGGAACGTGGAAGTCTCTCAACAGAACATCAGAAGTAGCAAATAAAAATTCGCATCACAATTGTTCAGCGATCTTGGTGGAAAATGTTCATCATGTTTGGAGGACAACCACGCGGAGCAGCAGCACAATGCCGATATGGGAGCTACTTGGTTCCCTTCTTTCCGCGTGTAGATGTTTCCGCTTAAAATATGTACAGCCAGTCCGAGACCACTTACCGTGCTGAACGGCTTCCGGATGTCCCTCCGCTTCAGCAGGAACGCGTTGTGATCGCGCACGATCAACCAGTTCAGATGGGACGATGCCATGATTATTTCAAGCTTCTGCAAAATTCAACCAACAAAAGAACAGCACATTAGTTCATTTCATATCACAAACTGCACCACGCGTGTGTCGCCGCTGTTTCTACAACTCAACGCCTTCATCAAAGATGGCGCATGAAGCGGCTCCACGTGTAGCGCGTACAAGTAAAACGCTAATAATTTATCAGCGAAAATCACTCAAGTTCCAAGCGCGTACAGTTATCTGCTTCAAAGTTGTGTTTCGGTCTTAACCATCAGCTTCCACTTGCGGTGTGTAAGGACTTGGCCAAGAGTGATTTCGTTGCCATTTTACTAGTTTGCACCACGAGCGGACGAGAGAAACTCACCTCTTGTGTCGGCTGACAAGATCGGAAAGACCTGCTGTGGACTTCGATTCCAGTTCCAAGACGCGAAAAGACAGCAAAGCCTTGACGTTTAAGCGGAAGCGGCGTTTTAGCACGAATCAAGCAAACTCACGCATGTGAACAATTTTCAAGCAAATATGAGATGTACTAAAAAGGTTGAGAATTGTTTCGCATTTGGTTCATCACTTTTGCAGGTAAATTTATGGATTAAAATTGTTTTATAATTATAAAAATGATTAATAACGAGTTTTGAAACGTTCTGAATCAAAAATATTCCATAACTAAGTTTTTAAACTAAAAATGTCAGCCATTGAACACATGTTGTTCTAAATTGAGAAAAATCGATGTTCGTCTTGTTTGCGAATGTCATCAGATTGGTAGGCTACAGACAGTCCTATAGATTTGCGTTAATACAATTATAATTTTTGCGCTAAAATAACACACATACATCATTAATCTTCAGTTGATAAGGCTTGTCTCAGCACTTGCTTTAAAATCGTACAAATAACTTTCACTTTCAGTGCTATTGTTCGGACAAAAATGGCTATTTACACTTTTCTCCCGCTCTCCACCCCAAAATCCCCATAGTGTATCGTCAGCCAAGTGCTGCTGGCAGTTCGGTGCGGCCCGTCGGAGTCAACAGAAGTGTTTTGCCTGTGGTACGTAGCAGGCGGCAATACGGCAAGTGGTGAGCGCTGCCAGTAAAGTTGAAGCGAAAAAAAACGTCTTCTCGGTGTCGGTCTTTAGTGTGCTCTTTTCGTTGGGGTAATTGTGACGAATTCTAGCCACGATAGCAGCCACTCCGTGCTTGTCGTGTGTATTTATCGGTAATTGTGAATAACCGTGCTCGCTGCTGTGGGTGGCGGTAGTTCATTCATCCAACACGCGCGTTGGGCAGTGTCAGGGAGGCTCTCGCTACACTGGAACGGTGGCTTAATTTTCCGTGAAATCCGTTAAACAGCAAAAAACAATACTCCCCAAGCGGGCGTGCGTGTGTTTGCGGTACTGTCGAACCTTCCGAAATTGGCGTCAACTGTTTCGCGATTTAAATTCCATTTCATCAAGCAAACGTTCCTTTTTGGCCAGCGAGTAAAACAAGCCTTTTGCACCACAACGGGATAGGGAGAAGAAAATTTGCCAGCTTTTCCCACTTTTCCTACAAGCAAACGGGTGCGCTCGTGTGTGTCTGTGTGTGTAGAGGGTTCCTCGTTGATGCGGTGCTGCGGCAATTGCGTAAAGAAGTGTACGTGCGTGTGTGTGTACGGGATGCGCCGACAATTGGTGTGCGCAAAGTAGAAAGAGATAGAGAGAGAAAGTGAGAAAGAGAGAGGTTGCCCGCAAAAGATGTTCCTCACTTGGTGTGTGCCTTTTTTCGCGTGCCCGCTGAATTGAAAGGAAACCCTCTCCCCTCGGCGCATCGGGAAGCGTGATCGAAAGAACGGGGGCAAGAAAACGCCGTGTTGCCGAAAAGTAAAAGTACGCACACAAGTGCTTTCCGGGTTTTTTTATTTTCTTTCAAAGGCACACCAATTGCAAGTGCGTCTCGGCGCTGTAAAAGTCATCCTTCTTCCTCTCAAAACGCTGCGTTTCTTTTGCTGAGCGGAAGTGTTTTGCTTTTCATCGCGTGTAGGAAAAGCGAGTAGTGTGTGTGTGTGAGTGAGATTCTGTGCAAAGAGTAAAATCGTTTCTTCCTTCCTCCCCTTTCATTAGGCAGGCATCGAAAAGGTTCAAAGTCGAAATTGTTGGTCGAAAAACCACCAGAGAACGAAGTGGAAGAGTGAAAACAAAAAAAACGAGGTGTTAATCGAAGCAACCGCACGGGGCAGTAAAGAACCTCCCGTTTCCCGGCTCGTTTCGGCAAAGGGTGCACAGTGAGGGTAAAAGCTACCCCTATACACCCATCCACGAAAAGCGGTGAAAACGGTACAACAACAACAACAACAACAGCGGCAGCAACTCCGGAAAGTCTAGAGCAGCAGCAGCAGCAGCAAAAAGGGAATAGAAGAAAATACGAACCGAAAAATGGGTAAGTGTCTTTATCTGTGTTTGTGTGTCTCTGTGTAAGCTGCTGGGGGTGGGGATTATTGCTGGATTTTTGGGTGGGGGTGAACATCAGAGAAAGAAAAGCGAGGAAAATGCTGCGCCCGCGACTGTCAAACCGAAAGGGGCGTTGTGTGTGTGGGTGTGTGTTGTACAGTGCTGGCTAAGAAAAGCGACAAGGGATCGTGGTGTGGCGGAGGAAAATGTCACCGACGGGGGCATATCGGGAAAACGGTCATTCGAAGGATACCGAAACCTTTGCACACCGAATCGATGCAGTGCGGGGAAATGAAATGGCATGAAAAACACACGCACACACCAACACCATGACGCCGAGGCGCGATGGTTTCTTCAACATGGATAGCGTTCGACGATATGGGTGTGTGTGTGTGTGTTTGTGTGGAGGTGAAAATCATCGTGCAGGGAAAATGCGTGAAAATGTTCATACCATGAAGGATGTCTTTCAATCGAGCGGCATGGAGCAAAACATTCATCCATTTTGGAATTGTCCATGGAAAATGGTTCTTTATGGATAAGAAATGTATTCAATTGTGTTTTTTTTATGTTTTAGATATCATTTTCCACATCCCGTTGGGACATCGAACCCTTTTTAAAATGCCAAAGGAAAAGGTCAAAAGATAGGTCTCTGCTTGGAATGCTTCTCCTCAAATGAGAAAACGGCGTAGAACGGAAAGACCATTCGGGGTGAAAACACATCCCCGTGGAAAATTGTTCACACACACACACACACACACACACACCAGCAAAACCCCTATAAGGAGAGGGAACACTTGCCTGCTACCGTGCACGTGCCGTACAGCGCAAAAGGACGACTTCAAAAATGCAAAAAAATTACACAAGAAAAGGGGAGGTGGTGAAAAATGCTGCGGACGAAATTATTTACCAATCTCCCGCAGGCGGATACAGCACCAGTCTGTGAAGTTGCACCGGCCGCCACGAGCGTTGCATCTTTTGCCGCTCGTGCGAGAGTGTCTTCCGAAATTCCGATCGCTTCTCCGGTGCGCACGGTGCAAGGCATCATCGCCCCAGAGAAGAACGCACCCTAAAAAAAGGGCGAAATAATATCCTCCTCCCTTCCCATTTTCCAACATTTCTTCTGGCAAGTAGCAATAGCACCGTTCTATAAAGGCGGCGTTTTATTTTGGGGCGTAGTCCTCCGGCAATTCCTCGCCAGCACGGGGTTTTCTAATTATAAATAGTGCGTGCGGACGCGCTCGCTGCTGCTGTTAGCTGCTGGCTGCTGCTCACGTCTCTTCGGGGCTGCTTTTGTCGGTGCTGTAATAGAGCAGAGGGGGGGTTCCTTTTTTGCTCGATGTGAAAATATTTCTCCCCATTCGCACCGATGCCAACGATACAGGCCCAGTTCCCTTTCCAATCCCTCCTTCGGGAGGGTCGGACGTCGTTGCCGGCGTTTCGTGGCGGAATCTGGAAAATCTGTATACCGTTCCTTTCTTGTGTTGGTGTGTGTGTGTGTTAAAAACGGGAAAATCTACGCCGGTGCACAAACACACACTAAGGTCGTTTATAGAACACGGTTGATTGCTGCTGCTGCCTGCGGGTAGCTCTCAACTAACTGAGCGGAGAGAATCCGGCGTTGTTGGTGTTGTTGGAGTTGCTGCCCAAAGGGCCGAAACAAATCGAGCCCACCGACCACCATTCTGCCGTGATGGATGGATTTAATCGTCGACGGTGTTGTAACGCAAGGCGGAAGGGTGAGTCTGCCGACGCCGGGCAGGCGAGGAACATTACGCCGGGAGAGACCCCGAGACTGGCTGGAACCCTTCTCAGGCTGCGCCGACTACTGCTGGAGTTGGGTTGGTTGTATCGATTTTTCCAAAAAGCCGGATGGACGTGCCGAATGTGAACAGTGTGCGGAATGGCGTGGAGTGAGAATGATCGGTGGAAGAAGAAGTGGCTGCCGGATGTCTGTACGATGCGGTTGCTGAGGCGGGGGGGAAGTGTGTTGAGCGAGACGAAAACTCCATTCTCGGTCGTTTTCTTTCCAGCAACCCATTTCGGGCTCTCTAGCGGTGGTTGCACTTTCTTTTCATTCATTTATGAGCTTTATGTCGATGGTTGGTAATGCTTCATCGACAACCATGGCCGATTGGGACACTGAACTTTAATGTTATTAACGGTGGTTTGTGTTACCGAGTTGGACATTCCTGCTGACCGGAATGAAAACTATTGCCAAAGCGAAACTCATTTATGTAATTGAAGCAGCAAGGAATTGTGTGTTGTCATTCGTATTATTATGAAACTGTTTGACGATTCTTGGACGTCTCAAGAGGCTCCAAGTGTCTTTAGTATTAGGATTTATTACCTTATTAAACATCTAGAAGAGTTTGTAGTTTATAAAGAGACTTCCAAAAATAAACAGTTTGTAATCTTAACGATCGTACCACGCCTGGAATGTATATGTAGTTAGATAAACTATTAGGCCGCACACTGTCATGCTAAGGACTTCATTGGTTGAATGGTATCCATTGGGAAGTTATAATACATACAGTCTTTCCCCGAGTTGCGCGAATAATGCATTCCGGAGAAATTCGCGTAACTCGGATTTTCGCATATGTCGAATATCACGTTTAACAGTCAAAATATGCTTGATTAATAATGATTTTTTTATTGAATTTATTTTATTTATGTAATTTCTTACTTGTTAAATGCAATTTGTGAAGAAACTTTTGTAAAAGTTGCAAATTATTTTTCATTTAACAATTGATGGAGAAAATTGTACCGATTTGACATGTAAAGTGTCAATAATAAAAATTCGCGTAACTCGAATTCGCGTAACTCGAGTGTCGCGTAACTCAGGGAAAGACTGTACATAGGTACAGTCAGTTGACCTATCCTAACTGTAGGCAATTCTCAGTCAACACCTTTTATCTGAATCGTAAGTAAAACAGTAATTCCCAAGAGTTCTTTCTCTTGGAATATTGAAGACTCTTCGTTGAAAGGAATTCTTGATTTTTGTGGAAATGGTCCACCAAAGTTGATGTAACATTGATCTTGGACAGTTATTTTTCTTTGTCAAAACAACCGATGTCGGTTTCAAAAGTCCTGCTTGCTTGGCTCTCAGTGACTTTTTGATTTCCCCATAGCAGGATAGTCAAGTCCTACGTAGTCAGGGTAGTGCTTGAACCCACGACGGGCATATTGTTAAGACGTTCGAGTTGACGACTGTACCACGAGACCACGAGTAATTACCAAGCGTTGTTTATCTTTTAATACTGAAGACTCTTCTGTAAGAAGATATACTCTATTTTGTAATCGTGATAATTGATGTAACATTTATCTTTCACAGTTAACTTTACTAAAAGAATCCATAATAAATATAGATTTAGATATAGAGTAGGCTGCTGTAGCGATAAAGATATTTTTTGCTCTTACCTTTGAAGTGATAAGGGTAGCTTATCCACTCATTGGATACTGTTTGAGTCGTTAAGGTCCTAATAATATTATGCTGGGTGTGTTGAAATTGAGACTTGTTGGATAAAGAATCCCCAAAAGAGTCCCCCTGAAGCTTCCGCTTCGATCTTGTTTGAATTATACTTCTAGAAAACCTATCATATATTCTCCCTGTTACGTGTTTGAATCGCGTGCTGGGCGATGAGACTTAATGAAGAGTTTGCAAGATTGCTACTTATAATAGTTTTCAACCGCACCAGACCACCCTGCAAATTCGAGCTCACACACACGCAGCTGTGAGCATCCACAGCTTTATTGGAGCTGGGATTTTCAGTCCACAGAGCACGGAAGACACGGACAGACAGTGGGGAGAGGCAGCTCAAACTCAAACACTTGACGAGATGACGAGACAACTACAGGATGGAACCGATTACTTCCCATCTAGCAGGTTTGGAGTCGTTTTATTCATGGGGAGAGAGATAAAGAGAGGGAGAGAGAGAGAGAGAGAGGATGTTGTGGCTACACACTGATGCACGCACTACCAACTCTCCGGTGAGGTGACGTGAAGGCCTTGAAATTGACGTCACACGATTTGCGAATCTGCCATCTCTCGCAGTGTGTGTGTGTGTTTGGACACCGAAAGATTCGAGAAAATTGTCGAAAAACACTATCATCCCTGTCGGCAAGGGGTAGGGGAGTTGTTGTTTCCGTTGTCGGAAGCACTTGAGAGTTAGCGACATGGCGGCAACTTGGGGTTCAATGTTCAAATCGCGCCCGGCACATGCACACATGAGTGACGGCGGGTGAAACCAACCACGGCATCATAAGGGAAGATTGATCGGGAAAAAGGAAACGGACGCGGATAGATTTAGCGTGTTTAGCCGAAACACAAACACAGCCAAAAACCATCGTCACACAGCTCCGCCCGTAGCATCCCCTTGCGCTGCCGCCGTCGTCTGTGGTTCGTGATCGTCGTGTGAGCATCGAAAATAGACGATGATGTGATAGATCGTGCCGCGCACACATTCCACCGTATGCATTGCATTTTGAGACACACACAGGGGCTGTGAAGGAGGAGTAGGGGAAGCATCAAGCTGGCGACAAGCTTGTCACAAGCCATAACAATCTGTGCGGTGGTGTACGGTTGCAAAAGCTGCGGATGCGGCGACCAAACGCGGCGAGCGACATTTTCGATGATGCAATTTTCTCATGGCAAATTTTCATCTTCGGCACCGTTTCCTTCGTAACGAGGAATGTGTGCGCTTCTTGCATATAGGGGGAAAACGAGTGGTGGCGCAGTCCTTTCTCCCAGCTCTCGTCATCATCATCCTCAATGGCCTGCCGCGGTGTGGTGATGGCACACGCACACAGGAAATGGCAATCTGTCTTGGCAGTGCGGCGAAGAAAAGCTCCAACCTCAGAAAGGGCACACCCGCCGGCACCGGTTTGACCGGTGTTCCGTTTTGATGGAGCGATCCGTGCCGGCATTTGCCTCGAAACTCCCAAGCCAACCCCCTCCCAAGACACTGGCAATAAACAATCGGCATGTGTGTGTGCGTGGTTGCGTATAAACTGGAGCACAGCTGGAAGGCGATAGAGACGGCGATAAAGCGGGAAAGATAGGAAGATGCATCGGCCCTTTTGGCTGTGCCCTTCTCCCGCCTCACCGGCTACAGAGGCGAAAGGTTCATTAGCCCTTTGAAAGTGTTTAGCTGTGCGCTGGGTTTGTTGTAGTTGTGGTGGATGTGCCGCTGGGGCTCTCGCGCTACATGCCGTTGACTACATAATGGAGATTCAATTAGTTAAAAACGGGGCCAAAGCAAGTGTGGGGCTGCTCCCATCGTGTTTTTTTGCTGTCTGATTTCGTTGCCGTACTAATTAGATCGGGGAAAGCCTTTTTTCGGGCGATTGGCTTCCCCTCAAACTAACGCAGCGTAGGTCGTGTCCTTTTTTTGATTAGTAAAGTCTATTTAGAGCATTTTTCGAAGGTAATATGTATTTTTTTTGTTGAAGAGTTAGGTCAACGATTGTTAGGTGTAACGGAATCACTTTCTCCTGAATGATTATGAGTCATTATGATTTGTAAATTAATGACATCTAATGCATCCAATTATTAACGAGCTGATGATGGTTGAAACATGCTCGAAAAATAATATTAAAATATATGAGTAATGCTTTTCCGTTATTTAAAAACGCTTTGTTTACGTACGATCGCTTCATATTTGCCGTTAAAAGACGCACACACACAATGCCACAACGAGCTGACCTAATTTTTTCTCCAGTATCGGTTTACTAGCTAAATACAGTTACTTAAAAGGAAATTTAGGAAAATCACCTCCAAAAAGACCATCCACCCCATCGTATCATCTTTCTGCAATCGATGCAAATGTGCTTCAATTGCTTTATTACAGGCTTAATGGTAAACTGGTGAACACACATGCGCCGACCCAAACGCGCCAGTTCTCCACACTCCCCGCTGCTGATGCTCCCATTAAACGTCAACAACTAGAGCATAAAAATACAAACATTTATTCTGCGGAGGGTGAGCAATAAAAAAAAACACGACCCGGGACGACACCTCCACCCACCCGTCGCTCCTACCTTTACAGGTGCATAACAAAGCCACCCTTCCACACCCTTATACCCTTCCGCGGCCCTTTCGTGTTCATTACACATACACACACACACACACAAAATGGTACAAGTAACGCGTCAGCACGGTGAAGTTGATTGATGAAGTTTTGCCCTTAATTTCTCGCTCTGTCTCGCGCTGCTGACGTTGCTTTATGTGCGAGTGTGTGTGTTGTGTCTTTTTTTTCATTTTTATTACAATCCATAAAATTGTGGGTGTCTTTTTACAATCCCCCGCTTTTTACTTCAAACATAGCATTTTTCACCAAACAGTTGTTGTTTTATTTAAAACCCCCTAATTGTGAGTTGTGTTGTTTCATTTCTGTTGTGTGACAACACTAGAGTAGCTTAGAGTAGCTTGTCGTCAAGAAGCGACAAAAAGCGATTTCACCCACTTTTGTTGTTGAATTCGGTGCAGTTCGAATGCGATTTGATCGTAACGCGATGGACCTTTGTGCCTTTGAAGGGTTTTATTTTCTTTTCATCTTTAGACCCATTTTAAGAGTTTTTCCTGTGCACCCGGGAAGCTCAGTAGTCTGCGAAGCAACAAAGATGGAAGCCTGAGCCCATGATGGAAAGTTTTTCAAAGGGGTAGCGAGGGAAAAATCACTTCTTGTGGCGAAAGTCATGTTTTCTTCCCCGTTACAATGTGATAATTGCACTCAAATGGCAATGATCTTGTCGACTTTCTCACCTCACCACCGATGTGCGAAGGTTTGCTTTGTTGGGTGGTACAGAGTACACATTGTATGCCACCGGTGATCGTGATCGCTGAACGCCGCAGTCCTCTCGACAACTCCCCGTGTGGCCGTGTTTAAGGGTGGGCTTTAACCATTCTTTTCCCCGGCGCACAAGTCATTTTTCTTCATTTTATGTGATAGCTGAGCAGATAAACTCGTCTGGATCGTGCGGGTGATCGTCCGAAAGGGCACTTAATCGAGAGGTATACAAAAAAAAAATGGAAAATGGCTCTTCTACAACCCTTCAAGTGTGCCAGCAAAAAGGGATTTGTGGTTATTTCATATCTGTACGTTTGTATTAATTACTTTAAAAAAATGTTCTGCATCTTTGTTGATCAGTCATCACAAGATCGGAAAATGCATCTGAAACAATAATAAATCGTTTCACGAGCGGCACATCGCATCGAAGGGTTAACATCTTGCACTGGGGTGTAATATAATGCGCAAAAGAGGTGAAAGAAAAGCCCATCACTCACCTCGATGTACTCTCATCGTAGCTTTAATGCACAGACACACACACATATAAACACATACACACGGGCGTGCATAAAATGGAAAGATTCATTTGGCCCTTTCCCCGTTTGATGCCGGCGAAACGAAATTAGACCTAAAAACCAATTTCTCTCTACGTGTTCCCTCTGACCGCGTACTTTGCGTACTTCTGCCACCATCGTCTAAGTGTGTGTGTGTGTGTGTGTGTGTGTGTGTGTGTGTGTGTGTGTGTGTGTGTGTGTGTGTGTGTGTGTGTGTGTGTGTGTGTGTGTGTGTGATTGTGTGCACAAAAGCACCTATGTGTTTGACCAGCCGTGTATAGGCGCCGGGCACAACCTCCGATGCCCACAGCAAAGGGATAAAACTCCTCCAATCCTCACCGAACGCACCTGAACCTTTGGTCGGGTTGGTCTGCCACTGAGGTTACGAGGGGGGTGGAAGGGAAGGGCTTCTAAAATTGATGAACTTTTCGCTTGCCTCGCCTGCCTTTCGGGCTGCCCGAAAAACCGACCTCTGTGACCGACTTGCAAACCCATTCTTAGTCCACTTTCCACACGGGCGGCACCACTTACCGGGGGCTAGACACCGGACGGAGCGGCGGGCAAGCTGTGTTGCAACGCTTTTCTCGTTTGGAGGTTGGCATTTCCACTCCGCTTTCCCGTTGGCTTCGCTCTCTCGGACTGCAGACGAATTTTGACTGCGTTTTTGCTGCTTGCCTTTTGGTTGGTTGGTTTGGTTGTGGCCGGATCTGCCTCTAATTGACGCTCGTTAACCGGACGCTCTATGGTTCGGGAGAGTGGAATTTGACCGCTTGTGAGGGCAGTGCGTGTGTGTGTGTGTGTGTGCTAGACCAACGTATTCCTATTTTTGTGCCTGACGATTGAAAACGTCGAGTTGGGAAGGGGACAAAAAAGACGATTTGGAGATCGCGGTCGGTATGACTCCCGTTTAAGTACGCGCAAGAGGGTCGCTACTTCACGCGGCCGCTTTTCCCCAATCCAAACTCCCAAAGCAGGGGATTTCTCCCACTGTATTTGTAGTTAACGTTATGCTTTGCCGTATTTCCTGTAAGAATTTGAAGCAATGGCGTTGCTTTGCGTTACTCTGGAGAGTTTGTTGTGACTTTAATAGTGTGTGAAGATCACTTTTTCTGTGCAGTTTTCTGTGGTCCCTTTTGCTAACAATACATTCGTCTTATTGATGGCGACAAGCAGATGGTGGTGTTGGGAGTGAAGAAAAACGTAAACACACTTACTCTCTTCCGTGTGCTTCCGGTGACGACCTGGTAACAAGGCAAATTTTGTTCTCTTTCTCTCCCCTCTTTACGGCCGGAAGGAAAACAATTGCCCGTCGTTCGGTGCGCTGTGCGGTGGGAGGATTACATTGAGGTCATTTCTCTTGGGCCGTTTCTGCTACCATTGCCGTTGCTAATGATTGGCGAGAGATGGGGTTAAATTATGGGGTTGTTTGTTTGTTGGGGCTGTGCAAAAATAAAGCTATTGTAATTGCCATGCCAAAAAAAACACCCTCGGAGCTTGAGAGCACGTTGCACCTGCAATTATTTCTCCTATTTTGGGTCGTTTTGTTTGCTGTGGGGTGTAAGAGTTTGGAAGTTTTCCCCCTGGGTGGGAGATCAATCAAACTGATTGCTTCGTTTGGTTTGATTGTTGATGTTTGTTGTTGTTAGGTGCGCGTGTCTGCAGTGTCGAAAAGATGATCTTCTGTCCCTGGAGATGCATTTGAGGCTCAAAGTTGTTGTCTTTTTTATTGCCAAATTAAGGTACTATCGAGCGATGGCTGGGCATTAAGATGTTCGATGTCATTCTATTGAAATGATCACAATGATAATAATCTTGTTTATAACTCAAGCTAGAAGCTCCAGAAAGCTCTGGATATTCAAAAGATGTTAGGATCTTGCTGGAAAGTACTTGGAGAGTTCCCTTTTCGAACCTCCAAAGGTCTCCATGGTCTAATTCTGCAATGTACATTGTTCCGTAATTCAACAATTCTTCAATTAGAGTTATGTCATAATGACTCAGATTTCCTTGAAATACCAATCAGTTTTATCTACACCTTGGACCAACTCGATGCGTGTAACATGCAACTTTGAATTTGCCAGAACTAGTTTGTACGTTTCGTTTTGCCAGGTTTCGCCTCTTTTGTTCACCGAATTCGCCAAGGTTTTTAGCTTATCGTACGCAAGCACCCTTCGGTACAGCAATTTTCATGAACTTTTGCAATCAAGCGCGCTGAGCAATGCAAATTGCATAAGTTTCGCGTTGCATGCGTTGTAAGACATTAATGCCCATCCAAATAAAGTTTGACCGATGTTGGTAAAGCACACGGTCGAACCTATCATGTATATCGGAAGGCATCTTAAGCTGAAATGCATTCCACCGACACCTGTTCTTGGACTGCAACATCCAATGGTGGTGTGTACGCTTGTATGGCTGCTTCATTTCAGTGTCAGTGGTCGAGAAACCGGCTGTCATAACACCAGGCCAAAGGTCTTCCTTCTACCGGCGGGTGAAAGGGAAACCGTGTGACGAGACAAGTGAATGGAGTTGAACCTCGATGCTCATGCAACATGGATCGAAAGGTTTTGCCTTTCATCGGACCAACAACCCAACCTGGTTGGCTGACTTGTGTTGAACGGTCAAGGTGATAAGAGCACGCAAATGAGACACGGACACACACACACACAAACCGGCTGTTGTTGTTACGTCGCCCCGGTAGGGTGATGATCGGTAGTTGATCGTAACCGGCGATAGTTTGTGCATGATAGTTTGCGCAGTGTGTGCACGTATTAGCTTTACTGGAAACAATTTCTCAATATGTTACTGTACAAACTATTATTACAAACTGTTGTCCTTGTTTTCGATATCAGTTTTGGGCTTAATGAAGTTTTGAGTTGGGGCAAAGCGAGGGTTGTTGAAACGGTGTTGACAGAGATGCCCTTGGAGCTCATCATCCGCCCCATGTAGCTGTTGCGTACACCAACACACGTCCATCGCGCTCATGAAAGAGGAAGATTATCAAGGGAAAGAATCATTGTTGTTTGTGTGCACCGAACGACCTGAACTCTGTTCAACCTGATCGAGGAAGGTTTAAAGTATGTGTAGCTCACCTGCACATGGTGGGCTTCAGCGCGATGTATATTAGCTTCCGTTATTGTAAAAAAATGACTTTCATTGTAGAGCTGAACATGCTGTCGCAAAAAAAAAAGCGAAACTAGGCCAACAGACTAAAATCCACCTTGTTGTTTTTTTTTCTAAACTAATACACTTACTCAATGAGCGGTTAAAGTAGGTATCTCCGCTCAACGAAACAAGTTGACACGCATACACGGAAACAAGCAAAAAAAAAGACCTGGTTGCTTAGTATCTGGTGCCCTATCTCGCTGCGTGACGAAGTTACCAAGCGCGTATGCAAATAAGCTCTCGCACACAATGCGAAATAGAAACCAAGCTTTTTTTTGAAAGCAAAAACACATCAACAAACAGAAAAAACCATAATATGACAAATGGCGCAGAGAAAAAGGAACAGAATGGAAATGTCATTGTTGCTCAGTGATTTGGGCGATCGGACGTCCCAGAGCGGAGGACGTCGTGTTTCGCCGATTCAAAGCCGCGTGAGTTGGTCAGTCGGTCAGATTCGTCATGTTTCTGTGCGTTTTCGGCTACCATTTCCCCCTTCCGCACGTTGTTCCCATCTTTTTTGATGATAGATCGATGCGTTTTGCCGCTCTAGCCCATGGTAAGCTTCCTAAACGATCGCACCCAAACAGTGGCAACTGTCGTTGACAGATTGCTGACTGACAGATAGTGCCTCCGCAGTGCGAAAAAAGGTATACGAGGGATGGGCAAAATCGCTGTTGTTACTGTTTGTTCTTATCGCAAAAATAGTCAAAAACGTAGTCGAGACTGAAATGGTGTGTAGAGCGAAACAAGGACACCTGATGACGGCATGACAGCGCGAAGAACTCAGCTCGTTTGTACTACAGTTTCTGCTGCTTCACCCTCGAGTCGATCAAGAGACCGGCTTCGTTCATTCTCGCTTTTGCGTTTCGATGTGTCAACTCCCAGCCCAGTGTGCATTTGAAAGGTTTGGCGCTGATAGTAATAGGGCTGGGACGACTGCGGGGGATGTGGCCGGCTGGTGTTGTGGTGGCATTGGACGGTGAGATAATCGAAACCGACCGTGTGTATGTGGAGTGCCGGCAACAACGCGCATACACTTATAACGGGGGCGCATACGATGATGTCATCGCGGAGGGAGTAATATTTGGATTTGGTTATATCACTTGCTGTGCTGCGGACACAAGCAGCACAGTATGAATGTGTGTGGAAGAATCGCGAACAGAATGCAAACAAGAAAGAAAAAAAAACAACACATTCGCATGGTTTAAATGGCTCGCGTAAAAAGGCAGAAAAAGGGGAGCAAAACGACTCGGGATCTGGTGGTTGGACGTCCCAAGACAAAACAATAATAAAATGCAATCGGCCAGGTTTTGCTGCCGTTTCTGCGGAGATTGCAATGTTTTGGGGAGCTAGAGATTTTAGCTGATTTAATGACTTTGTTTGGGGTTTTATAGAACAGTTGTGAACTGTAGAGCAGCATCACCATAATACCATTTTGCAAGATTTCACTATTTTTATTCGTGAATAAAAAAAATGCATAAATAATGGTAGAAACTGGTGGCCATAAACATATACTTAATCCCACAGAAAAGGTTTTAATTTGCAATATCTACCTCATATGACACCCAGCGAGACTAACAAAACGGTGAAGTATAGGATTAAGCTTCTTTTGGATGCATTTATTTCACGTTTTCCCTCTCTCTTTGAATTGCCGCATTCTGACCTAAGGACAACGTTTCGATTTATGATCGCGATAAGGGTTTTGATTTTATTATTTGTCTCGTTTGTTATTTCCTCTCCGATGCGTATTATCGAATTAAACGCTGCCAAAGATGACGCCATAGCACCCAAACGACACGGATTAATGTCAAACTTCGTGCCATAAAATGTCGCCACAGCAGCCAATAGCGCTGTATGCGGAGGCAAGAGAAAAAGGGCGAAAGGTTATCCGCCACCAGGCTTGGTGCGGATAGTGGCGGGCATTGGGGGAGCACGATGCGCTTGATCGCATTTGCCTTTTTTTGTATGCCAACCCATTTGAGACGTGTGTGTACCAGGGTTGTGACTAGTGATGTGCTCTCTGGAGCGCACCTACTACTCCGATCCGACTCCGACTATTGTTCCACTAGTTCTGCCCGGAGTCGGAGTCGTCCAGAGTTGTCCGGAGTTGTCCGGAATTGTCCGGAGTTGTATGGAGTCGCAAGAAATCGGAGTCGCCCCAAGTCGGAGTTGTCGGGTGTCGTCCAGAGTCGTGAGGAGTCGTCCGGAGTCCTTCGGAATCGCCCGGAGTCGTTTGGAGTTGTTCGGAGTTGTCCAGAGTCGACCAGAGTCGGAGTCATTCGGAGTCGGTGCAATGTGCTTGTGATCAGGCATTTCATTTCGTTGTGTTGTTTTGTCTTTCACTTTGCGCGTGCACTTCGTATACAGGCCTTTGTTTCGAAGGCCTACTCCGAATTTTGGACTACTCTGGACGACTCTGGACGACTCTGGACGACTCCGGACGACTCCGGGCGAATCTGGACGACTCCAGGCGATTCCGGACGGATCCAGGCGTAACCGTACGATTCCGGATATTGTTGAGCTGACCTACCTTTCGTAGTTGGTTACGAAATTATCGGATTTGGCTCGTAGTCGACTCCGGATGTTTGCCAACTTTACCCATCACTAGTTGCAACCAGATGCATCGGTTAAGGTGGTCCTCCCGTGTGTTTGGTTTGTGACTCCCGCCAGTTGCAGGGGAATTCGATTCATCATCCCTCCCCAATGGAACAATGGAAAACCGCGCACTCGTGCCATCGGTCGAGCGAAGTGAACCAGAACACAGCGCTGCCTTTCCCTAATTCCCCCCCCCCCCCCCTCCCCTTCTGCCAAAATGTGTCCAATCAATTCCGCAACTTGCCACCTTCTTCTGCTCCCAGTGCTGAATACGGGAGAGAGAGGCGAGGATGCACAGTGAACGCACTGTTATTGCATCGTAAATTAGATGAAGTCAACCCGTTTTATGTCCGCTCTGGAGTTTTTATTTCTCCCCCACCTAATAGTTGTGGCGGGGGTGCAGTGGTGCAACCCTCATTATCTCCATTGAGAAGAGCGTTGGCTAAATAAGACATAAATAAAGGAAGGGGGTTTGGGGGAGAAACGAACGATCGTGTCATGAATTGGGCCGCAGCAAGTGGGAAGCTAGATGGGAATGAAGTCCTCCTCCTCTTCTCCTGCGGCGGGAGCACAACGTGATTGTTTGTGGGTGATTTTTCACGGATCGATGACAATGTGTTGTCATCACTGGGAAGCGGACGGTAATTTCCTTCCTCTTTTCTCTTTGTTTATGCTCTTGTTTTTTTGGGCGCTGTGTGTAGGTATAATAATTCCAAAACGTGTAGCCACAGAGTTTGGATACATTGACTGTGTGTCCGTTGGATGACTAATTGCTCCTCTCACACAACACCCTTTCTGTATTGTCGTCCCCCCACGTGTTCTTTGTTTCGGAATGCTCCAAATTGGGGAATGGAATTTCGTATATTTCAACGCCATTCAACGACGTGGCCTGTGGTGGCGATCGGTTCCAATTCAGCTGGCGAGATGAAATTCGCTCCGGAATGCCGCTCCAGGAGAGCGTGAAAAGAAAACCCAATCCTCTCGTCGTCACCACTGCACCACCCCCCTACCAAGCGTCAACCTTGCAAGTGTGAAAATTTGTATCATGGTGGCAATTTGGTGGGATGCTGCTTCTTCCTTGTTTTCGTGAGCTACGAGAATCGAGAGCGGAAAATTCAATTTGGGAAGGATGTGTTTCGAAACCTTTGGTAAGCCAAAGGTATGCCGAGTGGGAAAAATTCGATCACGGTGGCGCTTTGGCCCCCCCATCAACCGCGTGTTTCGCGACGGCACACACATGTGCCGTGTCAAGTGTGGCAAGCCCGATCGACGTGTGGTGCGCGCGTCGCACACTTGCCGGGATGAGCAGTCCACGCACACACGCACTACTAGCGCGGACACTAGCGGGGTTGGAATGTTGTTTGCGTGCGTGGTTTCGATTGGCCCACGAAGATGACTCTCCCCCCCAATAGGAGGGGGCTGATTGACGGGTGGTTCGCTTGGAGGTTGCTGTTGTGGAATATTGTTCGTGTCTGCGTTAATTTTTCAGGGGCAACGCGTGAGCACACACCCTCGTGCTCTGCTGTACGCCTTCTGTGTAGAGGTTTTGAAGGAGCACATATTGACAAACGCGCGTTTGGATGAAATTTTTCAATTGTTTTGAAATGCCCTCGCGTCTGTCTCGTTGGTAAGAAACACATGACGTGGCTGGTGTGTGGCATACGCGCTGGAATGTTTTATTTTTTGCTTCACTTCTAGTGTCATCATCGAATGAAGTGAAGTGTTTTACAAATAGAGCATGCGGGTAGAGGGCATGAATCGTTGCTCTTATTCAATGATCAACAACATTTGTTGTGCATTATTTTCGGAAATTCCTTAGCTGAAAAAAAAAACAGAAACTTTAATGAACATGAGATAGTTTATAAAGAATTTCGAACACAAATAACCCTTTATGTCAACTAAATTTGTTGAGTCAACTGATTGTTGTTGAGCGTGTCACATACAATCGTAAAGCCATGAGTAGCGATGTGCTCTCTGGAGCGTACCTACGATTCCGAATCGACTCCGACTACTGTTAGTACGATTTCGAATCCGGAAAAATGGGAACCACTAGTTCCGCCTGGATTCGGAGTCGTTCGGAGACGTCCGAAGTCGTCCGGAGTTGTTGGGAGTTGTCCGGAGTCGTTCGGAGTTGTCCGGAGTTGTCCCGAGTTATCCGGAGTCGCCCGGAGTCGGAGTTGCTCGGAGTCGGAGTCGGACGGAATCGGTCGGAGTCAATTGGAGCCGTTCAGTGCAATGTGCTAGTGATCAGGCATTTCATTACGTTGTTATGTTGTCCGGGCTCCGGGCTATTCCGGGACTCCGGGCTATTCCGGATTGCTCCAGACGATTTCGAACGATTTTGGATAATGTTGGGCGAACCTACCTTCCGGATTCGGTTCCGAAATTATCGGAGTCGGATCGGAGTCGACTCCAGATTTTTGCCAATTTTACTCATCACTAGCCACTAGGAATGGAAATTGCCCTCTGTGTTTTTTTTTCTTCTGTTGGTCAGCTGTTTGAAATAAATGTTATTACTTTTGTTTTTATGTCTGTATAAAAATAAATACTAAAACAAATCATGCATCATATTTAAACATTTTCGAATATTGTGTTGTTTGTTTTGTTTTTTTTGTTTCTCTTTTAAGAGAACATTGAACATCGAAAACTTAACAATGTTTAACATGTTTCACATTTCAGCCAGACAAATATACATAATTTTTAAGCAAATAACGCACGTCTTCTCGAAGATGTTGTAAAATTATTTGTAACAAGTTGTTCGAAAGTGTACGTGTCCTACAACTTTGCCGCTCCATATACAGTTCCATTCCTTTACAAATTCCGACTGGCACCGTCTGTGTGTTAACCAAGTGCTAATAATACAACAGGTAAAAGCACCGAAACAACGCTAAAGTAGCAGTACGTGACACCATTCGATCGACAACTGGAGCGAGAGAGAGAGAGAGAGAGAGAGAGGGTGTGAGCAAGAGGTAGGTGATTGGTCGCGAATTGTGCTTCGTGTGCTGTTGGTTGATACACACTAAACAAACGGTGTGCGGGTGGCGAGAACAAACGGCGATCGTCACTGGGTGGTTGGTGGGTGGTGTGCGTGCATGGCCCGTGTGACTGACTGATCCGTTTTGCTAATTAGTGCTTCAAGGCGATAAGTATTTCGCACACTGTGGCCTACTGTGTGCCCCTGTGCTGGCCTGCCGGGGGTTAGTTGAGGGTGACATTTTACAACGAAAATCAATAAATAAAGTAGCAACTGTATATCTGCATTCAGTTGTGCGAAGGAGCTGCTCAAAAACCAAACAAAAAAATGGTGAATATTAATGCAAACATATTTTAGAAGAAACTACCACAGCCCCTTAGGCACCGTTTAAGCATATTAAATCGCTCCGAATGCTCCATTCGCTTCAAAACGCTGTCATGCAATCGCGTTAACATTCCATTTTGCCGAACCAGTCCAGCGATAATGATGCCGTTTGAATTGGTTTCTAAAAATAGATTTGTTCATCTTGCGCGTTTGTCGTTTCCGTTTCGTTGTTGTTGTTGTTGTTGTTGTTGTTGCGGAACCAGCGGAGAATGTTAATTTATAAACCCTCGTCTACCGTCGATCAACGAATCGCCCCGGCACGCCGTGACTCATTCAAACATATTTCATTACCCTTTACCCCACAATTCGCTCGTCCTTACCTCTTAGTCTTTCAATCTGAATCTTGTTGCTCAATATTGCGCTGTGCGTGTGGCTCTTGTGCATCTGCGTTCTAAAACACTCGTTTACGATCGCCAATTTGGGCAAACACACACACACACACACGTGACGTGTGGAAGTGGTTAGTAAAAGCGAAGCGAGTAAGATAAATAGAAAAAGCTATTCCTTCTCCAATCGGCAAGCAAAAGAGGAACGCAACCGGAGACTCATTTGCGATGGTTTGCGCCGCGATCCTTTTCGGTGTTTTGCTCCTTTCCGTCGTCGTCGTCGTCGTCGCGTCAAGGTGGGGCAGTAAAATGAGGAATAATTGCCGGACGGAAATGGGTTAGTGTTGTGTGGTGAGTGGTGTTCTTTGCCGGCTTATGTGCGATACAGTTTTCATCCCTCAACCCCTTACTCTGGGCCCGACATGGCGCCGGCGTGCACGATCAGTTTTCGTTCCGGTGCGTTATATATGTTTTTTGTTGGCTCCCTCGTCCCACCGTTCTTGGTCTCCCTCGCCAACGCCAGGAGAAATGTTGAGACTGTTGAAACTGAAACTGAATCCGGAAGAATGTTCAACAGGCGACACAGCAAGCAGGCGGCAACATTACGAACGTCGTGTCAACTGTTTGTGGCATGTGTGTTCTTCTCTCTCTCGCTTGTTTTAACGGGGCTGATGGTGCCGTCCTGTGCAGTCATCGTGGTACACCGATGACGCAATCTGCGACAACATCGGTCTTATGCTACCCGCTAAGTGCTAAAAGGAGGACGGAGGAAATTGAATACCGAGGACAGTGCCGAGGGCAGTCCGACTTTATGGGTATTTTCATTTTCGATTGTGGGCACCGTCGTCCTGGCCCGTTTTGCATGGTTCTCGGTTTGCGGGCCTGGTCGCAAAAGATTATTGCCTGTGCTTGTTTTCTTTCCCCCCTGTTACAATCGGACCATTATAATGTAGGTCGATGTTTGTCGTCCGTGCGCCGCGGGTCTGCTGTCCGCTTGCTCGGCCTCAAAATGTTTTCGTGTTATCAGGAGGATTAAAAAACTGGACGAAATTGTTTGTATTCCGCTCGAACGATGGTTTCAAAACCATGTTAACATCGGTACATAGGGCTGTGTTACGCGTATGTTGTGTGAGCATACATATTGAGACGACTCGGACATACATTCGCATTATTTCTTCTATTTGTATGTGGGAAGCAGGTTAAACATATTAAAATTCCTTATTTATTTGACAATACAAACAAGTGTAAATACAGTAATAATGTATTTTTTTCACACCCATACCTGGTGCAATTCAGCTTCTAGTCGTTTCGCTCGCTTCATCAAGCGTCTCATGTTCTTATCGTCCAAGAATCGCTTCTCCGTGTGTAGTTTGATCAGAAAATGCATCCTCATGTCGTGCCTTTTTTATGGCTTTTTTACTACACCCCTGCTGACGTCCACCGCGACCGCGAAGTTAGGGAAGGAGGGTGCATACGAACAACAATGTGTGCAACAATATTTGATCAGATGGATGGATCCGTTATCTGGAAGTTGTTGCATTCTCTCGACAGAACCGCTGCGGTGCCTACACCGTTGCAATTGAAATACAGTTGCAGTTGGCTGTCGGAATGGCGTCTTTTTAGCGAACAGATATGATCTAAGATAACAAATACTAACCAGCAAAACGATTTCGGTCCCGCGCTGAATTGAAAACCACCATCAACAATCGTCAAGCCCAATTTCGTTACATTAAAACTAAATGAAATTAATTGCATGTACGGTTGGTCACACCACAGCCAAGCTACAGCCGCCGTCTGATTTTGATGCCTTTAAAGCAATGGTTCGCACATTTTAACGACCATTGGCGAGTCGCTGCAGCAGTCATCATTGCTTTACGGCTGCCTTATTTTAATGTATTTTTTTTTAATTTGATTTCACATGTCGTGGTTTCTGCGGGGAGGATGATGTTTTGGCCATGCTTGAAGTGACATAAAGCTGGGAATAAAACCAAACCGGACACACACACACACCAACTGTTTGGAGACACGAACGGAACGATTAAGCAAGGGGTAATTAAATGAAATCCACCATTCGCGCGTCCAAAATTGGCCATTGCAAGCTCAGTGGGCTTATGGTTGTGCCTTCTGTCGCTGCGCGTTAACGTTGTGCGTTTTGTAGCTTTATCGCCTTTTTTGGGAAGACGGAAAAAGGAAAGTCGCGTGCAGAGAGGAAGAAAAGAGTTTTGTGATATATTTTTTAATGGCATATATGAACTTCGTTTTACGGCTTCGGTGGTGGACACCTATCGCACCAAAAATCGCTACAGTCTGATTATTTTAAGCTCGGGAAGTAATATTTCATAAAAATTAAACACACATTCCGGTGGTGGAACGCTTTCTTGCACACACGGATAAATGGCTCTATCGACGATCAAAGGTCACGCGGTGATGGTTTTCCTTATCTTTCACTGATTGCGGCAGGCCACCGTAACCGGTGGGGTGTGTGTGTATTCTTGAAGAATCGATGCAAAAACCGAAAAAAAACCACCCTGCGCTCCATTTCTGGTCACATAGCGGCGCGGCACAGCAGGAAACACACGGCGCACAGTGAGTTGGTTCGGTCGTGAGTTATGCGCGACGGTCTGGAAAGATTATGTACTCAAGCATATACAAGCACACACACACTCAGGCAGGCTCTAGCACAAGTTACTTACTAGGGGTGATAAGCTCGAACATTCCATCACGACATACACACAAACGGAACGATGGTTCGGGTTGTCCCGTGTCCCCGGCACTGGAACCACCTACCTCTCGATTCGATGCTTTTGCTTATCGGTTTATCCATCTGCGAGTTGAGAGTACCTAGGCAGCGTAGCATACGCCACAAACCATTGGTTCCAATGTCTTGTCGTCTCCTCTTGTTTTCAGCTCCATGTCTTATGTCGTTTGGGCACGAATTAAAAAAAAGCTTTACACCACCACCGTAGCCTGTCGCTCCTTTTTGCTGGGTTTGGGGTGGTGGTGTTGGATGAGGTGTGTGTGCTTTCCCCTTTGATTTTCCTGTGCACTTCAAAGCAAATGCCATCACAAAGTAGCAGCGTAATCACTTGACAATCACAGCGCAGCAATCTCCCCATCGGCTGATCGGTTACTGTAAAGTAAAAGCCAGTTAGGTATTTTTTCTATCTATCTAGCTATCTATCTATCTATCTCCTCATTCCTAGCGTCACACACAATTTGTCGGAAAGTTTAGTGAAAAATAGGCTCTGAGTTTGATTAGATTGGCTGAGAAAAGATGGTTGGAGCTTCTGCTGGAATGCCAGATTTCTCCGGATACTGAGCAACAAGAGGAGGAAGAAGAAAACACGACGAGGATGAGAAATAGAGGATCTAATTTGCTAACATACCACCATTAAGTGCTTGTAGTGCGTTGTAAAAGTCATTAACGTTACAAGAAAATCACAGCTGATTAGACTCGAACCCAAGTCTTGTGTTGTGCGAGATCAATTATTTGATCACGGCTCTATTGATCTGTCTCGCGATAGATTGGTTATTTGCGGTGAAAAATAATCATTCTGTTTTTCGTTGTTTGTTCATTCAAACTATAAAGTACATGTTTTTACGCCTGTTGTATAAGTGCTGTGTAAACTCTTTTTGAACTAGCTCATTTGGGTTTTATTTTGCCGCACAGTTAAAATATTTATATTTCTTCTTTAGTAGTACTTTTGCTACTGCTTCGATGCTATTTTTTGTTCAACAGCTGATCAATGTTGAGCCCGTTTGACCCTGCCTAACACCCTAGGTGAAATTATTGCTAATTGGCCCTAAAATCGCTAATATAGTTTTCTCATTTTGAGTGTATTTTTGTCCTTCTCTATTCGATCGTGGCGCCATCTGAAGTGTTAACGTCTATCTATTCCAGCTATTTTCTTGATAGCTCATATTTATAAACATCTGCCTGTCAAATTCCGCACGAGATCAATATCGTGCCAACATTAAACATTCATCAAAATATAGGATAGTTAATTATTATTAGCATGTTCTCTTGAAGATTGCTACGATTTATCAAAGCTGCTACTGATGCTTGTTGATGTAATTCTTTCAACAGCTTAATCGAACCTTTCGGGGATTTTCTGGTCGTAAATAAATTAGAATGGAATTGGCTTTCGACAACGTAAGCAAAATGAAATATTGGACAGGAAATGTCACGGGCCTAAAGTATCGTTGGGAATTCTCTGTAAGCATTGTACACAGCACGTACAAGATGTACATGAGAATGCTTTAGAGATGGTTCAATCCTAAACAAATGCTCATTGTTTTTTTAAATCATTATCTCGCTTGCGGGTTTCTACCATGTCCCACTCATTCCTCGTAGTGTTTAATCAAGGAATGAAGTAGCCAAACTGGATGAGGAACACGTTTCACCGTTCTAACGCTCCCTCTGCTGTGCAATTGAATTCGTTGCCAGAGTGTCTGCCTTCCATCATCATCGTCGTCGTCGTCATCATCATCATAATGATCATCGGTCCTTCCGGCGCGTGAAGCGCGATTTCAATAATCCAAACCCGCAACTCTCGCAGCAAGCAAAGAGCAATGGAAAAGCATAGCTAAATCCCCAACAACGAGCGCTGTAGCCGGCTGGCTAGCCTGAGCAACAAAACAACAGGCGCAAAGCAGCACCCACTTGATTATATGATAATGAAATTCGTAAACCGTCCCCGTGGTTGTGCGTCCCTACTCCCTGCGCTCTTCCTCCTCCGTTACAACCCTTTTGGATGCTACAGAGCATTTTGTATGTTTACTCTTTGGATAGCATTTTTAGCGTCCGTTTCCGTCGTGTCACCCAGCTGGGCCCGTCTTCTGTCTACCTAATGCCGAATGCCGCAAAATATATACACAGACACACACACATCCCGCCCCTATTTGTGTGGCTTATGGTTTTGCGGTTTGGTTGTGCATTTTGCTGTTGTTGCTTCTCGCCTCCACGTCACCTCAGAGGAGACCTACACAACGGCGTTTTCTGGCGGTGGTGTCATTTGCGAGATCGTGGTTGACATTTGTCTCGGTCGAACATTATGCTTTACATTTCGGCACAGAGGCGTCGACAAACCGTTCTTTGGGGGCGGTGTGTCACCATCTCCGGGGTCCAACGTTTCGATGCATTCGTGATCGATTAGATCATGCTGCTCTGTGGGTACTCTACGAGTGCATGGTTTTAACTTCACGCTGTGTGTGTGTGTGTGCTTGTGGATGCTTTGGTGCCGGAACGGAGGTTTGCGGGTTAAGTGTTTGGAAGACCTCTCCCAAAGGTCAAATAAATAAACGTGGTTAAGAGCTGGTTACTTCACTGGGGTGTAGAGATACATGAGAAGAGATGGGTAGGCATCCACCACCACCCTACACACATCATGCTCTCTCTGATGATGGTGTCTTGCTGCCGACGCCCAAACTACGTCAGTGCGTGACGAAGAGCTAGTGTGTTGATGTTCCGAAGAGAAAAAGATAAGGAGGGGGCGAGCAGATTATGGAGTGTTTTCCAAAACCAAAACATTTTCAACCCAGCCGGATATTCCTTGAATCAAAGACCCTGCCCCAAAAGAGGTGATTTATGGTGGCAGTGGAAGGATCATCTCTGCTTGAGCAAAACCAGATCACGACACCGGGAATCGATTGCATGCTCGGTTTCTTATCGAACATTTTCGTTTGCCATTTATGTTGTAAAAAGCTACGATGCAATACACTGGGAGAATATTGATTAAGGAAAGCCATTTGTTATGATAAGTCACACTTACCAGCAGAGCAATATGCAACCTGTGCCTTCCCGTACTAGTGATCTCTCGTCTTCTACTCTGCGCAATAAATTGGCAAAAATCGATTCAAACTGTTCCGGGATGGGCGATTAATTTCACTCGTCTTTTCTCCTTTGCCACCAACGATCATCGCACGACTGTTCCAGGTTCTCTCTCGGCTAGACAAGATTTCAATCTACACTCTGGTTCGTGCACGACTCTTCAACCTACCTCGAACGCGGTACGAAACGAATTCTGTGCGCAGTTCAGCCGTGAGGTTAATCGTTGCGAATTGTTGTTGAAAATCAGTGTCGTGCTTTGGTTGTTTTCTTCCCAAGTTCCCCAGCGTAGCACGTTTCGAGTGTTGATGACCTGATTGTGCTTGTGTCCCGGCGGTTTCCGTGTGATCAAAATAGCGCAGAAATAGTGCGGTGGAATTACGTGTAAAATGTTGTCCAATTACTTTGATTTATTTTAAACTGTGGCTCATGATTGAATTTCCCACACACTTGGGACATGGAGTAATAGATGGATGGAGATGTTCATATTTTGGAATTTGGTGATTGTGCTTCCGATTACTCACCAACCTAGATTAGTCACCGCTTAAATTGGCTCGCAAATTGCGTAGTAATGATGCGCTTCTAATGCGATAAACAATTTAAGCATTCTGTGTACTCCCCCAACACGCTCGTCTCATTTGCGTCGGATTATTGGGAGCGGAAAACGTCCACTAACTGGCAAATTGCATTTTAATTCTTTTGGGAACTTTCCGAATATCCAAATTGTATAAAAACCCACCACAACTCCATGTGGCAACGACAAAACAAATTTACCCTTTGCGAGGGAATCTTTACTCGGGAGTGACACTGAACGGGAACCGTAAACTGAGTTCGAACAGTAGCAAAGATGACAGCACCATCTCTCGCCCTGTTACTGCTGGTGGTGTGTATTGCGTCGGGCTCTGTGCAGAATGTCGGAGGGCAGGACGATATGGCCGGCGATACGATCGCTTATTCCGCGTTTGAAACGCCATCGCAAGGAACAGACAACACCGCCAATGGTGGCAAGATGGAAAGCTGGGAAGCGCCACCGGAAACTGTGGGCTTCTCGAACGAATCCCCGATCGCGTACGCCCCTGGATTCAGAAATGCATCCTCCACCACCGCCACCACCTCCTCCGACTCGTCTTCCATGGTCAACAGTGAGGACGATTACGATTCCGAAGACGAGTCGGACGAAGATTCGTCGGAGCTTATCCCGGCCGTGACGGGCGTTAGAGCGCGGCTTGCCCCACCACCGCCGCCCAGCAACGGTGGTCCGAAAATTGGATACTCATTCGAGAACGGATTTCCCAACATGCCGACTGACAAGCCTAATGCAGGCAGTGCTGTGGCTACTGTGGCAAAGGTTACCCGGACGCCCTTCTTGCATCGGATGCCACCGTTCAACGCCTCGCTGCACCGCCAATGAATGCAAACGAAATAAATGACACAGAGTCTTTACGTCTTTACGAAATGCTCATTGCGTTATAGTGGTTTACATATTTTATCTTCAGTCTAATCTAAATCGACAGCACCATTCAATAGGTCCATATTCATATCCATGTCCTGCATTGATCTTACGGAAATCGCGGTACGTATTGCGGCATTGTGCAACTCGATATGTGCCGGACATGTTACCAGTAATGTACCTTTTGCACTTACATGCGCTTATAAGAGTGTCCTAGTGTAGACAGAGCATTTTAAACTCACGGTTTTGCGGTTAGGCGCAACGTAAGGTGTTTGTGGTTATATTGGTGCTATCGTTTACGATCAGCTATATTGATTGGTGTCGTTTTTCTTTTGGACAGGAACGGGAACTTATCGACGAAGAAAGTAATTAAAATATGTTTAACAAATAATATTATATAAAAAAATAATTTTAAATATTATATAACAAATAATTATTTTCGTTTTAATCAAAAATTCCTCTATCAACATCGCAAGAACTATGATTGTATTACTTTTTGTACCATTTCAGCACACGTGTTACCTTCTTACATAAATCCCATGTCAGTGATCTACAGATCGATCGTTGGACAAAGTCCTTTCGAACGGCCAAAGTGTGTTTTGTTTTACTTGGCGATACATTTGGTAGAAGAAAGTCCATCGATCGGTCCACGATCGGGTCGATGTACAAGTGAACCAAAATTTGGCTGTCAGGTGGCTGACATAGTGGGCAAAGGTTAACGTCTGGCGCCTACTGATTTGGTTTGGCAATCGTGCTGTGGCACATTTTTAGCGCCAGTTACCAGGCTTAAGGTTTTAGATAGGATCCACTCTGGCTAAAGTGCAAGCTGATGCTTTGTTTGATGGGAATAATACGAGCTCAGGCAGCCTTTCGTTTATGGTATTATATCTGAAGTGTACTCCAAAATAATTCGGTAAAATTTATGCCGTTTCTTCCGAGCAGTGTAAGCGACTATTTAAGGCAGAAGATTTTTTGATTGGCCCTTAAATTATACACTCAAAATGAAAGTAAAACCAATTAAACCGAACATGCGCTTCGTTCCAACTGCTGGCCCCGGTATATTCATCGTCCGGTGGGCATATTTCGTTCATCGGATCGATGTGTCGCAATCTCTTGATGTCGCTTGGCCTCACATTTCCGCCGTCGCCTTTGGGACACAACTTCCCTCCGCACCAACACCAGCAGTTGTCGTGCGTTTAAAGTTCCTGTTTGGATTTTCGCGGCTGGCTTCCGTCCGTGTTTTGGATGACGGTGTGTGTGTGTGATATAGCCAAAAATAGACGAAAGTCAAACTCGTCGTGTGTCGTGGCTGCGCCGGGAAGTTACCTCGGGG
The DNA here is from genome assembly GCF_943734735.2 of Anopheles gambiae. Lineage (NCBI taxonomy): Eukaryota > Metazoa > Arthropoda > Insecta > Diptera > Culicidae > Anopheles > Anopheles gambiae. Next base: position 84,331,649 of record NC_064601.1, on the reverse strand, counting down.
ACATACAGTTGCCCAGTGGAAATAGTTTTCCGGCAGCGATCGGAGCGTTTTTTTTTTGGTTGGTTGTCAGTTTTCCACAACAGGGCGGGGACAGATAAGAGAAAGAAAGAGAGGAGAGTCGCCTTGAGTGCTGCTTTCTTGTTTCTCCTGCGGTCATCGTGCTATTTATTGCTGCCTGAAGCACGAGAAATGGGTCGTTACGGTTGCATGTCTGTCGGTTTGGCTGTTGGATGGATGTTTTATAGCGTGTTGTTGAGGTGTGACGGAAGAGGAGAAGGGCAGGGTCTAAGCGTCAGTTTTGCCTGCATTGGAATGTGAAGTGGGTTTCGGGAGCTCGAATTAGCTGTGGATTTATGTAATGACGTGACAAGAAAGTTTTTTATATGTACTGTACCTAATAAACTCCTCTCCAATGTCCTTGCCTGTCAGACGGATCTTGGCAGTATGTTTGCCTACAGTTGTGGCATAAATTCTGGAACTATCTCAATCAATCCGATTGATGCTTTGATCCATTAAAGAAATTAAAAACCTTCCATTCCAACACTTTCATAGAAATCTCTAGATGTGGCCATCATTAACAATAAATTCAGCAGCAGTGTAGCAATCACCCATTCTTCGTTATCAGAGCTCGTTGCCTGGTTGTAGTTGCTTTTCGAATCCATTAGAGTACCGTCACCTTGAAGGTCAATTGGCGTGCTATGGCTGTGGGCTGTTGGTGGTAGTACGACACCTACCACTATTCTCACACATATCGCGCCCTGTTGTCAGCAGCAAGCCTAGAGCACACAGCTGAGACCTTGCCCATCGAACACATCACTCGGGCAAGGGCATAATGGTCTCGTCGGCGCTTTACCTCTCTGTTCCCGCTCTGTCGCCCTCTCGCCCCGTAGACACAAAATGATGATTTCGGTAGTGAGCGAACACGTGAAGAAAATGTCCCGCCCTTTTTCGCGTTTTCTTCCATCTTCCAACCCACACCATCCTCCAACCGTGTGTGTTAGCTAATGGGGCATGAACCTTTGATTGTTCCCTCTGACTAACACTGATTGGACAAACACGCGCACATGCACAATCACACACACACACACACGGCTGACGCTTTGTAACCAGAAAGTGTTGGAGCACCTAACAGCACAGGTGATAACAAATAATGAGGGCCTGTGCCAACTCCCAAGACATTTCTCTGCGAAATGACGTTGGTACGAACGGCTGGAGGAATGGAAACTACTCCGGTGTCCGCAACTGCCGGGAAGCTTGTTTGCTTTCTTATCTTCGCTCCTCACAGTGTATATTCTCTGTATCATTTGTCATCGTCAGAGTGATGTAGAAGGATAGAAGATGTACGGGGACGGGATGGTATTGTATCGCCCAAAAGGTGTACAATTTGACGCATGGCATATTTTGAGCGCAATGTTATCAAGTGCTGACGAAGCTCCGAGCCGCTTGCTCCTTATCGTTCGCTGGCTTGCTATCTGATTCCGCCAATGTCCGCCACCAGCAGCGACCAACACAGCGAGTGAAGTTTATCGAAGAAGATATCGACTCTGACTATGGTCGACTGTGTGTTGTACCGCATGAAAGAGACGACGTACGACATCCAGTTTAAATTCATGTTTGTCAGACACTTTCCACAATTGATGGGTCATGCAACAGCGGGCGGGTGTGAGTTGGAGTGGTAATTGTGTGCTAAATTGTTACACATTGCCAGCAGACGGTGATCTGTGTGTGTATGCGTGTGTGCAGAAAGGTTTATAGGTTAGGTGAGAGATCTGGCGTAGGAATGTCCAACGATTCTAACAAGCACATATGACTATGACATACTCTCCTCGCCCCATTCGGTTCTGCTCTAGAGAGTTCCAGGCTGTTGTGATGGCAGAGGTTGGGTTCGGGTGAACTTGAGAACAGCAATAAAGGGTTGCTGAATTACACACATCTCCTCAATATGCTACCCATTCTCAGCTAGAAACCGTTGGTGACTGTCAGGGGGATGGGTATAATCGATTATGATGATTATCGTCGTTTGCATTTGCAGTTGACAGGCTGACATTGAGCCCCGGACCCGGACGTGTAACACGAACATCATCATCGCGCCTGCTAAAAGCGGAAGAAGTTACCAAAGTAATGGAAAACATATGTCATTACGGCCAAGATGTCGCGAAGATCTTCGGCATTGTGCGACCTCCCAAGGGAAGAGAGCAGTCATGGAAGTAGAGTTACATAATTCCAGTCTAAATTGGCTGTCTAAACTTAGCTCTGGTGGAGCTGTGCACGATAACGATCTTGATTTTGAAGTATGGCGAGCGGTGTGCCACTAATTGTTCGCTGATTCCTTCCTGCCAATTAACAAGAGAAGCTGCTGCTGCTGCCTCGAGACGTGTCCAGAATGTGACATCATAAATTTCTCGCCTAAACGTTGCCTCGTGTTTGAAATTGGTAATGAAGTACATGTTTCCCTTTGCCATCGTGGCGATCGTGAATCAGCCAATATTTCTGATCCGTTTTTTGTGTGTGTGCGCATTCCGATGCAGATGATAAGGGGCAGTTCACACCGTAGATAACCCGCGCGGATGGACGAGTTTATAGACGAGCCTCAGAGGCATCTGTGTGGTTTTGGTTGGCGGAACAACCCGTTTGATGGTCGATAGATTACATCAATTTTTATGTTTGTTTGCAGTACGCGCGCGACTGTACCGTGTATTGGCTCCGCAAGTGCCTCGCCATGGTGCATGTGTCGTACCCGTTTTTCACTGTAATGTCGATTGGCAGGCCTTTTAAGGCTGCTAACTGCTGGGTCCGTAATAGTAGTTCCACGTGTACCGCGTGTAGATTGCAGTATTAATGGGAGTTCTAATCATGATCGATCCCATTTCCTCGTAATCGCTTCATTAACACTGTCGAATGGGGTGGGGATTGGGAATGAGTCCCCAGGTGTACAAACAAGTAAGGCAATTCTATAAACTATTCACAGAACCGAAAGACGCTAGTAACCATTATTCGTATTTATTTTTAACCTACGCGATAGTGAGATATTATGATTTTTTTTATTTAAAACACTTCAAAATATATCTTTACAAATAGTAGAACACTTCCACTAACCACGCATTCGTTCGCACCTTCATCCTTTGCAGGGAAAAGCAAAATCCAGTGCAGCAAGTGTCAGAAAAAGTGCTCGGGCGAGGTGCTGCGCGTTTCCGATCGCTACTTCCACAAGACCTGCTTCCAGTGCACCAAGTGCAACAAGTCGCTGGCCACCGGTGGCTTCTTCTCGAAGGATGGCGCCTACTACTGCACACTCGACTACCAGAAGCTGTACGGGACGAAGTGTGCCGCGTGCAGCCAGTACGTGGAGGGCGAGGTCGTGTCCACGATGGGCAACACATATCATCAGAAGTGCTTCACCTGCAGCAAATGCAAACAGCCGTTCAAATCGGGCAGCAAGGTAAGCAGGGTGGATGGATGACACATGCCCCCGGTGATGGGACGATGTGCGCTGTCATGCTTGCGTAAGGGCATGTCCAGAAACTTCGTCTCTAATACCAACACGATAAAATGGTAAAGGCACTGAAAAAAAAGTTTTTATCACAAAAGAGCACTTTTTAAAACCAAAAAAAAAAAACGCGATGTGATAAGAGTATCATCTGCCCCCTTTGATCGTGTTGTGTGTTACCCGGGAGCTGTTTTTTGCAATGCTGAGGATACTTAATGTGTCGTGTTGTTTTTGGTGTTAATTTGTGTGCGTGTTTGTGACCACATTTTATCCCGCCCGGTCTCGTGGGATAAAACGATTTTCCAAAAGGTTACCAACACCGGCAAGGAGGTCCTGTGCGAAAGCTGCGTAAAGTGTCCACCGGGCAGTGGGGTGGGCGGCGGCGGAGGAGCAACCGCAACCGGGTCACCGACGGTCGGTGCCGCGGCAGGGGTGGTGCAGGGTGGTACCGGTTCGGCCACCGTGTCTCCCAAGAGCCGGGCGATCGAGCAGAAGCAGGAGCAGCGCACTATTAAGGAGATCACCTCGAGCCCGACGAAGGCGGCCACCCTGCAGCACCATCAGGAGACGGTGAAGAAGCAGCAGCAGCTGCTGCAGAACGGTGGCAAGCAGCCGGACCCGAACGATTGTGCCGGCTGCCAGCAGCAGCTGAAGGAGGGCCAGGCACTGATTGCCCTCGACCGGCAGTGGCACATTTGGTGCTTCAAGTAAGTGTACGGAGGAGGTCGCTGGTCTCTATTCCTACGAATTAACTTCTAACGGAACTTTTCCCTCTTTCTTTCTCTCTATCTCGGTGTTGTAGATGTAACGCGTGCGGCACTACGCTGAACGGGGAGTACATGGGCAAGGACGGTGTGCCGTACTGCGAGAAAGACTTCCAGAAGTCGTTCGGCGTGAAGTGTGCGCACTGCAACCGGTACATCAGCGGCAAGGTGCTGCAGGCAGGTGATAATCATCACTTCCATCCGACTTGCGCCCGCTGTACCAAGTGTGGCGATCCGTTCGGCGACGGGGAGGAGATGTATCTGCAGGGCGGCGCCATCTGGCATCCGCGTTGCGGCCCTGGCCCGTCGTCCGAGGCCGGCATACTGAACGGTGTCGATACGAACGGGTTCAACACGGAGACGGAGTTCGATCGTACCAGCACGAGCGGTATGAGCGAAATACAGGTAAGCGCAAGAGGAGGGGGAAGACAGGGTACACGTGGCGACGAGATGCGCTTTCCTTGTGTAATCGTACTACTACTACTACGCTCTGCTAGCAAAACTTATCGAGCTGCAATTGTGTCTAATCAAAACATAGAGAAACGAGGGCCACTTTGGTCCCGCAATTTCGTTTTTCTTTAAGCTTACATTTTTTAATTAAAAAAAGATATCATCAAATTTTAGATAAAATATTTCTCAATGTTTTCGTTTCAAACTCTTGTAATTGTATGCTCCATATATATTTCTTATTGCTCTCGTTAGCTTGAGATGTAGCAATTTCATTGTGTGTGTTTAAATGTTGCAACTTATTGTTTTTTTTTATTATTTTTGCACCTTTTTTTGCTTCTTTTCGTCTCTCTTTCTTTTCTTTGTTCTTCTTCTTTTCTTTTCTATTTTTCTCTCTTCTTTTCTTGTGTTTCCTTCCTTCTTCTTTTCTTTCGTATATTGCTCTTTTCAGTTTACGTATCGTTCACAAACGCCGAGCGTTAATGGTTCAGTTTATAGTCCCTACACGCATAGAAAGGTTAGTTTACTCATATATTGGCACACGTGTCGGTGGTTTATGGTTATTGTTTTAACGCCCTTAGCTTAAGTGTAAATGTAACTAACACACACTGCCTTGGCTGTTACGTATAGCTAAATGCTTTACCGATAGCAAACTGCACCGTCATTGCTAAAATGGCGCTACGCGTGGGCGTTTTCGTGACAAATTTGCAACATTGTTTATGTAATTGCTGTATTTTTATCTTTCTTTAAAACAAAAAAAAAGTACCATCGCACCACAAGCCCGGGCTTAATATTAAGAGAATACAAAAACCAAGGCTACGAGGATATCGCCCGTATCTACACCTACAGCTACCTGACCGAGGAGCCCGGTTATCTGCGGCGCCCGATTGAGCCGTACGATAGGGCGCCGGTGTCGCCCCACTTCCATCGGCCGGTGCAGCACTACTCGTCGATGGGCGTCGGCGGCACGGCCAGCAGCATCGGTACGCGGTCCGCTTCCGGGTCGCGGTCACACTCGCGCAGCCGCAGCGCGATGAAGGTGCTGGTGGACAGTATCCGGTCGGAGACGCCGCGCCCCAAGAGCCCGGGCATGAACAACGAGGAGCCGATCGAGCTGAGCCACTATCCGGCGGCCAAGAAGCCGCCGCCGGGCGAGAAACCAAAGATCGAACGGGACGACTTCCCGGCCCCGCCTTACCCGTACACGGATCCGGAGCGTCGGCGCCGCTATTCCGACTCGTACAAGGGTGTACCTGAGTCCGACGACGAGGTCGACCATGCGAACAACAAGGAAAACGTTACAGAAAAGTGAGTGTGTGTTTAGTGGGAAGAGGTGTGTGTGTGTGAGTGGTGCTAATTGCTGGTCACGCTTTTATTGTTTTCGGCAGACGCCACACGAAGGAGGAGGAGGAGCTGCGCAAGCTGAAATCGTCCGGCATGGGCACGGTCATACTGAAGGATCTGCAGGAGAAGAAGCGGTACGAGCACTGGAAGCAGGAAAATCTCGACCCGCGCAACGCGTCCCGCACGCCCTCCGCCTCGAAGGAGCCGATGTACCGGATGCGCTACGAATCGCCGGTCGGTGCGTCGCCGTCGCGCAACCTGGACCACCAGAAACCGTTCTACGAGGATGAGTTTGACCGTTCCACGAGCTACCGTGGATCGGTTGGTCGTGCCATCGGTAACGCGACCAGCTACAACGGTAAGCAAAACGGTCGGGGGACACTGGTGAGATGTACATGGGCGGCAGGACGAAGTACATAATGTGCAGCACACGTTGGGTGCGGGTGCTGGTTAAGTTTGTGTGAGTGAGTGTGTGTGTGTGGTAGCGCATCCAATAATCCTGGAAAGTGTTGATGGCAACAAGGTTTACTTGAACACTCTGCATTGGCCGAGTGCGCAAGGTGTGATACGTCTTGCTGCTGTTGTAATATTGACCCGTTAATCCCGTACAGACAGACAAAATACTGTGTGATAATAGTGTCATAAGGGCGTTACCTATTGTTTATACATTACACATTAACCTACCAAAGAGAGGAACAGTGTTAGGAACTGCGGGTGGAAAATGGAGTGTGTTTTGAGTGTTGTTCTCTCTTCCTTCTATCGTTTGTGCTGAATGATGTATTATTTCTCCTATTTACACGCACACACACACAAATTCACGTCACTTCGAGCGACACTCTGTTGTAATGTATTTGTTTTAATTGTATTTTGTATGTGCGAGTGTGATATTGTTTTTTTTGTGTATTTATACTTTATTTGGTTTGATTTAAAAAAACTGTGTTTTCTTCTTCTTTCCCTCATCATATCCTTTACGGGATTTCCTTCGCCTTTTTTTTCTTTTTTTTGACTGCGTTTTGGTTTCACGCACCAATTTCACCTGGCTCACCACCTTACCGCCCGCTCCACCCCCCCCCCCCCCCCCCCCCACAATCACTACCTGCCTCTCCATCCATTCCATTAGCCATCCATTCGTACAGGTCACCTCCGAAGCCGGGATATGGATTCAAAACGTCCACACTGCCACCGTCGCTAAGAAACGGTTACAGCTCCGTAAGTCTCTCCCTACGTTTTGTTTGTTTTGTTTCTGTTTTTTTTCTCTCGCTCTCGCTCTCTCCCTGTCTCTCACTCTCTCTCTCTCTCTCTCTGTTCAACATCCCATTTACTACGTGAATGAACGATGGATGATAATTGTTTTGGGTGGTACGGCGGCCCCTGCTTAACAATACGGCGCAATCCTAATAATGTCCTTTTGTGTTTTCTCTGCATTTCTGTCCTTGTATCGCTCTTTCTATTACTAATCGGTTCTTTTGGTTTATGTTTTGGGCGCGTATGTGTGTATGTGTACAGCTGTCCTCTAACCTTATTAAAATAGGAAATGCTGCTCGTATTATTATAGGATAACATCTAACCCTGGTGTGTGTCTGTGTGTGTGATTTTGAATGTCCTTTTCGGTCATGATTGGTCTACTAAGTGTGTACTACGGCAAGAATGGACAAATCGGTATCGCCGGAAATCGTTGGTTTCAGGTTGTGGTGTGGTAACTGATTTAAAAAGAGTGCATTAAATGCTAGAACATGACATAAGTAACTAACAATTGAAGCGTGTACCAGCAGAACGGGGAAGGGTAACTGTTTCCGTCGCTAACCGCAATGTCATTCTCATGTGATTGTTCTCTCTTTTCTTCTTTCTCTTTCTCTTCTTTCATCATACTCACCTCCTCACCTCCACGCCACACACCACCCACCCCCCTCTGTGTGCCATGCAATAAACGTACTGCTGATTTGGCTCATTGGCCCTGTGTTGGCGGACGAACGAACCATGAAATTTCATCTCCTACTTCGCTGGTGGTGATGGTGGTGCAATGCTTCTATTGGGTGTATAATATATTGTGGTTGTCAAATACCGACGCAACAACGACTGGCTTAACCATCATCGCCTAACAACCTCATCGTCGTCGTCGTGTGTGTGTGTGTCGTCCATCTACTATTGCTTACCTTCTGCCATTAACTAAACCACATAACTCTTACAAACACTACATCGCGCCAACATAACATGTACTGTTGTTGTCCACTAACGACTACTAATAACTAATTTAAACAACACTACTCCTCAAACACACACACACACTGCAACACCTGCATCGAACCATTAAAAAAAAAACAATCATACACCGGCAGTGGTGAGTTCCTTACGACAAGTACCTAAACCGGGTTACGGCTTGGCCCCACGTTCGCATACCTTCAGTTCCGCTACGTCCGGTTCTGCTCACGGTGTTCCTGTAAGCTGGCTTTTATTGTAGCTACATTTTACGTGTTTCTTTTGTTGGGTTTCGTTTCGTTTTTCACCGACTTTTTTCCATTTCACTGACTACTTGTTACACCATGTTTTCATGTTCAACTATCTTGTTTTGGTTTTTTCTTCATTTTTTTTCTTCAAGATTTTATCTTATTATGAACATATTTTTCAAAATAAAATTGATTATTAAATCTTTGCTATATTTTTCCAAATTTTATCTACCATCTATACGTAATTGGCTTACGAGTTTTTCTTCCACATTGGCTTGTTTTTTGTTCATTAAAGTATGTTTTAAGCAATGCGCTGGATTGCTTTTGCGTTTTGTGTTTCTACCATTCACTAACAAAGTCCATGTGTGCATGATCGTGTTCCTGTACTTTCTCTCTCTCTCATGTTACTGTTAATGATGTCCTTTTCCCCCTGTTGTTGCCAAAACCTGCTAAGAGATTTTTGCTTTTATGGGGCCAAGTGTTTTTTTGAGTGCATCCTTACGTCTTCTACGTTCTCTCTGTACCGTAGAGCCATAGCTGTTTAGGGATGCGTTTGCTTTTTATTTGTTTTTGTTTTTTTTTTTTATATACTTTTCATTCCCTCTTTTATCGATCACTGCTGTTTTGATTTAGAAGACGGTATTAGCAACACTAACAACACTTGTATTGCGCTTTCATAATTGTGTTTTTTATTATTATCAATGTTTAGTGCTAGTGCATGTTGTGGTTGGTTTGTGTAGTTTCTTTTAATATGTCTATGTCACACCCTTTCCATTTCGTCTCCTACGCGGGATTTGTGTTAATACAGTGTTTTGCTACCATCATTGCAGGATTTCTCATTCAGCGGACTCGGAGATAAGACCCACAGTACGGAGTTTAGCTGCGGCAAAAGCGACAGTACGTATACATTGCCTGTTTGTGTAGCCTTTCCTCTATAACATAATTGTTGTGTCCGTAAAACATAAACCCGTCGACACACACACACGCCAGCAACGAAAATACTAAAAATGGCTTTCCCTTTTCCACCTTCCAGTTTCCGGCGATTCCATAACCGAAGGCGACCGTCGTGCACTGGGCGCAGAGCTTCCCGCCTCCAGTACGTACTCCGGTGCGCTTTCCTACCACTACCCGCAGCAACCGACCCGTCGCAGCTTGCCCAACATGGCCCACTCGATGCTGGTGCACGAGCCGGCCAAGATCTATCCCTACCATCTACTGCTTATCACCAACTACCGATTGCCGTCTGATGTCGATAGATGTAATCTAGAGGTATGTGCAAAGAAGCAGTTTTGGTTTTCCCCCAGGCACGGCAAGCTACTAAACACTTTTCCGTCCATTTGCTTACAGCGTCACCTATCGGATGTTGAGTTTGAAGCCATCTTGCAATGCACACGGCCCGAGTTTTACCGTATGCCCCAGTGGAAACGCAACGACATGAAACGGCGTGCTCGGCTTTTCTAAGGAGAGAAAAGATACAAACACCACCTACAAACTGAGCTGGGTCTTTGGCCATCAATGCACGCGGTCCAATGCGACCAACTACGAACACTCTTAGCTTCCTTGACGGGCAAAACAAATAAGCAAAAAGAAAGAAAAAAACGCATCGGAAAAATCAAACCAAAACACCGTGCTGCTAATGCTATTGTACCAACGTAAGCGCCCGCGAGGATTGGTCCGTATTTTGAAAGTGTTTTGTGTTATTTTGTTTTGTTTTGTTTTTCTTCTTCATCGTTTAATGTGGACGTTGGCTTTGAGTACACACGGCTGCGCTTATATACACATTATAATTATTATTATTATACTACTATAACAACTACTATGAATGAAACCTTCTAGCCTTTCCTATTTAGTTGCGTTACGGGGTGCTAACGTAGGGGGTAGCATCTTTCCTTAAACCTTGCAGCACGTATGCTTTGAACGTTTAGACAGTTTACTTTTAGCTTTGACGATTGCCGAGCGTACAATTTTAGGGCTTCTTTCTTAATTTATAACCGAAATGCGGTTTGCTTGCGGAATGGAACAAAAAAAAAAAACAAAAACAAAAATGCGTACATATTTAATCCACATTGTTCTTGTTGTGCGATGCGCAATTGAATTTGCCCTCCGGTCCGGTGTACCGGTCGAGAAAGGAAAGAAAAGCAGGAGGACAAACAAATTTTCATTCGCTTGTAGCTTGTGAAATTGGCCTAGAACCGCGAACTCTGTGCGAATATATTGGATTTTGTGTGTCGACACTGTCGCCAGCGGCAGCTGAATTCTAATGCATTTATGTAAGCGCTGTAACGAGGTAGAAAGAGGGCTGTTAATTGTTTCTTGCGGCATGCATGTTGGTTTAGGTGTTTTCTGGGAAGAAACACTGAGAGAGAGAGTCATTAGCGATAATGAAGGTGAAAAGAACTAAGAAAAGGTAAACTGAGCAATGGCAAAACAAATGAACACAACAGACACACACACACAATCGAAAACATTACAACATAAACATAGCATGAACACAGTGACAAGAACTTATTAGATATTGGATTGGTGAAACATATTACACAAGAGAACACAAAATTCAGCTAGCCTTAATGCAACTAATTGTAGATTTTAAGTAGTGACGTGAACTATGATGGTGGGTACAACTATAGAAACAAAGCCGAATGGGAAGGGCGAAGAAGCAGCAAACGCGCGATAGGAGATAGAGATATTTATGAGTTTTTATTTATACGAACGAGAGTAGTGCATACTCTACAACATCTAAATCGCCGGATCGAAAATGTGAAATAAATGAAGAGAAATCCATTTAAAGCAAACTCGCGAGCCGAGCGCAAAAGAAAGCGCACTCATTACACTTGATTTGCTGCGGCTGGCTAGAGAGCGAGAGAGAGAGAGAACGAACACCGCGATAGTAAAGCTATGAAATTAAAAAAAAAAATTAAACTATAAAGTTTGCAAATCGGGAAATCAGATGATTCAGATGACGTACAGCGAAACACAAAACTGCCCAGTATCTTCATACTGTTAGCGTTTTGCTTCGGTTGCTTGAACGGTTCAAAAACACTATCGCATACTGTCGCAGATACAGGGTTTTCCAGAAGTTCTTATAGCTGTGGGACACTTTATTGACTCTTTTTTACACGAAATGAACTTCATATGATGGGAATGATGGGACTCTATAGCATCTTTTTTGGACAAATCCAATAAGATTTTTTCATGGAGTCTGTCCAAAAAGAGTGCCATAGAATCCATTTCCCATCATATGAAGTTTACTTCCCATAAGAAAAAGTTAAGGAAGTGTCCCACAACTACGAGAACCCCTGGAAAACCCTGTAATTGACAAAAAAAGGAAAAACTAAACAGATTTGGAGGAAAAGAAAGGAAAGCAAGCAAATAAGGTATCAGTGAAGATAGTTCCTTCGGCGGCACACCCCGTGAGTAAGCGTAGAAAGAGACTGTGAAAAAGCTACTGAAACCCTAATTGCGCTGTTAGCAGAGACGAAGAAACGAAATTTACCAGCAGAAACGAAATTACCACACAAATTTATTCAACACCTAACATCACGGCAGCGTACACCGAGCGAGCGAAAGTAAAAGAACGAAATGCTACGAAATGAATGAAGCGAAGAAAAAAAAAAAGCTTAAGCATCACATCCCTGAAACAAAAGAGCACCAAAGTGACGAGAAGAAACGCATTACAAATTCGCTACCTGTCGGCAATAAATACTAAAAGGCGATCCCGAAATCGATGCGATGCTTTATAACTCGTTGAAAAAAAAAAAAAAACGGAAAGAAACGGCACGAATTATTCTTCTCCAACACTTATTTACAACAACAAAAATGCGGCTGCATACAGTGAATGGTGTAAACCAGGTAAATCATCTCAAATCATCTTGCAAGAGCTCGTAAACCAAGAAACGTAACTATTTTTTATACCTTCAAAAGAGAATGTATCAATTAGTGAGTGGTATAAATCTTGGTAGGGGAAGAAGAGATATTAGAAAGATATATTAACAAAGAGTGACCTAATCAGAGAGAGAGAGAGCGAGAGAGACAGCGAACGAGTTAGGGATGAGTCATACAGCGGTTACTAATTATTTCATGATGGGGATGAACAGCTTAATCAAAACAAAATCCTTTAAAAAATTCCCAATTTAACTAATATAAATGAGAGTGGTAAAAAAAGGGGGGGAAAAGAAAGGTGCAATCACTGGACACGAAATGCTTGCATTCTGCAGCTTAACTTTACTGTCGATGTATGCTAATTGCGCATGTAGTAGTTAGTTTGTAAGGATCGTGTAATAGTGCTGCGTTGCCATTGCCCGCTACTGTACTGCACACGTACGGCTTCTTGGGCGGCTAGCCAACACTAAACGGGGAGCAAACGAAGCAAACGCAATACAAAAACAAACGAAAACTGTGCACGAATGCTGTACTGTCCTCTAAACGGTGGAGACAAAAATGGAAACAACAAATAGAGCTACTATTTATTGGTAAAATATGTCAAACGCATTGGAAAGCGTATTTCGAAAAATGTAAAACAAACTAAAGAAAGAAAGCATTAATTTGTAAATTACGAAGCTGTTATTCCACTGACACGCTGTTCAGATGCCGCAACATGTGATTGTATCATGATTCCTTTTCTTCACCATGCTTTCTTGTCTCCAACTGATCCGGGGACGAAGCGGTGACTGTTGTTTGATCATTACGTTTTCGACAGTCATGCGGCATGTGTTAAACAGTTAAACAGGGTAAAAATTATTTAGTCATCTTCAAGGGTAATCGAAAGCGAAGCGTGGAACAGTCTGCGACACCCTTTCCACATGGCCCTTTATGTGTAAGTTTTATTATTAGATAGTGACAGAGAGGCACGTCCAAAACTCTTGATTCTTATGGCTTTCAAGGACTGTGTCCATGGTAAGAACAAACTGGTTTGATTGCGTACATCGTTTTTGATCTTTTGGTATGTTCTCTACACATACTACGCAGGCAATTTAACCTAACAATCTTGTAAATTCATATCATTCATCGTTAACTTTCCAAAGTTTCGAAATAGGACTGCTGCTGGTATCACGAGCCTTCCCTCACTCTAGTCTTAATTTAGACGGCTAAATATAGTGAGTATAATGAATCATCATGTCTTAAAAAAACCCCGAATCTTACCGAATCATCGGGTGATCGCTGACTCAATTCACTGGCGATGATTGTAAAATCAAAAATTACGTACAAATCTCCAACGGCCCTCTCGCGTTCCGCCTAACATTTGCCGGATTTAGTTGATCGAGCATCTCTGATCCAGCCTTCCTATGCCCGGCACATGCCTTGTGATAGTGTTAATTGGTGATCTTCTTTGGCTGAAGGCGACTTCTTCCGATCGCTTAACGCGGAGTATAAATTACATTGCTTTGTTTCAGTTCGGGCATCAGTTTGAGGCAGGTGAAGCTTGCGAGCGGACGGACAGAGCTAATCGTGACCGCGTGTTAAGAACAGAACGGTTGGGTTGATTTTTGTGTTTAACATAACAGTGATACAAAGCGCCAAGTAACGAACATGAAGTCCAATCAAATGGTTAGTAGTTGCTTAATAGAAGCGAATAAAACAGAAAATAATCGTGACATTTTCTTTATTTCTTTCTGATTACAGCTGGTATCATCATCGGTCGTGATCTGCCTTGGCCTGTTACTGTGCACCATGCATGCAGGTGTGGAAAGTGCACCAATCGTAGCAGGCGACGACGTCCCGCTGCACGTGCTTCCTTTGGCGCAAGAACACGTGGGCGATGATTCCTTGCTGCGCTCGTCTGATGCACTCGCTGCTGCTGCTGCTGCTGCTGCGCCCCACAGTCGAAGCAAGCGTGAAATAATCTTCCGCCCCCTGTTCGTGTATCGTCAGCAGCAGATTAAAAGGCAGAAACATCACACCACCACCACCATAGCGCCGTACAACTTTGTCAACGATTATGATACGTACGATGATGCTTATCAAAGTTATCCCCAATATCCAGCCGTGTAGTAGATTTGCATGATGCAGCAATTGCAATGTTTTGCAGTATTGCATTTACTTACATGCTCTCCATGCGTGCAGTCGTAGCCATAAACATCGAACCGCGCCATCCAGCACTGCGCACTGATGGGCGGCTCTCGAGGGTTCGAACTCTGCTCCCGACCGGGGAGGTAATTAATGTTGTGATAAATGTTTGTTAATTAGGGGATAAAACTGAAACAGGTTGCTATTTATACTTACGTACAATAATATACACAATGCGAAGGGATTTGGAGGTGCGCTGTAGAGACAAACACAACTTTGTGCCTAATATACGCTGTATTTAGTATGTATTGATTAGTTCGGATGTGCTAATAAAAATGAGTTTGCATCTTTTCTTACCAAACATGAGTTTTTGGATGGTCTGTTCTGTTGCTGCTGCCAAACATGGGCAAATTAGAATTCGGGATTCTGAATGCTCCACTCCTGTTAATTGTACGGTTTAGCATGCGGACCAGATGGAGGAGCAATCGCTCCATTCTTTTTCCATACAGGACCGCAGTTAGATGCGCTCCATTCTTCTGAGGAGCGCTTTGATGAGCCAGATATTTTGGTTGCCCACAGATGTGCTTGATGAATTGCTACCAAAATAGCGCCACGAATTCACAATCGCTGTGGAGCAATTGTAACTGCTGTCTCACAGAGTGTTGTAAATTAGTGGCACCCCGTTACTCTGCCACACTGTTCAAGTTCATCGTCCAGTTTTAGGTCAACGGGTGCGGAGATACGGGTGTGAAATGAGATCGACACCGGGAGGAAAAGGTTCACACGTTCGCTTTCTCTGGTGTGTTTTCTGGGGTTTCTTTCCTTGCCCGGATTCAGTTCCGTTCGACTATGTTCCTGTTTCTCTGTTCAACATTAAAGGGGGTCGAGTTCTTCTTGTATTCCATAGGCTTCCTTCTAACCGATGTTTCTATCGAAATGCAATGCACCGTCCAATTCTCAACCTTGCATTATGAGTAACCAGAATGGCATCTCATCAGGCCAATTCTGCGTAAAAGTTGCATAGAAAAGCCATGTTTTTGCGCTCACGTCTCTTCGTTTCTCGTCCGGTTCGGAATAGTTAGCACCCGTTTCCTGCCGGGAGTTGCTGCTCGTTTCCTGCTCCGGAAGGTGCTAATGAGCTCCATCAACAGCTGCTACAAAACCCCTACCTGCCCCTGCCCAGTATAAGAACCGAGCTCAACGGGCACTCAACTGTGCTGCACAGCGGAGTGGAATAGAAAACGATCAAAACTAGGTGCAGCTGGTGCGTTTCAGGGACAGTTTAGAACATGGCGTCCGAGTGGAGATATCGTGGGTTGAGCGCGGGGCCGTTAGTGCTTACCGTGCTGTGCTGGTGGGTCACTTTCCAGTGGCGATTGTGTCTAGCAGTGCCGGAACCATTCTTTCATCAACCTGGCTATTACTACGCTTCGAATTCATTGATACGGTGCGTGTGTGTTTACGCTCGAGTGTGAGATAGAAACGGCCACCTTTGATTGCGCGTTTTAGAAAGTGCTCGATTTAAACTTCCTTCTCCTTCTTCATACAGCCCCGCAGCAAATAGTTACGGTTACTATGAGCAACCGAGTGCCTTCTCTTCGCCAGCTGCTGCCGAGTCACAGAATGTAGCAGTTTACAGTGGCCATCCTAACTATTACGGTGTGCCTGGGTATGAAGATCGTCGGTCGGTGGGTTCGAGGAGAAACAGCTGGAACGATCCTTACCTGCAATGGAAGTGGAACAACTACTACAACCGATACTACTATCCTACCACCAGTGGTGCCGCCGAGTGGAAGGATCGGCATGATGGTGTACAATATTACAACAGCAAAAGGTAAAATTAAATGATGTGCAGACACAAAGAAGGGAAAGCATTAATCAAAAGGTTTCATTTTTAGACGGCAAGACTCGCCTCAGCCGGTAGAAAGTACGCCGGAACCGGCCACGACCCAACGTCCAAGGAAGAAAAAGCTATTTGTGCCGAATGTATGGGGCTAGGGAGGCTTTTTTGTACTGATGATCTAATTTAAATGACGATTTTACGATGTGCCCGGGTAGAGCGTTCAGTTACGATGCATTTATACACTGGACTGATCAAGTATATGAGACGTTTGCATACTTTTAAGTTAATAAAGATGATTTTGTACGTAAATTAAATAAATATCCAAAAATATTTTAGACAGAACCGTGACATGCTTGATGCAAATTCTCCCTTTTGAAATTGTCCTAAAACAACGAAGAGAAAAGTCACGTTAATGGACGGATTCTGAGTGATTGTCTTGGAATCTTTCAATACCCGATCCAATACCCGAACCGATGGGATGGACAATGACTGTCTCCTACAGCAGATTGACACAGTGTTCAGCTTGGTTTCGGAAGTTTCCCCCGTTCATTCTCGGCACTACGACAGACACGCGAAAGAAACAATTATCCTCCGACTCGCATCCATTTTCATCAAGTGTATTCAGTGATTATAATGCAATATTTTATATCAACCACCGCCGTCCGACTTGATATCCCTTCTCCATCCAGCAGTCCTCGCTTGAAATTAGACGTAAGAAAACATGACAGTGCAGAGTGTTGCAAGAAAAACACGACGCCACACGCCCGCCGCGGCCCGATCACTTCTTTGCCTTCTTCTTCTCCGCCTCCTCCTCCTTCGCCAGCTCGATCTTTTTCACGTACTCCTCGATCGTTTGTGCGTCCAGCATCTTCATCGGCTCGTCGCGTCTCATCACCGCCACCTCGAGGCTCTTCTGGCCGGACTGTACCACCTCGAGCAGTGCCCGGATCGCCAGCGTGATCGTGCCCTCCTCCGTGCTGACGGCGGCCGGCGAGTAGTGCTCCTCCAGGAACTCGCGCACCGTCTTGGCCGACCGGCCGGTAGCGTTCGCCTTCCACTCGCAGTACACGCCGGACGGTTCGGTTTTGTACAGATGCGGGACGCCGTCGTAGTCGAAGCCCCCGATCAGGCAGGAGATGCCGAACGGGCGGCGGCCGTTGCTTTGCGTGTGCTTCTGCTTCAGCTCGGCGATGTAGCGGGTAATGTACTCCAGCGTGACCGGATCCTCCTCCGACAGTTTGTGGGACTGGCACTGTACCTGGGCCCGGTTGATCAGGACGCGCGCGTCGGCCGTCAGGCCCGCGAACGCCATCACGACGTGATGGTCCAGCAGGCAGATCTTTCGCACGGTGCGCTCCTCCTGCAGTTTGGCGACCGATTTCTTCTCCACGCCGAGCACCACAACATCCTTACCGCGCACACCGATTGCGGTCGAGCCCTTGCGGACCGCTTCCTGGGCATACTCCACCTGGAGCAGATGGCCGTCCGGGGAGAAGACGGTGATGGCGCGATCGTAACGGGACGACATTGTTTCCACTGGCGGTAATTGGTACTAGGCTGCGCACACAAACGGAGCGAACTGTGAATCAAAACACGGTAAAATAACACCTTTTGCTTTTGCTCCGCACCACAAATTGTACGATGAATTGCGGATTTGATTGCCACAGTTGATTTGCGTCGAGTCGTGCCGTTTGACAGCCGGCTGTCGAGCTGTCAGATTTGGCAGTTTGCGGCAGGCAAAGCAAAACATCACCCGGTTCCGAACCGGTTCGCTGAATCGGGAAGAAAAACAATAGTGCAGTAAATATCGGCAAGTTTACCTCGGGACAGGCAGAAACTGCACTGTAAATAAAACGAAAATGACCGAGCTGGAGAATGTAAATCCAAATGTGTACAAAAAGAGTGAAGATCGAAAGCTCACGAAAGAGGACGAGGACGAGGATGTGGTGGATCCGTTCGATGAGCGGGAAATCTTCGGTAAGTAAGCAGGCGACGGTGACCCTTGTTTCCAGTTGCTTACGTTATGCTCATATGCTTTGATTTTCCTTCTTTAGACATAATCCGCAACATCAACGATCCGGAACATCCTCTCACACTGGAAGAACTGCACGTCCTGGAGCAGAGTCTCATCACGGTGGATAATGAGAAGAACATCGTCAACATCCTGTTCACACCGACCATCCCACACTGCAGCATGGCAACGCTGATCGGTCTCTCGATACGGGTGAAGCTTCTCCGGGCGCTGCCTCCGCGCTTCAAGGTGTCGGTAGAGATCAACCCCGGCACGCACGCATCCGAGCACGCGGTGAACAAGCAGCTGACCGACAAGGAACGTGTGGCGGCCGCACTGGAAAACACGCACCTGATGGAGGTTATCAATCAGTGTATCGGAACGCCGTTGAAATAAACCGAACCGAGTGTCCTTTTCCTCCAAGGAGTTGGATGTTTTTATTGCATTACTGCATGCAGCTACGGTAGAAGTGGTTTGGTTTTACACTGTGTGAAGTTATCCGATCGTGGGCATTACCGCTTTTTCGCATTAACCGCGCTGGAGGTGCCCGTTCGGGGTGCCGTCGGATCGTATTTGAACGTTTTCACCAGCGGTCCCTTGCCGGCCTTCTGGAAACGAATCTCATCGATGCGTGCTCGCTCCTCCAACTCTCGGCTAATTTTCATGTTGGTCCAGGCTGCAAAACAAAAGCAAAAGGGTAAGTCGATAAATACACTTTTCATAATCCAAATTCATGCGGACACTTACATTCCTTAATACCATCGGTAAAGCCCTTCTTCTTGATGGGCAGCGTTTCCGGTTTGTGCGTAACGATACGATCGATCTTGAAGAAGTCGCGCACCTTCGGTATCCGCAGGAAGCCGACCTGCACTAGCGAGAAGAAGTTACTGCACGCCCAGTAGCACAGAATGGCGCCCGGGAAATTGATCGTGAACGGGAAGATGAACAGCGGCAGTGCGCGCAGAATGTACTTGGCCGTTTGCATGTTGGCGGCCGACATTCGCGCACTGTCCGTGCCGAGCTCGATCGTAGCGAACAGCGTCAAGCTGGTGATGATCGGTAGCGCATAGAACTGGTCGCAGATCGTCAAATCCGTGAACCAAAACAGCCCTCCGTCGCGCATCGACTCGACCGGCGTGTTGGCCATCTCGCGCAAACCCATAAAGAAGGAAATGAAGATCGGCGCCTGGGCCAGCGGTACGAGCATGTTCTTGAGCGGGTTCAGGTTTTTCTCCTTCATGAACAGCACCATCTCCTGGCCGTAGCGGGCGGAATCGATCGCATTGCCCGCCTGCCGCGCTTCGGTCATCTTCATCTGCAGCACCTGCAGCTGTGGCATATAGTTGTTCATCTTGGCCGCATTGCGCTGGGACGCAATGACAAGCGGGAACAGCAGCGTTCGCACGCAGACCGTACCGATCGCGATGCAGCCCCACCACGGCAGGTCGAGCCCGATGTGCAGGAATTCCATGCAGTTTTGCACAATGCCGACCGGTGTCCAGCCGCCCAGTCCGAGCGTGGAAAAGGCGGGCTCGGCACCGGCCACAATGTCGGCAATCTCCGGTGCGCCAGCCTGTGGAATCGCGGGCGGTTCCGGGATCGTTTCCAGCAGCGCACTTTTGTCGCCATCGGCTGTGCTGAGATTTCGCATCAGCACTGTAGCCGTGATGGGTTTGACGGGAGAGAACCTCGCGTTTAGCAGGGTGGCTGTCGCATGTCCCGAGGCAATGTGGTAATCGCGCCCTCGGTGGACACTGGTTGGTACTGCTGCTCCTTCCTGCAAAGTAGTTGCAAAAGCACATTATCAAGGGTTCAAATGGCCGGCTTCGAAGGGATGGGGTTTGTTTTTTTCCGGCTCCCAGCTTACCCGCACACAAACAACCCTTCCATGTAAGGAATTCCTGGACACAAGTCTACACGCTCGGGAGAGCATTTTTCCTCCAGACTTTGCAAATGCTTCCGCCGCTTACTTTCCGTGAAAATGCCGAAAAAAAGTTGTAGAATTGAGCGGGTGTGCAGGGCAGAAATCACGCAACAAAACACGGTGCAGAAAGACAGCTGTCAGTCGTTTGTTGACATTGTGTTCAATGCCACAGTTTATCGAACCGGTAAAGGCGTGAGAAGCGGTAAAAAATAGAACCGGTTCGATAAGGTGTTGCACAGTGGTAGATCATTCGTATCGCTTATTTGAATGTGTCGTTGCTTGTTTGATTACATTTACTTAAAATTGTTTAAAATTGTTTAAAATTAATATGTGATAGAATTTTGAGAATTTTAACACAGCGACAATTATAAATGAGTATAGCAGCATACAAGCCAAAATTTACGATAAAATAAAACAACCAACCGTCGACCACGTGGTCGATTGCAGTTGCAAACCACTCTGTAGAATGTTCATCCATTTAATAATCAACTGCAGAGGAATAAAAAAATGAAACGATTTTTTTATTGAATAAATAAATTACAAAACGGCAGATTGCATTCGCAATAACACGCAAACAGCAATCCTCATCTCACATCCATGGTACGTTTGGCGCTTTTGATACGTGTATGATAATGAGATTCTCGTTCAGTCATGATTTTCGCATACGGTCAAATGTGCTGTTGATACAGCATCGAGCTGGGGGTTTTTCCCCCTCTACAACCGCTGGTACGGATAGTTCTGTGCATAATATCGGACAGGCTTTCTGGGTGTTTGTTGCTGTTGCTGCTGCTGCTGCTGCTGCTGCTGGCAAGCGGTACAGGCAGCCGACTGTTCTCTCTGTGGCTGCTGTTGCTGTTGTTCACGCATCTCTCTCAGCTTCTGCTTCTTAATTTCCTGCTGTCGATAGACGAACAGAGGCCGGAAGATGATGGCTCGTTTCGTTCGCGATGAAGGTGCATTCTCTTGCTCAGATCCTTCATCGCTGTGTTCGAGTTCGTTCGAAGGTTTCACAGTGGAAGAGGGTAGATTCGTAACCGCCAAAACATCTTCTTCAGTCCGATGTGGTGCAACTTCCGCTGTGTTTCGGTTGGGCGCACTGTGAACTACAACGGGTATGGCGACAGCACACACCAAGAGGCTGATCTGTAGCGAGAAAATAAATTTCAGTAAAGCCCAGTACGGTCCGGAACAGGAAGCAAGCGAACTCCACTCACAATAATTTTCTGAGACATGGCGAACGATCACGTTTAATTTTACGCTAATTGTACAGTAAAAGAAGTTGCTGCAAATCACTAAACTGGTTCTCGAGATGGTTCTACTTTAGCTTGTAGCACGACACAACCTTCCGACGCTTTCCGAGACTGTTGAAACACTGACACCGGACGGCAGGCATGATCGCTGTATTTATTTGATCGGCTACTGATCTTCCGATTCACACCTTTTGGTTGGTCTGCTCTGCCCCCGTCAGATTATTGCGTGATTCATTTCGTTTCCTGATTTGTCAACCGAATGTGGGGGTTCGCTGGAATTCAGCCGCTAACTTCCGCCGCGATGCAATTGATCTTCATGTATCAACATTTAGTCATCGGTTTTAAGAGTTTGACGAGAAGCGAAGAAATGCAATCCATTCATAGGGCCGATCCGTATGTGACCATGTTGGTACTAATTAGCACGTTAGGGTTATTTGCAGATGATTACTCAGAATGTTGGGAATTTGCTAGGCCGTTTTGTACTTAATTGCATTTGGCACTAATTTTGCGTGATAATGCCTTAAAACTGGACTCAGCAAAGTTCAGAGCCTACAAAAAACCTCCATCGTACCATGTAGCTACGCACGTCAGAGCGCGTAATGAGTCCCTCACGACTTCACCAAACCAGATACACCGGACGAGAAACGTAGACTGTGTGTTTGTGAAACAAATTATTCGATTTGTTTTTTCACCTCGGAAGCTCCATTTTAACCTCCGATCGACCGTTTGGTTTTGTTATTTCTGTTCATTACATTTTGTTTGTCACATTGTGTACACAGGGCACAATGTACTGAAAAGGCGAGATTGAGAGATGGTTATGCCGACCCACTCGAAAGACCTTGGAAAGTTTCACAATGTCCTAGTCGTTGGGGATATGTAGCGGAAGCAGAAATGTGTTTATATATAATTCTAAAAATAATACAATTTTTAATTATCAAATGTCAGTTATGTTCAAGGACGTTCGATATCGCCCCTAGACAAGGTAAGGGAAATTGAAACTACAAAAAAGGTATTTTCGAATGTAATTCTAATGTACATAGAGCCTCTTTTGTACTTCTATCTGTCTTGAAGTTCAAATAAATTGTCCTCCAATTGAAACATAATTGACGATCGCAATCGGCAATCGTAGTTAATAGCGGCGATGAAGATTACAGTGCTGTGCAAAAGGTCCTCTGCCAACGTGCTTACAGTCAGCCAGAGTGCATGCCAGCTGGGCATTAAAAAAAGCCAAAACAAAAACATTAAACCCCCACCGGAAAGTCCCTTGGCTCTACTTAATGGCTACAAAAAGGGGAAAGGAGCAAGCGCCTCCACTCTCGCTCGGTTTGCAAATTGATTAAGGGTCGAGAGCACTTGATGGTAGATCGATAAATCATGCGCCTCGTACCGGGAGCTTTTCGCGAAGGTAGACAAGCTTGCACAGGTTGGTGATTGACAATTTATGAACCGCGGCGCGCGTCCTTTCGCTGCAGCTGGTGCTGGCGCTCTTCTTGCTGTACCTGCTGTCGGTGCTGCACACACACACACATTGCTGTCTCGCGTTAAGGTCGGTTCGAGGCCAAAAAAAGGCCAAAGCATTCCTTTGCAGCATGGTCAGCTGATAGTTTTGATCGGTTTTGTTATTGCCGTCGAATGAAAAGAGAGAGAAAGAAGGAGAGGAATTAGGCTTTGTATTAAGACACCAGCCGGTTTCGGGGTCGAAGATAACGATCGTATCAAACGAAATAGGCCTTTCTGCTGTGGAGAATTAAAAAAAAGATTAGATACATTTAATACTGCAGGCACTAGGAGCTCCGGGAAAAAACATGTCTGGTAAGAAGAAATCACAGAAAAAACACTTAATACAGTAAGGAAGGTTCGTGTCCTTACCTTCGCAAGAATTGCCCTGAAACATAAAGCGGATGATTTTATTAGTCAGCATATGCGTTCGAGTTTTCCCCCTCGGTACACCATGCTTTTCGGCTTACACACCATGCCCCTTTCACTCGCAACACGGAACCCCCTTCCAACTTGGGTACTTGAAGTGCGCGCTTTTCCATGCTAAACAAGTCGTTACGTTCAAACAACGGGCCACGGAGCACTGCTGGAAAAAAAACACAAAACAAGTGGCAAACCTTTCCCGACGGGGGAAAAATTAGCTGGGCTCGCGGAAAAGGGCAAACCAGTGGCGGTACTGTTGGTGGTACCGTCCACAGACACGAAGCAATCGAGCATTCCATGGCCTACCATGTCCAACAGTTGTGCGCTAGGGTTCGACCGGTATTGCCGCATTTTTTGGGGCATAGTGCTCACGTTCGATTCGGCTCGATCGTGTGGGATGGTCGTAGCAGGCGCCGGGCCAAGCGGCAGTACACATCGGTTGCAGCACAGCAGTGTGAAGGTTGCAGTGTTGTAGTGAGCCTGGGCACACTTTTTCGATCGGATAAATTGTACGGGCTGTGCCTCGGAGTGCTTTAAAGCGGTTCCAAAATTTCTGTGTGCTGTTTTGGTGATTATTGTTTCAGTTTTGTTGGTGGTGGTACAGTTCAGGCCACGACGGAGCATTTCCGCTGTTTGAGTTGCACATAATTTAAACTCATTTCCGTAATCGTAAACGGCGGGGGGTCGGTGCACCTGCCTGAAAGTACGTCGGAAGCTTCGCCACCGGTAAGTTGCCGGCAATTTCCGTTTGCAGCCATCAAATGCTGTGCGAAGATGTTGTTTAACGACCTAATTAAAGTGGATTGGCAACAGGAACTATGCTTTTTTTGTATTGTTTCTCCCTATTGGAATGCAGCAAGGAAGGAAAAAAAACTTTTAATTGCATTTTATTTCTCTTGTTTCGGTTTCATTACGACAGCAAACGAGCGGAAATTGGATCGGTTTATTGTTTGTTGCAGCTTTTTTAAATTGTTGGAAACATGTCGCTCCCAAATATAGGACGCGTTTCAACCCCACAGCCACACTTTGTGCCAGGGTGAGTAATAATGATTTTTTTAAATACTTACATAATGACAAAAATAATAATAATAGTCAGGGGTCTCCAAACTACGGCTCCCTATGACTTTTTAGAGGTTTACATAAATATTTTATTATTGTAATTAATTTAATCAGAATTTTTATTTTTACTTTTCTTGGACAAAAATCATACTCTAATGATACAAGTTATACATTTAGTTATTTTTTTAGAAATAAAAATAAGATTTAATCGTTTACCCATCAGTTAAATGTAACGTCAAAATGGCCCTTAAAATGGCTAAAAAGTTTGGAATCCTCTGATCTAGCCTAATGGGAAAATATAAAACAAAATTAACACAGCATTGGTAAAATAAATATGCATTGAATTATTTACCTTTAATATGCATATAAAGTAAATAAAGTATAATTATGATATTTCCCCACTTGGATTGGGACTACCTCACACAACCATCACCGTCATTGTCACGGTTTGTCATTGTTCGTCTCGTCCCCCCTTCCGTTTGGACGAGGTGCTAAACGATTTCGCTCTGCCACTTCGGTGCCAAGTTCATCGTAAAGTATTATTTTCTTCCCCCCTCTTACCTCTTCACAATCGACCAATTCAAACGCAACCGGCACCGTGGCTGCGCGAGGGCTAACACTCATGCAGGATTTGTTTCCCACGCTAGCAGGTGGGGTGTGATTTTGCCATGCCATCGTGCCATAACTATGACACGCTATGCGCCAATGAGCCAATAGACCTAGAGTTGTTTTGCAGGACGAGACAGCACTTTTTGTTGCGGTTTTTGGTGCCTGGTGGTAGGATATTTATTGAACCGCAATTTTTGTATCAGTTCTTCCCTCCCAGCTCGAAAGAATGTGGAGCCTTTTCTGTAAAAGGCTCATACGCTGGTGTGAATTACTGTTTGGCAATGAATTGTTATGGGTTTGTCGGGCCGTTTCACCTTGAACCTCGGTGAGAACTCACTCAGCTGTAGCTGGTGGGGGGAAGCGCAATAATCGATGGGTCGGAGAGCAGTTTATAGGTTAGTAGCGAAAGATATACGACACCGTTTCGTATGCAGACATGCCATTTTTGCGCTTTTTATACATAGAACAGTAGTTTTATGGACACGAATGTGGCTAAAAATATCATAAGTATATTTCATACAATGCGATTGGGGTGGCATAATGTATGAGCTAGAATAAAAAGGCTCTTCGGAGAAAGCTACCAGGCGTCTCCATCGCTATTTCCAAATAAGAAAAAGGAAACGATCACACTGCACCACTGGGCGTCTCCATTGAAAGGGGCAATAGATAAATGTAATATTTTATTCAAAAATCCCCTTTCTTACAGCTACACAGGGTACTGTCCACAGTACATGTATCGCATCGGAAACACGTACTCCGCTCTAACGCACCGGCTGTTGATTGACCCGACAGTAGCCCACTCGGAGAAGCTGATCCTTTCCGATCGTACCAACGACGAGTATTCGGTATGATATCTCGTCATTTCGCCGTAAAAAAAAGACGATGGAGAGGTTTTGCCTAATAATTTGCTCTCAACATCATTGCTGCAGATTGAACGACAACCAGTCGCCACCCAGCTGGATGATGACGATCGGCGCCGGGAGGATGACGATCAGCGGGACACGATCTATCGCTTCACGCCCATGCCCGGGTACGAGGGCTACATACCGCGCACGAAGGACAAGTTCGGCAAGCGGTACGCCGTCACCACCACCGAAGGGCTGTCCGAGTTTGAGCGCGACTGTCAGCGCACCAGGGCACAGCTGAAGCGATTGCGCCACCGTGTCGCGCAACCGATCTCGACCATCTCCAAGGGAAGCTTGGGCGAACGGATGGTAAGTGGGGCGGTTTTTGTTTTTATCACTTTTCCTGTTCACTATTGGCACATGATTTGGTTGCTCTTTTCTTGTTACTTTC
Source organism: Anopheles gambiae (assembly GCF_943734735.2). Classification (NCBI taxonomy): domain Eukaryota; kingdom Metazoa; phylum Arthropoda; class Insecta; order Diptera; family Culicidae; genus Anopheles; species Anopheles gambiae. Next base: position 84,305,248 of record NC_064601.1, on the reverse strand, counting down.
CCTTTTTCATCTCTTTCAGCTTCGATTAAATGATTACGAGATTCCTCTCCGATTGGTGCGCCCCGATGCGCTCAGTGTGGTAAAGGAGGTGCCGATGGAAAACTTGCCCCCGCTGCCCAGTCTGCCCTACTTCTCCCGCGACACACCACCGTTGGCGCTGCCGAACGAGCATCCGGAAAAGTGGCTCAAGCTAGGTAACGCATCCACCGGGGCATAGCAAACGGGGAACCGGGGACAGCGGGCGGGCTTCGATCGCTTACGGGTAACCATTCTCCCAAGCTTATCGATTTAAAAAGATATAAATTGTGGTAGACACGTACATAGTGTTTTGGTGTGGTTGGTTTTGTGTAGTTGTCAATTATTTCGAGTTTTGTCATGGACTAGATCGTACTAATAAAACGTTTTTGAATTTTGAATACAACGTGACAAAGAGAACAGAACTGTGGCAGAATTTCTTAGCACTACGGAGCTGCTAATAAACGGCTGCAATCGTTATTAGCCAGACAGTTTGAAAGAACTTTGCATTCCAAAGACACAAGGCAACTAGTAACAGCCCTGTGCGCGTTCCAAGGGTAGGCAGACGAGCATCATCTTTCCTTCAGGGTCTCGGTTCATTTCCTGTGTAAGGTTTCCAACTCCATCAGACTTCAACCTTTTAGGGCGCAGTGCAATATTGTGCCTTTTTTGCTAGCTTCCCCCCTATATTGCACATGCCGTTGATTGACGTTTTCGGTTTCACTTTCAACCAGTTTCCCGCGACGCGACTGAAGGAAAAGGGCCGTTGATTAGCATTGGCCTAGTTTAGCACTTTACGCTGCTGCTGCTGCGTTTCCCGAACCCGAACAGGCAAGGCTCAATCGTTCAGAATGTTTGATCGATAGAAATGACAGTTTCGCGCTGCTGTTTGGTTTTTAGTGGCACAGTGGCCGAGGCTAGAGAGGGAGCCGATTGCATATGACGGCATTTTAAAGCCACACTTCTTAACGGCTACATCGGACACGCGGCGTGCCTTTCCAACTGCTGTGGGATACGCATCCTGGGAGGGGGAAAAGATGTCTTATGCTACGAGTTTGTTTCAAAGCGTGTAGTGTGTGTGCGTGTGTGTTGTGCACTGTTTTCATACGTGTTATTTCTTTCTGTAGGATACACCGGCCACAAACCGTTCCTTTGGCCACGGTTCGGCGAATCGAACGTACCGATCAGCTCGAAAGCGCTCTGTGATTTTACCAACAGCTACAACCACCGGCGCAGCACCGACTGGGAACCGATAACGCTGGCCGGCGCCGGAACGTCCCAACCGTCGGCGAAGGTGAACGAAATCTATCACAAAACGATCGGCCTTCTGCCGAACTATCAGGGGCACGTGCCTGGGGCTATGTTTAGGTGAGTGCAGTGCAGGCGGGGCAGCTGCTGCGAAAAGGCCAAGGAAGGCGTGCTGTGTGCTAATTGTGTGCTAATGGTTTTGGATTGTCGTTTTCAGGTTTGGGAAAACCTTCGGCAACGATAGCAAGGATGCGAAAAAGGCTCTCAAACGGTGCTGAGAGTGAACGACCCTGTCGTGCTGCTGTGTGATAGGAAGGGCAAACACATCTACACCAGACCGTGTTTCCGTGATTGAAGCTTCTATTTTCTGCTTAACTTTATGCGATTAAACGATCCACTCCCGAAAGTAAAATTTTGAAGACAACGCAATAAAAAAGAAACAACGTTACTACAACATAAACTAGGCAGCATACACGAACGCGCAGGTACTAAACTATCGATAACAACTTGGTTGCGGCGTTCTCACAGAACTTAATCGCTTGCATTGGATGCAATCTGCAGCATGGTTTCGATGCGGGTGAGTTTTTCCCGCGGTTTTCCTTTCGCCTGCCCCAGCCTAACTTCCTCACTGTCGATCGCTTTCCATCCGTGCCAGCTGACGTACGGTCGGCCGGCAAGATCCAACCCCGGCCGGGAACCGTTGAGCCGTATGGTGTTGCTGCTGAAATCGCGACACACCAGATCGGCCACACCGAACGAGTTGTTCATGGTCGTTAAGATGACACCGGTCGGGCCGGTTGCGAGCCAGCCGGACGCGTACAGGCCCGTCTCGTACTTGTCCTCAATGTCGTCGATCGTTTGATCGCTTCCGGTGAGATTTCGCTTCAATACACGACCTGGAGAGAGAATTTGTTTTATTTTGGTTAAAATTAGTGGCATTTAAAGCTCGTTTAGAATCCATACCTCCAGCATTGTTAACGCAACCCTTCCTTGCATCAAAGTTGATATGATTGTCGACACTTACGGCTCGGTAGCCGATACTGCGGCACACCAGATCGGTGGCGATCGTTTCCCGCTGTTCGGTCGGAACGGCTCTACCGTCCGCCAGTCTGTTGACGACGTACTCGACGGCTTCCACCTTCCCGCTGCCAACAAAGTTGACTGGCGAACGGAAGAAGATTGGCTGAAAGCATCGTCCAGCGGGTGGGACATTGTTCGGTGCCTGTTCTGCTAAACTTTTCACCATCAGCTCAGTGATACGTTTTCTCGGGCGAGGTAGATTTGGTATGCTTTCTTCCACATCTGTAAGTGGGACATGAGTTGCGATGAATATTCATATTTTAAGCGTTTTTCAAAGCGTTTTGGTGCACGAATAAACGATGTAACTTACGGTCAAAATCGTCGGCTCTCCATCTTGTTGTGCAGCTGGAAAGCTTCAGCATTTCTCGCAGCTCTTTGATGGTGAACGCTGCCTGCAACGGCCCTCTTCGGCCAACGAGATGCACCGTGTCGATGCGACTACGCGACAGTGTTTCGAGCGCGTATTCAGTAATATCCGTTTTCTTGCGAGTGCAACAAATTTGCGTTAATTTTAAATGCTATTGTATGAAGTCCGGGCAGAAATTACCTTCAAATCGTCCACACTGGACAGAACGATGCGTGCGACGTCGACGGCAACATTTCCCTGACCCAGCAGGGTCAAAGATTTCCCGCTAAGGTCGGGATTTAGATTCTCAAACCCGGGCAGTCCATTGTACCAGGCGACGAACTCTCGGGCGGAGAGTACGTTCTGCAAATTTTCGTTCGGAATGTTCAGCGTATTGTCCTGCTCCGCACCATACGTCTGGAAAAGGGTGTTTCAATTTGAATTAAACTCTCCCTTAATGATTTCATAAAAACAGATGAATTCTTACAAGCAAAACAGCATGATATCGTTCTCGCAGCTCTTCTAGGGTGAAATCCTTTCCCAAGCAAAGATTTCCAAGAAAGCGAACACGCGGGTTCTCGGCCGTTTTGGTAAACGTATTGATGACATTCTTCACCTCGGGATGGTCGGGTGCAACGCCGAATCTAAAAAGTGAAACACAGACAAACATTACTACCGTCGAACTGCTTTCAAAAACACTCCTCTACCGGTGCTTACCTCACCAATCCGAACGGAACCGGCAGCTTCTCCACGATGTCAATGTCGGAGTTATCCAAATGTTTGAGGATGTACTGGGCAGTGTAGAAACCGGCCGGTCCCGCACCTACGATACAGATCCGTGGCCGTATCGGTGCCGCCGTGCTGGCATTTCTGAACACACATTTGCGGGCAACTTTCACCGCGCTTGAGGTTGGTAATACTTTCCGCAACATGCTGCTAAGCAAAAGCTTTGCACCCCAATTGAGGCAACACCTAGCGGCGAGATGATTTGCACAATGGTTAGCAAAAACAATAATGTAACGCGAGCATTTGCCACTGTTCTATACTGCAACAGCTACGCTTATCAGATAAACTATGCGTGGAGGGTCGTAAAAGCGTGACGAATGTTGTTGCGAGCGATACATTTGTTTACGTACGAAGGCAGCAAACAACACAAACCGTTGACAGTCGTTAAAGGGAAGAGAAAGTTGACGAAAGTAATGAATAACATTTTTAGAAACTATTTTAATCTTTTTATTTTAGGTAAAAAAAGGCAGATTTAACTAAAATTTATAACATTAAATTACATTCACAGCACCAGGTGTATTGATCATAAATTTCCGTAAAAAAAATTGGCTAAAATTGAATATCAACCAAACTTAACGAAACAGCTGATTTCGGGTTTGACACCACTGACGTTGGACGCGCTGTCAGCTGTTGACATTTGGCGTACGGTTTGCATCAGCAGCACGCGCGTGTGAAGTGAAAAGTATGAAAAACTAGTCCCGGAAAAGAAAAGCAATTTTCCGCACAGCAATAGCTGCCTGCTCCATTATTTCCACTCGGCTGCGTGCTATGGTAATTGTTTGGAGACGTGTGTGCGTGCGTGTGTATAGGGAATAGTTTCGTTCAAAATCCATCACTGTAACACCGTCCCAACATCCGGCAAACGTGTGGCAAAATGTACCGTCTGAAGCCGGTGATGAACCAGGACGTGGTCTGCGAGCTGCCTACCTGCATGTACACCCTGAAGCCGGTCTGCGCGTATTCGCACGATCCGAAAGCGTTCAGTGCCGACAGTGCGACCGGATTGGCCGCGTCCGGGCCCGTCGATCCGATGTCGATCGAAATTGATAACTTGCTTCAAAAGGTTCAGTTGCCAACACATTCAATCCCGTTTTACCTGCGTGTAGCGAGCGGTTGCATTCTCCCATCATGTTATTCCTTCCCTTTCCTTTCTCTAATGCCAGCTCGATGCAGTTATTTTTACCATGTTTGTGCTTGCTCGCTCTCTGTGTATTCATTGCAGGCCGAAAACGACGAGCTAAGAATGTTGGCAGAACGACAGCAGCGGGTCCTGCAGCAGCTGGCAGAGCTGAAGAAGGAAATTATGGCCATGCGCACCGAACTGAAGCTGAACGCAAATGCCCCACCGGCCGTCCAACCGTCGACACCGCTCAAATCGAAGGCTCAGCTCAAGGCAGAACCAATCAATGTAGGTCATGGTCGGTGTAAAGCGTTTGCTACTCCCGAGTTATTTACTCTTTCTGTTTCTGCTTCACACGCAGCTCACCTGCTTGCAAGATTTCGTGGTCAATGCTAGTCCCGAGTACGTTCCGTACAGTTTGCTGGCGCTGAAGAATCTGTGGAAGGATAGGCTCAACCTGCAGGTGGAATGTTTTACCCACTCGACCGTACCGAAGCTAAGCGAGGAAGCGCTCGCCTTCCAGAACGCTGTCACGGCCAGCGGAACGGCTGCAGCGAACCTGCCCCGTATTAAGGTGACGTTAATTTGGAAGAATGGTACGTACTTTCATCGGTACAGGTAACGAATCGACGCATTTTTGTCTAATTTAAATTGTCTTTTCTATGTCCCCATCCAGTTGGAGCGTACACGGAAATGATTACGTCCCCCACGTCGTACGTGCCGATCTGCGGTGAGGTGAACATCCTGCGCTACCTGTCCCGCTGCGGCCCGAGCGAGTTCAACTACGAACAGCAGGACAACGTGGACGAGGTCGACTCCATCCTGGACGCGTGCTATCTGCTGCTCAACAAGCAGAACGTGAAGCAGCGCCAACAGATCCTGCGTACGCTCGGCGCCAAGCTGGGCAAGGCGGCCGGTTTCGGCGGTGCGGACCTGTCCCTGTGCGACATTGCGTTCACCAGCGCGGTCAAGCAGGTGCAGCGCACGGTTGCGAAGGACGTCAACCCGAACATGCACAAGTGTATGGGACGGGTGGCGGCCCTGGCGGGTCTGTAGGAATCCAGCCAACCGCACCAGGCGCACCAGGGGCGGATGAAGATATACGTGTTCGTGAGTGTTGATCTCCCTTTGTCCGATATTTATTTTCGTTGCATTTTTACGCTAATGATTGTGCGGCTCTTTTCTTCCCTCTGTGCTGCTGCAAATGCAATGACACAGAGGAAAGGAAGAGCGATCGGTAGAAAGGATGAAACACTTTAGCAGGAAGATAGCCCGCAAGCAGTTTTCGGTGGCGGAGGGAGGTATCTAAAAGAAATGACACTCTTCCCACCCAAGACTGGCCACCAGCAGCAGATAATAAAGTAACAATTTTTATTCGAAAGTTTCGTTACACGTATATATTCCCAGTTTGTAAGTTAATTATTGCTAGAGTGTGCTAGTGCGCCCGTTTCCCCATGGTAGTATATGAGAACGATCAGTTTTAGAGTCCCTGATTCTTTTTTTACAGTTTCATCTGTGTGTATGAGTGTATAATGCGCGTATTTTTTCGTTTTTCGAGATGTATAACACCTTTGGATCGGTTTTTAAAACTATCACAATCATTCTTTGAGTTTTTCTTTTGTTACTGCCTAAATCCATCCATTAAGTACTGTGTGCCCGTTTCGCCGCCACCGGTACTTACAACGCCACCGGTCAGGGCATCTTCATAATTAACCAAGGCAGCTTCCCATACTTCCGGTAGTGATAGTAATCGTACGCCAGCTTGGTGAATATCAGTATGATCAACGTCGCGAAGATGATGCTGAGCGTGTTGTAAAACGCGGCCGTATTGTGCTCCGACGGTCGGCAGATATCGTTCGGCGTGACCGTCAGCACGGGCAAATACTGCTTGCGACCGTCGTCGTCGTTGATAAAGTAGCAGGTAATGTTGCGCGAGTCGGCCACGAGCGATTCGTGCTTGCGCAGAAAGCGCTGAAACCGGATGGCAAAACGACACCCGCAGCGCCACGGATTGTTCGACAGGTACACCTTCCCCACGCCCGGATTGCGCTCGATCGCGTGCTCCACACTGTACACGCGTATCTGTGTATTTGGCGTAAAGAGAGAAGAGAGAGAGAGAAAGTTAGAGCGAACAAGGCGTGTAAACGCATGGCAACGGCGATCGACTTACCCGATTCATCCGGTTGCCCCGCAGGCTAAGGATGCGGAAGTTGTCCAACCATATCGTGTCCTCGAGGATGTCGATCGAGGTGATCCGGTTCTCGTCCAGATAGATGTCCTGCACGCTCTGGTAGTGTTCGTTCGTCGTCAAACTGTCCACCGACTGGAGCTTGTTGCGCGCCATATGCAGCACGGTCGTGTTGCCGGGCAGGTACTGGGGCAGCTGGTAGAAGCCGCGGTCGCTACAGTTCACCATGATCATCGGATGGAAGGACAGGCCGTTATCGCTGAGCCGCAGGTAGGACACGTGGCAGCTGCAGTTCCAGATCTCTTCGTGCAGGCAACTCTCCCGCACGACCCGCTTGTACTCCATGGCGGTAAGGACGGGCCGGCCGGTGTACTTCCAGTCCTTGCACACCAGCGTCGGTTTGTCGACGTACTGGCGCGACTGTTCCTTCAGCAACCAGATCATGTCGTTGGTACAGTTCCACAAATTACCTACAAAGAGTGCAAAGGGGAATAGTATCCGGTTAGTAGGTGCCGTTGCAGTCAGTGATACAGCGTGACTTAGTTTGCTAATTAAAATGTTCGAGCAAACAAAGCCGTTGCTGTAATTTTCGAGAGCCGCGTTACGTCTAGTGGTGGGAGCTCGGAATCGGACCTACCCGTTTCCAATTTCGCGTTCGGAATCAATTCCAGAGCCGATTCCGATTCCGGAGCGGATTCTGAAGTTGGTTTCGGAGCCGATTCTGGAGTTGAATCTGGAGCCGATTCCGGAGTTGAATCCGGAGCCGATTCCGGAGTCTTCTCTTCTTTGCCGCTATTAACACGTAGCATCTTTGGACCCAAACGCCTATTCCTAAGAAGATGTCAAAACCGACTCCGTTTCGAAGCCAATTCCGATTCCGGAGTCAATTCCGATGTCGGAGCCGATTTTGATTCTGGAGCCAATTCCCGAACTGATTCCGATTCCGGAGCTAATTCTGATTCCGGAGCCAAATCCGATTCCGGAGCCAAACCCGATTCCGGAGCCGATTCCGATTCCGGACCGATTCCGATTCTGGAGCCAATTCCGATTCCGGAGCCGAAACCGGAACCAATTCCGGAAACTGATTCCGGACCTACTATCCAGAATCGGTTCCAGAAAATTTCGGAGCTAGCCGGAATCGATTCCGACGAAATCGTCATTTTTCCCATCACTAGTTACGTCGTCACTCGTCTCTTCCACGAGTTTAGCTCGAATTGGTTATTAAACCAGTGTGCAAACAGTGCCCACAGTGCTCACCCTGCAGGTAGACCTCCACGTGGCCGCTCCGGAAGCGGTACGGTTGTATCTGTTCCAGCTCGTTCCCCCGCAGGTTCAGCACCTGCAGCCGCTCGAGCTCGTAGAACGCGTTCACCCCGGTGTGGTTCAACCGTGTGCCGGTTATGTTGACCATGCGCAGGTACGGCAGGGGCGGGAAATCGTGCGCCAACCGCTGCAGCATACGCCCGGTGATGGCGAGCCGTTCGATCCGCGGCACTAGCCGGGCGAGCACGAGCGGATCGAACGATTTCAGTGGCCAATCGCACAGCACCAGCCGGCGGGTAAGGTTGAACCGACCGCCCGCCTGGAAGCGTTTCGTTTCGAACCCCCGGTAGCAGACGGTTCGGTTCGGCGGCGTAAACACGCATGCTGGACGGTTGCTGTGAAGGTTGGCCGTATTGCTCGATGACGAGGAGGAGGAGGAGTGTGGGGCGTGTGGCTGCGAGGAGTGGGTGGCTGACCGGGCCGGGCTGGCACATTCCTCGATGGCAACGTTCTCTACGACGAGATTCTGCAGGCTGAGCGGGAGCTGTGAATTGGTACCGGGCGGGATGGTGAGCAGTGTTCTGCGGGATAAAACAAACGGTGAGAAATTGGGACCGATAGGTTTGGGAGATGGTGGGGTGGTGTGGTTTTGTCTTTCAATGAATGTTAAGTGGCAGTCGAACGCGCTCTTTAGCCCCCGGCCTCTGGGGGATGTGTGTTCGCGTAATGTAGCCAATTGTGTTCAATGAATTCGAGCAACACGCACACTGGGATGATGATGATGATGATGATGGCGCAAAGCATAGGCGATGGAAAAGAAATAAACCGTGCTTTTATGAAGTGTTGGGACTGGGCAAGGTGGCGTGATGAATGCATGAGGCTACACGAGGACATGGGAAATGGCGATAGTTTAGCATAGCAATACAGGTGGAGAAGGTACCACAAAACGGTAACTTTATTGCTTTTTTTGCCTATTTTTCGTCAGTCAGTGGAAAGAGGTCGTGTGAACATTACATTGTTCTGGTTTTTTTAATAGTACGTGGTGACACACAATTCGTTTTTAGAATGCTCTACTTTTACAAAAAAAAAACCCTTTTGATACAGTGGTGGTCACCTAAAGTCGGACACCTTATATTTTCACCTTTAATCTGACTTTGGGGCAACATGGACAGTTCCCTAGACCACTTATAGGAAAACTTTCTTCACACGTTTTTGAGGATACTTTTTAGCTATGTCCATGCAAAAAATCAGACCGATATCTTTTAAAATCTCTGAACACTGTGCATAAATGTGAGAAAAGGTATGAAATTTATGTGGTCCACTAAAAGTCGAACAGTCTTTATTTCATAGCAAAATGACCATGTAGCATGCCAATATTGACCAATATGGGCATTAAACCATTTGATATAAAGGTCCATCGACTAGTTTGGGTGGTCATCTGCGTACAGTCTGTTCCCGAGTTACGTGGTTTGTGCGTTCCCGAGGAATCCACGTAACTCGAATATCCGCGTAAGTCGAATTTCGCGATTTTCGACCAAAATACAGTTGGTTACTCGGTACTTTTTATTCAATTTTGTACTTTTATACACTTTATCATTTATTTGATACGATTCGTGAAAATTTTTTTTACAGATTTTTCGCTTGTAAGTGGTTTAAATTTGTTAACAAAAAATAGCAATAATTACTGTATTGTACATTTCTTGAGGCAAATTGTACTGATTGGACATTTGATCTGTCAAATTTAGAAATGAAGAATTTGGAGAACCTCCGAATCCGCGTAAGTCGAGAACCGCGTAACTCGGGAACAGACTGTATTACCTAACCTAGACCAAGCGCTTAACGGTCTGAATCAGCCAAATACCGTTGGTGGAGGGCTCCAACAATAGTAGCATATTAATTCTGAAGAGAGTGTTATTGTTTTTCATAGTTTTAGAATTGCTTAAACTTTTAGAAGTATCAGAAATGAAGGAGTAGTGGAAAAGTACTCCCTTACCTGTCATTAAAGACCTAATTGCCTCAATGCCGTTGTTAATTTATTTAGATAGAATAATTACTGCTTCAAATTAGTTGAAAAATGTTCCTGGTTTGGTTACTGAGCATGGTTGAGTTTGTTAATAACATGAATCGTATCTATCTTTATCAAGGTAGTGATTAAGACTAAGCGCCATAAGCGCTCATGCATCCACATAACTCTCTAGATACCCTAACAAGTTTAATGGTTTTAAACATGAATATTCCTTCTGGATTTTATCAGCCTGCACGACACTTTCCACATCAAAACTAATATATTGGTTTTATTGTTGCATACATTCTAAATCATAAATAAGATTTTATGCATTCCTTGACTAGCGTAAAGCCTATTGTTACAAATTTGTTACAACCGATAGCTTTGACGATGTCTTCTGTCCATTCTGTTTTGTTGTCTTATCCATTGTTTATGTTCTTGTAGTCTTAAGCTCGATGTCTCAAACATGAATCATTAACTTTACGATTATGAATAACAATAATACTTACTTACTTATCCGGCGCTACAACCGCTTTGCGGTCTTGGCCTGCCTCAGGAGTGTCCGAAACCGCTCACGGTCTCGCGCCTTCGTCTGCCAGTCCGTTATCCCGGCCTTAATGGCGGACGCCTCCACGCCATCTTGCCACCTCAATTTGGGCCTACCACGCCTCCTCTGTCCTTGTGGACGGCCTAAAAAGACTTTACGGGCTGGGTCGTCCGTTTCCATGCGTATAACATGGCCAGCCCACCGGAGCCTGGCGAGCTTTATACGCTGTACGACAGTGAGGTCGCCGTACATCTCGTATAGCTCGTCATTATAGCGGCTCCTCCATTGTCCTTCCACACATACGGGGCCAAGTATCCTTCTGAGCATCTTCCTCTCGAACGCGGCTAAGAGGGTTTCGTCAGATTTGGACAGTGTCCATGTATCAGAGGCGTATGTGAGTACTGGTACTATATAGGTACTATATAGTCCCAGCTTCGTCCGTCGCGACAGGTTCTTTGAGGTGAACTGCTTTTTCAGGCTGTAGAATGACCGGTTGGCAGCCAGCATCCTTGCGCGCAACTCAGCTTCCATGCTATTGTCGTTGCTGACCTTTGATCCCAGATAGGTGAATTGTGGGACGACTTCAAAAGTGCGTTCACCTATCTGCACGTCACGCCTACGTAGATTCTGATTATTTGTTGGCGGGCCCGCTGATGTTGCCACCATCAGTTTGGTCTTTGCCTCGTTTATCTGCAATCCGAGGTTCTCTGCCGCCTGCTCGATCCCTTGGTAGGCTTCTGCTACATAGGAGAGTCGCAGACCAATGATGTCTATATCATCAGCGTATGCCAGGATCTGGATTGACTTATAAAAGATGATTCCCGTAGTCTCTACCCTCGAGTCGCGGATGACGCTCTTTTGCGCCAGGTTGAATAGGAGACAGGCAAGCCCGTCCCCCTGGCACAGACCCTTGGTGGTAGCAAAAGGTCCTGAGAGTTTTCCATCCACCCTAACCTGGCATGTGACGTTGGTCATAGTCATTCTAACTAGCCTTATCAGTTTGGCCGGGATTCCAAAAGAGCTCATAGCGTCGTACAGTTTTACCCTGGCTATACTATCGTATGCGGCTTTGAAGTCTATGAAGAGATGGTATGTGTCGTTTTTGTATTCAGCCATCTTCTCCAAGATCTGCCGCATGGTGAAGATCTGATCAGTGGTTGATTTTCCGTTTTGGAATCCTCTTTGATAGTTTCCTACTATCTCTTCGACGTGCGGGACAAGGCGATCCTGAAGGATCAGGGAGAATATTTTATAGGCGGTATTCAACACCGTAATACCCCTGTAGTTGTTGCAGTCCAACCTATCTCCCTTCTTGTATATGGGGTAGATGATGCCGAGATTCCAATCACAAGGCATCGATTCGCTATCCCACACCTCAGTAACAATTTGATGAATCTCGTTTTCTAGTCGTGCACCTCCATTCTTGACCAGTTCGGCTGCAATTCCGTCGGTTCCGGGTGCCTTGTTATTTTTCAGCCGACGGATAGCCTTTCGTGTTTCATCTATGCTAGGTGGCAGTAGCATGACATTATCTGGTAGTGGCGCTTCTAGCTGTTCGCTAAACTGGTCATTGAGTAATTCATCAAAGTACTGAGCCCACCGCGAGAGGACCTCTGGCTGGTTACTGACCAGATCTCCATCCTTGTTGCGACAGCAGGTTACCTTAGGTACAACGTTGTTTCGGTGACCTGCTATCGCTTGGTAAAACTTTCGTGTCGGTCCGTACGCCTCTCTGGTTTGCTCGAGTTCCCGCATGTTTTGCTCTTCCAAAGCATGCTTCTTGGAGCGGTGAACTCGTTTCTCTTCGCGTCTAAGCCGTGAATATTCCTCTGCGCATGCCCGCGTTCTATGCCGTTGCTGCATTGCTCGGTATGCAGTATTCTTACGTTCGGTCACTTGTCTGCATTCATCGTCGAACCAGCCAGATTTGGTGTTGCCACGACGTGGTGGGAGTATATTTCTTGCACAGTTTATTATTTTTGTTTTTAGAGCGTTCCACCTCTCGCTCGTAGTTTCGTATCTGTCTTCTGGTAGTAGAGACTCTTCTAAAGCGGTTTTGAATTCCTGTTGGACAGCAATGTCCCTTAGAGAGTCCGTGTTGAGCCGAGCCTGCGTGTTTTCTCCGCCCCCATTGGCGCGGGGGCGGGCGATTCTACAACGTATCACTAAGCCAACCAAGTAGTGATCGGAATCGATATTGGCTCCTCGATATGTTCTGACATTTAACAGACTCGACTGTCGTCGGCGGCTTATTAACACGTGGTCGATCTGGTTGAAGGATTCTCCACCCGGGTGCGCCCACGTAATCTTGTGGATTTTTTTGCGCGCAAATTTGGTACTTCCTACAACCAGATTGTTCGCTGCGGCGAACTGGACCAATCTACTACCATTATCATTACTGTGCTCATGCAGACTGTGACAGCCAGTGTATTGGCGGTACATTGGCTCCCTACCGACTTTTGCGTTGAAGTCCCCCAGGATGATTATGAGGTCATGCCTGGGGCAAGCATCTACAATTCTAGCGAGGCGGCCGTAAAAAAGGTCCTTCTCCTCTTCCTCTTTATCTTCGGTAGGGGCGTGAACGTTTATGAGGCTTATATTAAAGAATTTGCCTCGCATGCGCAGGGTGCATAGCCTATCGTTTATAGCCTTGAAATCCATGATTGCGGGTTTCAACCGGGGACCTACGGCGAAACCCGTTCCGAGCACGCGGTGGCGGTCGTGGCAGCTGTAATATATGTCGTAGCAATGCTTACCACGCCTGTTGTGCACACCGTTCCCTAGCCACCGAATCTCTTGTAAAGCTACGAGGTCCATGCTCAGTGTGGCTAGGGCATCATCAAGTTTTTTCAAGGCTCCGGCTTCGCTTAGAGTGCGTACGTTCCATGAGCCCATTTTCAGAGTAGTCCTGGGGCATTGCGTAGGGTCGGTATCGTTGGTTCCGTTTCGATGATTCCTGGTGCTTTCCGTAGTCGTTGATTCATGGGACTGGGTGACTGGCCCCGCGCCCACGTGACCGTTTTGTTTAGCGTCGGGTTGCCCCCCCCGACGTTCAGGCACCCAGTTTCCCGGGATACCCACCCCCCTCCTGGTTAACAATAATACCTTCTTTAAAATTACGCTGATATTTAAATTGGTTAATACGAACCGAAGAGCTTAGGTCAAACTGTGACCCTCGAGAGCATATAAAGCGGCCTGCTATTTTTGGTTTAAATATTAAAATCATTTATAAACATTAATTCTTTTGCTACATCAAGACGAAAACTCAAATTTCGATCTGAAGTTAATAAAACTTAGAAACCTGTAAAAAATTACCATTTTCGTTTTTATTTTTATTTTACGCGTTTTTTTATGTTCTTATACAACCAAGATTTTAACGTTAACCCGCTAACTAAAGGTAAAATGGCCCTTGATAACGTTATTGTTTAATTTATTCGGCTCGCGAACTGAAAGGTTTGGAGACCCCTGAACTATGCTAATCTAACGTTTAATTTATGCAAATCATGGCAAATTAACTAATAACTTTATCTATACAAAATAATTGTAAAATTATACTTTTTTTAAAGAATTCCTTGTTTTTAAAGCTTTTTTTAAACCTCGTTAAGCCTTATTAACGCTCTTTAAATAGAATGGCTGAAGTGTTGTGCGTTCGACTGTATATTCATCCCAATTTATTATTTGCTGTGTATTCAAATACGCATATCAAACATTGGCAGCGGGCAAAAAGTACAAAACACAGGTGCATTTCCTGAGTGGAAGAGAAAAAAAACAATGCCTTTGAGCTATTGTTTCCGCTGAGAGGGCGTTTCGTCGTCGTTCGTTCTTCAAACAGGTTGCGGGTGGGAGTTTTATTTTTAAATAACAAAACAAAAAAAAAACACCTTCAATAAAACCTTTGATTGCTGTTTGTTGTGAACGTTGGGTTCTTTTTTCGTTGTTGTTGTTTCATTCTGAGACCCTTTTTTGTCGTGCACCAGAAAAACGAATTACAATTCCCCGGACCCCGGCGATCGGTCGGGAGGGGGGAAGCGTATCCCACGTGGGTTGAACGAATAATATCATTAATTTTAAACGTGCGTTTAGCGCCAAAAAAAAGGGACAGAAAAAAATCCCCTCTCCTGAAATGTGGTAATGGAGGAATTGCAACAACGAAAAAACACATCCAAAATTCCATATCTGCAAGCAAAAAAACAAAACACACAATTGTGTTCCGATCATTCAAAGACGTCTCGTAGTGTTGGACCGTCAAACAAAAAACTTCAGCTCTACTTGGTAACCTTGCGTAACTCAAAAAATTCATCTCCAGTCCAGTTTTTGGAGAATATTCTACGGCGTACGATACAAAAGCCGCCCGATAACGAACGTAAACACGCACACAATTCATTGGAAAGAGCGGCAAGCGTTCGTGGTGGTGGATTATGCAACAACAGTAAACAACAATAGTATAACAATAACAACAACAACAACAACAACAACACCAGTAAAAAAGGAAAAGAATTAAAATACAGTTTCCCGGAACTGTGGTAAGAGCCCCGCGGAAGGTAAAGCGCGTGACTTTTGTCAGGATTCGTGTTCGGTTCACGCTATTTGCAGTTTTCGATCGTTCAAAATTTCGCTTTTTTCGCGCTCTCAATCAATGCTCAATAATGGGTTCGACGTAATTGTAAAATATTTGCTTTAGAGGGGGATTTTTGTGTATTTTTGCATAATTCTTCGGACGGCACCCTCTAATTGGACCCAACGGAATTGGGCAACGAAATGGTAAAAGCTTTTAGCTTTTTAAATCTTTCCCATCGAAAGTGATACAAACTTCTTTATAAAATGGTTGTAAAATTGTTTTGTTTGTCAGCTATTTGATTTGCCCCAAAACTACAATAAAAAAAAGGCATTGCCTTTTTTGAGCACCTGCAAAGGGAGGGTCCATTTTTCACACAGTAATTCCGTCCCTTTTTTGGTGAAGTTTGTGTTGATGTGGAAGGGTTGTGAAAATTGATCCCTTTTCAAAAGAAAACTGATTCCCCATTGTACAACGTTGAGTGATGTCTAGACATGGATGCTACATCAGGTCACACGGTTCTGACCTTCATCATGTCGCAATGGTCTTCCAACAGATCGTTCAGTAAACCGGTTTGTTAAACAAAATCTTTCTGAAATTCGACTGCAAAAATTAATCAAATTTTGTAATAATCATTGAACGTTTCTTCTTCTTTTTGGCGTAACGTCCTACGCGGACATGCCGGCCTATACAGGCTTTCGAGACTTTTTTCAATACCACGTAGCCGGATTGTCAGTCCTTACTACGGGAGGGGGGGGGGGGGGGGGGGGGGGCGATCCATTCAGGGCTAGCACCCATTACGGGCGTGTCATTGAGCCGTTCGAGTTGACGACTGTACCACGAGACCGGCTATCATTGAACGCTATTTGTCATAAATAGTGTGTAAGAAACATATTATCTCGTCATATCAGTATCCGGGAACTGGTGGTTGAGAATGAATCCTCTAAATTTTCAAATTTTCCAAAATATTTCCAAGAACATGAACATCGGTAGGGTGAATGTGAATGGGATCAACCGAAAAAAGATAAAACTCTAGGAAGAAAAGAAAAAGGATGCGATAACGAGCTTTTAAATTGTTCCTCAATTCGAAAAAAACTCCCTTTTCTTCGGTACAATTTTTGGAAAAGTGCTTGTTATCGAAAATGTACTTCCGCTTATAGTACTTCCTTGTAAGATAAGCCCTTTACGGTGTTACCCTTGGCAAGCATTTCTACATGCTCCATCGTGTTTTCCTTCGAGCGCGCACTAAAGATCGTGCAATATCTATCCCCATTCCTGTTTGCGGATGTGTAGGTAGATATGGTATGTGTATTTTACCATTCCACCAGTAGCAGGAATCTCCAGAATGAAGGCAAAGGTTTGTGCAAATCTTCCCAGGGCGAATGTGTGCCTTAGCCATACAGTGCACGCTCCCACAGGCATACAGGAGGGAGCTGAGAGCTACTGCTGCAAACATGTTATAAGGTTTGCTCCCCCTCCTCTCCCTCTCTCGAGGCGCAACATATCAAGCACACGGATTACACCAGAGCATCACCGTACCCATGTACCAGTGGCAAGTGATTAACTTTTCAAATACCCTTCGACAGATATCCCCAGTACCTCGGCCGGTCGGCAGTAAGGAGGAGCAAAGAAAGGAAAGCATTGTGAGAAGTTGAGGATCATGCGGACCCCGCGAAAAGAAGATACGGGCTAGAAAAAGCACGTGGAAACTTTTCAACAACAGTCCAGGTTTGAGTTTCATCAGTTTCATGCTCAAATTTATGCGGGGGTTCGGGTTCAAAATACCAGCCAACAAACGCCGGTGCCGAGGCTGAAAGTTTGTAACGGTGTTGCCTCACTCACCGTGAAATTCCGTCACATTGACTGGATGGCGGAACGGTGGTTCTCGCTGGGATGAAGTTTACAGCAATGTTGGCCAGGGAAGCTGTGAACATCGCGGGAAGGACACTGCGAGGACGTATCTTGGGTGCGCTGGCAAAACCGTTGAAAACTTTTCAACTGTGCTTACTTGGCCGCGGCCCACGCGATGTTCGCGAAGTGCTTTTATGAGAGAAGGAATGCTTACCTGCAAATGTCACCCAAAACGGATGGAAAAGCACGACCGATAGGAAGAAGTTTAGGGAAGCTGATAGGACTGCGTTGGAGTTTATTAATTTCCTAGGTAAATTGTTGTATCTTTGAACAAAAAAAAAAGATAATCACTGACAGTTGCGTCACGGGGTGTTGCAAAATCGAAGTCGATTGGTAGTCGTTTCAAATGGGGAAGGTTTGCAACAATATATCTTTGAACTTTAGAAGACTTGGTATTTTAGGGAACATAATTTATTGAAGTTCCTCATCATTTCGAATCTCGTGATTTAACTCCACCAACTTCACCACTCCTTACGATTGAACCACATCCTTGAAGATGATGCTCCTTTTGAAGTCATTATAGTGGGATCAGATCACCAAGGAAACACAATCAGGATGTTATTTACACAAAATCACAAAATATAAATCAGTCCATCGGAGGAATTCGTTGCCGTCCGTTTTGCCCTTTGGATTGCTTGCTTATTCCATTTCATTGCTCGGACTACGTATTTACAGACCGGTTCGGTAAACATTTACCCGCTCGACATGTTTTTGTTTGTTTGGAAATTAGTAATTTAGATCGGAACCTTAGCCGGAAGCTACTGGATGGATTGATATCGGCCCACGGAGGCGTGTACGAAACGATGGGACGTTCTTCGAAAGAAAAATAGACCCCCTTCGGGTGGGATGATTTCAAAGGTTTCGTCTTGTTAGCGATGTACGGAAGAGGTTGTAATGTAGCTGAAAAGTGGGTGAATTCGTGGCTAGATGCATTTTGAAGCGGTAATAAACGAAAGGTACAATATGAAGGGGAAGCATCGCGTATGAAACCGTGCATTCTTCTTCTTTTTTGGCTCAACAACCTTTGTCGGTCAAGGCCTGTCTCTGTACCGCTCTTGTGGGCTTGGCTTTCAGTGACTTATGGATTACCCTCCATTGCAGGATTGTCAGTCGCACGTATGGTGGCACGGTCCATTTGGGGCTTGAACCTATGACGGGCATGTTGTTATAAGTAGTACGAGTTGACGACTGTACCACGAGACCGGCTTGATACCGTGCATTAGAGACAGGATTTAAAACACGTTTATTATAGGGAATAGGTGAAAATTACTAAATTAAATATTCCATCCACACTGTCACGGCGACAACCTTCCATTCTCTTCGCGTGAGATAATTGTGTTACCGTCCAATCTAGTCACCGGTAGTGTCATGGCAACAGATCAACCTTTGCACATCGTACAACAGTAAGTAACGCAAGATAGTGTACAGTGAAGATATCCGTTTGAGAATTTTATGGGAAGGCCCAAATAATTTCGTCGTTTTCATCTTGTCATCCTCAATTTCATCTCAAGATGAAATTTCTCAAGATAAGTCTTTAAAGAGAACATGTATGTTCTTTTGCGCGTAACCGTGCATCAGAGAGACAGAGCGTGTGTTCTACTTTAAAACGGCCTTCCACGCGATTTTTGGGCGCTTTATCTGGTCCAAAAAAAGCACACAGTCCAGAAAAATCCTTCCATGTACGCTAACAACAAACAACACCTCCGCGTGTGTGGCGAGCCATGTTTACATTACTATATCTAGTCCCCCCCCCCCCTCTCGGGGATGCTGCTAATGGACGGGCGGGGATTCCGTTCCCGACCCGACAGGTTACATTTGTGGAGCGACAATTAGAGCCTCCAAAAATACTCCCGTGCGGTAGAGATACGCACTAACTGCTACTTTCAACAACTATCAAGCCGTAGATGACTGCAGCTGCAGACTGGCTGCGTGACGTATGCCTGTGAACCAGTCCGTATGGTAACTGATACGCAAGATTTCTTGCCTCCGAGTCTGGGAAGAGATTCAGTGTCCCTGACATGGATAAACCGAGCCTCGGGATGCACCGAGAGAAACTAAATAACTCAATCTTCTGATCAAAACCAACCCGATGTACTTCCTCCCTTCGACGTCCTTCGGGGGGGTCGGATGGGTGGGTGGATGGGGTTCGTGTCCATGTGCATTTATTCCAACAGCATGAATCACATGTGCTGCGTACGGTTTGAACGCTCAACCGGTTTTTTGTTTGTGCCTCGCTCCAGGGAGATGAACAGCAGACGATGTGAAGATGATACACGATGGTACATGAACGAAGAAACGGGTGGAACGGGTGGGGGAGAGCGGAGGAATTTATTTGGGATTAAAATTATACTTACAAAACAACAACAACCGCCGCCGGAACTAGGGCGAGCCGATGGTTGCGGCTGCTGAAGATGCTGCCGCCTCCGGTGGTAATCCGTACGTGCGATAGTGCTGCGCTCAACACGAACCGGGCAGAAGTTGATAAGCTGTCAGGTGGAGTCCGATGACGTCGGGTGGTTGCCATCGCGACGGTATGCTTTCGGTTTAATTTTAGGATGGGGTTTCCCTGTTCCTTTTTTTGCAACTCACTTTTTAGATATTTTTGAAAACACACATCAGCATTACTTTGTGTGTCTGTTTAGAGTCCCTAGTTCTGCCACAACGCCAGTGGTAGGTTTTCGGGTTCTCGTGACACTGTATATTTTGCAGCAGCCGATAAAACCAGCTGATCAGTTATTTGTTTTGTCAGGGACTGTGGCTATTCTTAGCTGCGAAGGTGTGTTTGCGTTGTCACTTATATATGTCCAAATCGTTCGTTCACCGTTTTGGAGATTTCTCGCACCAACAACACTGTTTGGGCTCATCCAACACTTTGTAATCTACGTAGGCCACTGACAAACAAAAACACACACACACACGCACACCCAGTCCCTGCGATGGTGTTGCGAACGTGATCGAACAGTCCGAACGCGACGCGCTACAAACGGCGACTGATAAAATTCGCGCGTGATAAAACGTTGCGGGACTGGGCGTGCTTTTTTCTTGTTTTGTTTTGTGGAAGAGCGTGCTGTCGCGTGTGCGTGTCATGTGTTCGTGTCCGTCGCCCGTCGGGTTCCGTGCTTCGATCGTGCGATTTCGTCTGGAGGGCTTTTGCTCACGCTGCGCTCACTCTCTTTGCTGGTGTGTGTGATGTCTCACTCTCTCTCTCTCTCTCTATCGCGCTCTTTACAAAAAAGGAGTAAAATTGCAACTCGCACGAAGGGCGATAGGCTCTGCTCCAGAGTGCTGCAAATGTGCGGTTGAATTTAATTTCAATTTTACTGTAAAACATTTCATCCGAACCATCATCATAGGGGTGAACCCTTTTCTCGGAAGGTTGGTTGTTTTATATTGTGCAGTAATGAGGGGGAAAAAGAGAGAAAAAAACACTTAAAATCCACGTTTGACGGATTATCGGGGCCTGCTGAGATGATAATCACGCCGGAGCGGAAATCGAGCCGGCTTTTTTGCATTCGGATGTTGGGAAAGACAAAAACCCCGCTCTAGATTCACCGCTCCGTCCGCCGCAGGGGTTAATGTGATTACGAAGCCAAATAAGGGATCAATTTCAAACACGCTTCCATTTCCCCATCCTTGTCTGCATTCGTGGGTTAAATAGACGGGTGTATGTGTGTATGTGTGTCTGTCTGTCGGGAGCACTTGAACGTCAAAGGGAGTGTGCTATAGACCACGTGTGCTAGCACAATGGAGGCGCATTGTCTTTGACGACGATTAGGCATCGCGAAATAGTACGTATTGGAGTGAAATTATTGTTTGGTGGTTGTCGGTATCGGTAATTTGGTGTCTTTCTTTGTTCCTAGTATTCGAGTGTTTGCTTTTCCAAACACTCGCCTTTGCTGTAGTGGTGCGACTCGCTAACAGGTTTCTCTGTATGATCGCATCAAACGGGTCCGGTAGAATGATTATTCTTAAATGAAGGTGTTAATTGTTTCGTGCTGCTGCTTCTTGCCCCACCCGAAGCGAGAAGTGGCGATGGAGATGCTTTGAAAAACCTTGAAGACCTTGAACCGTGGTTAATTAATTACTGTCTCCATTGCGTCAATTCGTGGTTTGATTGATCAATTTTTGGAGTTGTTGATGAACATCTAACTGTACGGGTATGTCCAAATGGTAGAATTTGTTGAGTTGAGTTTTTGCCATCAATATTTTATCAATATTGTTCTTATTGTTCTTGTTATTTTCCTGTTATTTTGATGATTACTATGTTGGATTGTACTGTATAACGTAAGTTAGTTAAAGAGTTTGCCTTTACATTTAAATTAAAGTTGAATTTATGAATTATCTTTATACAGTCTTTTTTCTGAAATTGTTAAACATGTTTTAAAATTTTGTTGTTATTACAACAAAAAACACTTACCTGTGTTTTGAATTATTTATTTCTAATTAAAGTTCATAAGCGTTACGGCAATACGGCTGGGCCGTTCCATCTTCTGAACAAACAAAACATATTATAAGCTTATTTCATTTCATTTCATTTACTACTTTCAATATGTCTGCCTCTGTGGTTGAACATACATTGCTTAAAATCTAGCTGGCCCTATTGATACTTAAATAATTGGAACTAAACTAAACTAACAGGAAATAGAAAAGGATGTAACAGCATGGACATCCATAGTGAAAGGAAAATAAGCTGCGGTAAAGCCCAAAGTCATGCGAAAAATAAGGCCAAGGTTTGAATAAGCTTTACCGATGACTAATTCAAGATGACTATCGAATGATTGCCTTTCGTCTAACATAATACCTAAATCGCGAACACATGACACCCTGTTGATAACAGTGTTACTAAGAACATAATTGTGAATAAGAGGGGAATGACGACGACAAAACGAGATGACGCTACATTTACAGAGCTCTAAAAAGTTTGACGCACACCAGGAAGAGAGGGAGTTAAGAAGAGATTGGAGTGCGCTGCAATCATCCTCTTGCATCACTGCAACAAATACTTTAATGTCGTCTGCATATAGAGGTCGGAGAATAAAACTAATGTCATTTATGAATAATAGAAACAATAGGGGACACTTCCTTGAGGGACACCAGAGGAGTTGGAAAACAGTAAAGAAAAGGACAATCCGTACCTAACATGAAGATTTCTGTTAGAGAGGTAAGACCCAATCCAGTGAACAAAAGACGAAGATATGCCTAATTTAGAAAGCTTCATCAACAGTAGTTTATGAGATACTCTATCAAAAGCAGATTTGATATCTGTATACACTGTATCAACTTGGTAATCTGTATCCAAATACAGAAACAATTTGGATATGAACGACATAAGGCTAGAGGTAGTGAAACGTTTTGGCATAAATCCATGCTGATTAAACGTTATGTACTGTTTCGATAGAAGCAAAAATTCAGAATGAACGATGATTTCCAATACCTTGCCACTAGCGGGAAGTAGGGAAATGCCACGATAGTTGCTTACTTCAGATTTACTGCCTTTTTTAAAATAGAACGTACCCATCCTGTTTTCCATAAAGCAGAGAAACATTCATGTTGAAAGGAGAGAGTGAAAATGAATGTCATTATGGGAGCAAGAGCGTTGGTGCACTTTTTAAAGATGTTTGCAGGTATACCATATGGACCAGGAGAATAAGAAGGTTTTAAGGACAATATAACGGTTGCAACATTTTCGACAGTACAATTTAGCGAACGGGAACACAAAACATCGCGAGGTGTAGTAGAAAGTCCACCCTCTAACAATTCATTATCTTTAATGTAATCAGAGTGATTACGAGTAGATCGAGCTATTAAACGGTTAAGTTTTCCAGTTCTCCTTCAAACAATATCACATTCGACTGCATTAATATAAGTAATAAGCACATCTTTTCAACTCAGTTCATTTACTTTGAAAGCCCTTTATTACATTTGTGTAATTATGCCGCACATTGCCCAATTTGTTGACTGAAACGTCACGCGCCTTCTAGACACCACACGCCATTAATTATGCGCCACCGGATACTGTGTTACGCATTCAAGAAGCCCAGGGCGGCCGCGATAGTCAGCGGCAAACGTACGAACCTGTATACCACCATTAATTAGGGAACTTTTCCACTCGAATGTAGCTGATATTATCAGCATCGTCTTGCACACTATCTAATCTAAGCTTACAGATCTCAGCAATCGCGTTGCAGCACGCCGGGAAGTTGTTTTGCGCGTTGCGCGGTCGCCCGTACTACACGTAGGAACAGAAGCAGCGGCCGATGGTGCACGATCCTCGGCGGTAGCCACGTCCGCGGCACTGCGCCGAGCAGGTAGGATTCGTACAGGTAAGCGTCTGCACCATGGCGCTACGGGACTGCGCAACGAGCGGAGCGGAAGCCATCTGGAAGGGCTGGATGTGCGGTCGTTCGGCGGGCGAGTCTGTATGCGCGTGAGGGGCGTAAAGGGTAAGGAATAAATTCAGTATAAAAAGTTAATAAATGTAATTTTCTGACACTAAACAAACATCGCGAGATATAACTTACTGGGAGAAAGTGGATTAGCGAACGTCATCTCGGTGGATACTAGCACCAGTAGTGCGATCGCACCAAACAGTGCCACCAGTTGCGCTATCGTACGCATGTTTGTGCAAAATTTCACCAAAAAACAAGAGTTACACTTTTCTTTTTCACTAAAGCACCAGGCACCAATCGGAGAGGAAGCTCCGTAGTCAAAAATTATCTTCAACAGA
Organism: Anopheles gambiae; assembly: GCF_943734735.2. NCBI lineage: Eukaryota > Metazoa > Arthropoda > Insecta > Diptera > Culicidae > Anopheles > Anopheles gambiae. The sequence goes on along the minus strand of NC_064601.1, from coordinate 84,281,457 downwards.
CTGACGTCGTTTCGGTGGAAGCTAATATCATTTATATTGTGAGTAGTTGTTTGTGATTTTTTCCACCCCACCGATAGGTGGAAACGATAGGGAGAGAGGGTGTTGGGGGGGGGGGGGGAAGAAGAAGATGTCCTGGTAGGAGGTGATGGTGGTGACTAAAGGTCGTCGGATGTCGGCGATAAGATCGAACGCGACAACCGAAGCAGACCATGTACGGGAACCATCGGCTGCCAATCATTACGGTAACGGTGCTGCTATTGCTTACTGTCTCTTGGTATCACCACTACAAGCATTGTGTCTCTTTGCTGGTATCAAAATTCTTCCTCCTGTGTTCGAAGGTGTGGAGCAGGTATGGAGGGAAAATAGGCGGTCGGTGGTGGACAGTCGGTGAGTTGATTTGGAGCTATTTGTTATTGGAATGTATGTATTCTTTACGACAAGTTACACTTGTACATTCCATCGCCTTGTATGATTACTGCTTGATAATTAATTCCAGCAAGCAAACAAACAATTTTAATAGATGTAGGGAATAGGCGGACTCCCACCACGTCGTGGCAACACCAAATCTGGCTGGTTCGACGAAGAAAGCAGACAAGTGACCGAACGTAAGAATTATGCATACCGAGCAATGCAACAACGGCATAGGAAGGGGAATACACACGACTCGGATGCGAAGAGAAACGAGTTCACCGCTCCAATAAACACGCATGGGAAGAGCAAAACATGCGGGAACTCGAGCAAATCAAAGAGGCGTATGGATCTACACAAAAGTTTTACCAAGCGATGGCATGTCACCGAAACAACGTTACACCTAAGGTAACCTGCTGTCGCAACAAGGATGGAGATCTGGTTAGTAACTAGCCTGGGATCCTCTCGCGGTAGGCTCAGTACTTTGATGAATTATTCAACGACCAGTTTAACGAACAGCTAGAGTCTGCACTAGCAGATAGTGTCATGCTATTGCAACATAGCATCGAGGAAACCCGAAAAGCTATCCGTAGGCTGAAAAATAACCGACGGAATTGCAGCTGAACTGGTCAAGAATGGAGGTGCATGACTAGAGAACGAGATTCATCAAATTGCTACTGAAGTGTGGGATAGCGAATCGATGCCTTGTGATTGGAATCTCGGCATCATCTACCTTATATACAAGAAGGGAGACAGCCTGGACTGCAATAACTACAGTGGTATTACGATTTTGAATACCGCCTATAAAATATTCTCCCTGATTCTTCAAGATCGTCTTGTCCCGCACGTCGAAGAGATAGTCGGAAACTATCAAAGAGGACTCCGAAACGGAAAATCAACCACTGATCTTCACCATGCGGCAGATATTGGAGAAGATGGCTGAATACAGACACGACACATACCATCTTTTCATTGACTTCAAAGCCGCATAGCATGATAACATATCCAGGGTAAAATTGTACGACGGAATTCCGGCCGAAGCTAGTTAGAATGACTATGACTAACTATTGTGGTCCAACCTGACTGCGCAGTCTGTCCACCGGGACGCGCCACTCACCGACAGCAGTCGTATGATGTGTGCGTGAAAGGATGTGCGTGAGTTCCCGGGTCGCTGACCAGAGAAGCAGAAGGGGGGATAAGGGAGCGAAGAGAGAGAGTAGGGACATTCGTGCGGTTGAGCTAGGTTAGGATAAACGGGCCCGTTATAGCATTAGTATAGGAATAGGGAATAAAGATTTCGTAATAATTTGTGTGTCGATTCCTTTAAGTGTCTTGTTTGTTTCGAATTGTTTTAATCCCCGTGCATCCGACACAAAACTAACGTCACTTGCCAGGTGAGGATGGGTGGAAAACTCTCAGGACCTTTTGATACCACCATAGGTCTGCACCAGGGGGACGGGCTTGCCTGTCTCCTATTTAACCTGGCACTAGAGAGGGCCATCCGCGACTCGAGGGTGGAGACTACGGGAACCATCTTCTATAAGTCAACCCAGATCCTGGCATTCGCTGATGATATAGACATCATTGGTCTGCGGTCTATGTAGCAGAAGCTGGTGTCAACATCAGCGGCCCTACCAATAAATAATCAGAATCTACGTAGGCGTGACGTGCAGATAGGTGAACGCACTTTTGAAGTCGTCTAACAATTCACTTATCTTGGGTCAAAGGTCAGCAACGACAATAGAATGGAAGATGACTTGCGCGCAAGGATGGTGACTGCCAACCGGTCATTCTACAGCCTGAAAAATCAGTTCACCTCAAAGAACCTGTCGCGACGGACAAAGCTGAGACTATATAGTACCTATATAGTACCGGTACTCACATACGCCTCTGAGACATGGACACTGTCCTAATCTGACGAAGCCCTCTTAGCCGCGTTCGAGAGGAAGATGCTCAGAAGGATACTTGGCCCCGTATGTGTGGAAGGACAACGGAGGAGCCGTTATAATGACGAGATATATGAGATGTACGGAGACCTGACTGTCGTGCAACGTATCAAGCTCGCCAGGCTCCGGTGGGCTGGTACGCATGGAAACGGACGACCCAGCCCGTAAAGTCTTTTTAGGCCGTTCACAAGGACAAAGGGGGCGTGGTAGGCTCAAACTGAGGTGGCAAGATGGCGTGACGGCGTCCGCCATTAAGGCCGGGATAACGGACTGGCAGAAGAAGGCGCGAGATCGTGAGCGGTTTGAAACACTCCTGAGGCAGGCCAAGACCGCAAAGCGGAAGTGGCGCCGGATAAGTAAGTAAGTAATAGACGTTTGTGAGTAATAGACGGGTTTGTGGGTAAAAGTTTATTTTAAGTAATTATGAATTGGATGAAAAATTGGAGTACGCGAGATAACCTACACTATTGGTAATCATAAAATAACATCAGTACATGAAACATAGATAACAATACCTTATCCATGATCGAGAAGCAATCACAGCTTGCGATACACCTTTTTAATGTTTTTGGACCTAAACGGACACCATTTTGACTACACATTTGTTGCATAATAACTTTAAACGGTTAAAAAATAATTATACTTATAATTTGATTTCCTTAAATGCAACCGAGTTTCTGACTTCCTTGCGTGGCCCATTAATATGACCCCGGATGTATGGATAATTAATTAACTGTCACCTTGAAGAGAAATAAATAGTTTTGTTTAAAAGTTTTCTAAAAAAATCGCTACCTATTGGCCTAGTCTACGTTAAGATGACGCTGAAGCTCCTCCAACAATCGTGCACAGTAAAACAGACAGAGTGCATTGTTGTAGTTAAGCAGCGCGTACTGAAAACTGCCACACAGTAGCGCCTTGATTGGAACGATCGCCAGTACAGATTTCGCCGGCCCGGGCAAACTGGAAGCTCTCGTGTAGGCTTTCAGCACCGCATCGTGCATGCCGACCAGACTGGTGAGGGCACTTTTTCGCAGCCTTCGAAAGACGAGCCGGGTAGGGGACGATTGCTCAACTTCCTCAAACACGCACTGCTTTAAGAGATAGAGCAAACCCACGCTAACCTGCGTTAGGGGGAGCCAGTTTTGCACCACAAGCTCGATGGGATCGTACGCTGCCACTGGCAGGTTGTCGACGTAGTTTTGCCCTATGAGCTCGAGCACGGTGTGCACGATCGTGCGAAAGAGTTGCTTTTCGTGCTGGGCAATGTTGTCTGCGATCGATGGGTACGATGCGATACTAATCGTGACAGTATTACCGGCCACCGTGATGGGTTCGCCCTGGGGGAAAGGAATTTCCTGCTCCTTTACTACCCTTCGCACCAGATCGACCGTATCGTTCAGCAGCCGGATACAGGTGATGAGGGCAAATTTGGAACTTTTCACCCGTTCGATCGGTTTCCCGATGGCAAAGAACAGTCGGTGCTGCACGGGGGCGAACCCATTGTCTGGGTCCCATTCTTGGAGTGGATCGTTTAGGGTGGCTTGCGGATGAAACAGCTGCCGCGTTAGGGTGAGATGATCTAACCGATCGCAAAGTGAACGAAGCGTTTCGGTCACGCTTGCATCGGCGGCAGCAGCAAGTTGCGTACGTTCGTTGAACGTACCGCGCGATTCTTTCTGGTTGATGTTGAGTCCTTCGGACACCTTGGCCCGGTGCACGATCCGGTGGTTGTTGCGTATTGGGGTGATGTGATACTGGGTGAAAAATATCTCCAAAATGGTTTGCTTAAAAAGGGCGAGCCGTTGGTCCTCGAGCGGATCGCTCTTACGATAGAACCGGATATTGCTTTCGATAACGTCCGTCTGCCATTGGACGAACTGGGTGGTGCAGGTACGCAGCTGCTCTAGGAACGTGTCCGGTATGGTGGTTCGGTTAAAAATTGCCCTCGCTTCGTCCTGCAGGTTGGTGTAGATTTGGTCGAGATACTGCTCGATACCGTTCGGCTGGCGGTAGTGCTTCGCCACGATGTACACCTCCGAGTTGCCCGGCTTCGAGGTGCAGGGTTTAAACACGTGCAGCTCGTCGAAGCAGTGATTTAGCAGGAACAGCAAGCTAACGCTCGAATGCTCGAACAGGGTAAACATTTTCAGCACAAAGTGTTGCCCGGGGCTAAGCACACTGAGAGCAAGGACGGTTTCGGCCAGGTGCAGTTTGGCGACCCGCTCTTCCTGCTCTTCCGGTACGTTTAAGCAGTCGATCGATCCGTCCGCTGTGACGAGATGTACCTGTAGCGTGACAGAAAAAAAAAACAACAACATAGTGAAAGTTTATTTATAGGCAAGGCAGCGGTGGGACGAATCGTACCGTTGGGAAGCGTTGACTTCGTTTGATGATGGCGTCGCGATTTTCCCGCACCATAATGTCGCCCGTACCGTCCGCTCCGAAACACCACGAGCCGAGCGTGTGCAGGATGAACCGATCGTCCGGTATCATGTTGCCCGGACAGTTGCCCTCGTAGTGCGGGTTGAGCGTACAGGCGAACCAGGCCCATTTGGTGCGCGGTGCACAGTGCAGCCGGATGTAGTGATTCAGCCCGGTAACGAACGCTCCGGGCGCTTCGCACAGGTGCACACTGTACAGCTCCTGCTGCTGCCCGTCGATCAGCTCGTAGGCGGACACACACTCGTACAGCTTGGCAAAGGCTTGCGTTACAAACTCGGCCCTGATGCGGTACCGCAGTTCGTTCAGTATCGGCAGCAGTGACGATCGCTTTCGGGTGTGCTGGTGCCAGTCGCTAATTTCAAAATCGTTCAGCCGATTTTTAACCTCGTTCAGACGACGTTTCTGTTCCTCTAGGGCAGGCACCGTGTACGACGGTCCACTGTACAGTGTGTCTAGCGGGGGAAGTGGAGTGTTTGCTGGCAGTGGCTGAAACTGGAACTTTTTCTCAAACTGTGCCGCTGCCTCGTGGTATATTTTTTCTCGCAAAACGGCATCTTCTTCGAGGGCGATATCTTCGGCCGGTGGGATTTCCATCGCCATGAACAGTAGCGGTACGTATTTGCGGGTTTGTTATTGTTTCGAAAGCAACGTAGAACTGTCACTGTTGCGGAATGAAAACAAACGAACAGTAGGCTACAAAAAAGGCGCATCACGTATGGATAAAATTAGTAAAATTTCGTAAAAAGAACGATTTTGCATGCATATTTCCATAACTATGGCATATGAATAACTCACAAAATAATTAAATACTACGAGATTGATGTTTTGGATGCAAAAATATAACTTTTTGATTTTATTTCGAAGAACGAATGGCTACGCAGAACCGCTAACTCGGCGGTATAAACTCGCTTCAGTCAAAAATTAAATGCGTATGTGTGCGTAAAGCCGGAGGTGTCGAAGCAAACGAACTTTTGGGGGTTGCGTGCATAATTACGCACAAATGTTGTTTCGTTCGCGGTTTTGGTGTTGCTTGATGCGTACAATACGATTTAGTTTATCGTTATAAAATATTGTGCACGAAGTGTCTTGCGTTTGTACACGTGTTAATGCCAATGTATGCGAATCGATTGCCGCGTTCGACACTGCTGGTACCGTGTGTTTGTTAGTAGGGGAAAGCGGGGCAAAATGGGCATGTGGGGCAAAATGGGCACCCTCTATTTAAGCATTATTTGACTACAAAGATACTTTCCAATGCTCAAAATGTATTCATTGGAGTGTTCTATGAACACCATGTAAGTTTCATAACCCTAACACAACAAATAACCAAGAAAAGTGCAAAATAAGTTTTAGTAGCATATTGATGTAATTTTTGGCACTTCGAAAATAAGCTTAACCCAGTGTCACAGGGATGCGTTGAAGTTTTACAGTATATATTATTAAAGATATGATATTTCTATACAATTTGTCTGAAGAAAGCAAGGCGATCGAATGCGTATTTATACTTATATAACATAAAATACAAAAATGCTTCACGTGGGGCAAAATGGGCAGTTACGCTTGGGGCAAAATGGGCAGATACTTTTGACAAATGGCGTTTGGTGAGGCTATGGTGTTGTATTTGTCGCCTCAATAATGATAACAGAACAGCTTCAAAAGAATCGATTTTGTAGATTTAAACGTGTAAAAACTATTTTAATTTTGATAACATATTTTTGGAAGAATTTTAAGGGCTTTTCTGACCAGCAAAACAAAAGATAGAACGAAAATACATTTCACGAAACGTGCGCAAAAGCATAGACCATTACCTAAGCGCAGTTGTTGTGGCCCATTTTGCCCCATTGTTTTGACGTTTCACAGTTTGTTTACATATGCCCATTTTACCCCAGGGATATGCCCATTTTACCCCGCGTGTCAAAAATGCTTCTCGTAAAACATCAACTTTTATTTTACATTATTTACATGTTTTTAAGTTGTTTTTATTCTATGTGTCAATTTTAATCCATAGATTAATGGTTGAGGCATACATTAATGAAAGAAAAATTGTGTTTTGTGGAATATTCAAAGGAATATTCAGTAAACTGCTTAACATGCCCATTTTGCCCCGCTTTCCCCTAGTTGTTGAGAGCGCGTATATTTTGAGAAGGGTGTCGTAATGAACCGTCATCGTGCGTAGGGCCCCGAAAAGAAGCAAGCACAAGTTGTGTGGAGCAGCTCCAGCGCGTATAAGTTTCGTGACTATTTTCTACACACACGCACACATCGCACCCCGGACTACGGTACGCCCACCCCGGAAAGGAATCGTCGGCCAGCGGACGGACGCGCACCGATACAGGACGCCCTGGTGGACGGCGCGATTGTCCCCGGGTAGTAGCAGTATCCGCTCGCGCTCGCTCGAGCAGGGGCTAATGAGTGAAAATTGATTGGCAGCCAGCAGCAGTGTGGGCCCTCCTTACCCGAGTGTGTGTGTGTGTGTGCGTCTGTATGTCTGGCTGCTGGTAACGGGTTACCTTGATCCCGGAGTGTGCGGCGCAGTGGCGGTGTTGTGAAGTGGAATTATTTTCTTTACGGATTATACTCTGTACGATTGAATACACAACCAACCACGATGGAAGCTCCCCCGAGTGTGGATGACTCTATCGAGCGGGGGAAGTCGACGGAATGCGACGGGGAGAAGGTGGAAGAAACACAAACAAAAGCAGCCTCCGCAGCGACCAGCCAAATGCCAACCGAATCCGGCGCGGGGGAAAAGAGTGACACGCCGCAGCAGAGCGGGTCGGAGGAATCGAAGGACAGCGCCAACGGCAAAGCGACCGCAGATCACGCGACATCCTCTTCCTCATCATCATCATCATCATCATCGTCATCTTCCAAAGGTGTTCCGGCGACGAGCAGAACGTTCGACAAAGTACCGATCTTTGTGGTGGAGGACCATCACGAAGTGCTCACGTTCCTTTACCGCTGCCTCGGCTCGAAGCATTTACCCCTGCAGGGCAACCGGATCGTGCACTTTGACTCGCACCCGGACATGTGCATCCCGAAGCACATGCCCGCCAACTACGTGTTCAACAAGGACGACCTGCTGGACAGCATCAGCATCGAGAACTGGCTGATGCCGACCGTGTTCGCCGGGCACGTGGAGCGCATCGTGTGGATTAAGCCACCGTGGTCGGAGCAGATCCCGAAGGGCAAGTACGCGTTCCATGTGGGCGAGTTCGAGGGCTCGATCCGGACGGACTCGACGCTGGAGTACTTCGTGTCGGAGGGTTGCTACCAGCCGGAGGACAAGCTGGAGAACCGCAAGCGCCTCCAGCTGGAGGTGTGCTCGGTCGAGGAGTACCCGGTGGCGGAGGACACGGACCTGGCGCAGGGCTACATCCTCGATATCGATCTGGACTACTTCAGCACACACAATCCCTTCCTGAAGATCTACGACCGGGTGCAGCTGTACGAGAAGCTGAAGGACATCTTCGTTTCGCCCGAGCTGGCCGACGACGCGGAGAACGATCTCGCCAAGCTGCAGCGTGTGGCGCGCGACCGGGAGGAGAAGCTGGAGTTTCTCGAGTCGATCTTCCTGTACCTGGAGGAGGTGGGCAACCTGAAGCACTTCCTGGTGGACTACCAGCAGGAGATCAGCGAGGAGTACGCGGGGCTGCTCGAGAAGGTGACGGTCCTGGTGCGGACGCTGAAGCGCGAGTACAAGGAGGAGGAGATCGACTGGTCGATGATATACGATGCCGGGTGCACGTGCGACGTGACCGATCTGCCGCACCACGAGTCGAGCCGGGAGGAGATCGAAACGATGGTCGGCCAGCTGGAGCGCTTCCTGGAGAAGGTGCCGTGCCCGCCGGTCGTCATAACGGTGTCGCGATCGAGCGAAGACGACTACACACCGGCCGGGCAGGTGGAGATGATACAGGAGATGGTGCTGGCAGCGCTTACAAAGTGCCTGCGGGCGGAGCTCGACACCCCGATACTGTACTATAAGGATCAGGAACTTAATTTGTAAGGACAATAATAAAAGAAAACGACAACAAAAAAAACACCACCACCATACACACCAATGCCCCCTTCTCCCTATTTAAGTTAACAAACGAAACTTTTGTTGTGTTTTTTTCATTTCATGGGAGGATAATGATGACGTATTTTGAGGATGTAGAGAAAGAGTAACTCGTGCAAGACCGGACTTAGTCAGATTAGAGTAAAAGAAGCCCATAGAGAGTCGCAGTCTTTTACAACCATGTGATACATCGTCTGGGAGGAGAAATAACCGATTTTTCGTTAATTATTGGATACAAATCCCTTCATTTAAGGCTCGCTAAATATTCGATAATGTATAGGAATAAAAGTAATAAAAAAAACAATCACGAAGCATCTTCCGGACACTCGGACAGAAGGGACATTTCAGAGTGCTTCCCCCAATTCCCGACCCGCTCAGGCAATGTTATCGCTCAGATCGGATTGATTAAAGTGCTTCGAAATGATGCTGATCAGTAGATTGAGCGGCAGTACCTTCGCCTCGTCCTCCTGCTTCAGCTCGTTGCGCAGCGTGATGCACGTTTTGGCAATGTCCCGCAGCACGCTGTGAATGTACGGCTCGAGCGGTTTGATCAGACAGGCGAGTATGGCGTAAATCCACTGCGGTATCCAATCCCGGCGGTAGCCATCGCCGCGCTGCAACAGCTCCTTGCCCGACGTGGACGGTGTCACCGCTGCAACCGTGTCGCACAGCTCCGGATCGGACGGTTCGTCGAGCTGCTGCGAGCTGCTGGAGGACGACGCCTGGTCCGAATCCTGCAGCCACTCGTGCAGATACTCGAGCAAAATCTCCAAATTCCGCTGCGGTATGCTGAGCAGAATGCTCACGTACGGCAGGTTGTTGGCACAGTATTCGTGCAGGTGTTTCCGATCGTCAAAGTTGAGATAGACGTGCGTTCGCTGCAGGTTTTCCTCGTACTGGGCGCTGCTACGGTACGCGGTGATGGTGTCGCGCAGTTCGGAAAACTTTTGATTCTGCATCGTTTCCCACTCGCGGGTCGGTATCAGGGCACGGTGGGCCACGTTTTTAACGTCGTCCTAAAATTTTAAACACAGAAAAAAGAACAGCGTTATGCGTCGTTGCGCAATGGTTTAGCAATTACGTCCGCGACAACGGCACCTACCGTTGGAACGGCGGCCAGCCCGGAGAGTGCTTTCTGCTGACGGCGGGGCTGCGGCTTCTCGGCCACCACCACCACCGGACATTTGCCCCGCTCGTACATCACCTTCTGCAGGTACTGTTCGCCGGTTTCCGGCGTCAGGTTTGGGTCAAAGTTGGCATCCGGCGGTTCAACTGCCAGCGCTGGTTTCTGTATCGTGTCCACCTCCATACTGTGGTGCGATTGATGTGCTGCCTTACTAACCTCTGTGCACTAGAACGCGTTCCGTTGCTGCATAACGCGTGCACTTTGCGCAAACTTTCAATGCAATTGCATAGCTCGGCTATTCCGGGAAGGAAAACGGACGGGGCACAGATTGCGGTGCGATGGCGAAAGGAAACAGAAGTTGGTTGGAATTGTTGGGATAAAAGATGCTAAGTTTGTTTTTGGTTTGCTTTTGTACACCGACGGGAGCTGAGTGACAGCTGCGCGCTGTTTACCGGGCAGGGTTGGGAAGTTCGATCAAGAGCGCTCGGGCTACGTGTACCTTCGCATAGCTTCAGTTCGGTGCTAGGATCACAGCAGTTGGTGTTTATCGTGTGTTTGCGGAACCAGCTTTCAATGTGGTCCATTTCCGGTTGGAGGTAACGAAAATGTCCTGGCGGACAGTTGAAATCATTACTCTTGCCTCTATACAAACGGTGATTGTGAACGTGCTGCTTCTGAGTCCGCTCGCGTTCCGTCCGGCATTGCACTGGCTTTTGCTAGCAGCATCCTTCGCAGTCGGGCTAGTGTTGCTCAAACGGAGTAAAGGCGCCCGTTGCGTCACGATGCTACTGGTTCCACAGTTTCTAAGCAAACGAGGTCGAGCAGCGTTGATAGGATACATATTTCTGCTTACCCTCACCGGACCGACGGCAAACACGATGGTGAACGTGGAGGTGCTGGGGGAAACGTTGAGCTGCACCCAGGAACAGCTAAAAGCGGCCATACGGGACACGATCAGTGCGCTAAAGGTTCCCTTTTTGGCGATGAAAAAGATCATCAACGAGCTGCTGAAAACGGTCGAGCGATCGTTCATGAAGGTACAGCGCATCATGATGGAAATGTTGAAGCTGGTGAAAAGGATTTGTAAGTATTTTTTTTCCACTCAGATGGTTTGTTGCAAAAAAAGGTCACTTCTTGTCTTCTCTGATGCACTTCAGTGCACTCGATCAAAAAAGCATACGATTGGCTACGGGATATCGTTTCCGTGTGTAACGATAAGCTGGGAACACCTTCCGAACGGTGCCTTCACGCGCTGGACCAGGCAATCGATGGATGCAAGGAGGAGATGGGAGCCATGGACTTTCTGTGCGAAGTGACACAGGTTGCCAAGACGGTCTGCTACGGTGCGAAGATGGTGGACTATTTCTGTGAGCTGATCGATTTCATAAGTGACGCTGTTGTGGAGGAAATTGAACAAGGTAAGTGCAGGCAGCGGAGAAATTGCGTTGGTGGTGGAATGATCTATTGATTCATTACCCTGTACTGTCATTGGAAAGGCATTAAAAGGCTGATGAATAATTTAGAAGAGCTGTTCCGAGTGAAGGTGGAATATGATCATACGTTTGATTTTAAAACCAACGTGTCCAAAACGCTGGCGGAAATCAGTGCCGATATAAGGCAGGAAATAGCGAACCGAACCTTACCGCTCAGAAGGACATTCAACGTGCTGGGAATGGTCACTAGTGGCTTTTTTATATGTATTGTTTTAAGGTGAGATTGTGTACCTTGCTTCTAGAGCGGGAAAATAAATATTTTCTAACCATTCCTTCCCATTCCGGTGCAGAGCAATTCGTTACTGGAAGCGATACTTGAAGAGGGATCACTTTGATAACCATTTCCTTACAGAAGACTTCTATCAAATTGAAAAGCGAAGAATGGAACTGAAGGTGGAAACAGTTTTCCCGCTCACACGAAAGGAAGCTTCTCGCTATGTTCCGCTTACTTCGTTCCATTTGACATGGAAGGAACGCTTTCGGATAGCAAAATCATTAACATTTTTGCTGATATCTTCCGTACAAGTGTGTGGTCAGCTAGCTGCCGATTACTCACTCTACTGGCTGCTGACGCTTATAAAGCATTTTTTGACCGAAGGATCTACAAATACTACGGCACGATCCTCCAGCTCCGGTACGATAACACCTCTGTCGGTAGGAGTAAGCGGAGAGGGTATACTAGCCGACACGCTGCGCGATATTGTGCGTTCCTTTGAACCGATCGTTAACGGAACGGCCATCGATCCTGCTGAATGTATCCCGGACGCGTCTACGCCTCGTTTTGCCCGTTACGGACAGATTGTAGCATTGCTGGCGCTCTGTTGGTGCTTTGCCTTTCTCGAACCGTACGGACTGCGCGTAAGACAGCTTGTAATGCGACGCTACTATCCCGCGAGGGCACGTGCGCGGGCAATCTGGCTTTATGGTGATATTTTGCTAAAGCGAGAGAGTTTGCTTAAGATGCTGCGGCTGCAAATTGCTGGAACGAGCAGGGAACGGAAGCAACAAGAAGCGGTAAGCTGGATCGATGTGGTACGGGCGAAGACGAACCGATACTGGATCTGTCGGACGGTACTTGGACGGGGTGAAACCGTGCGATGTATTCTGTGTGGCGATGCGTTGAATGAGCGCGACGATCCACACGTGCGATGTTCGCGCCCCGACTGTCCCGGGCTGTACTGTCAGGATTGTCTGCTGGAAACGGGAAATAATTGTTCACTGTGTATGGACCTGCTCGTGTCGGAGCGGAGCGGTTTCGATGAAATATATTTGGAATAGTTTACGTTACTGAATCTCGTCGGAACTTGAAATATCGTGTCTGTAACGCAGTGTATTAGTGATGTAGTCTCTGGAGCGCCCCCACGACTTCGATCCGACTGCGGTTATTATTAATCCGATTAATCCGGTTAATCCAACAAAATCTGAACCCCTAGATCCGCTTCCCGGGCGGTCTTGTGGTAAAGTCGTCAACACGTACGACTCAATAACATGCCCGTCATGAGTTCAAGCCTATAATTGACCTTTGAACTTGACTCGATTGACTTTTTCCAGCTGCGTGATATTTATAAGTCTCGAAAGGCCTATAAGCCATGATCGCCTAAGTCGTTACACCAATAATAAGAAGAAGGTCTGGTCTGCCCAGTATCAGAGTCGTCCGTAGTCGGAGTCGACCGGAGTTGGTTGGAATCAAAATCAAACTGGAGTCGGAGTCGTCTGGAATTGGTCAGTGTTGGGCTGGCATTTTATATCGTTCAGTTTATTTTTTGTATTTTGTTTTGCGCGTGCACTTTGTAAACAGGATTTTGTTTTTGACTCCGAAAGTCTACGGACGACTCTAAATGGTTCTGGATGGCTCCAGATAGCTCTGTATAATGGATATTCGGAGGTTTATGGTTATTCCATCTTTATCCGAAGCCTTCTGGAGCCATCCAGAGTCGTCCAGAACTTTTAGTGTCGTCACTAGTCCGAGTCGTCTGGAGTCACAGTCGTCCGGAGTCGTCCGGAGTCGTCCGGAGTCGTCCGGAGTCGGAGTATTCTGGAGTCGGAGTCATCCAGAGTCGGAGTTATCCGGAATCAGAGTCAGCCAGATCAGTCTGTAGTCGTCCATTATCGTTAGCAGTCGTTACCTACCTTTCGGAGTCGATTTCGAGATTTTCGGACTCAGATCGCAGTCGACTCCAGATTTTGTCCCGTCTTTACCCATCACTACAGTGAACCACTAGGAAAATGGATGTTCTACGAAAAATACCGCCAACGCTAAAGCTACAAAATGAACCCGGCATTTTTTTCGTCCTACGTTCATCCGAGCGCTGGCCAATTCATGCGCTGACGTTTTACCGGCACCTGTACTTCCAAACGGTGCCTACACACGAAGGTCCTGTTCGGCTTACGATGAAACTGATTGCGTATTCTGCAGCCGGCACGATACCGACCGCTCATTTCCCCTTCCATCCCCCATTGCCCAAACCACCTGTTATGGATCGCCGTACCCCGGGGCCTCCATTGACGTCATGGGCAACGCGACCAGACAATTTGGGGGAAAGCTGAACACATCGGCCTAAGCAAAACACCACTGCTAACTGGTAAAGTTTTCCACTTGCAGCTCTGTGAAGCGAATGAATGAAAATGAATCCCCTGCTCGCGCCCATTTTCCAAGTGGAAAATGGATGCTGCGGTGGTTTGCAGGGAAATGCGAACGAAATTACCCGAACGCCCCGGTGTGCACACCACAACCAGACGACGACGAGGATGATGACGAACAAGCGAGAACCGGTAATCAACCGAGAGCGTGAGACAGAGAGAGATAGAGACAGAGAGCGAGCGCGATATGACGACCTACTCCACTGTTGTGCCATGCTTTGGCCTCCCGCTCTGGCAAGGATAACGCTGAGGTGCGACAGGATCTCTTTGTTATCTCGTGACACCGAGCATTCCGGGTGCGCTTTTGTGAATACGCTTTTCCTCGCTGTGTCCTCCGGTCCGCAGACAAATGCAACCGTTTTTGCGGTGCTGCAGAATTGTTTGCTGCTGGTGCCATCGGTGGTGTGTGTAATTCGTTTAGTTCCTCGAGTTCCGCTCAGGGGCTTACTCCAGGGGTAAGACGGGTCCGACAGACCAGACTGGGGGCAGACGGAGTGCGGCGTTCCAATTGTTTATGTCACGCCGTTCGCTGTGTGTCCTCGGGCGTCATATTCCTGGCCAGATCCAGTAGCGATAGGGGCAGTGCGCGCGTGACAAACTTTTCCGCCATTACCGGCTTTCGGCCGGACGGAATTGGTGTTGTGATTTTCTATCCGCTTGCAAAAAAATAAACCCAACCGGAACACACAGTGTCTGAGTTTGGAATCATCCCTTTTGCTTTGCTTTCAACTTTTGTATGGTGTAGAACGTAACCTATCACACGGGCGAAGCGAAAGCAGCATTTTCCGAAACCCGAACGACGACGACACACTTGTGTGTGTGTGTGTGTGCGAGTGTTCCGAGCACTGGTGGCCTTTCTCGGCATACTGTACTGCTGGGTTGGCTGCTGGCTCGTTCTCATCCTAGCGTACTGCCGGAGTCTGGCAAGAAGTTCCGATCGGTGTGCAGTGTTGTTCCGAGTTTGCCCTTTTTAAGCGGGAAGGGGGAGTGGGGAGAGGGCTGCAGAAGGGTTTTGGTTCTACACAAACAGGCTGTTTGTGTGTGTGTGCGTACAGGCGCGCATTTTCATTCGGAACCACGACGACAGTTTTCACGGTCCTTTCTCGCGGGGCTCGGGCGGTTCTGTGTGCTAACGATAGATTTTTACCGGACCAGGGAGACATTATTGTATCGCTGGGTATGTGTATGGGTCGATGGAAATCGCTGCCAAAATATTCCCCAGCAGGGAACAGGTGCAATTGATTTCTTGTTCGCGTGGGATAGGGCAGGGCCTAAGGCCTCAGGCTGTACTGTTCCGGTTCTTCTCGGTGCGTTGTGGCCAGGGAATACTCTTTACGTTCGGTCGGTTTAGTGCGTATGAGTGACTGTGTGTGTATGTGTGTGCGTGTCGGGATTCGGGTGTCCGTTTGTAGTAAGGTGTGTTCGGGCGCTATTTTGGCGTCCATGTTCTTCTCTCCCGTCGACTGTGTAGCGTGTACGAATTTGTTGCGAATTTACTCAATTATGTAATCATCTGTTGAACGGTGTGAATACGAAGAGTAGGCCACGAAATTGAACGGTGTTGCGTTAACGCGAGTGATACACACACATTGGTGGCCAATTTCCACCCCCGAAATGGATCAGCCCGCCGCATCGCTAACCGGCAGCGTGTTTCCGGTACGCCCTTCGCTGGATCATTTGCTCGCAATGGGAGAGGATGACGACGATGACGATGAGTTTGAAGGTGCCTGTGAGGAAGAGATGCAGAAGAAGCCGGATCTTGTTCCCGTTGCAGTGCCGGACCGTTGCTCACCCGTTCTCGAAACAGTTCCCGAGCAGGAAGCTGACGGAGAGGATCCGGCGGCTGCCGCGGATGAGGAGGATGACGATGATGGTGCGTCAGAAATGACGGAACTTCAGCAGCTACCGGACACGCAACAGTCTGCCGGCGCGGCAAAGGAACAGGTAAGTAACGAACACGTCTCATCCCTTCCTCTCTGAGATTGATTTTCCTTCTGCTAAACCTACACGGGGAGCTTTAAAAAGCTCATTTTTTCATCCTTTGATTGAAGCCTAATTCTGATATTCTTTTAGCGGTGCTAGAAAGTGCAAAATCAGGGTTCGTGCTCGTGCAACAGTTTAAAGCGTATCCTCTTTGGACCCATCAGCATCCCACTCGGCGGCTCCACCCCATAAAAAAATCGGCCACAATACCCCACAATAGTCCCCGGAAGTGGGTTGGGTGTTCCCTTTTACCGTTTTGTCGAAAAGAAAATCGATCCGTGCAAAACCGTCCAAAAAGGTCGAAACAGAGCACCGAACCGTACACCGGGGGTGTAGTTGTGTGTCTGTCGGTGTGGAAATCATACAGCAAAAAGACTGTTAGAACACGACCGGTTCACTGCTTTTGCACCACCAGTGAACTGCCATATTGCGGCGAAAAGTAAAGTACTATAGGAGAAAGAACACTTCCTACCCAGCACGACGGAGCGTCTGGGAAAAAGCTTGGGAAAATTGCTTTTCGGTTGCAGTTGGCAAAAGCGAAGCGAACTATCACGAGTATGATGCTGTGTGAATACCCTCGGCCATATAGTGGAAAGTTAGTTCCGTTGCCGGTTTTTTTTCCGAATCAACCCTACCGGCCGCCCTTTCCTTCCGTGCTTGGTTTTTGGGCTTGAAATAAGTATGAGGGTGAGTTGGATTATCAAGCATGGTTTACTTTTCGGAGAGAGAGAGAGAGCGCACATAGCGTACAGGAGCGCATGGCGCTACGGAATATGAAATGCGGCTCCTCGCGTGGCAACGGACCTGCTGGTGGTGTTGGCATAGAATGCGGCGGTATGGAAACCATTAAAGTAATATCGAGTGGCGTTCCCTTTGCCGTTCCGTCACATTTTTCCGCAAGCTTTAAGGGTTTACCAGTTTACACGCAGCGGCGCCCCGGAGGATGACTTCCGGCTTTTGTGCGTTCGGAGGAAGTAACTAACGATGAGTGGCTTTTATGTGCTCGCCCCTCCCGATGTATAGGTAGTAGCGGGGGCCGTACTATGTAATCAAGGATTAAACCACCCCGAAAGGTGCACCAAGGTATCTTACCAAGTCACCCCACCGGTCAGGTGACAAGAACGTAGCAAGGTGTGCGAAAAGGCGAAGGCGTCCGTTTTTATCTCACGGACCCGTCGTGTCTCATCGGATAATCTGGCAATCTATGCAATGGCGCGCCGTTTGTGTGGGGCTGCCGCACCGAGAAGCGCCCGGGTATCATCATAATAACAAGTTTCTTGTATCTCTAGCGCTTGTGGAAAGCGGTAATGAAGTAATCCACTTTTTTATTTTATTTCGTTTGTCTCGCTTTTCCCTCGAGCACTGTACGGGTCTAATCCGTCCCTAAAAGACCAGTTCGGAGTGACAGTAGTCTTATCAATGGGCGAGGGTATTAATCTCCTTTGGCTTTCCAGCCAGAGTGCCTTATCGTGTGACTGGAGCACAATTTTTCTTGATTGTGGAGAATCTTTTCCAGAAAATGGTGGATGATAAATGTCCAAGAGGGGCGACAATTTGTCGAAGGAAGTCTTGTGTGATAATGCTGATCAGGTTACGAAAGAACAGTATCAGAGTGGATCATATTTAATGACTCTTAACCGGTAACTACGAAAGAGATTATTACATACACTGATAATTTGGTTTGATGATACAGGTTTTTATGTAAAATTTTCATAACGTTTCATTATTTATGTTTCAGTATTCCTATTCGTTTAGCAAAAAACCTTAATCAAGCAGTTCAAAAGAGCCAACAACTCAAACCAAGCGAAACCCAATTATTGAAATCGAAAACAAAATATCGAACCGCCGTCATATTTCAAGATTCGTTTCACACGATTTGTTTACCCAGAGTTTACAACAAAAAAGCCAGCGTAAAAAGTAAATAAAAAAGCAGATCAACTTGGCGTGTTCCACCGTGGCAAGATAAGGTCCTCTGTGGCTAACACCACCAGCTCTCGAGCGTGAGGTCTTTTACCTTGCTGCACTTTTCCCTCTTAGACTGCATCTTTCGACTTCTCTTTTGCCTACGGTGTTGCCGGGGCACACCGGGGTTTCGTTTGATCCGTGTCCGTGCGCCTTGGGTGTTTCTTTCTTCATTTTTTTTTTACACGAGAAAGAATCACACTTTGGTTTAGCATTTGGTAAAACACGTGTTTGTGGCTGTTTGCTTTTAGTTTTCTTCGTCGCACCCACCCCCAGCAATCGCACCCGTAACACTCTCCCAGCTTAGATGACTCCGAGGTGAAGTTGACCAGGACCCTGGGGCTGAATGTGCGACGACGACGATGATGATGAAAAAATAAAACTCCCCTAAACCTGCTATCGAAAAAAAGCGATTGACAGTCGAACGTGTACCGATTTGGACAAGCATTATCGCACCTTTAGCCACCGATGGTGACGTGCCGTACACCTTTCCCGGTGCGTAGCAAGTGGGAAGGTGTCTCGATTGGGTTCGCTGTCCATTAGGGAAATGGAACTGCTGGCGAGTTGGATTGTATCGCTGTCACCAAATATTGACACATGTCGGTGACACTTTTTGGTCGGGTTTGAACTCTTAAAAAAAAAGCGTAACATATTTGCTTTGATATTGAAACGATTTCAAACGTCTCGTTTTTTTTCTTTCACGCATTTTAGACCGACCACACCTAAGGAATGCTTTACGCTGGAAAAAAAGTAAAATGCAAACCAAACGAAATGAAGCACCACGCGAGGGAAGACTCGTATAAGCTCTCCTATGCCGTCTGCAAACAAGGAAGGGTGGGACATACCCCCCGGGCGGACCGGCGACCAGACGGTTGAACACATGTAATTCACCAACTTGTTGATGCAGCGCAGCATACGTAGCAGCGGTAATGCACTTGTGTCCAGTGTCGTCGTCGGTGTGGAATACTTACGGGGCCGGTGTTTCCCCGTACGCGCAACACCACAGTTTCGGCAAAGTTTGTGGAGAAAGTGAACAACCGTTTCCTGGAGCGGAACCCTTATCCCATCTCCTTCGGGAAAGGTGTTTTATGGCTTTCAATGTTTGCGCTGCCCCCCTGTCGAGACGCTCAAACTTTGCTCATAAAGTGTGCAGAGTCACATTGGAGGGTCATTGGAGCTATATGTACACATGCTCCAAGCTGGTGGAGTGTGTGCAAGCATTCCTAGCGTGTTTGAATTTTAGAGCTTTTTTCCTGAGAAAGTTACAACGGATTGTACTGGAATGCTTACCTTTATCGAATTTCTATTTGTCTTTTGCTTGTGTGTAGCTTTGCTGTTGAATCTATTAACCCTCAGTTGGGTTGTATTCGACACAAAAGTATTTTTAGTGTCCAAAATGTATAAATTGCAGACTGTTAACCCCTCAGGATGTTCTTTCGATTCGATTGCTAGCCGTTTCTTACCAATTCGTTCTAATGATTTATGGCTGGTTTTGTTGTGGGGACAATTGTTGACCCTTTAAGACCCTCATATGTCACATACTAGCCGTTCACTGTCATATTTTTTATTATAACTTTTGGACATCCACTTTGTTCAAGGTCATATTCTCATTTTCATCCCTCTCTTTTAGAGAGCGTTTCTCTGGTTGATTTGTGACACACGTGTGACATTTTAACCGTGAAAATGCGTGGGCTTAATCGTCTGGCTCGAAGCGCTAGCGCACCGACAGCTTTAAGTCCAGAATTTATGTTAAAATTAGAATAACAATACGAAAGTGAAAGAAAGAGCAAACGATCGATTAAACGATCAATATGGATGGGGGGCGGTGGATATGGGGTCGACGATCGAGTCAACGTGTGTGTCCCACTTGTAAGCTTATTTCAATTTAATTACCACAAGATTATGGCTATATGACACCCGTAAATATGACCGCTAACGAGTGAAAAAAGATGATCCATTCGCCGCATTATAAAAGCATCAAGTGACAGTTTTTTTCTCTCAATATTTTCCCTTTCCCTTTTCAGCGTGTGGTGAGTTACGGAGTTCCGAATGGAAATTGTGCGGCACGATTGAACTCGCGCCAAGATCGCCAAAGCAGCGCTGCCATTCCTACCAAAGCGCCCCTTTTCCTCCATTCCCCTTTTTCATCTGGGCTCGATTGTTTTGCTTTTCGGGCGAAACGAGGGAATACGAAACGAGCCGCCTAAAGTTAGAGGCTCAAAATATTGGTGCATTTCCCAGAAAACCGCTTATTGTCGGTACAAGAATGGAATGTTGTTTACATCCTTTAGGGCTTTTCTTTCGCCGTTTTGAGGGCCTCTCTCTCTTACGCCGATACATGTTGCGCCTGTGTGTGCGGTAGGTTGACACCGCGTATTGCTTTTTTCGTTCTGTTCTCAGCTTATGTGTTTATTATTATGCATGCATGCATGTTTGGCACGAACATCAAAAGCATGACGGTAATTCTAATTGTGATCACATGTTTACCGCGTGTGTTCGGGGTAAAGCGATCGGCGTGGGTTTTGTCGTTTGTGATTGATGTTTTTGGGGAACTTCATGAGAAGGTTTTGTGCTGAGGACGTAGAATACGAGTATTGTATTGAGGTATATTTATTGGTTTCCAATAATATTCTATAACAGTTGAATTGAATGAAAGGCGTTTCAATCGTGTATAGAGAAAGCTTACCTTCTTCAAGCACGTCCATTGTCGACGGTCGTTCTAATTCGTTTTCTAACCCTCAACTGAACGTTATTGTTATCAATATCATCAATCATCTTCGCTTCTATTTTATATTTCAGTCGCTTTTAATTAAATTCTGAGTGATAAGCACCACCACCGGTGAAGGTACTTCAAGACATCTCCAAAACAGAAGCCGATGGTTTCCACTTTTTCCCGGATACCTCTAGAGCGATAAAAATAAACGGCCAAACATAAGAAACGGTCGCGTGGCCCTCGCTAGACTAGACAAAAGGAAAAGAGTCCCGCGAAAAGGGTGGAACGAAAGCGAAGCATATCGTGCTGTCTACAACTTGTTCTCGTTCTATTGTTATTGCAGCTCGTTAACTTCTCCAGTTCGATCGAGGAAAAAAGGGAAGGCGGTCTATCGCCTGGCGAGCTGGGACTCACCGGACAAGTTGGATGGGGCGCACGATAGAAAGTGTAGGTAGAAAAGATAAGCGTCGTCCAACATCGGCGGTCAACATCTCCTGTTCGAAGTGGAATGTCTCAAACTTTGTTGCTGGCGTTGTGTTTGTTGTGACGTTTTAGTAGACGCGACGGATGAAAATAGAGTTCAGAATGCGGTCCGTGAGAGTGTTGAATGATTTGAGCAACGATTCGCTTCGAGTGATATCGCACTCGATCGATAAGATGGCAACTCCACGAACCCCGGGTTGGATTGGATCGTGCTCACATAACCCCATCGCATGGGGGTAACCCGTGTCCCTAGGCGACCTCCAACAGTTGTTTGATTGGTAACGCTTTTACCGCCGTCCCAAAAAAAAGCCAAGAGCGGAGGTCATATGCGATGCATGATGTTGACCCATTGCATCTTCCCCGGGCGGGTGGTTGGCTTCCATTGGGACGCAGTGAACTTTCTTACCTGGTCGCCGGTTCGTGGTGCCCTTTAACCTCCACAGAAACTGGCCCCGTGCTGGCCGTATGTCTTCCGACATGCACGCGAAGAAGGGTTAAGTTTTTGGACATCTGGAATGCTCCAATCATCCAATTTCCATCGCGCACCATCGTCGACACTATTATCCATGGCTCCACGTGTCTGCATTATTTCTTCTCCACGTGTACCGCCTCTCCGCCTATCGGAATCGGCGTGTGTTCTAGCGAAGGAAGTGAGAAGTTTTTTTTTGTTGCATGGTGCCGCCTGCGGGTTCCGTTTCGCTGACGGTTCGTTAGTGTCCATTCGGACTTGGAAAGTACTGCCCAACCGGAACGGGGCTTGGTGAGGTTTCTTTTCTTGTGCCGGTTGGCGCTGGACGTTCTTCCTGGCCTGTGTATGGCGTCTTCTCTCGTAGCGTAGAAGACACATCGTGAGGCGCATTTCTGGTAACAGGAAAAGCTATAGGGAAATGGAATTTCAAATAGCATCACAAGGAGTTGTCTGGATGCTCTTTGACACTGTTCGCTGGTTTAGAAGTGATGTTAGTAGAGCGAGACGGGAAATGTCCTGTCTTTTCTAGACGCCTTGCTATCTCTATGGTGAATTTGTTTTTTGCTTTGAATTTTAAGAACCTGAAATACAGGTGAATTTTTTACTGCTCAACTTCCAATATATCCAGGAGAGCACTAATTTTGAACGACAGTAAATAGCGATAGCACTAAATTATGTCATCGATTAAATGTGAATCGTTCTCAATACCCAAAATTAGCTCACCAACGCTTTCCAGCAGTGTTTCGGCAAATTAAGAATTGTGATTACTGGAATGAGGAATACATTTAGCTACTGTTTCTGTTCTTCCCACCCTCTCGGTTGTGGAACTGATATTAAAATCCCTTCGTACCCCAGTGCCCTGTCTTACGTGCATATCGCAATCGCTAGCCGAGCTTTTCTAATTAACCAAAACGGCTAATTAAAACCGCCCCTTTATTTTCATTTAAAAGATCTCTTCTACAAAAGTCTTTCATTCTTACACCCAACCCAGCCCAACCGAACGAATGTATACCGACGTTTCGATTCCTCCTGGTAGTAAGAATCGTTGTTCCAGTTTCTTTGCCGACGTGAGAGCTCCGTCCGCTTCCCCACGACTCATTATCTGCTTCTCTGCCTACCGATCGCTTGCAGGAATTGTTGAGCAAAGGAATGGGGAGCATTCTTTCAAATGATTGTAAAATGTGCAAAAGAATATATACTGAAACAAAAAAGCGAAAAAAATGCTTGAAAGAATGACGTTATGACTAGCTGTAGATGTAAAGGAACGTGAATGAATGTTTTACATTATTCATCTTCCTCAGCATATAACATGATTGCACCCGGGTTTATGCTTTCCGTTGTGGATTGTAAAGCGTATTTCCATTCCCTCCGTAGAGCAGTAAACAGTGTGTGGGGTTGGGATTCGGTTTTAGGTCAGCGAGGGTGAGCACTTTAATGCTCACCTTTAACCCTCTTGAAACGGTTGAGCTGTATGGAATTGGTGTCGGGTTTCTTGTAGACTTATTTCTGTTCATCAGGTGAATAATGAATGAGAATTATTCTAAATTCCATTGGTATATCTTTTACCTTGCATTGTGTACTAAAATTGTACTAAAATACAAATGAAAAGCCAAGCCTCTTATTGTTCATTACTCGGCACACCTTGGGGCGAGAGCTCCTGAAAGGCGGATAACACCTGCCGGATTTGTTGATTTGTTTGATTATCTATGTATCACTTTGGCCATCTTCTACGACGACGACGCCTTAGAACCGGGTTATGTGTCCACCTACAGCAGCTAACAAGTGTCGCTACCCAAGCTGTTGACGAACGCTTGAGGTCAACTGTGTTCCATTTTGTCCCATCCTTTACGTGCTGTCTTTCGTCGTTTGTTGAACAAACAGATTATCATGCTCCTATTCAAGCGATAGCTGTGCCTGCAGCTTCCGTGCTTGGACTCTAGACCCTTGGGGGCACCATCCGCTTTACGGATAAGATCGATCTGATGGTGGTCTGTTTTCTAGAAATTCTGTTTACCATTAGCATCGCTCTCCGAACTTCCAAGCTTTGTGGTACATTTTTTTGTTGTGTGTTCGTCTCTCGCGCTCGGCCGATTCTTTTGATTATTTTTGGTCTTGCCGAGTTGAAGACGACGGGTGCTAATGAGCCTAAAATTAGCTCCATCTAATGAATGTATCCCCAGTGGCTTGGTTGGTCCGCTGGCGATGGGATGCCGTAATAAAAGCCCGTTTCGGTTGAGAGTAACATTCGTGAGGTGTGTTTGTCCGTCCAGCCTAGGCTATTGCATGCAATGTGACTGTGTCATTCCGTAGCATATAAAGGATTTTCGATGTTCAAATTTGTCTTTTCTTTTGCACCGGATATTGAATTTGTCGCCAGTCAATTCCTAGCGTTAAACCAATTACAAGAAATCCTCCTTCAACTAAGCCTCTTCAGTATCTTCTTAATGTCAGCTTCACTATTTCACAAACTCCAACCGAACACTTTGCTGAAGTAGACGTTAGTTGTTTTTCTCGCGCAAACAAATTACCTCGAAGAGCTCGATAAAAACGACCAATAAAAATAAACCAACTCCAAAACGACAGCACGAGAATGATCGCAACAAGGAAACGAAAACAAAACAATCAAATATTATTGAACCTGTTACTGATACTCTCTCACGCTCTCGCTCGCTCTCTCTCTCTCTCTATCTGTCTGCCGTAAACCTCCAGCAAAGGAAGCATCCAATTTTAATGCGCAAGTGAAGAAAAATTGATGTCGTAAAAGCGGGAATGCCTTGGCCTGCACGAAACCTGCACCACTGAACGAAAGCAAGAAGCACCGCGCATAAAAAGGTGTGGTGCAGTTGTAAGTCGTAACTTTCATTTATGCGTACTTTCTTCTCGCCGTAGGTAATTCAGCTCTGGAAGAAGATACTTCCACCTCCTGTTCAACGCCTTCCGCCAGCAACCCTGTAGCGTGTGGCTATAGTTTCACTGTTTTGATTCCCAAGCAGTTCGGTAGTTCTTTTAGAGGGTGAACTCATCTTCTACCGACTGTTGTTGTCTGGCCGGTTGAGCCTTCGAGCCAGCATTAAATGAACCGATTACCCAAAGCAACGAAGACGAGCTCTCGAGTGTGTTGGATAAGAAGCATCATAGGCCGTTGGTCCGCGAGGAGATGGGGCTGTGATGCGCCGAAAGGTTTCGTCTGAAAATGGTAATTTTGCGTTGTTTAATACCATACAATTATTTCCAATTACGCGCCGTTTTCAGTGATAGTAGTATCCTTGCCTTGGAACCTGCCGAAGAGAGTCTGAAAAAGAGCAGCCCAGCGTGCGAAGAAGCTGAAGCCGATTGTTGGGAAGAGGGCGTGATGAAGGTAATATACTTTCATCGCAGACCCATGTCCTTCCCACTGGCAACGCCAAGCTGTTGCTGCTCGACGTGGTCGTGATGCCATAGCCCTCTGGCAAGTTGACTGATCATATTGATTTGCGTCGTACGACCGGTCAGTCTTGTCAAGTGTCTGTGAGTTGAAATATGATGGCAGCAATCGGCGTTCAACGACATCCGGCTCGGTCCTGAGAAGGGGTGGTCTGTTCAGGGGTTTAAAATAGGCTGTAATTGTCCTTGGGAAAGGATAAACGGACAAAAGAGTGGATCGCCCACACTTCTACTGCTCGGCGAGGCCAATGTAAGATAAATGAATCGAGGAGTAATTTTCACCGTACTCATACGATTAATCTGTGGGGTTGTATGTGAGTAGGAAAACAGATCATTTAAACTCATTTTTTATTCTCGCAACCCTTCTTTCCATCATGTTTAAGCTTTATAATGTGTTGAACTTTATCGACCCGCACTGTAACTGCGCGAAAAGGTGCGATAGATGCAACCCAGCTGATTGCGCGCACAAGAGGCACGCGCGCTCTGCCCAAGCTTGCATGAGATGAGATCAGAGCCCAGAAATAACTAAACGCTGCAACGCTCCTGCTCCGGAGGGTGATTTGCAAAAGCACGAGCAAAAGCTACGTCAGCTTCCTTAACGATCGACGATCACTGAACACCGCTGAGGGGGAAACGGGTTCTCCTGGAACAGGTTCTGCAGAAATGGTGTGTGCGGCGGTGGTCACACGTTCTAAGCCTGCAAGTGTTTTTGCCTCGGAATCCACCGTTTGCTGCAGGCTCGCGCGGTAGCTTCCAAATTGCTGGCGATTGATCGCACGAGAAGGAGATGATTTAGTGTGATCGAGTTCTTATGGGGGAATTTGCACCGACACAAGATGCTGCTGCCAAGTGGTACAAGATAAGTCGACGATTTCTTTCCTCCCCTTTGGTGTGCCCGTCCGCGCGAGAACGATCTTCGTGTGGAAATAGCGGCGCCGGCACTGCATCTTTTTAACACCATTTAGGGCGAAACTTCACTGGAAAGACACTGCACAGAAGGGTTGAAGGTGGATTTGAGGACGCTAGTAAAGGGGGTGGTATTTGAAAAATGCGGCGTATGCAAATGTGATGTGTGTTGCGAGTTCATTGAATGCAGATTACACATTGTGCTGGCTGGATGGCTGGTTGGGTGCCTTGCCGGTTACCAACTTTGCATAATTGGCACCGATCGAACATGATCGATGGTTGTTGTGTGTGATTTGTTTGGTTTTGCACATATGGCTAGGATGTCCCACAATCTCGACGCGACATCAGGGTGTTGTAGCTGCTGCTGTTTCTTCATGCAAATCAACCGCAAAGCAAGGCGTGTTTCGATCAAGTGATCGAGAAAGTGACATTTGCTAATGATTCGGTGTAACATCGGGCGGGTTGTGGAAAATTGATGACACAACGTAAGTGCTGTGCAGCAGTGGAGGTGATGATCTCATGGTTGCTGGTGGTTAATGATGAGTGGCAGTTGGAAGTCATGCAAGTGGACAAGAGCAATTGCAGTGAAAACGAAAGGAATTGCATTCTTGAATTCATTACAATAGTGATATGTTTGGAAGCGGAGAATAAGAATTAGTAACTGTGTCTACGTCCTAGACGTCCTTGATTTGTCTTAAAATGTTTGATTAAAGGTGTCCGAGGTTCCAAAAGTACTCAAACCATGTCTGGGAATGGGGGGCAATGTGAGCATGTTCAGCAATTGAATCAACACTCTTTTGAATTTATCACTAAACACTAATATTCTTAAATTATCAGGAATTAACTAAGAAAATCAACAATCAATACTATTGCAAACATATTCACTTTGCTCTTGGAATTGGAACTGTTGAAAGGCCCTATTAAATCTATCTTCACATAGATAAATAAGTTAATTTGCTGCCTAGTTTCACCGTTCCAAACCTCAATCAGCTACAATTTATTGGGAAGGAACTAGAAATGACTGCCAACATTATTCTACATGACAAATAACGAAGGTCGGCTACTGTCGATAAATTATAGACGCTAGAAATTCCCCCGAATCAGGATACTGTAGTGCAATTTTTCGAAAAACTAGCTTTAAGGATCATGGCTACGCGCAAGGACGAGTTACCTTCTCTTTGGTTTGGTGCCCTTTAATTTTCCCATAACCTCGTTCCATAAATCTTTCAAACCGACCGGCCGGCGGGTCAATACTCTGCCGGGGCCTCGTGCAGGGCGGGCGATGATGAAAATAAAGTATCAACAATCCCGCGTGTCCCGATGTTGCTGCGTGTCTTGTGCGCTTTCGATTCCTTCCTCAGGCGGGCGTTGAGGGCATTTATGTTTTTCTTACCGCTCTACCCTTCTTGGGACTTTAGTCAAAGGGGGTTTGAATTTTGTATGATACCCCCCGAAATGGGCAGACCGTATTTGTGTGTCTGTTTATTGGCCCCAAATGTTGTTTTTCTCCTCCATTTGTTTTGGAATACTTTTCGGGAGTGATTGAATAAGACCTTGTTAGAGGTAAAAAAAGAGAAGCCCGTCGAATCCTGCAATAAAGGATAGGACAGGGAAAGATCGGGTTCTGTGTTTCCATCTCCATAATTTATGATAGTCCTTTTTCCCGGTCAACACCCGGCGGTAAAGAAGTAAGAGAAAAACAACGAAGACCAACTAAATGCGACAGGTATTTGTTCTGGCTGAAATGGTTCGAGATTACCGTTCGGTTAAATCTATAGTCTAGTGATTAGGTGGGGCGCCAAGTGGTCAGCGGCGAGGGAATACAGCGAAAATAGCGTAATTGAGGGGTTGACGTAATGATGGTTCCGATCCTGATTCATTGATTTATTGCCGAGCTAAGACCTGTGTTTGGAAGACGAAACAAACGTAACGTACCGAGTCAATCGATGATCGTTACTACCGTTTCGGGGGCGCAATGATACGGTCCTACCTGCTCCGACGATAGCCATCTCGCCAAGATGAGATTATTACGGCTCCTTGATATCGGGGACCGGGGGTCCATTAACAGATCGTCTCATATTGCGTTTGCTTCCCTTTGATATCTACCTGAGGACGAAGGAAGCTTCCTCGTTGGTTTTGCTGATGCCGAAGAAGTGAGCAAAGCCCCGACTAAACGAATTGGGTGGCTGCCAGTGGGTAAAAGTGGTTCAGATTTCCGGTCACGAATCGCCTATTCCCACGCGACAATAATGTATTGGGGTGTGTGTGCTCTATACCTAAGGCTAGTTTCTCACAGATTAGGAAAGTTTTCTACGGTAGCTCGAGAGGGGAATGCTTTACCATTGGGCTTATGCTCTGATAAAGCTAGGCAAAAACAGGGACTTCACGTGGGGGAAAGATTATCCTTACCGTAATTTTCTCACACCAATTGACCACGGACACTTATCCGAAACCCCTCCGAAAAAATCGCTGCCAACGTGCACACGGTGTCATGTGTGCTAATCATTTCATCGGAAACCTATTTCTGGCATAATCGCTGAAGATCACGTTCCAGGTGTACAGCGCCGAAAGTGGCCGCGGCCGCGGTATTTTGCACACGAACAAACTCAACACTCTTAACTCGACACACGGGTTTCGCGAAGGTTGACCTGAAAAAGAAGCGTTGATGTTTATGGCCTGGTATGCAATTTAAAACGTGCCTTTAGATGCGCTCTCCTACCTACCAACCGTAACAGTATTTAGCGTGGCGCTAGCTCGTAGATCCATGAGGCAAGGGGCGACCGGGGGGGTAGTCGTGCATCGTTGAAAAGCAGTGACAGGAAAGGACCGACGAATGAAGGAACTTTATTCATGATTCGTTCGCAGTTTCGCTAGGAATAGGAATGGTTATTGCTCAATCTGGCGCTCGGAATAGTAGTTGTAGTAGTAGCCGCTAAGTAGGGAAGGTTTATGTTACCGGCGCTTCCTAACCCACTGACCGTGTCGGAGATTCGTCTGGCACCAGCAGCATACACACAGCAGTGTTGCCTTCGTTCGATCTTGTCGCTCTGTGCGAAGTAGTAGACGTTGCGGTTGCCAGTGGTTGCACACACAACGAACGGCATTTGAAATTAATTATCCAGCCTTCTTGAATACAACGAAACGTCGTCCAGCGTGCGACGACAGTGGCGCCCGCCGTCTATGTGCAAGCAGCACAGATCGACCAAACGAATGATGACGTCGATTTGACGTATCGCCGTAAGGGAAAATGTCCATTTATGGTACAAATAGAGGTGTTTGGTGGTAGTTAGTGAAGCTGGAGGGCAGTGTACGAGTGTCTGTGTGTGTGTGTGTGGATTTGTGCTGCGATATCGGAGGGCTAAGTAGCTGCTAACCCGAGAAGGTAAGCCTGAAGAGAATACGAGGATAGTAGATTTGATAGGTTACGTTACACGCTAGACGGTAGAGACTGCTTGGGTACATTAAACCAAGAGCGATTGTTTTTAAAAAGCAATCAGCAATTATAATGATTTAAAGCGTTTTGCTATTGAAAGGTAAATAGAGAGAGAGGAAGAGGGAGCAAACCCACCTCGAATCGATCTTCTGGTTAGCGCCAGTGGCCAATGAACTGTCTGTCAAAGCCCGCAGGCCAAACGTTAACCTTCAGCTCTGTGTGACGGCTCGTGGCATACTTTCGTATGAGGGGAGGTCTGTTTGTCCTGGCACAAGAAGGGCACACACACACTGTAATAGAATGTTTGCTTGCAAGAAACGATTGCCGTACTTATGTTGGCGGGGTGCGCCCAGAAAAGGGTATCGACTTCTCAACACTCATATGATGCTTATCGGATCAATTAGTGTAAATAAGAACCGGCAGCGCGCAGCAACACACCTTCCGAAAGTGTCGCAAATGGTGGCCGTGGGGGGAAGAGGCCATTCCAGCTGCCACGACGCTGAGCTGGTGAGTCATCGTCTTTGCGAACTGGCACGCAGATGGGTCTCCTCACCCGGGGGGAAGTGCATAATTTCCGCGAATTAGCTGCCGTTAGTGACCGGTTTTTTTGCCGTTTGAGCTACGTACGGACGGTTCTAAGGGCGGCAGTTGACGATTGGAAGAAAGAAGGCGCCATCCGGTTGCCCTCCGTCAGGCCACTTGCACACAACAGTTGTGTGCATTCATGAACGAGCTAGTAGGGCAAAAAGGCGCTGGAAGTGACAAGCGTGATGGGACATGCTTCGGTGATGATTCATTTACTGCAAAATAGGTTTTAATCGATATCTGTATTACCGTCGATAATATGAACTGTTGGATGTATACTAATACCAATAGTTGGATTTATTTATCAAAAAATATTCAAACTGAGATTGTTGGATTGTTAGATTATGGCCATATTCCTTTGCCAAAATTTCGCCTTGTTTACGGTATTGTGTCAATATTATCTCTGTTCTGCTGTGGATCATCATCGTGGGGCCAATATTTCACTTTTGTGTGATGATGATTGCCTTAGGCCCTGCGGGCTACTCCCTTTCGAAGTACCCCCTCCGAAATGGTAATAATCTTCCTTAACTCACCATGGGTTTATGATACTCTGCTTCACGACCACGCACGTGAAGGGTTTGTTTTCGGACAAGTCTGGCCCTCAGGGCGAACGAAACCCGCCAACTCCTCCTCTCGGCTGGTATCGGTAGGTTGCCATGGAGAGCATTTTTATTTGTCTCGTAAGTGAAACTCCATCTTTTCGGTGTCTCCAATAGACAATGAAAAGGAAGAAGAAAACGCTCGTCGATCAAGTCGTTTGCCCGGGCCCGACTGATCGTAAATCAGCTACTTACAGTTTAATCACTTTCCATCCAAAAAAAGAAGGGACAACGAAAATCCATAAGCGTAAATTATCGGTTCGCGTTTATGCTGCTTTTACGCGACCATGATTTGTACGCGAAGCGGGCCAACCTGGTGTACGTGTAGCAGTTCTGTTGCGCACAACAGCAATGTGATCCGATGTGGTCCGAAAATGGTGTGGGATTTATTTTCGGAAAAGCAAAGAAAATGCTCCACCAAATCCAAGTGCTAAATCGCGAAGCACATTGGCCTCCCCGGGCGCAGTGTAGCACAGTGCGTTGTGGATGATAGCGGTGTGGTTGGTGGTGGAAAGAGTTAGAGGATCGTGGGCAGCAGAGGAAAATGGTAGAGACCCGGTTGACAACGCAGCAACTTTGGTGGATGATGTATGGTTCCGACTTTGGTACACAGTTTTCCGCGGATACGGTTCATGAAAGTTTAGTGTGGTGGATTAGGAAAAAAAGGAAATCATAAATTTTATTTGTTTCCTCCTGCGATCGATCGCTCTCATGATATTTGGAAGTTTATTTCTAGGTAGTGAGTTTGCCCATTTTATTGTCAGTAGCAACAAGACAAGACCGTTTAGAACTTATTTCTATGAATTTTCCATTTTTAGCTGAATTTGGCAAATGCTTGTTGCTTTCTATTTGCTTGATCCCAATTAATTATGTACAATCAATGTACGTCCGCTTGTGACTGCGAACATGGCGTCGTGTCGCTATAATTTGCATGTCGACTGTTACTGCAATGCGCTGTTTCTTTCGATATCGATCGGGGAAGCTGTGCCAATCAGGCAATTTCATTCCTGCTCATTTACGTTGCAAAACTGATACCATTTGAATGTAGGTCAACGATATTCAAACTATTTTTAATAAATAGATATATGAATGAACATTTAATTACTGCTTATATAGCTGCACACATTCACTAAACAGGAAATGAAATCATCCATTTTAATGCTTTAATTGCACAAAAGACCCCTCGTTGCTCGTCAGCCGCCCAGAAGGACTACAAATTTAAATAAATTCCTGCATAGCCAGACAGGACATGATTTTGTATTGCAGCAGCACTATATGCTTCATAATGAAATACCTCTTGGTCGTCTCCTTTTTGCACACGATTGCTTTTGTTCTACTGTGCGGAATGGTATTTTGCAACATTCTTCGTCACCTACCTGCATTTTGCTTCTCGTTCTGGGAATTTTAAACTTTCCTATCACGCTGTCTGTCTGTCTTGCTAGAGGGGGAAGTGTCTTTGGTGCATAGTTTGTAGGAGGAAGTATTTATGCTAGAATCATTTCACACCGGTACTATCATGGGAACATCTTTGCTGAAACGAAGTTTTGCTTTGAATCATAAAAATGTATGTGAAATATGCATATATGCATAAATAGACTATTGTACATTAGAAACATAATACAATTTGACACAAAATGACAACAAAGCTAAAAGTATTTTATCAATTTTGTGAGTCAGAAATTATTTTATAATATCTTTTATAAATTAACAGTGTTGCTCGAATTTTATTTATTTGTTTATTTATTTATTTCTTCAACTTATATAAAGAGCGACAAAGTGTATATAATTAATCTACGATTTATTCTAAAATGTTAATGGTGCTCTCAAGCCACGGCCTTTGCGAAAGTTTACTCTTTTCGCAAGTATAAACTATACAAGGATTGTATATGATGCCATGTAGAGTATGTTTTAATTATTATTAGTACAGCGTTTTCTTTACTGCCTACCGGCTCTACCATTTCATTTGTTTATCATGTGTTTGTATAGTATGCCATGCCCTAAGTCATCGATCGAACTGCCATCCTTTTGTTAAACTGCTACTCAACTTTCATAGACAAAGTTAAGCACAACACTTGACGATGGCACTCGTTTGCTTGGTTTGACTGGTTGACTGGCAAATTGATAACAAACGAACAAACTCTCGAACCCTTTAGCAAAAGCCTGCCAACACTCAACCATTGTCAACAGACAACCGCTCCATTTCCGATTGATTGCTTAAGTTTTTCCCTTCGGGCACTTGCGTTGTCCTCACGCTCATTTTGAATTATTCCACATTGCTTCTTCACTGAAAATGGAGCTTAAAATCATCTAGCAAATGATAAACTTTCCGTACACGCGGAACAGTGAAGCGCAAGCGGTTTATTTGTCTGGTGTAGAATAAGTTTTGCGAAATTACCACCATTAAGCATGACCGGAAGCGCAGAAGCGTGGTAGAGTGAGAGTAAGATTGTTCCTTTCCCGCGGCCATTTTGACGGTGCCATTTGTTGTATATACACAGTGTTGATAATTTGCTAAATGAAACGGGCAGCTCGCCCTCAAGGTAGGGAAGGCATTATGTAGGGGTAAACGGGGCAAAATGAGCATGTGGGGCAAAATGAGAGCCCTCTATTTACGCATTATTTCACAGCAAAGATACATTACAAGGCTCGAAATGTATCCATTAATACAAATGTTTAATAAATAATAAACAAATGTTCTATGATCGCCATGTAAGTTTTATAACCCTTAAATAATAAATACTTACTTACTTACTTACTTATCCGGCGCTACAACCGCTACAACACTCCTAAATAATAAATAACAAAGAAAAATTCAAAATAAGATTTAGTAGCATATTGATGTACAGTGGAGCGCCGTTTATCCGGGTACCTTTTATCCGGCTTACCGTATATCCGTGCTGTTGAGAAATGACAGTTCAATACAAAGTTGACATTGCGTTATGAGGAGGATATTTGAAAAAGCAATAATAAGAGCACATTGTCGTAATAAAAAACATTGTAATTCATGGCAAATTATTAGATATTCTCATTGGAAAAACATGAAGTTAATAAAACCTGGGTTATTTTTATCAAAAAATAAGAAAATATTCCAAAACTATATCAGGAATTCGAGATAAAATATATCATTTGACTCATTATCCGTGTTATTCGCATATCCGGGCGAGGTCAAGTCCTGAGAAACCCGGATAAACGGCGCTCCATTGTAGTTTATTTAATGCCACTTCGAAAATAAGCTTGAAGCAGTGTCACAGAAGTGTGGAAGTTTTATATGGTATATTTTTGAAGACATTATATTTCTTTACAATTTGTCTGAAGAAAGCAAAGAAATTGAATGTGTATATTTACTAATATAACAAAAAATACAAAAAAAATCTCGTGGGGCAAAATGGTCAGTTATGCTTGGGGCAACATGGGCAGATGCTTTTGACACATGGCGCTTTGTGAGGCTATGGTGTTGTATTTGTCCTCACAATAGTAATGGTAACAAGTACTGCTTCAAAATATTTGATTTTGTAGATTGAAATGTGTAACAGTTTGTAATTTAAATAAAATATTTTTAGAAGAATTTTAAGGGCTTTCCTGAACAGCAAAAAAAAAGATAGGAAGAGAATACATTTCACGAATTTCCCTATTTTACCCTGCGTGACAAAATAGCATCACGTAAAACATCAGCTTTTATTTTACACTTTTTCCATGTCTTTCAAGTTATTTTCAGGCTATGTGGCAATTTTAATCCATAGATAAATAGTGGAGACATACAATTATGTGAGAGTAATTGTGTTTTGTGGCAAATTCAAAAGAAAATTCAGTAAACTGCTTAACATGCCCATTTTGCCCCGCTTTCCCCCACGTTTGTTTCACACGGTGGTGT
The DNA here is from genome assembly GCF_943734735.2 of Anopheles gambiae. Lineage (NCBI taxonomy): Eukaryota > Metazoa > Arthropoda > Insecta > Diptera > Culicidae > Anopheles > Anopheles gambiae. The sequence goes on along the minus strand of NC_064601.1, from coordinate 84,246,918 downwards.
TCGGTTTCATCTCGTACCTGAGCCTTGCAAGTTTTCGGACAAGAAAGTTTATCATTCTGGATGCTGTCTTACCCAACTTTGTAGTGAAACTAGTCTTCGCTCGCGCAAAACTTGTTCCTTAAAGAGGGTTAAAGGATTAAATCGATCAACTAGGACACTGGTGGACATTGGAAATAAAGCAAATGTTTCGGGGTGGTAGAGCAAAAAACACACCAAACTCAAGTGGCCACTAGCAAGGGTTAAGTATTAAGCTGAGTGTAATTTTCGCCGAACCCCTATTGAACCCCTTCCCTGGGCGCTGGACGCATTAAAAGCGATAATCACGTCGCAGCAGATGTCGTTTGGTCGTTTGTTTTCGCGGGCTTACTTTCGCACTAGAGCCACTGGACCCAAAATTACCAATAAAACGAGCGTTGTTTGGGTGTGTGTGCGGGTGTGTGTTTTGGTAATTGCAAGGAACAAGAAGTGGACACAGTCACAAAAATGCACGTGCTTAATTTCTCGTGCCATTTTCGGGCAGTTCGGCTGGGCGACCTTCCTTCGCTCTCTCGATGTTAATGGCGATGTTTTTCCTTGCTACGTGTATACTTTTTCCTGCCTGTGACACGTGCGGTGCCATACGGCGGTACGCAAGCAATTCACGTGCGCAATGGTCGAACAACCGCAAAGTGGCCATAAAGCTGCGAGCGCGTTCAGGCGAGTGGGGGGGGGGGAGGGGGGGGGGGTGGAAATTCATTCATTCCTCGTGCGCGGCCACTCTTGCTTTTGCTTCGCATTAGGTTGTTGCGTTTAATCGGAAGTTAGTGGTGCCTGTTTGGCCGCAGCACGCAGCTTTTGCCAAAACAGCTCCCGAAAGTCGTATAAACACAATCCTTGGATGACGATCGCAAAAAAACACACAGACACACGCATGGGGACCATTGTTTTTACGGTGTCCTGGTTATGGAAAGGGGGGAAGGGGAAAGGAGCTGAGAGCAGCAGTTTCGTTAACTCGGCAGGATGACACTACCTAGCGATTATACTGCCTAATGTCACGCCAGCCGAAAGGGATTGTCAATGCTCTCTTTTGTACGTATATCACTGACCCACCGAAGCACTTCCGGTAACGACTGAAACCACATTCGTGTTCTTCTGGCTGCTGGTCAGGGCTTCTGTTGTGCCTCGTGCGTTGCATGCGAAAATTGGAGAAGTGTACTGGTGATGAATTATTAATTAACACCCGGAAAAAAGCCCGGAGCCTTCGGAACGCGGACGACAGTTTTCCATTCCATGGGCGAGCCTTATCCTCTATCATCATTAAGAGTGGAGCATTTGTTTTGCCAAGTTCATTTCGTTTCCTTCCACCCTTTAATAAATGGACCTTTTTGTGTGTTTTTTTGTTTCAATCTTTAAAAGCTTTAAACTTTTACTTTTCATTTCACGGTATTGCTTTGCTGGCATTTGTGTGTTCCAGCACAATTGACCCAAGTTTTAGTTGCTCTTGTGTTCTAAGGGAGGGTTTAATGTGATAAGTCCATTTGGGAGTTTTGAAATTGCTACATTATTGGTATTTAAAGTCACTTAGAAGGTTACGGGATGGTAAAAAGAAGCAGAGAATGGGTAGAAATTATGTAAATTCGAAGGGTTGCCGTTGAAGGCGTGGTAGCCTTTAAAAGGTTCGTTTTGGGTAATTAATATTTGGAGATATTTAAGTTAATTTATATGAGCGATTGATGGAGTTTGGTATTGATTACATTGGATTGGAAATTTAAAATCAATTCAATGATTTTGTTACAAAAAAGACGCTTAACGTGAAGGTTGTAAGGTGTTTCACTATATTTTTTATAAAAATATGATGATATAGAGCAATTATAATAATAAAATAAATTCAAAAGGACTCTTAAATCCCATAAGAATACTTGATATGAATTTTAGAAGAGAAATAAACTCAAGAAATGCTCTTAATTTTGGTCGAATACTTTCAGGATGGCTACAATAGCCTGTGCATTTCTTTAAAGTGCTCTGTGATTTCTAACCTTAAAAATGATTTGGTAAACAACCAACATGCACAAGTCCTTCTGTGAAACATTGTTTTCTTTTGCATAACAATTTACGGTTTATTTCTGAGAATGGAGAGGTTCTCCTTTTTGGCCATAACAGCCGCCAAGAAACAACGATACTAGTAATAAATTTCCCAGCTACACTTTTGAGACCTTTTTTCAGAATGTACGAGTCGTGTTGCGTCGCATCCGAATCTGACACCCAGGGACAGAGCGGTATTGTGTGTATCCGTGTAACGTAGAGCCGCAAGAAATACACACTTGACCATTCGAAGGACGAAGAAAAGTGGCGTTACACTTGCCCGGAGAACTTGTTGAACTGTCACAAGGACAAGTGTTCCGCGGGTGTGGCGTTCAAGTACTAACCGAGCGAACCTCTGAAGATGTTCGTTCGTGTTTATCACTACTTGCATCAAGTGAAATGAGTGCACCGTTTTGAAGGGCTACTTGCCAGATGAGACGTGCTGATGGAATAGTCCCACACTACGGATCCGTTTCGATTTGTACGTAAGTGTTTTTTTCTTTTTAGAAAGTTTTGAAACCGAACTTTCTAACCATTTTCTGTCGAAAGTTTGCCTTTTCATTTCAAAATCGTGTGAAATCTTCCCTCTGGTCGATGTAGTAGTAAATAGTTTGCTCCATCCTCAGTGTATGGTTTATTGCGCAAAATTAACGTAAATCTTCATGGAGCATGCTCCACACAAAAGGGGAACAACACATTAGGCAGGGAGGGACAGCACGATATGCTCAATTTCCTATTCCAATGCTTTTGTTAGTTTTTCTTTCGGATTATACTCGTCTAGAGTCGGCAGCACGCTTGCAGATTATTTGACGAGAGAATGTTCTGCAGCAAAAACGAAAGGATGGAAAATGAGAACTGGGGATTTTCGGAATGGAAATAGCGCTTTGGGGATGTTTGGGTACCCCTTCTGTTGGAGGTCCGTTCTGCAGATGATTTATGCAGCGAAACCCATCCAAGCAAGCAGCGAAATACATCAAGCATCATCAACATCGAGTAGAGTGCCGCGGCGCCGGTGGTAGTTATTGTGGTCGTCGGTGCTAGGTAACAGTCAGTGAGGTTATGTCGAACCAGTCGAACTTTACTCATGTGAAGATGTTTGAGAAAAAAAAACTGCAGCTATAAGATTTCGTGCTCTGTGTGCTCCGGTAAGCCATAAAATGGAGTAACATTTATCTTGAACCTACCAACACGCCTCATCTGTACGTGCGTCCCCTTTCAGTTCCTGTGGGGAGGGGTTCAGGAAGGTCAGAAGCACGAAGAAGACGAATGGGCAGAAAATTTGTCTAGGTAAGGTGTTTCCTGGGCTGTGTTTTATTTAATTTTTTGCTCCCCTCTGCCCTGCTCGATTGCTCTGCCAGAAACGGTTGGCCACAGGATTACGCTTAATCTCCCCGGGAGAAAAGGGACGGGAAGTTGGCCCTGTTGACCATGTACCTTCGGTATCCCGGTGGGCCTGCTCCTCTTTATTGGCAGGCTTCTCACTAAGCCTTGCACCTTGGCAGTGGCACGCCAGATGTGCGAAACTCCCGTCGATAAGGCACGTCCGCTCGTTCGGTTATTCGCAAGTTGTGGGATATGAAGGTTTCCGCAATTTGGGTCATTGGGTTGTGATTTGTAACCAAGCATTATGAATGCTGACCTGCTTGCATCGGTTAAGCTTAGCATGCAGAGCGCGTAAAAGGGGTTGGACTAAGGGGTAGACGGATTAGTCACAGTAAAACTGTATGCACATTCAACGTTCACACATTACGGCTACAGTGTCGATTAGCACGCCGTCTAGTGAATGGAGGATTCCTTTTGGAAACCCCTCCCGGTAGAACCCAATGATCCATCACGCACACCAAATGGTGGAAACAAAAAGTTTGTGGTAGATGTGCCGGATAAGCTGTGCCTCATTTAGTAAAAATCGCTTCATTGAAGTTCCGGAACCGACGGTAAAGACCGTCCACAGTTTCCGTTGTTATGGTTACGCTTAAAGACACAAGATGGCGTCGGTGAAGCGAAGTTTTGGTGGTTGAACAATTGAATACACTGGGCACCAAAAAATAAAAAGAAAGCACTCACACTCAATGCGCTAAGGAACAAAAACTCGTTTAACAGTTGTTGGTGGTCACAGCCGTTTTCGTGTAGAGCGTCATAAAAATCTCATCGAATTCTCCGGACCCTTGGCCCTTGTTCGGTAAAAGGCCATCGATGAGGACGGCAACGACGACGAGGCAGCTACAAGGGTGGCGACGGCGTAAACATAAAAATGAAGTGTTTCCAGGTTGTTGATGTTACAGAACCTATTCTGGGAAAGGAACTGAAACGGTCGTTTGACGCTAGGCTTGGCGGCGATTAGGCACCGAGAACGGTGCACATGGTAATAGTGTACACGGGCTGCTTGGTAGCAAAGGTTAAACGTGTTACAGACCTTTAAAAGGGAATGCGTTGCTCACAACGTGTTGGTCGAGTTGATATGCTAGTATGAATGGTACAACTCACCTAGATGGCGCTGTCGTTTGTATAGGTTCAATCGAGTTCTGTTCTGTTCAATATCTATCCACACCTGTGCTCTGAGCACGTACAAAAGTAAACAAAACTATCCAGTTTGTATGTAAAGTCAAACATTGGATGTGAAGATATATTTTTGGAGAAATGTTGTGTAGAAGGTGCCAAGAGAGACACTCCATTTTAAAGCCCTGGTTATCCACGGACACTCTTGTCTCGGGAAAATTAGGTATGATTGATGAGCTTGGATTTTGTTCCGAGAGGTGGCGCCTGCGTGGCAGTAGGCAGCAGTAGCAACAACAAAAAGAACCGTTGATATCCATTCTAATCGAACCGGATGAAAGGTGATATTGTTGTGAAAAGCCATATCCAGTGCTCTGACAGACAACGGCTTCTGCTGGTCATACTGGCGATAAATATTCATCACACTGGATTGCATTCTTGAGCGAGAGAGATTGGCTACCACCGCCCCCCTTCCCCCCTCCTGTCCACAGACAGTTTCTTGCCGATGAATAATGGCGTGACGAACGAGACCTGCGAAATCCTTGAGAATTTCTAAGCGGCAGGCCTATTACGCTGTCCATTGCTAATACAGCGAAAAAGGCGGGCCACTGTGAGGGGAATGTGATTGTGCGTGGTTCAAGCGCGTACAAAGCGGAGGGACGGCAGGATCTTTCTCATCTCAGGTTCCGTGACAGCTATAATCGCTAATCACGCCATGGTTGCTGTTGTTTGTGGAAGCCAGGGATAAAATCTCATTTATCGAGAGTAAGGTGCGACTGGGGGTAGCAAATGTAATTTTCTTGCTACGAAGCGCTTTTGGAGCGCATCGGAATGCTTGCATTACGGATGATGAAAAGGAAATAATTCTTTTGGAGATTAAAGCATGGAGGAATTCGCTTTTTTTTCAATTCTCTAGTTCTATAAGCAATACGGCAAAACTGTCCCTACTGAATAAAACAAAATTCTCTAGTTCTTTATCAGAAAGAGGATGATGTTCTACAAGGCAAAAGATACAATAACAGTAAATATTAACTTATAATTCTATGTTCTTACATTGATAGTTTCCTCAAAACAAGTGGACTTTTAGACTTTTCTTACTGAATCAAATGAATCATCGTATCACGAAGCTGTCCAATGAACCATAAACCTGCATATCTGATTCTTACAGACACTTACGTTCCATTTAAATGCACAAGAAAACGATCGCAGGTTGCAGTTGGCCTAGTTTTTTGCGTTGCTTTGATCATTCATTCGATCGCCACCTAACCGTTTTCCCTGTGACTGACTGAGACTGGCTAATGTGTCTGGCTCGCTCTCTGCTTTATAGTGCGCTCGTAAATGTATTCCTGCACAACACCTAAAATGGTATTACCGTTTTTAATGGTCAGGACAGAGGAGGTTAAAAGCACATTAGCTCCCTCTCGAAGCCAGCCCGATCCCGGTACAGAGGCACAAAGAAATCATACTAAATGTTGGGATTCCTCTTCAATCAACTACCCATAAAACAATGGGGCCTGCCACTATCGGGAGGATGAAAAAACTTGACAGATGACATGTTTTTGTTTAAATCGCTTGTTATTCTGTCTTTTTTTATACTGGCAAGTGAATCGATTTTTTTGTTGCTCTTCCTCCTTGGAAACCATTTCGACTACTTCAATGATCCATACACGTTTAGGTTTCTGTTCGGAGAGGTAGAGAGGAAACAACGCATTGGAATAAACGCCACGAAGCAGCGACGTGTGGAGATTTATTTCGACCGGCGTCCCTTTCGACCGAATTCCTCGAGCGCTCGAAATCCCTTGGACACATCTCGTGTTTTACGGAGTCTTTACGTTGTCGTTGCTTCTTCTGATTTTTGGTTCCCATTTTTGGTAATACACCGTTCCGTCCGATCTTCGTTGTTGTGTCGGCATTACGCTGTTTGAAATAGGACCCCAGCGAACAAGCAAGGGCTGGGTTGTTCGCGCGGTGCCATGGTAAAGGGTCAGATTTGCATTCTGCACATGTGAACAACATGTTTTGTTTGCTTGGTGCCACGTAGCTGTTGGGATTTTCTCGCTTCAAGGGCGAATGTCGGAAACGTGTATGTGTTTTTTTTTTTGTGTTTTCCCGGTGATGGTTAAAGCAAACCGGGGGTGTGATGGAAGGATGCTAAAGATGTCAAAAAAGATGAGCTGTGTTGGGGGTGTTAGGTGTTAAGTATGGGTTGCTTATTTCGAATCGTTATGTGTGAAAGTTGATAAATTCTAAATAACTTTAAATATTTCTCTTTGCCCTTGTTTTTTGCTTTAATACATAAGGAAAGTGTTGAAAATATATCCAAGACATTTCTGCTTTAATCTGCAAACTACCACCTTGAGTTTTCTGTCACTCTTGTTTCTCAAACCAGTTTTTCATCAGCCGAGCCTATCTTCAGCTGGTAACAGATGCCAACATTCGGCTGAATCTATTCATCATCAACACGCGCGGTCACACAATTGTTGCACATTCACGCGCCCGGTCACGTGCTGCGATAGTGTTTATGAGTCCACTTTTTATTCTTCGCCAGCGCCTCGCACGCTCGTCAACACGCACAAAACCCGGCACAAACATTTTCCACCGTCCGCCGGAGCAGTGGAAGGAAAGTTGGGGACAGAGAGAGCGAGGGTTGCTGTAGATAAATTCAAACGACCCGCATCATTTCCCCGATTTTTTCACACCCACTTGGCCGCCCTCATCACGCTTTAACCCGATTCGTCTGGCTGGTAGGAGAACCTTCGGATAAAATTATATCATCATTCGAATGCGATGGCAGATGCCAACTCACGGCGGCACTCGGCGGAACAGTACCAGCAGTAGCGGGAATGAATTGCTTTTCCCTGGGTGGAATACCAATTTTTCTAAATTAGCCAAAACCTGAGCGTTTTTTTTTTGGACGGAAAGGAACGGACTGCTTCGGTGGATGCCGGTGCGAGGTCACTTTGGGAAGTGCGACCATTTGATTAAGTCCACTGGGTAATCATCACCGTACACCCTTAGGGGCATATTTGTGCGATTGGCCGTTCACTCAGCTTCAGTGCAGCATTGCCACAAACACACACACACAAACATACTGCTGCCAATGATGACTTTTCAATTTAAAATGCTCCCGCGGCTTTTTTCCTTCTTCCCTACATACGTTTGCTGTTTGTATTGAGGATAAGTGTAAGATTAATTGAAAGCAGAACATAGGCTCCTCTCCTGTTCTATGTCTGTCGATGTTCCTTACGGGCACTGCAGGGGAGAGCAAACGCGGAAAACCCTACGTGTGTCTGTTTGTGACGATTGACACGTGACTGGAGTTTGAAAATTAACAAAAAAAAAGCCTAGGACCTTGATATGTGGTGCATGGGAAGGGAAATTAAATAATAAAAAATAAATGCATGAAGTCGTCGTGCCTCGGTTCCTATAGTGTGACCCATTGGCTGTAGTCTTCGGTTTATGATTATGGTGGTGTGAAAAATGTTTTCAATGTGTTTTTGAATTTTTCAAAAAGGTTTCGAAGGTTTTATGAGCCCTCCCGTGGGACCAGCTGAAAATCTAAAACGACTTGAGGTTTTATGGTAAAAAAAATTACGATCGGAAAAATACAGCAGCATCACTGACCTTCAAATGTATCCTTGAAACCTTAGAATGGAAGGGATTTGAAATATAACAGAAACGTATTTATATAAAAATGTTGACAACATATTACAACAGATCGCTTATGTTATGTATTTTTGATGATAACATAATCTGCCAATTAACAGTAAATGTTCATATTTATGTTTAATGGTTTATGCAAACTTATTCTAAAAATTACACTTTAATGATTCACAAGTATTATGAACATATTAAATTGAAAAAACGTTTTTTGTTAACAAGAAAAAATGGGATCAAAATTTTCCAATGGTCCTTTTATCATTATTTGAGACAAAACCAGGATTAAGGGAATTTGGGTGTTCCTTTGTAGACAACAATTGTGGATAATGGATGTAGCAAAAATGCAGCAAAATTGTATTTTGAGGTTCACCACAAAACGTTTAAAAGATACGAAAAAACAATACAACAACAACATAACAAGATAATTCTTCTGCTGACTGGAGATGAAAGAAGTCAGGCCGCAAGTTTGGTGAGCAAGGATAGGACGTGGACATGACAGTAAAAACAGTAAAATGACTAATGTTACTAAAGGGATGACTGTTTTTTTTGCGTTGCTGAAAAAATGGCTTCATCTTGCTACGCTGGAAAAGAGACAGACGTAAAAAACGACAGATGAAGATAGGATGCTCTTTATCATACTCCTAAGATAAGCAATCTTGAGTTCGGTTTGATGGGGAAAGAAATCGGACGTAAAAGTTTCCATAAAAAGTAGCAGGGAGAAGAAAAAAATATTTTCGGAATTTTTATGTACCCATTTGTGGGTGCAATTTGTTGAAGATTTGACGTTTCCCCCCCGTCTTTACCTTGATTTGGCTGTGTGTCCTTTTGGGCAAACGGTTCGTATACATCATTCGACCCGAAAGACAAGACAACTCTTACGATTGGGACAATTTGTGTCAAATGTAGTTTGACTTCAATTCGGATGAATCGTCTGTCCTCGCTTGTTGTGTGTCTTTCCGGGCGCATTAACGATCGCTATCAAGATTATTGTTAATCCTGTTTTGAGCGGTTCGGTCCGTTTGACGTTACGTTATTTTTTTGTTGACTTTAGAAGAAATGACGTTGTTGATTCAAGTTAAAAAGCAAGTAACGCATGATATCGTTGTCCATTAGAATTATTGATTTAAGAATAAGAGCATGAAACATTATATGTTTCCAGTACTTATGCAATTGCAAAACTGATGTTCAAAATGCGCCAAAATTTAAACGAAGGAAGAATTTACTCTATCAACAGCGTGTTTAAAGTGAAAAAATAAAAAAAAAACCTTAATATACCATAAACCACTATTTGAATAAACTACATGAGTTCATGGTTTGGCCATTAAAACGTTCTATAAATCTTGTATCTTCTGCGCTTAGGGTGCTCCGGCGGTGAATTCAATTTAAATTCTGCCAAGTAATGTTCACGTGCCCCGGTTATGCTGGTCACAGGAACCAAGTATTTAACAGACCATGATGACTATTTAAATGAGTACTTTAGGGCAATAACACACACTGCGGTACAGTGGAAAATGCAGACAACTGGCTTATTGGCGGCACTCCGTTCGCACACTGCGAGACTCGAACTTAAAAATATGCAATTACAACCTAAACCATTTAATTCTTCCGGCCTGATACACTGCCCGCATTTTGTACAAAGTGTGCTGAAGATGCGGCTGTTCGATGGGGAAAACGTGTACTCTATCGGCTGCCGCCTGCACTTCATGGGTCCTTTGTAACATTTTACTAGCAGTGCAATTTCGTGACATGCTGTGGCGCACGAAATTGAATTGCTCTTGCACCCTACTAGTGATGCAGAAGAAGCTTTTTCAAGTTCATAGCCCTGTATCCCCACGTCGCGGTGCATATCGTCCGTCGGCGTAAACGCGATGCCCACCGAGATTGGTTTCCCGAAACGCGGTACCACTTTGTCGTGGTGCTCTTGCAATGGTGCTGCTCGGGGAGCTTCTTCGCGTCGGCTAGTTTAAGCAAAATAAAATGCAAAACAACCAAACCAACACAGGAAGTGGGAGGAAAATTGAATTAATTAATTTAATTAAAATCAATTGCGCGAGTACCATGCTTGTTTGTTGGCGCAAAAGCGAAGTATCTGCCACTTTTTTGCGTTTGGTTTGTGTTCACTCGTTTTTCGTGGTACTGTCTGATTACAACTCTAAGGCTTAAAGGCGGGCTTCCTGGTAGAATTGTGGCGTGCCGTATCAAAGCTTTAAGCAATTTCCTTGTTATGTTGGTTAAAAGATAAAGATGTTTCTTTTTTTTATTAGATTCTAAGCGTAAACTTTTTGTTGCTATTTGTACTTTTTTTTCTTCTGAAATCAGTGCAATTGAACGTAAAAAGAGGGATCGAAGGGAAGCTCGTGCGTAGCATTTAATGCCATCTTCACACCTTGGGCAGGGTCGAGTATGTGCACGGAATGTTAACCACTTCCTTACGTGCTATCGGGTTATTTGTGTGATCTAGCACGCAAAACCACACAACCAAAACGCCACAGTCATACAACGGGGAATTAGAGACGAATGTTTGGGAGTGTTCACACATTCTTACGCCTTTTTTCGTATGATCGTGTGCTGCTAGGGTTTTATCCAATATTTCAATCAAAGCCATTCGGGGTGGTCATTGCGAATCAATGCCTGTCGACAATAAATCAGTATTGTGCGCGATTGTTTACCACCCAAGTGAAGTAAGACATTTCGTTACCGGTGAATTAGGAGGGCATTACCACTGCTGCTGCTGCTGCTGCTGCTGCTTGGCGCACGACGATTTGTTCGAAGGAACTGTAAGCAACCCGTTTGCGAAACCCCTGTGTGAGTGACAGTTTAGATTGCGATCTGTTGTGAATATGTTGGCAGGTTCGGACAAAGACCCAACCCATTTGCAACGGGCGTCCGAAGTTGCCCAGGGTGAGAGCCGTCCTATCTCAGAATTGATCAGATTCTATTAAAGGGATTTCGTATCGCAAATTGGGTAAAGGTCCACACAAAAGCATGAACTGTTCCAAGAAAACGACTGGGCTCTCCAAAACTGTCCGAAATCACCAAAAGCAGCTAGTACGTTGAAAGGCTGTGGTCCGTTATTTGTACGGTGAGAATTGTTGGGTCCTGTTTTTTTTTCTTTCAACTCACCACAACAATCCTATCACGTCCCCCTGTTCAGTACGTGCGTGAGTTTGCGTGTCTTGGCCACTAACAGGTCTAATTGATTAATTAAATTTCTTGTCACATACTTTCAGTCGGTGACGTGCGTGATATCATCCCCGTTGTTGGAAACTTCAGTATAAAAAGAGTATTGAAGATTTTTTAGTTATTACAGCTCCAAAAAACACACACACCATCTTGAATACGTGCGCAGCTGTTGAATGCGTACATCAAGGTATTTTATTTCGCTTTAAATTGCCTTGCTCGATGTCTCCCAATCCAGTAGGTGTTCTACTTATGTATTGAGTAATTTTGAGGACGTCGTTGAGGCCCTCCCCAAAACAATTCATCTGCTCATCCGGTGAATTTATTACGTGTGACGGATCGCTATCCACAACCTCCACCAACCTGAGTATGTCCCACCTCAAGATATGGCGGGCGCGGAATCTCTCCAAAGATGGAACGAATCAATTAGTGTTATTGCTACTTCAACACGAAATGCGTCGGCATTCGGCCAAGAATAAAGCCCGCCTTTCTTCCGGCGCGTGGGCTGGGGTAGCGATGTGTACACGATGCCTTCGTCACTTTGAGTTCTTCAGATCTTGCGTGGAGCCATGGTTCTGTGCCGTCTGAGGGACGCACGACTACTCCAGCCGTCTGTCGTCGGCTCAACGGTAGATTAGCTCAATGGATAGCGTTGTTTGTTGTTGCGCGCGGTCATTAAAATGCTTCACTAAAAGCAAACCAATTATTACGGTGAGATACGGGACAAGATACGGATGACGACGACGAAGTCGACGGACGGGTGGCGCGATACGTGTCAAGGGTGGGGAAATGGCAGCATGCATGAATGTCCGAAAGTAACACGGTGGCTATTCTCAGTGCACCTACCAGTTCAACGTACGTGTATGGGGCGTCTCTGGTGTCCTTCTCACGAACAATGTGCGGTGTCTCTCGGTGCCGGACGGTACAGTAGCCAATGGTTGTCCTCCTACGCCTTTTTGATGCGGATTGGAGTTAAAGTTGAACATTGGGCTTAATGTAGCACTCTCGGCGCAAACAGTGGAAACACACACATGATTTTGCTCAATCGCGCATAAGACTAAAGATAACATTTGTACAGCTAAAGTGCGCCCACCCGTTCCACCTCATGCTCTTCGAAGTCAAACATTCCGGGTTTTGTTTTAATAGAAGCGGTGTAATCTACCGACTACAGCAGTCCGGCAGTTCACAGTGTTCACTTGGCTCTATTTCCATACCAATGGCTCCTATTAAAAACAGTATCTAGGAAGTGAGGTGCCTTTCAAGCTCGCCCATCAAAACATAAGTCTAAATGTAGTGAAGCAACCCCTTGGATGGTTGAACAAATCGTGGCCTTTTAATTCCTTATTAATTATGTTGCTGTGTCATTCGTTCGCTTTCAAGTGTCTGTCTGTCGGCGATCCGTCTAATGTGTATGGGCGATAATCATCATCATCAACATTGTCTTAATTATAAAGCACAGTTCGTTACGGTGAGCTGTAGTAGTATCGGCAAGCTTTTTGAGTTGGCGGAGGTTTTGGAATTTGGACGTGTGGCCGCACTATCTGAAGTATCGGTTGATAACTTCATTAGCTGAATGGCGTGAATTGGAGGGTGCCGTCGTGTGTCCAGCGAACTCCGAAGTGTAGAACGGAGTGGAATGGAATTATTTTTTGTAATGGGAATTGATTTAGTGAGTTGCTTAACGATTGATATGTTCAGGAGGTTGTTAGCAAAGGAATTTAATTTTTTATACAGCTTCAAGGAACATATTTCAGACAAGTGGCATAATATTTTTAGTTTTATTTCAGGTTGGCTATAATTAAGTATCCTGGACCTAAGATTATTATTGATCTTCAACCATTCATTAGTCTAGGGAATGGTACAGACCCAGGGCCTATAGTATCGTAGCTTAAAAGAGAACAATAGAACCGGTTTAATAGGTTGGACAAAAAACTTCCGTTCCAGAATTTAATAATCATTCTATTGGAGTTGGGATTTGCTCCAACAAATGCTTTAGTTTTTTTGGTTTTCCCCAGAAATATAACTACTCATTAATAAAGCTCTTAAAGCTAAGGAAAGTCCTTATAATCCATTTCAAATATAGTTCCAAAGTGGCAAACCCTCAAATCCTTCCCTTTTGCTCTGAATGCATATAACTTTGAACCTTCCATTTTTTACTTTAATCCGCGCTCCGCTTGTGGATAGAATGAAATGTAAATTTTGCGTGCATTTAATTGTAGGGTCACCTTCAAGCGCAAGCGTCTTATCGTTTACACTCCCATGCACTCGTTCTCGGCTGTATTTGGCAATCGGTCGTGGCTGTTGATAGTACTCCGGTTCGAAGTTGACCTTTTCCGTTTGTCGATTCGCTTGGGAACGGTGTGGCAGCACCGGGTGTGTTGTGTACTTGTGCCGTTTTCGCTAGCACACAACAACACAATCCCTGGCACTGGCATAAGGAGGTCTTACGGTCTTAAGCTATCCATTTCGAGCGAACTTGTTGATTCTTTGCCATGCGCGCACCATTTTACGCCTTTTGTTGCAGTGTGGTCGAGCATACTCTTACAGAGAGAAAGAGGCTTGTAGGTTGAGGACCAAAAACGGTGTATACAGAATGGAACTCATACACCTCCAATCTGCATCAGGTAAGGCTAGGTTCGTGCTTTGGAAGACCACAGCGGTGTACCGTGCGTGCTCCAGAAAGTCGAACGGAAGTCGCCAGCAGAAACGCTCGCTCGTAAGTCGACAATTATCAGCGACCGGAGATGGGCAACTGCTCCCCAAGACGACGAATGGTAATGGGAAATGGAAAAATGTGACCATGCAAAATGTGTGCACACACCACCAACTCCTTCTACTCCATCCCCTATCGCTCTCGAAAGATGAAAGCGAGAAGAGTGTAAACAACAGTATGACCGTGGGGAAAAAGTGAACCGGTCTGGTGCTACCGAGACATTGGGTTTTACTGTTTCGTTTTGTTTGCTTGCTTGACAATTCTTCATCATTGACGCCGTACCGCTTACACTTACCTGTGTTGCAACCTTTTCGCTTTACATCCCCGTATAAAAAACATCAATTTTATCTTGTTGCTTTATTCCATCCGGCAAAATGACTTGCTCTCGGATGCTAGTATACCTAACCAATCCGGCTCGAAGGACTTTTTTTTTTATTTTATGCTGAGAAGTTGTTAGGCCAGCGGCGTTGTTGAAAAGAAAACTAGAAGTTCTTGTAGCGGCAAGCTGGTGAGGTGAGAAAGGTATAAAGAGTTCAGATTAAAAAAAGCGTTGGAAGAGTTGGTGTTATCGCCGGATGTCGGATATTACGGGAAATGGGATAGTTACCGCTGTTTATTTCCGTCGGCATTTTAGCGGCAACAATTAAAAGTATTAGCTTGTGGTGGGACGTACTTAATGTGTGGTTAACTAATCGACCTTATGAAGATTAAATGAAACGTCCTTTATGTATTTTTTTAAATTATCGCATTTAAAGAGAAAATATGTGAAGATATTTTATAGTATGCCCAGCCAAAAACTTCTACATAAGCTCCGAATGATTTTGCAAGTGCAAGAACCCCAATTAAGGTGCAATATCACTTCGATTTCATCTCGCTTTATTGTTTATTGCCTGCCCATTATAAACGGATAAAATTCGACTGTACTGCAAGGTTTTCGTTGATTATCAATGTGCTTTTGCTCGTTTCATTTGGAGTGTTTACGGTACAATCCTTTCCATTTTTTTCTTATTACGCTGCAACATTAATGACTAAGCTCCCAAAAGGCGGTTCCAGCGAGATTGTAGCCTAAGGGCATCTGTGCATCGATCGTTCAAGACGAATGTAATTTATGTAGCTTGGAGTTTGTGTGGCTTCATGCAGATTATTTTTAAATAAAAGAAACGAAATGTCACTTCTTCACGCCTTGTTTTGAAGTGTACATTTCAAGA
Organism: Anopheles gambiae; assembly: GCF_943734735.2. Taxonomy (NCBI): domain Eukaryota; kingdom Metazoa; phylum Arthropoda; class Insecta; order Diptera; family Culicidae; genus Anopheles; species Anopheles gambiae. The sequence goes on along the minus strand of NC_064601.1, from coordinate 84,231,603 downwards.
TCAAGCAATTGGTTTTAAAATACTTTCGGCTCAATCAAACGAAAATGCACCTTCACCTTGCTTAATAACCAACGGTTTTACGGGACCTTTTGATGGATTCATAGCTAGTGGTTCACCTAGTCCTATTTTTTGCCAATGTATATCAGTAATTTTGTCCCGCGTTTTATGCTATTTAATGGAAGCTTAAGCTTGCTTTAATCGGTTTATGTGGATACAAGACGTTCTTTTCTTCAGTTTCTTAATTCCCAACCAATGCCAATTAAGTTTGCACTTTTTTCATCAAAAAAAAAAGTTGTTGAATCGATCAATCATTACGCGGTGTGGTGGAACCATATTTAATCCCATATCTCAGGTTTTAATTATTGCCCTTCAATCTCGGTTCATCGGTTCGTCCTTGGAGGGATTTTTGTGAAACATGTTTATTCATTTAAATCCTCATCATCATATCACTAACATCAATCTCGATTCGAGGGAATGATTTATAAAAGCACTTTTGAAGCTTCCCCGTTGCAAAATTCACTATTGATGCATGGTTTCAGTAACACCATCCGTTTCTTGGTTGGTTTTTAGAACTTTAAAATGTATAACCTAATCAATCGTGTAGGATCTGTTCTTCACCCTGAAATTAAAAATGTAGCAACATTGGAAGAACAACATATTATTGTGTAAGGTGCATCGTAAAGGAGAACAACGCTCGGGAACGATGCATGGAACGTGCATACACACACACGTCCATTAAATTGAAACTCATCGATCATTTAACGTGCTAAACGATTTGCCGGAGGAAAGAAACCAAAATCCCTTAAGGAAGGAGTGCATTCGTTCGCTTCGGGCGATACTTGTGCACATTCTGCACACTGCTGCTTCATGGGTTGAGCTTGGCGCTCCACAAGAACTCGCCGTGTGTTGGGTTATAAAAACCCAAACCAGAGTGTTTAGCACAACTTTGGCGCTTGCTTAAAGTGGTCCATTATTATTATTTTTTGCGTTACACACAGTGTACGTTTTCAATCATGGCTTTCAGCGCGTTGTTGCCGCCCTGCAGAAAAGTTAATCTTGCCTCCCTTCGGTTCCTGGTTTGTTCACTGCAGGACGACATGATTGTTCCATTTTGACCGATTTCTAATTGTGGCTATGAGCACAGCCGCGATGTGGTTGCAAATCCGATCAAGCAAAAAAAAAGAGACATGGATGGAAAAAGGCAACAACGCATAAGTCGGTGGCCGGGGAATCGTTCACTTCTCGTCACGCTTCGTAGTCCAGTTTCTAATGTCAGTTTAATGTCCGCGTAACGGACTTTGGCTTCAGCTTCCAGAACGACTGTAAGTCGGAAAGTAATCAATCACTGTTAAGAATATCCAGCCGGAGTTGTTGTTTTTTTATGTCGTTTGCCGTTTTTTTTCTTCCTTCCAGTACAGTAACGGTGTGGTGGCAGCAGTTTTTTGTTTGTTTTTCCTTGCTCCACATTTGCTGAAGATATTCTGGATTGGTTGCGGTTTTTTAAGTGTGAGACCGTTTTGGAAATATGGGCTTTGTGGGGCACGCTCGGTGGGTAGCGAAACTTAAATGAAACTTCCTGGTGAACCAAACCAAACTAAGGAGCAGAAGGAAGAATGGATCGAAGTGTTGCGGGTAGAGGACAAATTGTGGCACCGTTCATGATGTTGCCATATTGAGAAAGGGGGAAAACTGTATTCTGAAGCCACTGGCCAACACATCCGTAAAGACACAATGCATTCTTTCGAAGCAAGTCATACCAGCGGGCGCCACCTTCAGCTCTTCTACTCCACAGCCAATCCCTTTGCTTAAGAAGGGATGTAGTCTTCTCAGCCATCGTAAAGAAATGCACCACGTGAAGAAAGTGTAATTGCATCAAGTTTGTAGCGTGCCATGGTGAGGTTCTTGCTGAGGAGTGATTTTGTGCTGGGGTAAAAAATAAAACCTACGACCAACTCCAATCGCCGTCGAGCGCGGACGTGTGAAAGTCATGTATGTGTGTGTGTGTAGAGGTATATCATTAGTGCAATTCATCAGGAAACTACAATTAGGTTACGTTACTGTGCTTCTGCAGCAGCAGCAGCATCAGCGGCAGCAACTTGTTCGGTTAGCGGGCAGCAGCAGCGCCTCAGCTCAACCACCAGACGGCCGCCGCTCGAAAGATGGATGACGTGGTTTTGCTCTCTGCGGTTTTTCGATTGCTTTCTTTCTTCCGTCCCATGTTTCGTGCTTCGTGGTTTACAGTCAATCCACAATAACCAAAAAGGGCACGTTGGCTCGTACCAACCCTGCGGAGGAAGTACGAACTCCCTTTAGTTAGATCAACATAAGTGGGACTTTGATTGGACAAAAGTGAACACTACCTTTGGACACACTTTTGTGCGTTTTAAGATAATAGTTGGGGTTGTCGCCTCGTAGCCTAATGGAGTTATACAACTTTGAGACGAATGTTAACATGGTACAAATTATAAAGTGTTGGGAGCTCCTCAAATCCTTTATTTTAATACAAGTTCCTATGTGTAATAATATCATTCTTTTTGAAGTAAATTTCCTGAATCCTTATTCTACCAGGCAACATGTTGATGTCAAGATCTTTGCAAGAAATTGTGTTGAAATTGAATTTGAATCTACTATTTGCGGAATGGTAGATGGAGGACTTCGGCGGCAGTTAATTTTTCATGTTCTTTTATCATTTGAACTTTCGGTGACATTTGACAGATTTTAAAATGGTTTTATAACCTTACTACTCCTATATCGGTTCATCGTGAATCGTCATAATGTGATCATGTAACATGTGCAACCACACACTACTTGCACTCAGTTTTCAATTTCCAAATCTCTTCCACTGCTCCGCTCCTTTTATTATGCTCTTCGTGTGTAAAGTGAAAGAAAAAGTGAAAAAGGTTTTGTAACACCTAGTTCCTGGTATGTATGTCTGAGTGTGTGTGTGTGTGCCCTACAGCGACCTCTCCAACCTAGTGAGATAGATGGCCGGCTTGTAAGACAAAATGTAACAAAGTGGACAGTGGAGCAATCACCTCTCCCCTAACCACCGAGATTAGTAGGATGAAAAGGCTACGCTGGTGATGCCTCGAGCAGATTAGGTTTAAGGGTAGGAAAATGAAATGCTTCCCCATCCGAACCCCCCCGCAGCTAATGAGCTTACAAAAAATGGGTTAAGCATAGCGATCGGTGGAACATGTTTTTTTTTTGAAAGCGGAATGTAAAAGTGCTTTAGAAGGAAAGGTATATTAATTTCTCCCTCGTATGAATCTCTTCACCGCGTTAGCATCTTCGGCAATTATTGAACTACTATTCTCTTACTTTAATTGAATCTCTTTTTTTATCCCCACAAAGGATAGCTTGTAACGTAATTAGCCGTAAGTAAATGTTACTCTTTTGTTAGCAAGTTAGGATCACTTTTCGAACTCGTTGTTATTTTTCTTAGAAACGGTATGGTATGTAAATTTAAACCTTTGCCTTTTCGG